>NC_136427.1:128927500-130127500 GCF_052849685.1 Lactuca virosa
TGACAGATTGATATCAGAGTTATAGACTATAGAGAACTTAGTATCTTCTTTTTAATAAAAATACAACTGTAGTCTATGGCTTGCTCTAGTACGTCTAGGTATATCCTTACTCTACAATAATTAAAACTAAAACTTTTTGACCCAAAAATTTTATAGGAATCTAATAAAATTAAATAAACTTAAACACAAGGATTTAAATCAAATACTCAATTAGGTTTCATAAGACATAGGTCATGCCACAATTAAACCTAGCTTGTGCACCTAAGTTTTATTTTGGTCGGGCCTCATGCATCATCCAACTTAAACCAAGTAGTTGATAAACTAAAATCTTGGTGATTTAAGAGACTTAAAATACGATCACAAATCAATAAATATAAATAATTAAAATGTTCTTTAATATGTGTATAAAATAGCGTAACATATTTGAGATACTAAAATACTTGAAAGTTCTTCGTTTAGATGGATGATTTATGGAGAGCAATCATGCCACCAGCAGACGAGCCTATGTTTCATGTGCTACCAGGAGACCTTTACTACCCAGACCATCCAGTCATGTACTAACCCATTCCCCTAGTTGAGATCGATCCTGAAGAAGATTCGGAGTAGGATCCAGATGAAGAAATGGAGGAGGAGCCTGAGAAGGACTCTAAAGAAGATATGGATGGGGATGACGTAGACGAAGTAATAATGGTGACCGATTAAGAATCATCCGCCTCACCTCCACCAACTCCCACTTGCTCTTTCCTTGGGTTCTCAAACCGTCATGCCAAAAGAAAAACTGCCAGGATTTCAATCCCAGACATGGAACCCTCTACTTTGAAGTTTAGCAGGAGATCCTCCTACACTCAAAGGGGGATACATCAACCTACTTGGGAAAGCAAGCGGGTAAACCAGTGAGCGAATGAAAGGCAGGCTGCAGGAACATTTAAGAATAGACAAGCATTGGGGGCTGCACCCCCACCAGATATAGACATTGATGATTTGTCCTTCCTGTTTGTTTAAAACACCCATTTACATAGACAACTATGTCATGTCAGTGACGAGTTGAGCACTATACAAGGACAAACATTGCAAATGAAAGGAGAAATGGCTTGGATGGATCAACGACAATATCAGTACTAGATCTTGCAAGACAATCTCCATCAAAGGATGGACTACCACCACATCAACTGGATGAATTACAATTCGAGAGTAACTGGTATGGAGACTCAAAACCAAATTGCCCTTTCATAGACAGTTTCAAGTCTAAGGTTCGAAGTTGGTTCATAGGTTCAACCTTTCATAATGCATTTCAAGCTAATGTCTAAGGACCCAAAAGGTCTTGGGGACCTAAATTATTCTAATTGATCACATGTATTATGTGACGAGCAATATGATGAGAATTGGTACATTGATAGTGGATGCTCGCATCACATGACTGGGCGAAAGGAGAATTTGAGAAATTTTCGAAAGCTGGACAATGCAGGAGTAGTAAATTTTGGCAATAACAACAAATGTAAAGTCAAGGGATATGGCAAAGTGACGAATGAAAAACTCACGGTGAAGAGTTGCGTATGTCAAAGGCTTAAAACATACTTTGATTAGTGTTTTGCAACTTGTTGTGGGCACTGATAATCAAGTTGTGTTTGATGAAGAAGACAATATTATCTCTAAAAAGGAAACAAAGGAGATTCTTGTTAAGTCGAAAAGAAAGGGAGACATGTTCACTCTCGATATAAAACATATTGTTGGAGTTCCCTCTATGTGTCTGTTGTCGAAAGCTTCCTCTGACCTCAGTTGGTTATGGCATCGTCGTCTATCCCATCTAAATTTCAAAAATCTTAATAATTTGGTTTTAAATGATCTTGTTCGAGGCTTACCTATCTTAAAACGGGATAACGATTCGTTGTGTGCTGCTTGTGAACAGGGAAAGCAACATCGACATGGTCATCCAATTGTTATCGATTCCAAAATCATCGAACCTTTGAAACTTCTTCACATTGATTTATGTGGACCTTCTACTATTGAGACTCTCAATAAGAAGAAGTACATATTAGTCATTGTTCATGATTTTTCAAGGTTTATTTGGGTTTTCTTTCTTCGACAGAAGTCTGAAACTGCTCAAGTGATGAGTGACTTCATCAAAAACATCGAGTTGAGTTTGAAGAATAAAGTTCGAAGGATTAAAAGTGACAATGGCTCAGAATTTAAGAACCGAATTCTTGATTCATTCGTGACTGAGTTGGGAATTTTCGCATAAATTTTCGTCTCCTTACACACCGCAACAAAATGGTGTTGTCGAAAGGAGGAATCGTTCTCTATGTGAAACTACACGAACCATGCTTACATATGCGAATTTGCCTCAATATCTTTGGGCAGAAGCTGCTTCGACTACTTGTTTCACACAAAATCATTATTTTATTCATCATCATTTCAACATCACACCTTATGAGATAATTAACAAAAGAAAGCCTAATGTTAATTTCTTTCATATTTTTGGGTGCAGGTGTTTCATAATGAATCTCAAGGACAATCTTTCTAAATTTCAGTCGAAAGCTGATGAAGGAATTTTCTTGGGATATTCACACAACTTTGTTGCAGATAGGGTGTTGAACAAATGAGCAAGAAAGATTGAACACACTTTCAATCTTACTTTCGATGACTACTACGTCAAGAGAGTCGAACACTCTTTCATACAAAAGCCTATCATTTCTGAAATAAATGAAGAATCTGAAATCATGAATTCTTATGATATTGATTATGATTTACTTTTTGGAATTCCAGATAGAGCGATTAATGTTGAAAATCATGCTAATGATAATCATGTTCCTGAAGCATCGAAGCATTATGATGATTCGACAGTTACAAGGGAAGAAGATGACACATATTCTACATCAACTTCAAGAGTGAATGTCGAACGAGTATCAGTTTCGATTAATGATCAAGTGGAGGGGTAGCACTTGTTGGATTAGTGTCTAAGTCCATAACTATATTTGGTATGTACTTGACCCGACCCGGCATGATCCATTTGGGTTGCATGGCATCATGCATTTGGATAGACTGAAATGAGAGAAATAACACTTAAGGTTTGGTAATATATTATAAGTTCTAATATATTAATAAGATTATTTAATTAGTATTGATCAAGAATTAATTTGGAATTAATTAAGTGATCAAAAGGAGACTAATTAAATATATGGGTTGATTGTGTAAATCATCCATACTTGTATAGTGGGCTAATGCTCCATGGATTATCAAGTTGGGCTAAAACCCATAGGATGCTCCATGGATGCTCCATGGTGTTTTTGTACCCATGGATCATGGAAATGAAAGGCCATGACAATTAGGGTTTACATGGTGTAACCCTAATTGTGACAAACTATATAAGCATCTTATTCTTGTCAAAATCGGTGACCATGAGGAAACCATATGAGACTATGAAGAAATGGTGAGGGCTAGCCGATTTCATGAAGTGTTCATTTCTCTCTAAGTTATTCCAAGTGCATTTGATGTTGTGTGAACCATTTGAGGTGTCACACTTGGGGCACTCGGCTCTTGAGCATCAAGGAATTAAGCTACATAAAAAGGTATGTCTTCTAACTTGATTTATTACCCAAGTATCAAAGATTGTATGCTAGATAGGGTAATACCTTGGAATATTCATATTTTCATGTATAATAGAGAAAACATAGATCCAAGGTGTTTAGGGTTGCATGTACACTTAGGAGTGTTAGAATGCTCAAACCCGATCAATGGTATCAGATCCAGGCTTGTTTTCTTGTTATACTTGCAAAATTGGCTGAAAAAATGAAGTTTGTTGCTGTCTGAACAGCAGACTCGCCGAGTCCATGAAGGGACTCGACGAGTCCAAGGCTAAATTCATCCAACTCGCCGATTTGGTTCATGCACTCGACGAGTTGGACCCCCAGACAGCATATCTTCGACTGTTTTTGCTGGAATTAGACTAGGAACATTACCCTAAGCTGTTTTTGCACTTATAAACTTGTTTTTGATGTGGTAATGTTCATGCTAATCCAATTTCAAAGATAATTGTCAATAGATTCATGTTTTATATTAGTTTTTATGGTTAGGCTAATTACATGAAAAAGTTTGATTAAATTATCTTGTTCTTAAGAGTTGCTTAGATTAATAGAAAGGTTATGTGAAATAGTAGTTTTTAATCCAAATTAATCTAAGAGTTGATTCTAAAATGTGTTTTTGTAACTTGTCCTCAAGTTAGATGAAAAGTCACATTTAAGATTCATATAACTCATAAATATTTCCATAGGTTATGAATAAAGAAAAGTCACATTCTTTAATGGTTAAAGTCTTCCATAACTTGTCCTCAAGTTATGGAACTTGAAGAGTTTTTTGTATTAAAACTACTTTAAATACATAAGTTATGTAATTGAATAGTTTTGAATAGTTTCAAAACTTGCCCTCAAGTTTTGGAATTTGAAAAGTTTTCTTTCATGAATACTTTAATTCCAAATTAAGCCCTTAGGATTTTAAAAGTTAAAATTCAACCCTTATACTTTATAATATTATAAGTTAATAATATATATATATATATATATAATATATATATATATATATATATATATATATATATATATATATATATATATATGTGTGTGTATAAGAGCAAGTCATCTTACCATTAGTAGGCCTCATTCACGAAGCCGGTCTATAAGGGGGGTATAAGGTTACTGCCTATAAAATGGCAGTTTAATGGGTGTCCACTCTCACTCACCGCTTCCTTGACTGGTGGAGGGTCGTTAGCCGAACGGGTAGGATAAGGACTATAATTCTCCCTTCATTAAAAGTATTAATGATAAATACTAAGTAACTAAACTCTTATTAATACCCAATCTTAGTTACTTAGGAAAATGTGAATAAGGTGCTAACCCATGAAATTACACTTTGCACTTTGCTTAAGTCGGTTAGTGGAGCGCGTGTGGTTAACCGGCACACTAGCTTGATTTAACAAGGTAGGCAAGGGGTTTCTTAAAGTTTATCATAGGCCGGTGGAGCATGTGTGGTTAACCGGCACATCGGTTGAGTAATAAACATTTAAGAGTACCAAGTAATTTTCATGGTTACTTCACACCTTGTTTTATGATCCTCGGCATCCCAGTCACAAAACTTGAAGGGCACAATCGAGATTGAAACATGCCATTGAAAAGTTCAATGAATCTCAAAAGATCTAGGAGTTTCAAATCCAATTAAAACCTAATAAATTATTTCGTTTTTCATGGTGGAAATTGGTGAATCGTCATTCACCTACCTTCAAATATTATATAGCTTGGATTACGACATCCCTATTCCAAGTTATAAAATATTGTGTTGGTTCCTAGCCTTAATATTTTATACTGGGTGTTATATTAAGGACTTTGAGTCAACTTTCTTGAATATCTCCCAAAAGATGTCTAGTTCAGACATCTATGATCTTCCAAAATCTCTTGGAACTTTACTTCCTCCACCTCCTCCAATTATTCTCCCTAACCCACAAGTTCAAGGTCACTCAAACCCTATTGGCAAGCAAGGTCTATGTGTGCTCACATCTTGGAGATGAAGTCACATATTGACAAGCCGGGAGAGTTGGGTGTCAAAGTCTTAAGAAAGTTGGATGTTCAATCACTTTCTAAGTCACATAGTAAGTTCTTTATGGACTACTATGTAAAGGACTATGACATGACCCTTAATGATCTTATCTATTTGCTTTGTGTTGCTTAATCAGCAATGATTTGGAGCACGGGCAGAGCAAATCTGATTAGTAGATCAACTTCCCAAACCTTCAATGGACATTGACAATGGTAACATTGGATACCCAGTAAAAGCTTTCTCTTCCCAATGGAAAGGGATCGTCCATAGTCAACTCGGTTGACCAAATGGTAAAGAGAATGGCTAATCCTGAGAGAGTCCTACCAAAGGGTCCATATGTGTCTATTGCCAAAGGAAGGGGCATTGATTGCGAAGCTGCCTATTTATCTGAAAGATCATAAGGTTGATCAAGTCAATAAGTTTGACCCAACTTCAGGTAAAGTCCACTATCTAACTCTGTTTAAGTTTCTATTCTAAGATTCTTGTTACATGATGTGACTGGGTCACATGTTGATGTTTTAAGAATCAAAGTAAAGTGAAGAAACTTAAAAGGAAGTGTATGCTGATTCTGATCACGAAGATGGATCTCGATTGCATGGTTTAGTGATCAGAATTTTGAGTTGTTACTTAGGAGTTATGATATACTGCTTAGGAATAGATAACAACAAGTTTTTCATATGCTTTTGCACTGTAAGGATAAGTTTTTCCGCAAAGTTTTAAAATTAAAAGGAAATTTTTGATTTTATTTATTCTAAGTATCCTTACAATGGCATTTGTGAAAAAATTGTTGCTTATATGATTCCATTGATAGCAATAATGGAAAATGGATTTGTTTCTTTCATTTGTGGTAGTGTCTAAATTTACCAAATAAGGAAAGATTCTCATCACCCAAGGTTTCAGTTGGATAGAAACTTGGAAATCATGCAAGTTGTATAGTATGATGAATGAGAATTTTCATCTTTGGAAAATTAAGACTAATTCCTTGTTCACATGTATATGTGAGTCAAGTGAAGGACTAAGGGATCAAGTCCACATTCTGGTGCACTGATCAAGTCCACCACAAAAGATCGGTAAGACTATTCGTCATGATTTACTAATGTTTAGTAAATATGGTTATACTTACAAGTTTAAGTATAATTCTGTAGCATTGGAAAAGTTTCGATGTATGGCAGAACGAATGAGAAGAATCAAGTTAGGCAGAAAGATAAAAGTTTCTCAAATCTAAAAAGATGGGAGAGTACTTTAGTATCAGGTTTTGTGATCATCTTAATGATTTAGAAATCATATCACAATTAGTCGTCTAAGGAAATCATAGTGCATTCTTATGGCTAAGAAGAGGAGTCATGAATTGTTGAAATGGTTAAATCAAGAAGATGAGTCATACTTCGTTCCAAAACAAGTCTTAGAGTCATACTCCAAGACTATAAGTTGGGTGACATATCTCAAAGAAAGGTTTAAAACACTTGTCAAATGTAAGAGTAAAAGTGTCCTACTCTTGTACATTTGAAATTGGGAAGTTGTGATGTTTTGGATAAAACAAAGACCAACTAAGGCTAATTGTGTGAAGTGTTTGTCTTGATAAAGAATCTGCACTATCTCTTGAATATTTGGCAAGAGAATCTTATATGTCAAGAGGACAGTGGGAGTCTTAAAGATCTTGAATAGTTTCAAGAACTAATCAAGAGTAAATTTATTGTTAATCACTAGCACACAACTAGAGGTTTATAACCTATTGTGTTGACATTTCTGTGCCCATTCCAGTAAAGTTGGCTATATATTTGAGTTCTACATGTTCTCAATTGTCTGCATAACTACTTGGAAGCAATGGCAGGCCCTTGTGCTGCCAGGTGGCAAGAAGTTAAGATTGCACAAGTTCAATCCATATGAGTTTGGATTTGTCACTAACCTAGTCTTTTGATTGTGGTCTTGACAAATTCACGTGGATAAGAACACATACACCATAAAATCTAAGGGTCATAAGGTTTCTCTCCGATTCATGAAAATGATGGTGAGGAAACACTTCCACCAAGTAGATTTTAAGTAAGATAGCAATTGTGATCTTTGCATTCTCAAAGTCGTTAGTGGAGCTTGCGTGGTTAACCGGCACACTAACATGGACTTATGAGAAATGGCAAAAGTCTAAACAATCGAGACTATGATTACGACATCCCTTTTCATAGTTCTAAAATTGTTTAGACACACCTGTGAGCTATCTAAGATAAGGTGTATGATTTTGATAAAGTCTTATCAAAGCAATCTCGTATCAGAAATCTGAACTTTGGTAAGAAAGTCAATAAAGTATTGATTTCTAGAAGTCCAGCTAATTTCTAGATACCTGTCAAAGCTAGTGGGAGCATGATAATTATGACAAGTATTGCAAGTTAGCAATGTTAATTATAGAAAACAAAAGTTTCAATTGGGAAAAAGTTGTTTTGCTATAATTAAGGGAGAGGAAATTATACTTCATTTCAATTCTAAAAGCTTAGATTGAGGTTTTAATCATCTTTAGTCAAGGATATATATGAATTTTGTGTTGGAATGGCTCAACATAGGGAAATTCTATATATGGGTCCATTATTTGCGTTCTAAAATTCGATTATGATTACGGCATCCCTTTTCATAATCTGAATTATGTGAACTTGGCAAATAGACATAGAAATATTATAGCAAAAAGACTGGTCTAGTATCATGTCTTTATGTGAGACATCATGAATCATGTCCCATATGCTTCGGATATAGGATCGATTGCATGTGCTATAATATTCAACCTTTCTAAATTTTCAAAATGCTCTGGGCATTAAGGGGAAAAAATCTAGAATTGGATATGACTAAAATGATTAAGCAATTGTCGAGAATAATCTAAGGTTTACCAAAGATTGGTTGCTCAGGGACAGTTGGAAGTATAGTGTTAAATTTTAGAAGGACCATATTGATATACTCTGAAAGGAGGCAACTCTTGTTCAGAATGACAGTCAAAATGGGAATATGCAAATGTTTCATAGTTGGAAGTTATTCAATCAGTGTGAGATTAGAAAAAAAAACTTATTGCAAGAAGGATGTTTCCATGGAGCTGATCTCCATTGGAATACTTTGTAGTATCTGTTAACAAGTCTTTGTGACTTTGTGCATAATCATTACAAGAGGATCAATGCATATAAGTTTAAAATCTAACAGATTTCGGTAAATGATAGGAATTTGGAATTCTTACATTTTCGATAAGGATTTGGGATTGTGAAAAGAGAATCATTGAAATTATGTTTAATCGATCTAGTTCACAAAGTAAAGATCATAGACAAACATAGAGTGCTTACTTGGTGTATGGCAAAACTATTGTTTAGAAAAAAAATAGTGTACATGCTTGGATCATGGGACAACTAGTCTTTTTAATTCAAGTATAAAGTTGATAAAACCGAAACAATGAATAATGAGTAATCAGTATGGTTATAAATAAAAAGTGTTCTATTTATATTCATAGGTTTTGATACCATACTAGATTCAATTATTCTTGTGTTTCATTTTTGCATGTTTTGACTTCCAGAATAAACTAGGTCATTCTTCCCAAATGACTAAGTTATTCAAACCATCCACATTCGGTCATATGTTGGAAGTAGATATGAATCAAGACTGTCATGAGTTGGCTTGTAGATACCAAAGAGGTACTACAACACTCATGAGTGCTCATAAGTTCTGAGTATTGGATTCAACCCGCGCTCATTTGAATCACTTCATGGATTTTATCACGAGTGATCATGAGACGATAATATATTATATTCTTCAAACCTAGAGATATGAGTTGTTACTATGAGTTGGTTGTACATTGATTGCACGAAAACGCATTGGTAACTCGATGTTATAAAACGTGCCTTTGTGTATGATTCAACAAGTAGTAGAACAAGCCATATGAGTCGAAGTTTATCCATTCCTTTTACCTTCGGGATAAAAGCGATATCTATGGGCCCCTCGATGATTTAGTGATGACAAATGTAAGTGCTCGGCCGGGCCTGGACTGATTTGATTTGTTCAATTAGTCAGTCGTCATAAATCGGAAATCGGGAAACAACAAATGGACAGAGAGAATGATTTATAATCCATGTCTCAGTCCATATGATATCTAGAATGGAGGAATATATGATCCCTTATCTAATGGACAAGTCATTGACAAGATCAGAGTTCAGTTTCAACGTTAGAGTTCGACAGCGGCTTAAAGAGCTACGATTTCCAGTCGGTTCTTGAAGTCATAATCAATAATAGTTTTAGACTTATCCAAGTGGGAGACTGTTGGATTAGTGTCTAAGTCCATAACTATATTTGGTATGTACTTGACCCGACCCGGCATGGTCCATTTGGGTTGCATGGCATCATGCATTTGGATAGACTGAAATGAGAGAAATAACACTTAAGGTTTGGTAATATATTATAAGTTCTAATATATTAATAAGATTATTTAATTAGTATTTGTGACAACCCGAAACTTTGTCCGTTTCCGTTACGCGATTTCCGTTAATAAAATTTCGAATTCATTAACTTTTCCGTCAAACTTCTTGGTTTAGAAAATAATCTAGTTATATATAATTAAATTATTTACGAGTCAAAACCAAAAATCGCGCGGAAACCTTAATATCTCGAAAAAACAATCAAATCCGGCCTAAGTGAGTTTACGACCATAAACTCGTTTACGGCCGTATACCTGTTTACGGCCAGCAAAGAGTGGACCCCCCACCACCGACCACAAAACCCCTATAAATACGAGACCTCCACCTTCATTTGAACATTTCTGGCCGAAAACTCTCTCCTTCTCTCTCTAAGAACCTTGACCGTAAACACCTAAAAACACCTTCAAACTTCGGGAAACATCGAGAAACACCGTTTGGAGCCACTTCGGAACGTCTGGAGCACTTATCTCTTCGAAAACAGCACCATTGATCTTGAGTTTACGGTCCACCTTCAAACACCGTAAACCCTGTTCTTGAGTTTACGGTCCAAGCCTTTAAAGACTGTAAACCCTGTTCTTGAGTTTACGGCCGTAAACTCACCAAGCCTTCAGAAACCGTAAACTGTTTGTCGACCGTAAATCCTTGTTCACGGCCGTAAACACCTTTCTAAGTGGTACCTTTGGCTGAAAACCCACTTTCCTCGATTCGATCAAGTCCCGGTAACATTCCTCAACCGAATACAAGTGTTTCTCTAACACGTTATCTAACGAAATCGCTAATTTAGATACATATATGTATTTATTTGATAATAGGATTCCGTTAAGTGTCACGTGCAACAACTCGAGGATCTTCATTTCAGTCAGCATATATTATTTTGTTTAAGATAATTATATTTTCAGGGGGGAATACAAGCAAAAGTACAAGGAAACTTGTGCTCAGAATATATTATTTTGTTTAAGATAATTATATTTTCAGTATGCTTTTAACACGGAAAACAGTTTTACCACACGATTAAGAAATCAACTCGTAGAAATAGTTTTCAAAACTAGAACAATGAACTTGTGAATCATATAGTAAAATGTATTATTTTATAAAGGATTCATGCAAATCATAAACAGGATTTTCGGTATTATTACTTGTAAATTTGTTAGGCTATGTTTGAGACACGTCCTTGGTAACACTCACCACAAGAAACAGAGTGGAGGACTAGCACTCGTGACCAGAATCTCTTGTAGGGAGAGCGTGACTGTTGTGTATAGATCTATACGGGACTGACAATCCCGCACCTCACTGCTAGCTACAGTTGGACCGGCAGGTCTGCGGGTGACAAAGTAATTAAGGATATCGGCCGTTGCGGGCCATATCCAGTCAGTTATGGTTATGAAACTCACAACCTAGATAACTGGAATTTACTTTTGTAATAATGAATCAAGTGAACTAACCTCAAAGTAATGACCGATAGATTACTGGAGGGTATTAATAATATCTTCAGGACTTAGTTCATCACGGTTTTCTTTTATTTAGTTTTTAAGACTAATATATCTCTGGGTGTAACCAGGGTCTTTAAAAGAAAACTGTTTTTATATATATACACGAGTATGGTAGATACTTGCAAACCTCAGTTTAAAACGGATAATCAACCAACCACCTTTAGGGAAAATATAGGATTTTCCCGGGATAAACCGGCCATTCAAAACGAATTGTTTTACAACCAACGGATATTCATATTCATTCCACGACTCATTGGATTGTACATATCCTGTACGAACCTGGAAGTCGTGGAAGGAACGGGTTTTCAAACGCGTTTTTCATAAGAAAATATAGGATTTTCTTGAGGAACACTTTTCAAAAGGATTTCAAAGAACATTTTTCCTCCAAAACTAAATGCTTATGAACTCACCAGCTTTATGCTGATATATTTTCAAAACTGCTTGTATTCTCAGGGATTTAGTAGACAGGTACCTTCAGGCTTTTGGAGAAGTCGGCGCGTTAGAGTCACGTCTTTCCATTTTACTTTTGATATGAACAAAACTATGTATTAAGACAATGTAAACCTTTTTCATATATGTATTCAATGTTTGGTTGTGTTTACTATGCTTGCTATGATACAACTGTTGTGATACTACGCATGACGTCAACCACCCCCGAACGTTTCCGTCGTTCCGGTTCAGGGGTGTGACAGTATTGATCAAGAATTAATTTGAATTAATTAAGTGATCAAAAGGAGACTAATTAAATATATGTGTTGATTGTGTAAATCATCCATACTTGTATAGTGGGCTAATGCTCCATGGATTATCAAGTTGGGCTAAAACCCATAGGATGCTCCATGGATGCTCCATGGTGTTTTTGTACCCATGGATCATGGAAATGAAAGGCCATGACAATTAGGGTTTACATGGTGTAACCCTAATTGTGACAAACTATATAAGCATCTTATTCTTGTCAAAATCGGTGACCATGAGGAAACCATATGAGACTATGAAGAAATGGTGAGAGCTAGCCGATTTCATGAAGTGTTCATTTCTCTCTAAGTTATTCCAAGTGCATTTGATGTTGTGTGAACCATTTGAGGTATCACACTTGGGGCACTCGGCTCTTGAGCATCAAGGAATCAAGCTACATAAAAAGGTATGTCTTCTAACTTGTTTTATTACCCAAGTATCAAAGATTGTATGCTAGATAGGGTAATACCTTGGAATATTCATATTTGCATGTATAATAAAGAAAACATAGATCCAAGGTATTTAGGGTTGCATGTACACTTAGGAGTGTTAGAATGCTCAAAACCCATCAACACTTGCGTTCGACATTACATGATGACAATCAAGATTTGACTGTTGAAGGGGAGCATGTGCAAACAACAGCTCAAGTTGAGGGGGAGCATATGTTAGACAATGTTGATGTCGAAGGGAAGCATCAGAACTCAAATCCATTGGTTGAGGGGGAGCCAAGTGGATCAAATCCTGATAATATAAATGATCAAACTAATAAGTTTCATGATGTCACTGACAATATTTCAAATGCATGAGAAGGTTCAGAAGCAGATGAAATTTTCGAAGATGCACCTTTAGATTTTGATCCATTTAACCACTGATGGATAAACGGACACAAAATCATCCAAAGGAACATGTTCTTGGTGATCCACATTCTGGAGTCTTAACACCAGCACAGATTCGAGCTAAAAATGAAGTGTTGAATGTTCATCAAGAATATTGTATGTTTAATGTGTTCATTTCGAAACTAGAACTAAAAACAATAAAGGTTGCATTAGAACACTCATATTGGGTTGTTGCAATGTAATCTGAACTGGCTAAATTTAAACGAAACAAAGTTTGGAGGTTAATTCCTAAACCAAAGGATGTTTCGTTAATTGGTTTAAAATGGATTTTCAAAAATAAAACTGATAAAGAAGGAAATATGATTCGAAATAAAGCAAGACTAGTCGTTGAGGGTTACTCTCAACAAGAAGGTATCAATTACGAGGAAACCTTTGCCCCTGTTGCACGACTCAAGGCAGTTCGAATTTTTCTTGCTTATGCAGCGCATAATGATTTTGTTGTTTATCAAATGGATGTCAAGTGTGCTTTCCTCAACAGAGTTTTGGAGGAAACGGTCTATGTCGAACAACCGCCTGGTTTCGTCAATGATAAGTATCATGATCACTGTTATATTCTAAATAAGGTAGTATATGAGTTGAAACAAGCACCTCGTTCCTGGTATGCAACACTGACCAATTTTTGAAAATTGCTAAATTTAAACAAGGATTAGTTGATCCCACTTTATTTCGAAAGAAAGTAGGGGATCACCTAATGCTTGTTCAAATTTATGTTGATGATATAATTTTTGGTTCGATTGACCCTTTGTTATCTAAGGAATTTGAGGAGCTTATGAAAAGTCAGTTCGAAATGAGTATGATGGGGAAAAGTAATAATTTTCTAGGTTTACATATTCGTCAAAGCAAGGAAGGCATCTTTATTAATCAGGAAAAATATACGCGTAACCTGCTTGAAAGATTTGGAATAACGAATAACACTAAAGTGAAAGTGTCGATGGTTGTTGGCACTCGCTTGAATCCTTCGCTGGATAAGCCTGTTGAGGACTTAACGACATATCGAAGCATGATAGGTTCGCTCTTGTATTTAACCGCAAGTCGACCTGGTATTATGTTTGTTGTATGTAATTGTGCTAGGTACCAATCGAACCCAAGAGAACCCCATCTCAATGTTGTAAAGCACATTTTTCGCTATCTCAAAGGAACAGTTTCGTTGGGCTTATGGTATCCATCGAAGACATGATTCTTTATACAAGCATTCTCAGATGCAGATCTAGGTGGCTGTCAACTTGATTGAAAGAGCACAACAGACGAATGTCAATTTTTGGATGGAAAGCTAGTGAGATGGCAATCGAAGAAACAAACGTGTGTTTCGATTTCTATTGCATAAGAAGAGTATGTGGATGTTGCAGCTTGCACATCAAAAGTAATTTGGATACAAAGCCAACTGCGCAATTATGTAATCAATATGAAGAAAATTCCTTTGTATTGTGACTCGCAGAGTGCTATTCGTATCTGCCATAATCCGGTCCAACATTCGAAAACTAAACACATTCCTCTTCGATATCACTTCATAAAGGACCATGTAGAAGACGGGAACATTGAGGTCTATTTTGTGAAAACAACGGATCAACTTGCAGATATTTTTACAAAACCTTTAGATGAGAAGTCATTCTTAAGGATTTTGAATGGATTGGGGATAATCGAAGCAAGTTTTGTTCTAGGTTCTTCTTGATCAAAAAGGTGTCTATTCATTGGTGTTTTTCTGAATCATTCAGAGGTTACTGTTACAGTTCAGTGTTCGCATGCGTTCGCATTCGACTTTCTTCTGAATCGTTCCACTCTCAGTTCGCTTTGTGGGGGAGAAAGTTGTTCGATGAGAAACATCATTGGGGTTGCTACTTAACATGTAGAACATCACTTGGTAACATTTTACAAGTTTTTTTTTGTTTGTTCTATTTTAAATATCAAAAATCCAAAAAGATTTTCTTATTTTCTTATTTTTTTTTTCAAAAACAAAAATCCAAAAAGATTTTCTTATTTTTTTAAGTTTATTTCCAAAAACAAAAACTCAAAAATATTTTCTTGTTTTTATTTCATATTTTGTTTGACAATTTATGTCTCATTGTAACAATGTACTCCTGAGGTGCATGTTTAACGATCATATCTATCTAAGGGACATGTATTCATTCGAACTGATGTACTAGTTAAGTTTCCCTAGAAGCATCATGTTTTATGTTGACCTTAAGCCTCATAGACGTTATGTGTTCGAACCCTCAATGGAACTCTCACTATGAAAGTTCCTTCCCAATTAGGCTATATTCACATTAGTCGAAGAGCTACCTTTCTCTTCTCATATTGAATAAAGAGATTTCTGCAAAGTCCATATATTTTGCAGAGGTACAATGAGTTCTTAAACACAATATTTTCACCAAAATTTCTTTCATGATCACACGCTTCACTGCATATCCTCGACATCTTTGGTCGAAACGTACCGGAATGTAGATATTGCAACACTCTGTGTTTATGATCCTGAGTCATTCTTCCATGATGATGGTGAAACACAAAAATCCTAACTAATCAAGGAATTGACAGTGAACATTTTTGTTCAAGATTTTAACGAAACACTTGTTTTCGTACCTTTTTGATATTCACAATCATATTCCAATTCGACTTACATGATCTTAATAAAATGTTCTAAAACCAAGACTTTTTTACCCAACAAGATCCAGTTCTTTATTTTATTTTTTTGGAATGTGATTTCCGTCTTAATATCTTTCTGATTTCTTGTTCTTTCAAATCATATCCAACTATACTTATTCTTTCAAATCATATCCAACCATACTTGTTCTTGACTACACTGATCATCTAAGTAATTTTGTTCAATTAAATCACACTTATTTTAAGTTGTGATGGTGAGCAAAATTGATCCTACCTATCGAAACCAATGAAAAAGAAGTCATTCAATGCTCATCAATGAGTATTCGATTGTAGTTCACAGGAAACCACATAAGCAGTTCGTCATCTCTCTTGATATCCAACTGCTTTCATATCAAATGTTATTTGATATCAAAAAATCCACATTTTTTTACTTTGCTTCTCACTCATTCTTTGGTACATAATTGCATTGGAATCCTTGGGGTTTTGGGTAATACCAAATCGAAACCAAGATTTCGCAAATTCGGGCATATGATTTTGCTTTCAAGTCCCAAAAGTGAACGAGCCTACCCTCAATGCGAAGGAATGATGTTCTCTTGGTATCGAAACAATACAAAGTACTTGATCACAGTTCGAAATAAGTGGCGGTTCTTATCCGGTTGGGAACAACGAAAGATTTGGCGGACTTGACGGTTCAGAATCTTCACAGGATTTGAGGAAAACGTGATGATCACTTTTATGACGTGGCTTGTTTTACGGTGACCGGTTAAGTAACCAACGCAAATACATGGCAGTTTATTATTGGTTATGGTTTAAATTAAAAAATATTGTCGATTATAAAAGGAAATTGGTGGTATCATTCTCAGACTTTATGCTCTCAGAACAAATTTCCTAAAATCACCAACTGTTCAACGTTTCCAACAATCCTTGCAATCACACCAATGGATGCTCCTCAAACCAATGTTGATCCCACAAACACCATTGATGAAGAAGAAATCTCACAACCCCTGATGAAGATTCAAAACACGAATCTTCTTTTGCTTCCAACGGTTGATCAATATCCAGAACAATTACAGATGTTGATTCTAGCCCTAAATCACTCTGTTCTATCCACAATGTTATCTTCTTCATTTGCAGTTCAAATGTCTTGGATTTATCTTGTTAGTTCTACAGCGGTGTTAAACAAAACCACAAAGGTTGTCACGTTTCAACTAGCGAATTCCAATATGAGAAAGCTTACGAGGAAGCAGTTTGACCAAATTATGAAGTTGCTTGTTTCAGGTACTTTTTATAAAGCTACTAATGATCAAGTTCTTTACATGATCAATGAGATGGGGGCATCAACCAGTTCAGACTGGAAAAAATCTCTTTAAAAAGTTGAGTCTTTCCTCTGTATGGAGTTTTCTTTTTGGGATTGTATTACGGTGCTTCACCGGCCGAAGTTCAAGATTAGATAAAGCCAAATTGGATATCTATTTTATTCTTGTTGGATTGTACTATGGTCTGGATATCGATTATGCTACACATCTATGGGAAGAATTTGGCATAGAAATTACTCACACCAATTTGACAAACAGTGTTTCATGTGCTCGCTACTGGAGTTTGATCCCGAAAGAGGTTTACCAACAAGAAGGGATTTTGGTTCCTTTTGGTGTCGAAATGGATGAATTTTCGATGATGGCTGCTCCACAGCTTGTTGTTCATGATCCGGGAATATTTCATAGTGTTGCTCGTATTCCAGATGCGATGTTAAGGCGTATTGATCCGCAAAATCCAATTCTTGTTTAGTACTTGGCATCAATTGATTCTAATATTTCTATTGGTGTTCTTTCGTCGAAAGGGGTTGAGGGTTATTCGAAAGCTGCGAAAGTGCCAAAGAAGAAGAAGCAGACTGAGAAACCACCAACTGGGGTGGAGGAGGTTTCTAAAGAAATTATACCTTCAAAAACTGGTATTCTCAAGCGTACCAAGAAACCAGCCAAGAGGCCTCGTGATTCTCCTGTCAGACCATCTATACAAGAACCAGAAATCGAGACAACTGAGCAAACACAGGTTGATTCTTCACTTACTCATTCTTCTCAGAAGGGTATCAAGAAGATTAGAAAGCCTCAATTCAACAGAATAGGTGTGTTGTTTAGAGAAGTTCATGTTCCTGTTTCTCCATCCTCGAAGAAACGAAAAGCATTCGATATGGCTCAGAAATTGCAACAAAAGAAAAGAAAGCATCAAGATCCACTTGATCAAGTCACTGTCGAAACTGAGAATCACAGTGATAGTGGGGATAATTGACATGATGATTTTGGACTTGGGTCACCTCGAAGGTATTCTCCTCTCATGTCGAATTTCTAGAAGACAGGAGATCTTGATGTCACTATAAATGTATCTAATACTGATACAGACATTAATTCGAATAATCCAACATATACATCCATCCATGAGAATACTACGGTCATACCACCCGAGGTTTCGCATACTGATTCCTATATGGAGGAGGTTCGAACTCCAGACATCCCTGTGGACTTATCTGATAAGGGCGCAAATGTCAATATGGGTGAAGGGGAAAGAAGCCTCTGTTACTTCTACTCTTGAACCTCAACCATTTTCTCTTCTACCATCGAATCTTTTACATTCGAAACAGTTACTTCCTTACCATCACTTTCATCACCCATCCCAACTTCACTACTAGTTTGAACCATTTCACCAACATACTCCACGATTATACATGAACCCATTACTACTCTTTTATCCTCTCAATCCACTGAAGCTGAGAGAATAGTTCAAGAAGATGAACCAAATGATGATGAGATCATGGTGTCTTTTGCGGATTTACAATTCGAACCAGGTGAGGATAATGTACCTGATAACATGATCATGTCAGGTAAACAATTCAAAATCCTCAACAACAAAATTAACTCTCTTCTACAAATTCAAGCAGATACTGAGAGAAGGAATTTCATTACTGGTGTAGAGATGGGGTACTTGTTGAAGTCTCATAAGAATCGTCTTCGAAGTTTGGTTGAAAGCCTTGAACAAAAACAGGTTGAAAGGTTGGATGTTCGTTCCAAAAGCTTTGAGTATGAAATTCAGAAGCTTCGTGATGTTGCCAAGGAGCGTCATGATATCTTCATCGAACAAGTCACAAATATGAAAGTATGTGGATCTTAAGGTGGCTAAACTCAAGTCGGAGATGGCAAAAGACTTTGAAAATATGGAGAAAAATATATTGTGCATAGTAAAGTTGATGTTGTTGCAGATGCTATCACGAATTTGGTTGAATTCAATGCTGACTATTCGACCAAGCTTGAAGCAAAATCAGAGAAGGATTCCCAGCTGTTCGCAAAGCTAGAAGAATTCTTCACCGGTATCAAGGAATCAATTTCGAAAGCTGCTCTTTCGGATCAATTCTCTGTTTCTCAAAAACCAATTTCTCATTTGATTTTGACCATTGAAACTAATATCAAAGTTGAGCTTGCTCCCATCCTTGAGTTGGTTCTGTTGGATTAGGTGTCTAAGTTCATTACTATTTCTGGAATGTACTTGACCCGATTAGCATGGTCCATTTGGGTTGCATGGCATTGCAATACTTGGATAGACCAAATTGAGAGAAAGGACACTTAAGGTTTATTAATATATTATAAGTTCTAATATATTAATAATATTATTTAATTACTATTCATCAAAGAATTAATTTGGAATTAATTAAGTGACCAAAAAGAGACTAATTAAATATATGGGGTTAATTGTGTAAATCATCTATTCTTGTATAGTGGGCTAATGATCCATGTTTGTATGGATTGGGTTAAAACCTATAAGGTGCTCCATGGATAGTCCATGGAGGTTACAAACCCATGGATCATGGGATATGGAAAGCCATGACAATTAGGGTTTACATGGTGTAACCCTACTTGTGTCACAACTATATAAGGACCCCTAGTCTAGCAAAATCGAGACTACTACTTGTACAAGAGAGGGCAATCCGATTTTGAGGTTTAGTGAAACTTCTCTCAAGGTTATTCCAAGTGTTGTGGTGTTGTGTGAGACATTTGAGGCATCACACTTGAGGTGCTAGGCTCACAAGGTTCTCAAGGAATCCAAACCACAAAAGGTATGTTCTTCTTCTAGCATTTATGTTTAAAAGTTCCCCATGTATGCTAGATAGGTTAAGAACCTTGGAAAATCAAATTTGCATGTATCATAGTAAAACATAGATCCAAGGTTTCTAGGGTTGCATGTACACCATAGGAGTGTTAGAATGCTCAAAACCCTTCAGTGGTATCAGAGCCTAGGCTTGTTTGCTTGATACTTGATGCAAACTTGTTGGAAAAACTCAATTTTCTGCATTATGTAGCATGAACTCGCCGAGTCCATAGGGGGACTCGACGAGTCCATGAGCAAATTCATCCTACTCGTCGAGTAGGTTCGTGCACTCGACGAGTAGGAGCCCCTGAATGCAGATTTTTGAGTTTTGTTGTTGGAAATGGACTAGAAACATTACCCTAAACTGTTTTGGTGTTATAAAACTTGTTTTAGATGGTGTAATGGTTATGTTGATCCATTTGCAATGGCTATTATCAAAATTTCAATTTTTATATGGTTTATTTATGATTCTTGAAATTGTTGATATGAACTTTCATGAACTTATGAGTTTAGAAGATCATAGGAATTATTTGTAACTTGCTTGTTAGTTTAATTCTTGATCTTGATGTGTTTTAATGGAATCCATAATTTGTTCTCAAGTTAAGGATTACCAAAAGTCACTATTTTAAAGTCCATTATTAAACACATAGGTTACATAAAATGAAAAGTCTCTCATTTTATTAATCCATTAACTCATAAGTTATGAAAGATGAAAAGTTTTGAAAGTTACAAAACTTGCCCTCAAGTTTTGGAACATGTAAAGTCTCTTTAAAAACTTTAGTTCCAACCCCTAGAATTTTAAAAGTTAAAATTCAACCCTTATACTTTATAATATTGTTAAAATTCAACCCTTATACTTTATAATATTATAGTTAATAATATATATATATATATATATATATATATATATATATATATATATATATATATATATATATATATATATATATAAGAACAAGTCGTTTTACCGTTAGTAGGCCTCATTCACGAAGTCGGTCTATAAGGGCGGTATAAGGTTGTTGCCTATAAAATGGCAGCTTAATGGGTGTCCACTCTCACCCACCGCTTCCTTGACTGGTAGAGGGTCGTTAGCCGAACGGGTAGGATAAGGACTTTAAATCCTCATTAAAAGTATGATGGAATATAAAGTAACTAAATGTTTTATAAATTCCCAATCTTAGTTACTTTAGGAAAATGTGAATAAGGTGCTAACCCTTGAAATTACACTTTGCACTTTGATTAAGTCGTTAGTGGAGCGTGTGTGGTTAACCAACACACTAACCTGGACTTAACAAGGTAGGCAATGGGTAACTTAATGTTTATCATAGTATCGATGGAGCGCGTGTGGTTAACCGCCACATCGATTGAGGGGTAAATATTAAGGGTACCAAGTAATTTGCATGGTTACTTCACACCTTGTTTTGTGATCCTCGGCATCCCAGTCACAAAACCTGAAGGGCACACTCGAGATTGAAACATGCCATTGAAAAGTTCGATGAATCTCAAAGAATCTAGGAGTTTCAAAACCAATTAAAACCTAATTTTTTATTTCGTTTTTCATGGTGGAAATTGGTGAATCGTCATTCATCTACCTTAAAATATTTTATAGCTTGGATTACAGCATCCCTCTTCTAAGTTATAAAATATTGTGTTGGGTCCTAGCCTTAATATTACATTTGGGTGTTTTATTAAGGACTATCTTTATATCTAATCTAAACTTGTCTTTCTTCTTTTCAGATGTCTTCCAACAATGCTACTTCTGGCTCAAACCCTACTGGCTCCTTCTCTCTCATGAATCTTTATGGGAGAGTCATCTTTGATGGATCTAACTTTATGGATTGGATCAGGAACATCAGGATGGTCACTCGGTATGAGGACAAGGAATATGTCCTTGACAAGGAGATTAAGGAACTCGATGAGTCATCTGCTACTCCTGAGGAGATCGCTGAATATCAGGCACATGAAAGAGATGCCACGAAAGTGGCTTGTATCATGTTGGCCACAATGACAGCCGAGCTCCAAAAGTCCTGTGAGGACTACTACCCTTTTGAGATGCACCAGGACTTGATGGACCGCTACCATCAGAGTGCTCGTCAAGAGCGGTATGAAATCATCTCCTTCATGATAACAACCAGGATGAAGGATGGTGAACCCATCACGGGCCACATGCAGAAAATGTAAAGGTATGTGGACTGTTTGCTAAAATTGAATGTGAACTTCCCAGAGGAGTTGGCAATTGATATCATTTTGCACTCCGTACCTTCGTGTTATGATCAATTTTGCATGACATATCACATGAACAAGGAGGAAGTTACACTCAACAAACTTCAAGGACTTTTGAAGACCGCAAAAAGTGGTCTTAAAGGTAAGTCGGTTGTTACTACTCCTACTCCTACCGCGGCCCCTGTCTTGGCAATCGGGCAAGGCAAAGGAAAGAAGAGGAAGAGCCCTTCGAAGGGTACCAAGGGAAAGTCTCTTGATGGCTCCTCTTCAAGTGGAACCAAGAAAGGTTTCGTCACTCCTTCTGCTAACCCTAAAGAAGTTGAATGCTTCTATTGCCATGAAAAGTCGCACTGGAAGCGAAATTGCCCAAAGTACCAGCAAAATGTTAAGGATGGGAAAGTAAAACCCAACCATGCAGGTACTTACACTATATTGTCTAATAACTCACCCTATTCTAATTCTTGGTTCATTGATACAGGTTGTGATATTCACATATGTTTTGATTTGCAGGGACTAAGAAGAAGTGAGAATATGGAGCATGGGAAGATAAACTTGATCATGGGAAATAGGAAAGTTACACCTGTCACCAACATTGGAATTTATTCTTTATTGCTAAGTAGTGGGTTAACATTAGACTTGAATAAATGTTGTTATTCGCCTGAAATGGCAAGAAGTATTATTTCCTTTCATGGTTTGTACAAACAAGGTTTTACCTTTTCATTTGATAATGATAGTGGTGGTATTAATGCTTTCTTTAATAATGTTCTTTATTTTAAAGCATTACCTTGTGATGGTGTGTATGAAACTGTGTCGGTTGTAGATAACCTAGGAAATAATGTATTGTGTATCGATTCTTCCTCTAGTTTGGATAAAGCATCATTATGGCATTGTCGTCTTGGACATGTAAGCAAGAAACACATAGGCCAACTCCAAAAGGATGGAGTCTTGGAGTCATTTGACCTAAAGTCAGATGATAGTTGTGAATCTTCTTTGCTTGGGAAAATGACAAAGTCACCCTTCACTGGTACTTGTGCTAGGGGTAAGGGTTTGTTGGATCTTGTACACATTGATGTGTGTGGACCCTTCAGAACCGCCACAAGGGATGTGAACCGCTTCTATGTGACTTTTACTAATGATTTTAGTAGATATGGATATGTCTACTTAATCAAGCATAAGTCAAAAACCTTTGAAAATTTCAAGGAGTTTAAATAGGAAGTGGAGAATCATTTGGGCAGGAACATTAAGATGCTTCGATCCGATCGAGGTGGTGAGTATCTTAGTACAGATTTCCTTGACTATCTTAAGGAATATGGGATTGTCTCACAATTGACACCTCCCAGGACACCGTAGTTGAATGGTGTGGCTGAGAGGCGCAATCGAACCTTGTTGGATATGGTTCGTTCCATGATGAGTCGAGCTTCGCTACCAATCTCATTTTGGGGGTATGCCTTAGAGCCTGCCGCCCATATCCTTAATCTAGTCCCTACCAAAAAGGTTGCCAAAACACCTCAGGAGATGTGGACTGTAAAAGTTCCCAATCTAGACCACATCAAGATTTGGGGTTGCGAGGCTTTTGTGAGGCGTGAGTCTCACGATAAGCTCGAACCTCAAAGTGAGAGGTGTATTTTCATCGGCTGTCCACAAAGATCCTTTGGTTACCTCTTCTACAGACCTAGTGATAATGTGGTCTTTGTAGCAAGGAGAGGAGTCTTTCGAGAGAGAGAGAGAGAGAGAGAGAGAGAGAGAGAGAGAGAGTTCATAAGCCAAGAAAACAGTGGGAGGAAAATTGACCTTGAATAAATTCAAGAGTCAAGTGGTGAAGGAACCTCAAACCCTAGCAATCAACCTGAGGAGGAAACTCTTGTTGATCCGACAGAAGTGTCTGTACCTCTGAGGCGTTCCACAAGAGTTAGGAATGCACCTGAGCATTACTATGGTTTCCATATTACTGTGGAAGGTGATACACTTATCAGTGATAACACACTGGTAAGTATGGATGAACCTAACTGCTACACGGAAGCCATGGCAGGCCCGGAGGCTGCTAAATGGAAAGAGGCTATGGACAGCGAGATACAATCCATGTATGACAATCAAGTTTGGAACTTGGTTGACAATGTACCAGGTCGCAAGATAGTCGGGTGCAAATGGATCTTCAAGAAGAAGACCGACATGGATGGTAATGTACACACTTATAAGGCGCGACTGGTTGCAAAGGGCTTTTCTCAAACTCCGGGAGTTGATTATGATGAGACCTTTTCACCAGTAGCAAATATTAAGTCTATTAGGGTTATGCTAGTCATTGCTGCATTTCATGACTATGAAATATGGCAAATGGATGTCAAAACCGCTTTCCTTAACGGAAAGTTGGCTGAGGATGTTTACATGAGTCAGACAGAGGGTTTTGTCAGTGCAGAGTACCCTAATAGAGTGTGTAAGCTTGAGAAATCCATCTATGGATTGAAACGAGCACCTCGCAGATGGAATCTTTGTTTCGATGAGAAAGTCAAAGAGTTTGGCTTTTCGAGGAGTGAAAATGAGTCCTGTGTATATGTCAAGGCTAGTGGGAGTATAGTTAGCTTTTTGGTATTGTATGTGGATGACATACTACTCATAGGAAATGACATCCCAACTCTGCAGGAAGTGAATTCCTGGCTTGGGAAGTGTTTCGCTATGAAGGACCTTGGTGAAGCTGCCTATATCCTAGGGATAAGGATTTTGAGACACAGGAGTAAAAGACTAATTGGACTTAGTCAGAGTACCTACTTGGATAAGGTGCTGAATAGGTTCAGCATGCAGAATTCCAAGAAAGGAGAGTTACCGATCCAGAGTAACGCCAGATTGAGTAATACTCAGAGCCCGAGTACAGAGGTTGAGATAGATGAGATGAGTCAAGTACCTTATGCTTCTGTTGTAGGCTCGATCATGTATGCTATGACTTGTACTCGACCTGATGTGGTCTTTGCATTAAGCATGGTCAGCAGATATCAGGGGAACCCTGGCAAGGCCTACTGGACTGCGGTAAAGAATATTCTCAAGTACCTGCGGAGGACTAATGATTGGGTCCTTACCCTCGGTGGGAGTGATGAATTGAGAGTATTAGGGTATAGTGATGCTAGCTTTCAAACTGATAGGGATAATTTCCGCTCTAAGTCAGGCTGGGTCTTTACCTTAAACGGAGGAACAATCTCTTGGAAAAGTTCCAAGCAGGAGACAGTGGCTGATTCAACTTGCGAATCAGAGTATATAGCGGCAAGCGAGGCAGCAAAGGAGGCTATATGGCTAAAGAACTTCATTGGAGACCTAGGAGTTGTACCAGCTATAAAGGAGCCTATAGAGATTTGCTGTGATAGTGAAAGTGCAGTTGCTTTAGCCAAGGAACCAAGGGATCACGGGAGATCCAGACACATCGACAGAAAATACCATTTCATCAGACATCGAATAGAAGAAGGACTCATCGTGGCAAAGAGGGTATCATCGGATGAGAACCTGGCAGATCCCCTCACGAAGGGACTGAGCACGGTTAAGCATCTCCAGCATGCGAGGTGCATAGGGCTGAAGTATGATATTAGTTTTAGTAGTTAGATAGCTTTGAAATGTGTAAAGTGTAATTGACATTTGATGATGAATAAAAGTTGTGTTTATTTATGAGTAAAGTGATGCTATATTTTGTCAATCGTTTACTATCGTTTCATTTTGCATGTTTTGACTTCCAGTATAATTATGTTATGGTATATCATATTATTCAAATTCTCCACAGTCAGTCATATGTTGGAAGTAGATATGAATCAAGACTGTCATGAGTTGGCTTGTAGATGCCCAAGGTACTGGACATAGCAAAGTGTTGCTACAACACTCATGAGTGCTCATAAGTTCTGAGTATTGGATTCAACCCACACTCGCTGGTATCACTTCATGGAATTTATCTCGAGTGATCGCGAGACGGTAATATCATATAAGTCTTCAAACCTAGAGATATGACTTGTTGCCAATGAGTTGGTTATACATTGATTGTATGAAAACGCATTGGTAAGTCGATGTTATAAAACGTGCCTTTGTGTATGATTCAACAAGTAGTATAATAAGCATATGAGTCGAAGTTTATCTGTTCCTTCTTGGATTAGAAGCGATATCTGGGCCCCTGGATGATTTTGTGTTGACCCATGTATCGGGCCCGGTCAGAACTAAGTTGATGTGTTCAATTAAGTTCTATGTCAAACAAATCGGAAATTGGGAAACAAACTGCTGGACAATAAGTAAGACATTGTTCCATGTATTTGTACGGCTGATATCTAGAAAAGAGGATTATATGATCACTTATCTTAAATGGCGTATCATCATCATCTCAGTTCCGCGAGACCTTGAAAGAGCTACGATTGCTAATCGGTTCTTGAAGTCATTCTTGCAGTTATAGTTATTAGACTTATCCAAGAGGGAGACTGTTGGATTAGGTGTCTAAGTTCATAACTATTTCTGGAATGTACTTAACCCTATTAGCATGGTCCATTTGGGTTGCATGACATTGCAATACTTGGATAGACCAAATTGAGAGAAAGGACACTTAAGGTTTATTAATATATTATAAGTTCTAATATATTAATAATATTATTTAATTAGTATTGATCAAAGAATTAATTTGGAATTAATTAAGTGATCAAAAAGAGACTAATTAAATATATGGGGTTGATTGTGTAAATCATCTATTCTTGTATAGTGGGCTAATGATCCATGGTTTGTATGGATTGGGTTAAAACCTATAAGGTGCTCCATGGATAGTCCATGGAGGTTACAAACCCATGGATTATGGAATATGGAAAGCCATGACAATTAGGGTTTACATGGTGTAACCCTACTTGTGTCACAACTATATAAGGACCCTTAGTCTAGCAAAATTGGGACTACTACTTGTACAAGAGAGGGCAATCCGATTTTGAGGTTTAGTGAAACTTCTCTCAAGGTTATTCCAAGTGTTGTGGTGTTGTGTGAGACATTTGAGGCATCACACTTGAGGTGCTAGGATCACAAGGTTCTCAAGGAATCCAAACCACAAAAGGTATGTTCTTCTTCTAGCATTTATGTTTAAAAGTTCCCCATGTATGCTAGATAGGTTAAGAACCTTGGAAAATCAAATTTGCATGTATCATAGTAAAACATAGATCCAAGGTTTCTAGGGTTGCATGTACACCATAGGAGTGTTAGAATGCTCAAAACCCTTCAGGTTCTTCGGTTACCAACGAATGATCCACCTGCTAGCCAAGTGTCGCAAGGGGGAGATAAAGGATGTGGAGGTGTTGGGTCTTCGAAGGATTTTGAGAAAGGAGTTGTTGTTAGAAAAGTGAGTTTGTCTAAAATACCAACTTCACTTCCTATTTCGTTGACCACAACCTCAACAACAACAACAATAATAAGACCTTTGACAAAAGGGATCACTATAAATGAAGGAGTTGGAGGTTTAAGTTCGAGTTTCATGCCATCACATTCAAAAGAAGATCAAACTAATAAAGGAAAAGCAATCTCAGTGGTTCTTTCTGAAGAAGAGAAGAAGAAGCAACAAGATCTGGAGATCGAAAGGCAAAGGCAAATTAACAGCATAATGATGTGAAGACAAAATGACCCACCTGGCTTGAATAAGGGTGATCCCAACAAGTAGTGGTGTTACGAAACCATTGAAGAAATCGTTTCGATTGGAATGAATGACTATTTTCATAAAGTGCCTAAGTATAGTTATGATGTTGAAAACACTGATTTTAATCAGCTTGACTTCCCAATGAATCACATGTTGTTCACCTCTTCCCAATTTAAATCGTTGAAAACTTAAAAGATAAAGAAGAATTCAAAAGACTGAAGATACGATTTCATGTAGTCTTGGGGAAGAATGAAGAAGACGTATGGTCATCAGTGAAGATTGTAAAGGTGATGACAATTACTCGAGAAAACTTGTTTGAAGGCATTCTATAAAACTTTCACTATGTGGTTGTTAGATAGAATAATGTGGTTTGTGAATTTTTGATTGTTGATTTCCCACTGATGAACTTAAATGACTTGGTCACTGTGACAAGGATTTTAAGTAATGTGGATGTTACGAAGCTGACAGAAACCAACAAGGATGACTTTCTAATTGGTTTTGCTCATATCAAGGTTTTCATCGACAACTATTATGATTGCCTAGCAAGTACTGATATTGAGCTTGCTACAGCTGTTAATAAGCCTTCGAAAGTTCCTTAATCTTTGCTGAAGGGGAAGCTCAACATTGACAAGTTTAAAGATGGGGAGATTATACATCAACCTCTTGGGGTCGTATTTCGAGGGAAGAACAAGAATGGGAAGTTGACAAAATTGTTGTTTCAAGTAAGTGGTATAGAGAGGTATACGAATGCTCAATTTACAAATCTTCTTGTTCGAATCAACAACTACAAGAGGAATGAAGCTGAAGACAAGGAAGAGATTTAAAAGACGATTATGTGGTATATGGAGGTTCGCAATGTACTTCTATAGACTTTGAAGCTTATGACGTAATTTCGACTACACTCACTAAGGGGAGATTGTAGGGGTCGAAATGTAGTTAGTGAAAAGTCGAAAAACTTTAAATCTGTAAGGGTGTGAAATCAGAATGATTTCGACTCTATATGTTTTTGCAAGACACATTTCGAATTCGAACTAGAATGTTTAGTCCTTGTACTTTTTGTTGTGTCTGTAACACCCTATAAATAGGTATTAGGTTCGGGAGTGTCTTTTGTGCTCTTCGAGTTTGTAAACTCTCTCAAACTCTTGTACTCTTTACAGACGTAATATGAGCCAATCATATCTTATTTACTTGACGTGTTCCTTGTTCTGTGATTGCTTACATATTCGTTACTCGATTCTAACTCACATCAAATAAAATTCTCCAAACTTTTTGTATCACTGATGTATAATGTATATAAGCTGAGAAAAATATCAAAACTGGTTTTCATATAGTAGAATCCGGTTTTCGTGATTTATGTGTATTAAATGTAAGAAAAATAGCATAAGTAGTAAACAGATTAAATAATTCTTCAAAACTTTTGTAAAACTGTTATTTAATGTATACAAACTGAAAAAAAAAATATTGAAATTGGGTTTTAAATAGTTTAACTTGTTTTTATGATTTTTGTGAGTTTATTCTAGCAAAATGGAAATAAATATTAAAAAGTTTAAAAAAGACTAAACTGCAAATTTGGTCCCTGTGGTTATCAAAAATATGTGGATGAAGTCCAAAAAGTTTCCAACTTGCATCATTGGTCCAAAATCACAAATTTTCCATGAATTTGGTCCCTGATTAATTTGAAATGACTTTTTTACCCTTTTAATTTCTTTTTTACATTTTTTATATTTATTTTAACCATTTTTTAGATTAAAATTATTAATAATAATAAATAACCAACCCAACCCACCCACCCTCTACCGTACCCCCTCTCGTACCTCTTTCTCTCTCTCTCTCTCTCTCTCTCTCTCTCTCCCTCTCACACACACAAACACAAAAGATCAAAAAAATCGATCGATCAAACCCAACATCTTCTTCGTTTGGCACACCTTCTTCCTCCGGCATCCCTATTTTCTTAGTTGCCCATCAAGATCACAACAGCTAAACCACCACCAATCAAACCAAGATCACAACCGTTAAACCACCACCAATCCACACCAAGATCACACACACAAACACATCATTGATCAAACACAGAAGGCCATAACTTTCTCTGGCGTACCCCCTCCCACCAACAACAACCTTTCACACACATATCCTCATAATCTTTCAAACCCAGATTGCTCCCCTGTATATTAGAATTCACACAAGCACTGCATATTAGAATACATACAACCCACCAAGATATCCCAATCCCCTTCTTTTGTGTTGTTTCTTGTTATTGTCATTCTCCCTGTACAGATAATTACTAATCACACACATATAACTTACGAAACCTACATACAAAACTATTTGTCTTTTATTTCTAACTGAAAACCTCAACAACCACCAGATTTTTCACATCTTTCTCCCAATCTAGTAAAAAAACCTAAAATTCTCATCAAATTAAAGTTTAGATGAAAAAAAATCCAGCAAGCTCTATATCTGGGAATCAAATTGCGTTCCTTTCTGGTTGCAATTGATCTATAAATGGTGTAAAAATAATGGGTTATTTCTTCATTGGAAGAAACATCGCCAGTGGAGAACAGACCTGGAAGAACAAAACCATCCGATCAGAAACTCCAACCATGTCGTCGCCTCTATTGGTTGCGTCCACTTTTTCTTGGATTTCTTTTGCCTTGTGCTTCTCCGACTTCACTTTTCCTGACACTAGGCTTCGATTGAACGAAAATGAGAGAAAATGGTAGATGAGGAAAAGGGCAAGTTGGTGAACAAAAGAAATAGTCAAAGAGGAAAGGAAAGAAAGTAAAAGAAATATAAAGAGATAAAGAATGGGGTGGGTAGGGGTGGATGCGTGGGGTAGCTTGATTTTTTTTATTAGTTTTAAATTAAATATATATTAACATACATATAAAAAATGGAAAAAAGAAAATTAAAAGGGTAAAAAAGACTTTTCACTTTTATCAGGGACTAAAACCACAAAAAATATTCAATTTTGGACTATTGGTGCAAGTCAGAAACTTTTTGGACTCCATCCACAATTTTTGACAAACGACGGGGACCAATTTTACAGTTTAGTCTTTAGAAAATTTCCCAAACTTTTTATTTGTGGTTAAACTGCAATACATGATATTATGATAATTTCTTGTGATTTATAGAACAATTTAACTATTTTTCCTTGAGTTATTCTCATAAATAAGAATTAATTCATGCAAAATTACTAAGCAGTAATGAAAAATCACTAAACTTTTATTTATGATAAATATGTAATATAAGATATTCCGATGAAGTTTTATAATTTTTGGTTAAATGTGGATATTTTTTTATCAATTTAACCTCTTAAACATTCATTAAATTGGGAAAAATAAGAACTTGTCATGGAAAAAATATGTAAAGTTTTGCATGGAGTCTTTATGATATCTAGAAAATGCGAAAATTATCAAATATGGTTTTTGACATTCGTAACTGTATTTTACTATTTATTTCTCTTCAACAAAAATAAAATCGAAATAAACAGAAAACAGTCATAGAAATGCATGCAACTTCATAAATGTCTTTAATCTGTGTATGGGTTGTCCCAAAATGTTCTCATAATTTATTGACCGCAAAAATTATTTTAAGTGAATTATTGATTTATTTTCTTGCAATAATTATAATAATTCGAGAAAAGTAAGTTATTTTCTGATAATTTCCATAACTTCTCATTTCGTTGGTGGGATTCTGGGAAAAATCAAGTTCGGGTTAAAAATGAGTTTTAGATAGTTTGATGGATTTAAATTACTTCATGCATGAGTTTGAACCTTAACAACATACTTCAATCATCAAGCATCTTAGGCTTGAAGATCAACACATACATCTTAGGCTTGAAGAACAACAATCAACCCTCAGCCTTTGCAATCCACTTCTACTTTTTTGAGACCTGAAATCTATCATGGTCTGACTCCCTGACAGACCTCCCACGCTGAAACAACTCCATGGCAAACTTTCAACGAATAACAGACCAAACATAAGACTTCCAACTCTGAACATACAACGGCCTATCCAGAACTACTGAAACCATCCTGAGAATAGTTCTTCAAGCCCAATGAAGAATGAAACCACAAATCCTTGCATAAAACCAATCCCATCTCACCTGAATTTCGAAACCTAAAGTCTCAATGGTCTGACTCCCTGTCAGACCTCCCACACCGAACCGCCACCAAGTTAACCACATAGAGTTTCATACCAATAGAATGCTTCCGATCCCGATCGCATCGCTACTTCTAAGGGAACATTGTCACTAACCAAATACTGCTACAGAATACTTATACTCGACAAAAGGCTTAGATAATCCTTTGAGTAGGAGATTCATCTCTGCAACGGTTAGACTCAGACGAGAGCTGCGCAACAGGGTCAAATCAAATACTCTGAGATTATTCAATCCCACTGCGAGTGACTTAGCATTTCTCAAACAGCTTGTTATCCCACTCCCACACGAAACCTCAAATCACACTACTGCCCGAAGCACAATGCTGCCTCCTGGTCGCTTCCCATAAGCAGTTGAGACCTCCTTGATCCCAACTTCTATCAACTATCTGAAATACGGAATTCCCGCCCGGCTGCTGAGCAAATGACACTCCCATAGTCACCCCACGCGACTTCCTAAAGAAAACCTCAATTGACAATAATTACCTGAACCATCTCGATACCAAACTCGATGCTAAACTGAACGCTACATGACCAACTTTAGCTTTATATCATGCTCGGTCTCCCGCGACCTACCAATTTCCTGATCCCAAACATGTTGTGGCCCTCTCACAGTCTTGCGAACAGACCCACCTTGGCCTAAACCATATGAAGAAATCTGTGAGCAAAACACAAATTTGCCATAATCTCATCGTTGCACAGGGACCGATAAATGATACGGGCCACCCCGCAGACTTACAACACTCCTACTCTATCTACGAACTCGTGAATGCTACGGACCACCCCGCAGTCTTACAACACTCCTACACTATCTGACCGCTAGTGAATTCTACGGGCCACCCCGCAGTCTTACAACACTTCTACACTATCTATTAACTGGTGAATGCTACGGGACACCCCGCAGTCTTACAACACTTCCACCTTACCACAATTGTCGCACAAAGCCTTACTGCTAATCTATTAATTCGAACACACCATAAGTCGAGCACGCACTCGAACCAACACTTGAGCTGAACTCGAGTCATGACTGGAATCCCCAACCTGGGTTCGCCCTAAAGCCTAATAATAAACACCAAGTAGACGCGAACCCAATGTTGGGAAGTTTCCCGAACTCCCCAACTCACACAATCAACAATCCAAACGGCTACTTGGGCTGCCTTCCTCTCCGACATGAATGCGAAACTCCTCCAAGTTTCACAACTACTTCTGATTTTGGATATCCAAACGATTCTCCCCCACTTCGATTCGACTAAGCCCGGCAGTACCCAAGATTGGAAGGATTCCCAATCCCTCTAACCTTCTGATGATCAAAATGCTGACAACCTGCGCTTCCCAATGCTAGTGATCCATTACTAGCCAAACTCAAAAGACCGCACAACCCCTGAAGACCAGCTGAACACTCCCCGAAACCCAATTGATAACCCCTGATGCTCAAAATGATATTGATGGGTTTTAAGCATTCAAACACTCCTAAGGTGTACATGCAACCCTAAATACCTTGGATCTATGTTTTCTCTATTATACATGCAAACTTTCATTTTACAAGGTATTACCCTAACTAGCTTACAAAACTTTGACACTTGGGTAATAAAACAAGTTAGATAACATACCTTTTGTTGTAGCTTGTTGCCCTTGATGTATTTGGCCTTTAAGAACTTAGCACCAATAGTGTGAATGCCTCAAATGGAATCACAACACACCTAGGACAAAGGATAACTTGAAAGAGAATGGCTTGCTCTAGAAATCGGCTCTATGACTCTTCCAAAGATCACTAGTCTACCTTTCACCAACCAAGGGGCTTCTTATATAGTGTGGCACAACTAGGGTTACACCATACAAACCCTAATGTGCATGACTTTCCACATTCCTTAGGTTCCATGGGTTTTAACCTCCATGGAGTATCCATGGGTCACCACATGGGTTTAGCCCAACATAAAGAACTATGGATCATAAGCTCACTTTATAAGAATGACTGATTTACACAATCAATCCCCATATATTTAATTAGTCTCTTTTCATCACTAAATTAATTCCAAATTAATTCTTGATCAATACTAATTAAATAATATGATTTCATATTAATATATTAGAACTTATAATATATTAATAAATCATAAATAACTTCTTCTCAAAAGTCCATCCTATCAAATTGCCCTGGTGATATGCAACTCAAATGGACCATGCTACTCTCGGGTCAAGTACATACCAATTATAGTTATGGACTTAGACACTAATCCAACAGATATCACACTCAAATCTTGAAGTCCTAAGGACAGATGCTCCAATCTAAACCACAGCAACAGACCATTACCCTTAGCACCCTCGAAAGCCAATCCGCGCACCAATGCAAAAATTCCCGAATTCTGGGGCTACTGGATAACTAACCCGCTGAATTCTGCCTATACACCTTCCACACAAAGCCCCTGAACCGATTTGAACTACAACCCACGATAACACAGAACACTCCAAACCCACTATAAGAGAAACAACCCTTCACTAAACCACTACTAATTCGTGTCATGCAAATGACATATAACATTACTTGAAGATATAATCCCAACATAACTTGACAAACAAACCAAATATACGCTTACCAAAACCGATGAAAGATTCCAAACAACAAAATTACTGATATATATATATATATATATATATATATATATATATATATATAACCCGAAAAGAAAGCAAAAGATACATACCTACAACATCGCCTGCTAGAGTCCTGACCTCCCCTACCTGACACTACAAACCCCGACACCTCTCCGCTGGGGCTCCTGCCCTACCCTCTCGTCCATCGGTAATCCTCAAAGTAGCTGGAGCAGGCGTACTCACTGCTCCTCCCCTCAACATCGGACAGTCGGCCTTCTTATGGCCCACCTGATTGCAGTGAAAACATAACGGGCTTGCCCCTTGAGGACAATCCCTGCTGACGTGACCAACCTTGCCACACTTGTAGCAACCCAAACCCCTGGAACGACAAAATCCATCATGCAGTTTCCCACATGTGTTGCAATGACCCCGACACTGCTGGACTCTCAATCGTTGATTGGAAGTCTTGGGTCACTTCCCGGGACCCTCCACTGTATGCACCTGATCTGATCCCTTCTTCTCGAGGTGCTCCAAATCGATCTCCCACTCTCGGCCTCTAGAAACCATATCATTCATGGTCTCGCACCCTGAAATACTCACAAAATCCCTGATGTCATCCTGTAGCATATCATGATACCTCACCTTCTTCATTTCCTCATCTACTAAATACTGTGGTACCAATAAAGCCTCTCTCCCGGAACTTGGCAATGATCTCTGCCACAGTCTCAGTAGTCTGGCGGAGATCCAGAAACTCTCACGCCAACTGTTGCACCTCAATCGCCGGTACAAACTCAGATCGGAACCTGGTCGAAAAGTCATCCCATGACATAACATCGACAACATCATCACCCAACTCACTACCGACCTCTTCCCACCAATCATGTCCCCTGTCAATCAACATGCAGGAAGCATATCTGACCTTTGCATCCTCGGGGCAGAAGCTCGTCCTGAATGCGTTAGCCATATCCGCTAACCATCTTCTACTGACAATGGGGTCCCTCTCCCTATGGAACGCAGGGACTCCACAAGCACGGAACTCCCGGAAGGAAAAGAGTGCGAGCTCCAACAACAGCCATAATCTCATCACGGAATGCGCCCAAGCGCTCATCCAAGATATCCGAAATATTGCGAGAAATCTCTGATGAAATGAACTCCCGCAACTGCTTGCTAATCGGCTCAGCACCTGCACCTGAGCCGGATCCCAAACCAGAACCAGAACCTGAACCTAAACCACCACCCGGAGTGCTAATCTCCAAACTGAAATACAACAAGCCAGCAATTAGAACACGCCCAAGAATCCTCCTCCCAAAAGCTTCTTAGATTCTCCAAGACTCTCACCGATTCGAGTATGGATTCTGTGCTTTCAGTAGTACGGGCCCAATACTACATTCCACACCTATCCATACTTTCCTCAGCAATCCTCTTGAATCCTCTAAGTCACTTCCTCAACCAATGCACCAAAACTCACTAAACCGCACCTTTAACCCACCGAAGCATATCCTAGGATCTCCTAGGTTCCCGACCTCACCCTGCCCTCAGCTGTTGATGGATTCCCATTAATGTCAACTAGCTACCTAATGAATATGGTCACATGCAACAGAGATCAGATAATCCTTCGAGTAAAAGACTCAATCCTAGAATGGTTGGACTCAAACGAGAGCTGCGCAATAGGGTCAAGTCCATCACTCTGAGATTATCCAACCTGTGCCACATGTGACTTAGCATATTCACTTAGTAGCTAAATCACATTGCTAAGAGCCCCACAAAGCACAAAGCAAGCAGCATTCAGGAAACGGAAAATCTAACCAGCATACATTAATCAAGGCATTCTATTCACTCATCAGGAATCCACACTGGCATGCAATTCTAAAGCTCATACAATCCGGCACATAAAAGGCATTTCTCATATCGTATAATATTGAGTAGATCATTAGCCCTAATCTAGCATGCAATTCTCATAATCATATCATATATCATAATAAACATGTATTGGTATTCTAGGAACCACTTACTTGAGCTCGCCCGATTGCACGCATCACACCCCTTTCTTTGATTAGAAATCCCTTTTTCAATAAATGTTTATTTTATTAAAAAATTTCACCAAACCCTCAGTTTGAGTTGAGGCACACCCAAGAGTATGCCTGAATCCCTCAAACCAAGGCTCTGATACCAACTTGTAACATCCCAAAAATCAAGGGTAAAAATTTCATTTTTATTATAATCAAACACCATTGTAACTTTATCCAAACATTTAAAAGTATTTCAAATAAGACAATTATCAGAGTTCATTCCCAAAGATCACACATTGCGAAAAAAACGGGGGTATGCGTTGCGATCAAGTCGGGCCCTTTCCTTTCGAAACAGAATACATGAAACCATAAACCACAAACTGTAAGCACAAAGCTTAGTAAGTTCCCCAAATACCACATACCATACATATCAAACGAGTCTTACATAACACACATAATCATGAGCAATACATATCACACGTAAACATAATCAATAGAAGTGATATGTATCAACCATAGTCTTGCCATTATGCAACGAGCCGCCTCATGGTCCTCCTTACCAGGACGGGGCCAAAACCCTGGGTCTTACAGACAAATGCCAGGAGCCACCTTCTGGTCTTCCATGCAAGCATCACAAAGACAACTAGCATACGATCTACAACTATATAACTAAAAATTGCAAGAGCTCAGACTCTGGTCTTGCATACAGGTTGCCAGGAGCCACCTCCTTGTCTTTCATACATAATGCCCTGGGCTAACCCCCGGGTCTTCCTACAGTACATAAACCAAATGGGCCGGCATTGGTGCCTTCGACCCATAGAACAGAGAGGAAACTCACCTCGAATGATGAAGCTCACTGTCACACCCCCAAACCAAGGATGGCGGAAACGTCCGGGGGTGGAGGACTTCATGTATAGTATCATAACAACAATTGTAATAGTAATTGAAGCAAACACAACCAACATATATATAATTGAAAAAGTGACATCATTGTATGAATTACATGTTTACGAATCAATTACAATATGTTGACAAAATATGAAATAGTAGACGCCTTAGCGCCCCATCCTCAAAAGCACTTGGTTACCTGTTTAATGATTTTCTGAGAATACAAGTTGTTTGAAAAAGTGTCAACACAAAGGTTGGTGAGTTCATAAGTTTTTGTTTGGTATTATTAAAAGCCTTTCGTTTGTAAAAGTAGTATTTGTGTTAGAAAATCCAATATTTTCCTTAATGTGTAAATGTAGTCTTAAAACCCAAAGACCGAAATGTACAAGTAATTTGTCATATTTATAGTAAAACAATACAAGTTTAAATCGACATAAACTCGTTAAATTTTAATGAAGTTCCCGTAAATTCCAATGTTTATTAATACTTTATGTGAGTTTATTATAACCATACTATGACCAAGGTTGCCTAAAACGACGTTCTTCAGGCGTCGGAAATGTTATGACATTTGTCACCCCAGACCTATCGGTCTAACTGTTGTATGCAGTTTAGGTGTGGGTTTGTCAAACCCCATATAGATCTATACACAACTATCACGCTCTCCCTCAAGGAGACTCTGGTTACAATACAGGACTTAATGGTAATTTGAAGTAAATGTCTCACAAAGTCATTAACGGAATTACGTGTTATGAAAACTTGGTACCGTATGGCCGTACCTTGCTTAATGAAAATATCCTTTGTATAAATGTACCCTTTTTAAATGTATGTGTTATGTAATGTATCATAAACTATACCTATTATAGTTTATCAACCAAGGGTAGTACGTAGTAATGTATGCAAACTATATTCAAAATAGTTTATTAAATGTTTGAATGTATCGGTTGTACTTTGATTATAATCACTTGTTATTCTTTATATTTTATATGTCTAAATCCATTTGTAAACTGATGTGTGTCAAAATATTAAGATAAAATGTCATATATTGCAATAACATATAATCACATAAAGATATACACCTTGCTCAACATGTTACAAGGTGAAATGAAATTGACAGCAACTTTTCGTTGAATACAGTTTCTGTTACTGTTCTTAGAAAATTTATAGAAAAATCATCAAAGCTCCAAATCCAAATCCACAAATTATGAGAGTTTGGAATATGAGTCTAGTTTGTTCATAAATTTTATCATGATTTTTAGTGATCTCTAACAGAGGTCAAAATGTCCATAATCACAGGCTGGTCCAGGTTTGCCTTTGAAATGATAGGCAGTTTTGTAAAAATAACCATAAATTGTAGAAACATCATATGGAGATGTGCAAGTAGCCATTTTAAAGCTAAGAGTTTGAACTACTTGCACCTGGAACAGTTTTGAAAACTAAAATATTTAAGTTGACCAAAACAGTCCGTGATTAAAGTCCATCTTTTCTGATGTAATCTGTTAGAAAAAGTTTAATTGTGTTCTTGATGATTTTACTTGTATTCCCCCCTTAAAACTTAAGAAAACATGTAAATGTAGGGGTATGAACTCACCTTATGTGATTTCAGTAGATGAAAGTGAGATAGAGGAAGTGTTCAACCCAAGAACACTAAGAAGATGTCTTGATGATTCGAGAATCTAACACCGAATAAGATGGAATTTGCGTAAGATATCAATGATTTGAGTAGAATGGAGTTTAATAATTATGTGAATGATGAAGATACTTACTAATTGAAGGAAGAAATCCCTGGAGAAAGCCTTGAAGTTCTTGAAGTTGAGAGAAAAGATGAGAGAATTTTGGAGAGTGTCCTTTGGTTGCTAAGTGTAGAATGAAAGAACTTTATGGAGAATGAGGAGAGAGGATCAATCCTCCAGCTCTTAGAACGTGGGAAGAGCTGGAGATTGGGTGTAAAGGTCCACTAAGGTGACAAGGAGTAGTGGGAAAGAGTGGATGATCATAGAGTGAGGTGGTGGTGGCTTGCTTTTGTCATAAAATAAGGAAAAGCAAATATTCCCTCAATAATTAGTCCAACCACCAATTCTTTTAATACATTTTTATAAAAACCCTGGAGATTTATATATTTTGGGGCCTTAGTTTATAAAATAAAGTTTTGGGTGAAAATCCCACGTTAAAATAATGAAAAACGGAGTTAAAACGAAGTCGTAGTCGAAAAACCGGTAAAAATGGGCCGTCTTTGGGAGAGATTTCAAATAGAAAGAGATAGAGTGAAAACGATTTAGAGAGGTTTCGTTTGTGATTAATTTGAGTGTCCGGCTTCACAACGCAAGGTTCGTAAACCCCGTTAAACCGTGTTTTAGTGTTGTACACAATCCCGATGATTGTGCAATAGTGTTTTATCGCTTTGGTTCGTTGTTTAGCACTGTTAAGGCTAAGGAAAATCAAACACATGAACTTTCCAAATGATGATTTCTCATTAAAATAGCGAATTGTATAGTGATTACATAACGTAAACCCTAACATACAAGGGTTATTGGAGTTGACCGGTTTGACTTGTTGACTTTGTTTGACTTTGACTTGACCGAAATTTGACGGTTGTCACACTCACTGCAAGAAATCCTTAGTTGCTGCCCTGACAACTTCCCGAGCTAACAATACCAAAATATCACCCAATTAGCAATTGGGTTCCAAACCATGATCCATAATCCATACTTGGGGTAAAATAACCATTTTACCCCTGGCCCAACAAGACTCGCAACTAAGGCCCAAGCCCAAAACCCAACAAAATCCAAAACCACAAAATCCATAAAAGCCCACTAATGGCCCAATTTTCCAAATTGGGCCCAACCCATATGGGTCTTATCCTAAGCCCATAATTTTCTTGATTACGAATCTGATTACCTCAAATACCCCCTTAAAATAACTTGGTCAAATGCTAAAGTCAAAAGTCAAAGTCAACAGCCTGAGTTGACCCAACTCGTCGAGTTCATCCTTCAACTCGTCGAGTTCATCTAACAATCCGCGAAGTCGGGAAAAACCGATCCAACTCGTCGAGTTCCTCCATAAACTCGTCGAGTTCGCCATAAATTCAACATCTTAATCCATTAAGCCGTCCTTAACAAAACTAAGAGCTTCATGACTCAGATCTTAACTGAAATGGCCTCAAGAAGGGTAAGGTTTCCAGCTTTACCTCTAAGAACCACCAAAATGGGTTCAAAACCCAAACCCTAGGCTTAAAAGGGTAAGGATTTAATCATTAAGCACTAAATCACCAAAGCCCTAAAAGCTGAAAGACCACGTAAAGTTTCCAACTTTACCTTCAAGCATGCTTAGAAGAAGCTCAAATGCTCAAAAGAAGCCATAAGATGGACTTAATGAATGCATGGAGCCCTTAAGACCATAAAGTTTGCACCTTTATGCCAAAAGAGCACATGAGGATCATAGATCTGAAAGAATAACACTTGGGACGTCCTACAACCCCATTAACCACCCAAACATGACTAAAAGCATCTAAATTATCCCAAAAAGAGATCTAATCAAATATTAAGCAAGAATAGAACTTTATACCCGAAATATGCTGGAAATGGTGCAAAGAATCAAGATCTGAAGGCTCCTACTTGAATCACCACCTTGTACCAAGCTTCTCTTCCTTCAATGAGCTTCAAACACACCAAAACACACCCACAATGAGCTCACAACACTCAAGGAGGCTCTAGGGTTTCGAGATTAGGGTTAGGGGCTATGGAGGCTGGGAATGAGGCCAACACCTGGGACTTAAGGTGTTTAAATAGGGTGTAAACCCCTAAAATTAGGGTTTCTCAATCAGCGTCCAACTCGTCGAGTTTCCTTCACCAACTCGTCGAGTTGGTCCATAAAAACGCGTGACCCAAAAGCCTCCAACACGTCGAGTTGCCCACCATCAACTTGACGAGTTGGTCCTTAGAAAAAAGGGGATTTATTCCACAATTGATCTTCTAGATTACGGGTGTTACAATAACAAATCTCCACCAGAGTCCCATCAGCCTCACGGAAGAAGAGATCAGAGGTCTAATATCACATAAATGGTCAAATGGGTTGAAGTCATTTTCCATTTGCGATTGGAGTTGGGATGAGAAGTTCATTTGAGGCTGGTTTTGAAATTGTAGTTGGCTTTGGAATTAAGGTTGGTTTTGGACATGGTATGGGTAGTAAACACCACCATAGTGTAAATTTGAAGGTCAATGAATAGGCCGATGACTTTGTCTTTGGACGAAAGTAGGTGAAGAATGTGAGATTGAGTTTGTGTTTTTGGTGTTACTTTTGGTATTTTTTGGTTGGAAGAGGAAGCCATTTTTCATAAGTATAAGGTTTTTTGAGTGAAAAATTGAAGAATGTAAAGTGGTATGAAATGAGGTATGTAGCAGTATTAATATAGGATTAAAAGAGGGTAAATTTTGATATATTTTTTTGATAAAAACGGTCAAAAAAGAGCCAAAAAACGGTAAGATTTTCAAACCCTCAACCACCTCACACTCTCTCTCATCAGTGTATTTCTACCGAGTTGTCGAACCGAGCTCGGCTTGCCGAAGACGTGGCCTGGTGTTCACCGAGCACATGTCGGATTTACCGGAGGCCTCACCGAGCCACTCCGTCAAACCTAAAACCATCATTAAGGAAAAGGTTCAAGGTTCAACACTATGATGATAGCTTTCATAACGTTAACCACAACAAGCAAACGATAACTTTCGTTACGTTGACCACAGCAAGCAAACGACATCGTACAGATGAAGCCTATTGATCCACATCCACATCCACATCCACATCGTATGAATTAGACTTATCGGCGAAGTACATTGGAGAAGATATTTACATAGGAGAAGATCTTTTTCTAGGAGCGTTGACGTGGCAAAATCTGCAAACACAATAAAGAGTTAAAGACCATTCCAGGTTCCAACAAAGTTCACTTTAGACCTATCCACCTCCACCTCCACCTCCACCTTCACATCCACTGTTTTTCAGTTTCTCTTCTAGCTCTTTGTGCGTATTTTCATGTGCGTATTTTCATGTGGGTTTTCTCATTTTCTTAGTTTCCTTACTTTTCTTGAGAGCGAAAGATGGCTCTTGAAGTCGTAAACATTGCAGAAGATGGTTATCGACCCTCTGAATACGAAGACGATGATTACAATGGGAATTTCGCTAGTAGGAAAGTGGAGGTATTGAACAATTTCACTGGGGAAATCAAGAAGAAGAGGATAATGAAAAGAAAAAGGGGAAATCGCGATTGTCAAGAAAATTCAGAGGACCCTTTAGTCGTATTTGGTAGGGATATCATGTTAATGATACTAAACCATCTCGACGCACGCAGCGTGGCACTATCACTTTTGGTCTCTCGTAGCTGGCATGGAGTCGCTTCCAGTGATGCCATCTGGTCTAAAAAGGTATACAAAATCACAAAATAGTCGAAGTATTGCTGTTGTTTAAGCTTTTTTTTTCTTTTTTGGGTTTATCGATATTCCATCAATCTTGAATCTTGATAAAATTGTAGCTTGTTGTGAGTTTAGTACAGGGTTTGGAAGAAGTGAAGCTTCTTTGGAAGTTAAATTTGGAATCGTTTTGGTTTCCTACATTAGAAAGAATAAATCCCTTAATTGATTGCGAATACAAGTTGAGTTATTAATAGAATGAATAATTTAGGGTTATAGTGATCCATTATATGCTTTGGGATAAATTAAACTAGTGTCTGCAATTAGAGTTCAGACCTCTTCTCAGGTTACATGAAGAAGGTGGATTGGTTAAAACTTTTACCTAATAATAATCTAATTATCTGCATCTTATTCTTGTGGTACAGAATCAAGAAACTTATATCAAGATACTCAATACACAAGAAAACATTAAAAGGAATAGTGCAAGCTGAAGAATGCAATGCTTCGTAAAGATGATGTTGAAAATAAAACTTAAATGTTGGTGAGTCACAGTTAATGGCTAACAACTTTATATCTTTGTTTTCTATTATTGTTTCATGGGTCACTTATCTATGATATTGTATGGCTTATATGTAATCTAATGCTTTGGGAACTCAGTTCACTTCCCATGGTTTAATTTGATTAGGATGGGTAATGAGAAAGAGGAGTTAATAAGTTAGATTGTGTTTTTTTCCACCCTATTGTCAATTCAGGGCATACATTGTAACTTCTTTTTGTAAGCTTGAGAAGAAGAGAAACAACAAGCTTTGTTGAGTTGTGTAGTCTTATGGTTGTGGTTGGAATCTTAGGCCCAAAATCTCTCTACATATGAATCTCATGTGTTTGTAAACTCAATTCATGTGAACCACTGTGTTCTCTTTTGTGTACCTTAATTTGTGTGTGTTGTGTGTTGGTCATTTGTTTTCCCTAACAAGCTTTGTGTAAGTGGTAATTAAGTAATAAGATTTGGGAAATATTTATCTCATTTCATCGTGAGGTTTAGCACTCCCTTACTTACACGATATAATGTAAATAGGAAACTACAAAAATGTAACACTAAGTTATCATGTGACCCTAATTGTAGTGGGTGTTTCACTATGGGATTGGGGACAAGCTGCCTCATGCAAAGTGATAAAACACGAGAGAGGGTGTTGCCTAAAACGACGTTCTTCAGGCGTCGGAAATGTTATGACATTTGTCACCCCAGACCTATCGGTCTAACTGTTGCATGCAGTTTAGGTGTGGGTTTGTCAAACCCAATATAGATCTATACACAACTATCACGCTCTCCCTCAAGGAGACTCTGGTTACAATACAGGACTTAATGGTAATTTGAAGTAAATGTCTCACAAAGTCATTAACGGAATTACGTGTTATGAAAACTTGGTACCGTATGGCCGTACCTTGCTTAATGAAAATATCCTTTGTATAAATGTACCCTTTTTAAATGTATGTGTTATGTAATGTATCATAAACTATACCTATTATAGTTTATCAACCAAGGGTAGTACGTAGTAATGTATGCAAACTATATTCAAAATAGTTTATTAAATGTTTGAATGTATCGGTTGTACTTTGATTATAATCACTTGTTATTCTTTATATTTTATATGTCTAAATCCATTTTAAAACTGATGTGTGTCAAAATATTAAGATAAAATGTCATATATTGCAATAACATATAATCACATAAAGATATACACCTTGCTCAACATGTTACAAGGTGAAATGAAATTGACAGCAACTTTTCGTTGAATACAGTTTCTGTTACTGTTCTTAGAAAATTTATAGAAAAATCATCAAAGCTCCAAATCCAAATCCACAAATTATGAGAGTTTGGAATATGAGTCTAGTTTGTTCATAAATTTTATCATGATTTTTAGTGATCTCTAACAGAGGTCAAAATGTCCATAATCACAGGCTGGTCCAGGTTTGCCTCTGAAATGATAGGCAGTTTTGTAAAAATAACCATAAATTGTAGAAACATCATATGGAGATGTGCAAGTAGCCATTTTAAAGCTAAGAGTTTGAACTACTTGCACCTGGAACAGTTTTGAAAACTAAAATATTTAAGTTGACCAAAACAGTCCGTGATTAAAGTCCATCTTTTCTGATGTAATCTGTTAGAAAAAGTTTAATTGTGTTCTTGATGATTTTACTTGTATTCCCCCCTTAAAACTTAAGAAAACATGTAAATGTAGGGGTATGAACTCACCTTATGTGATTTCAGTAGATGAAAGTGAGATAGAGGAAGTGTTCAACCCAAGAACACTAAGAAGATGTCTTGATGATTCGAGAATCTAACACCGAATAAGATGGAATTTGTGTAAGATATCAATGATTTGAGTAGAATGGAGTTTAATAATTATGTGAATGATGAAGATACTTACTAATTGAAGGAAGAAATCCCTGGAGAAAGCCTTGAAGTTCTTGAAGTTGAGAGAAAAGATGAGAGAATTTTGGAGAGTGTCCTTTGGTTGCTAAGTGTAGAATGAAAGAACTTTATGGAGAATGAGGAGAGAGGATCAATCCTCCAGCTCTTAGAACGTGGGAAGAGCTGGAGATTGGGTGTAAAGGTCCACTAAGGTGACAAGGAGTAGTGGGAAAGAGTGGATGATCATAGAGTGAGGTGGTGGTGGCTTGCTTTTGTCATAAAATAAGGAAAAGCAAATATTCCCTCAATAATTAGTCCAACCACCAATTCTTTTAATACATTTTTATAAAAACCCTGGAGATTTATATATTTTGGGGCCTTAGTTTATAAAATAAAGTTTTGGGTGAAAATCCCACGTTAAAATAATGAAAAACGGAGTTAAAACGAAGTCGTAGTCGAAAAACCGGTAAAAATGGGCCGTCTTTGGGAGAGATTTCAAATAGAAAGAGATAGAGTGAAAACGATTTAGAGAGGTTTCATTTGTGATTAATTTGAGTGTCCGGCTTCACAACGCAAGGTTCGTAAACCCCGTTAAACCGTGTTTTAGTGTCGTACACAATCCCGATGATTATGCAATAGTGTTTTATCGCTTTGGTTCGTTGTTTAGCACTGTTAAGGCTAAGGAAAATCAAACACATGAACTTTCCAAATGATGATTTCTCATTAAAATAGCGAATTGTATAGTGATTACATAACATAAACCCTAACATACAAGGGTTATTGGAGTTGACCGGTTTGACTTGTTGACTTTGTTTGACTTTGACTTGACCGAAATTTGACGGTTGTCACATCATCCCCCCGTTAGAAGGAATTTCGTCCCGAAATTTTCATTTTGACTGGGATTTCAAGAGTTTGGGAAGAGATGTGGATACTTTTGTTTCATCTGATCCTCGCGTTCCCAGGTGAATTCGGGTCCTCGTTTAGCGTTCCAACGGACCTTCACGATGGGAATACGACTTTGTTTCGTTCGTTTGATTTCCCGATCCATGATTTCGACTGGTTCCTCCACGAAGTGGAGATTTTCGTTAACTTCGATTTCGTCGAGTGGTATTACGAGTGTCTCATCAGACAAACACTTCTTTAGGTTCGACACGTGAAATGTGGGATGTACTTTGTCGAGTTCCTGAGGTAATCGAAGTTTGTATGCTACTGGCCCAATCCTAGCAAGGATTTCGAATGGCCCGATGTACCTTGGATTTAGTTTCCCGCGTTTTCCGAATCGTATCATTCCTTTCCAAGGGGAAACTTTTAGTAGTACACGATCACCCACCTGGAATTCCAAGGGTTTGCGTCGTTTGTCTGCGTAACTCTTTTGCCGATCGCGAGACGCTTTCAGTCTTTCTCGAATTTGAACGATCTTTTCTGTGGTTTCCCTTATGATTTCAGGGCCAGTGAGGGTGCTATTAGAGACTTGCCCTCTAGCTAGCTGTGTATCCCCCACCTCAGCCCAACACAGGGGTGATCTGCATTTGCGACCGTAAAGAGCTTCGAATGGAGCCACTTTGATGCTAGTATGATAGCTATTATTGTAGGAGAATTCGATAAGCGGTAGATGGGTATCCCATGCTTTACCGAAGTCTATCACACAAGCTCTTAACATGTCTTCCAACGTTTGAATGGTTCGTTCGCTCTGTCCGTCGGTTTGTGGGTGGTAGGCCGTACTCATGTCAAGCCTAGTTCCCAATGATTTTTGTAGAGACTGCCAAAACCGTGAGGTAAATCTACTATCTCTATCGGAGATAATGGATATCGGCACACCATGGAGTCGTACAATCTCTTTGATGTACGTTCTAGTCAGCTTCTCCATCTTGTCGGTTTCTTTTATCGGTAGGAAGTGTGCTAATTTGGTCAATCTGTCTACGATTACCCATATGGTGTCAAGCCCGCCCGATGTCTTAGGCAGCTTGGTTATGAAGTCCATGGTTATTCGTTCCCACTTCCACTGAGGTATATCCGGCTGTTGTAATAGCCCGGATGGTTTCTGGTATTCGATTTTGACCTTGGCGCAAGTCAGACACTTGCTCACATAGGTAGCAATCTCAGCTTTCATGTTCGGCCACCAGTATAATTTCTTGAGGTCCAGATACATCTTATCCGACCCGGGATGGATGGAGTATCGAGTCTTGTGTGCTTCATTCATGACGACGTCTCGGAGTCCACCGAACTTCGGTGTCCAAATCCGGTTCATGATATAACGTGCTCCATCATCCTTGACTTCTAAGTTTTTATCCATTCCCCTTAATGTCTCTCCTGCCACCTTTTCTGGTTTCAAAGCTTCCAGTTGAGCTTCCTTGATTTGTATGGTCAGGTGGGAATGGATTGTCATTGTTAAGGATTTTACTCGGCGGCCCGAGTACTCCTTCCTGCTTAGAGCATCGGCCACTACATTGGCCTTGCCCGGATGATAACGAATTTCGCACTCGTAGTCATTCAGCAACTCTACCCATCTCCTCTGTCGCATGTTGAGCTCTTTCTGATTGAGGATATGCTGAAGACCTTTGTGATCAGTGAAGATAGTGCATTTCGTGCCGTAGAGGTAGTGTCTCCAGATCTTCAAAGCGAATACTACTGCTCCTAATTCCAGGTCGTGGGTAGTATAATTAACCTCGTGCGTCTTAAGTTGTCTTGATGCATACGCGATAACCTTCCCTCTCTGCATGAGCACACATCCGAGGCCTTGATTCGAAGCATCACAGTACACTACGAAGTCTTCGGTTCCCTCTGGGAGAGACAAGATCGGTGCGCTGCATAGGGCTTGTTTTAACGTTTGGAAAGCAGTTTCTTGTTTATTTTCCCACTTGAATATCACACCTTTCTGCGTCAAGGTGGTGAGTGGTTTCGCAATCTTGGAGAAGTTTTGTATAAATCTTCGGTAGTAGCCAGCAAGCCCAAGGAATTGTCGAATTTCGGTTGGCGTCTTGGGTGCTGACCAATTCTCGATTGCCTTGATCTTAGAGGGATCCACATGTATGCCTTTCTCACTTACCACATGGCCAAGGAAATCCACTTCTCTAATCCAGAATTCACACTTAGAGAACTTAGCATAAAGCTTCTCCGCTCTTAGTATCTCTAGCACTTGGCGTAGATGTAGGCGATGCTCTTCTTCGCTTCGCGAGTAGATCAAGATATCGTCGATGAATACGATTACAAACTTGTCTAGGTAGGGTCGACACACTCTATTCATTAGGTCCATGAATACCGCATGTGCGTTTGTTAAACCGAAGGACATCACCACAAACTCGTAGTGCCCATAGCGAGTTCTGAATGCAGTTTTGGGAATATCTTCTTCTTGAACTCGTAGCTGATGGTAACCTGACCTTAGGTCGATCTTTGAGAAGAAATTTGCTCCTTGGAGTTGGTCAAAAAGGTCGTCGATTCGGGGTAGAGGATATCGGTTCTTGATGGTGAGTTCGTTTAGTTCCCGATAGTCGATGCACATGCGAAAGGATCCGTCCTTCTTCTTTACAAAAAGGACTGGTGCTCCCCAAGGTGAGAAGCTTGGTCTGATGAACCCTTTGCTCAAAAGCTCGTTCAACTGACTGGACAACTCTTTCATTTCTGTTGGTGCGAGGCGGTATGGAGCTCTGGCTACGGGGGTAGCTCCGGGTATTAAGTTAATTCTGAAATCGACTTGTCGTGCGAGTGGTACACCAGGAAGATCTTCTGGGAACACATCCGGGAAGTTACACACTTCGGGGATGTCTTTGATGTCTTTCACGTCTTGTTTCTTGTCTACTACGTGGGCCAAGAAGGCGTGGTACTCCTTCCGGAGATACTTTTGGGCTTTGATGCATGAGATGATTTGTAAATTCGCACTAGGTTTGTCACCATAGATGAGAAGGGTTTCATCATTTGGTAGATTGAGGCGAACGGCCCTTTCGTAACATAGAATGTCGGCACGGTGAGGAACTAACCAATCCATCCCGATGATTACGTCGAAGCTTTTTATGGTGACCGGCATCAGGTCAATTTTAAATGTATGGTTGTCTAGAGTGAGAGTACACTCTGAGTATATATCGCTAGTGCGTTCTACTTTCCCATTTGCCATTTCTACTACATAAGTATCCTTTAGTGCTTGGGGATTTTGTTCAAGTAATTGTTTATATTGGTGGCTCACGAAACTTCTCTCCGCTCCACTATCGAATAGTACGCATGCATAAGAGTTATTGAGGAGAAACGTACCGGTAACCACCGCAGGATCCTCAACTGCTTCCCCATGTCCTATTGCCAGAATTCTTCCTACTCCACCAGCATTAGGGGCTTGTGCTTTGGGGCAGTTTCTTTTGAAGTGACCGGCGTCTCCACAGTTGTAGCAGGTTCGGGTTGCCCCCGTACTGGCGACTTGGTTGATTGGTCGAGCCGGCGCTTTACAGAAACGAGCAGTGTGCCCCTTCCTGTCGCAGTTGTTACAGTGCATCTCCCTACAAGCACCATTGTGGTGAAAGTTGCACTTGTTGCACTTAGGTAGGGTTCCAGCGTATGGCTTCGGTGGTGCTGGAGTGGTAGCAGTAGTGGCAGCATTAGTGGCAGCATGGACAGCAACAGTTTGTTGCTTCTTAGCGGGGTCCTGTGCTGGTTGGCTCTTCTTTTGGTTCCAGAACTTCCTTTTGTTGTTTCCCCCTTTTGATTGATCAGTGGTGGTGGTTGTAGTATTATGACCGGCTCGGTGGTCAACAAGTTGTTGTGCCAGCTCCCTGGCACTGTCAAAAGTAGTTGGCCTTGAAGCCAGGACACTACTTTGCACTTGGGGAAACAGTCCCCAAAGGTATCGCTCCACCTTTTTCTCCTCCGGAGTAACCATTGTTGGGCAGAGGAGAGCCAATTCATTGAATCGGGTGGTGTAGGTTTCAAGGTCGGAGCCCGTCATCCTGAGGTTCCAAAGTTCTTGTTCCAGCTTTTTAATTTCACCTCTCGGGCAGTACTCCTTCATCATCAAGGTTTTTAGTTCTGCCCAGGATATGGAGCTAGCCACTTCGAGAGTAAGTGAATTAATCCGACAGTTCCACCAAGTAAGGGCCCGGCCGGTGAAAGTGAAGGCTGCGAACTTAACTTTGCTCGCTTCGGGGCAAGAGCACACTTGAAAGACTACTTCAGTCTTTTCAAACCATTGCATTAAAGTGATGACTCCCCCGCTCCCATTGAAGTTGTCGGGTTTGCCATTGGTGAAGTCTTTGTAGGAACACTCTCTTGTACGCCACGTACTGTCTCCGTGGTTAGAGTTTGTAGCACCCGATCCAGAACCACCAGCTCCGTTTGTCCCTATCTGCGATATTGCGGCCGCTACGGCTGCTGTTACTGCAGCCTGGAACATCGCAGGATCAAACTGTGGAGGCAGCGGCGGAGGAGGTGTTGCTGTGTTGCCGGAAGGTCTTGGTCTTCTCCTTGGCGGCATGGTTCTGTCATAAGTCGTAAACCAATGTACTTTTAGTAAAAGTATATTTATAGGAAGAGGAATCTTTTATACATAAAGTATATTATTACGTTGTTTTCCGGTATGTTTACGATACATACGATTTTATACTTTTAATTGACCCAATACATTGGGTTATGAGGTAAAATGAAAGTATAAAATATTTTATTTGAGTTTCCTTGTTTCCAAGTATATGACTGTTTGTAAAAGTTTTACATATACTAATTTAGTCAGGACATAATTAATATATTATATTTTAAAATGATCTTTATCGGTTACTTAATTAGTTGCAAAGTGCATACCAGTCATATGTGATTAAGATATAGTAGTCCTTCGAATAGATGACCCTAACTCCAAGACCACAACCAAACAAGGACAGGAAGTGAAACAAAGATACATAAATTCTAAGTCTATAGCATCTTAGTTACATATGACCTTAGCGCATCCACTTAGCAGCTATTGATCTATAAATAAAGACCTATTTAATTCTCAGATAATTTATTATAGTAACACAAAATACTCATATAGTATTTGTAAATGTTTAGTTTTGAGTTCTTAAAGTATCCTTTTGTAGTGTGTTATTAGGTTTTTTAGATTTGTTGTCCATCCTGACCATCCCCCGGTATATGCAAGTCAATTCCCGGACAGATATAGTTGATCAGGCTATATCCTTCCCAGATTTAATCCACATATACTAAGGCATACTCAAAATGTTCAACTCTTCTTCTTTTGCTTTATGTTTTCGCTAGTTATGATACCATGCGAGCATGTAATGTATGTATGTATACTTTAATCAAGAAAATCATTTATTTTCTAAAAGTATATTTATTTGAAAAATGCACAAATCAGAGACTATTAGTCCCAATTGTGTTTATAGTTTGTATATCTTATGTGGTTTGATATACTTAATTTACTATAAACTGTGCTCTGATACCAATCTGTCACACCCCCAAACCAAGGATGGCGGAAACGTCCGGGGGTGGAGGACTTCATGTATACTATCATAACAACAATTGTAATAGTAATTGAAGCAAACACAACCAACATATATATAATTGAAAAAGTGACATCATTGTATGAATTACATGTTTACGAATCAATTACAATATGTTGACAAAATATGAAATAGTAGACGCCTTAGCGCCCCATCCTCAAAAGCACTTGGTTACCTGTTTAATGATTTCCTGAGAATACAAGTTGTTTGAAAAAGTGTCAACACAAAGGTTGGTGAGTTCATAAGTTTTTGTTTGGTATTATTAAAAGCCTTTCGTTTGTAAAAGTAGTATTTGTGTTAGAAAATCCAATATTTTCCTTAATGTGTAAATGTAGTCTTAAAACCCAAAGACCGAAATGTACAAGTAATTTGTCATATTTATAGTAAAACAATACAAGTTTAAATCGACATAAACTCGTTAAATTTTAATGAAGTTCTCGTAAATTCCAATGTTTATTAATACTTTATGTGAGTTTATTATAACCATACTATGACCAAGGTTGCCTAAAACGACGTTCTTCAGGCGTCGGAAATGTTATGACATTTGTCACCCCAGACCTATCGGTCTAACTGTTGCATGCAGTTTAGGTGTGGGTTTGTCAAACCCAATATAGATCTATACACAACTATCACGCTCTCCCTCAAGGAGACTCTGGTTACAATACAGGACTTAATGGTAATTTGAAGTAAATGTCTCACAAAGTCATTAACGGAATTACGTGTTATGAAAACTTGGTACCGTATGGCCGTACCTTGCTTAATGAAAATATCCTTTGTATAAATGTACCCTTTTTAAATGTATGTGTTATGTAATGTATCATAAACTATACCTATTATAGTTTATCAACCAAGGGTAGTACGTAGTAATGTATGCAAACTATATTCAAAATAGTTTATTAAATGTTTGAATGTATCGGTTGTACTTTGATTATAATCACTTGTTATTCTTTATATTTTATATGTCCAAATCCATTTGTAAACTGATGTGTGTCAAAATATTAAGATAAAATGTCATATATTGCAATAACATATAATCACATAAAGATATACACCTTGCTCAACATGTTACAAGGTGAAATGAAATTGACAGCAACTTTTCGTTGAATACAGTTTCTGTTACTGTTCTTAGAAAATTTATAGAAAAATCATCAAAGCTCCAAATCCAAATCCACAAATTATGAGAGTTTGGAATATGAGTCTAGTTTGTTCATAAATTTTATCATGATTTTTAGTGATCTCTAACAGAGGTCAAAATGTCCATAATCACAGGCTGGTCCAGGTTTGCCTCTGAAATGATAGGCAGTTTTGTAAAAATCACCATAAATTGTAGAAACATCATATGGAGATGTGCAAGTAGCCATTTTAAAGCTAAGAGTTTGAACTACTTGCACCTGGAACAGTTTTGAAAACTAAAATATTTAAGTTGACCAAAACAGTCCGTGATTAAAGTCCATCTTTTCTGATGTAATCTGTTAGAAAAAGTTTAATTGTGTTCTTGATGATTTTACTTGTATTCCCCCCTTAAAACTTAAGAAAACATGTAAATGTAGGGGTATGAACTCACCTTATGTGATTTCAGTAGATGAAAGTGAGATAGAGGAAGTGTTCAACCCAAGAACACTAAGAAGATGTCTTGATGATTCGAGAATCTAACACCGAATAAGATGGAATTTGTGTAAGATATCAATGATTTGAGTAGAATGGAGTTTAATAATTATGTGAATGATGAAGATACTTACTAATTGAAGGAAGAAATCCCTGGAGAAAGCCTTGAAGTTCTTGAAGTTGAGAGAAAAGATGAGAGAATTTTGGAGAGTGTCCTTTGGTTGCTAAGTGTAGAATGAAAGAACTTTATGGAGAATGAGGAGAGAGGATCAATCCTCCAGCTCTTAGAACGTGGGAAGAGCTGGAGATTGGGTGTAAAGGTCCACTAAGGTGACAAGGAGTAGTGGGAAAGAGTGGATGATCATAGAGTGAGGTGGTGGTGGCTTGCTTTTGTCATAAAATAAGGAAAAGCAAATATTCCCTCAATAATTAGTCCAACCACCAATTCTTTTAATACATTTTTATAAAAACCCTGGAGATTTATATATTTTGGGGCCTTAGTTTATAAAATAAAGTTTTGGGTGAAAATCCCACGTTAAAATAATGAAAAACAGAGTTAAAACGAAGTCGTAGTCGAAAAACCGGTAAAAAGGGGCCGTCTTTGGGAGAGATTTGGGAGAGATTTCAAATAGAAAGAGATAGAGTGAAAACGATTTAGAGAGGTTTCGTTTGTGATTAATTTGAGTGTCCGGCTTCACAACGCAAGGTTCGTAAACCCCGTTAAACCGTGTTTTAGTGTCGTACACAATCCCAATGATTGTGCAATAGTGTTTTATCGCTTTGGTTCGTTGTTTAGCACTGTTAAGGCTAAGGAAAATCAAACACATGAACTTTCCAAATGATGATTTCTCATTAAAATAGCGAATTGTATAGTGATTACATAACTTAAACCCTAACATACAAGGGTTATTGGAGTTGACCGGTTTGACTTGTTGACTTTGTTTGACTTTGACTTGACCGAAATTTGACGGTTGTCACATCATCCCCCCGTTAGAAGGAATTTCGTCCCGAAATTTTCATTTTGACTGGGATTTCAAGAGTTTGGGAAGAGATGTGGATACTTTTGTTTCATCTGATCCTCGCGTTCCCAGGTGAATTCGGGTCCTCGTTTAGCGTTCCAACGGACCTTCACGATGGGAATACGACTTTGTTTCGTTCGTTTGATTTCCCGATCCATGATTTCGACTGGTTCCTCCACGAAGTGGAGATTTTCGTTAACTTCGATTTCGTCGAGTGGTATTACGAGTGTCTCATCAGACAAACACTTCTTTAGGTTCGACACGTGAAATGTGGGATGTACTTTGTCGAGTTCCTGAGGTAATCGAAGTTTGTATGCTACTGGCCCAATCCTAGCAAGGATTTCGAATGGCCCGATGTACCTTGGATTTAGTTTCCCGCGTTTTCCGAATCGTATCATTCCTTTCCAAGGGGAAACTTTTAGTAGTACACGATCACCCACCTGGAATTCCAAGGGTTTGCGTCGTTTGTCTGCGTAACTCTTTTGCCGATCGCGAGACGCTTTCAGTCTTTCTCGAATTTGAACGATCTTTTCTGTGGTTTCCCTTATGATTTCAGGGCCAGTGAGGGTGCTATTAGAGACTTGCCCTCTAGCTAGCTGTGTATCCCCCACCTCAGCCCAACACAGGGGTGATCTGCATTTGCGATCGTAAAGAGCTTCGAATGGAGCCACTTTGATGCTAGTATGATAGCTGTTATTGTAGGAGAATTCGATAAGCAGTAGATGGGTATCCCATGCTTTACCGAAGTCTATCACACAAGCTCTTAACATGTCTTCCAACGTTTGAATGGTTCGTTCGCTCTGTCCGTCGGTTTGTGGGTGGTAGGCCGTACTCATGTCAAGCCTAGTTCCCAATGATTTTTGTAGAGACTGCCAAAACCGTGAGGTAAATCTACTATCTCTATCGGAGATAATGGATATCGGCACACCATGGAGTCGTACAATCTCTTTGATGTACGTTCTAGTCAGCTTCTCCATCTTGTCGGTTTCTTTTATCGGTAGGAAGTGTGCTAATTTGGTCAATCTGTCTACGATTACCCATATGGTGTCAAGCCCGCCCGATGTCTTAGGCAGCTTGGTTATGAAGTCCATGGTTATTCGTTCCCACTTCCACTAAGGTATATCCGGCTGTTGTAATAGCCCGGATGGTTTCTGGTATTCGATTTTGACCTTGGCGCAAGTCAGACACTTGCTCACATAGGTAGCAATCTCAGCTTTCATGTTCGGCCACCAGTATAATTTCTTGAGGTCCAGATACATCTTATCTGACCCGGGATGGATGGAGTATCGAGTCTTGTGTGCTTCATTCATGACGACGTCTCGGAGTCCACCGAACTTCGGTGTCCAAATCCGGTTCATGATATAACGTGCTCCATCATCCTTGACTTCTAAGTTTTTATCCATTCCCCTTAATGTCTCTCCTGCCACCTTTTCTGGTTTCAAAGCTTCCAGTTGAGCTTCCTTGATTTGTATGGTCAGGTGGGAATGGATTGTCATTGTTAAGGATTTTACTCGGCGGCCCGAGTACTCCTTCCTGCTTAGAGCATCGGCCACTACATTGGCCTTGCCCGGATGATAACGAATTTCGCACTCGTAGTCATTCAGCAACTCTACCCATCTCCTCTGTCGCATGTTGAGCTCTTTCTGATTGAGGATATGCTGAAGACTTTTGTGATCAGTGAAGATAGTGCATTTCGTGCCGTAGAGGTAGTGTCTCCAGATCTTCAAAGCGAATACTACTGCTCCTAATTCCAGGTCGTGGGTAGTATAATTAACCTCGTGCGTCTTAAGTTGTCTTGATGCATACGCGATAACCTTCCCTCTCTGCATGAGCACACATCCGAGGCCTTGATTCGAAGCATCACAGTACACTACGAAGTCTTCGGTTCCCTCTGGGAGAGACAAGATCGGTGCGCTGCATAGGGCTTGTTTTAACGTTTGGAAAGCAGTTTCTTGTTTATTTTCCCACTTGAATATCACACCTTTCTGCGTCAAGGTGGTGAGTGGTTTCGCAATCTTGGAGAAGTTTTGTATAAATCTTCGGTAGTAGCCAGCAAGCCCAAGGAATTGTCGAATTTCGGTTGGCGTCTTGGGTGCTGACCAATTCTCGATTGCCTTGATCTTAGAGGGATCCACATGTATGCCTTTCTCACTTACCACATGGCCAAGGAAATCCACTTCTCTAATCCAGAATTCACACTTAGAGAACTTAGCATAAAGCTTCTCCGCTCTTAGTATCTCTAGCACTTGGCGTAGATGTAGGCGATGCTCTTCTTCGCTTCGCGAGTAGATCAAGATATCGTCGATGAATACGATTACAAACTTGTCTAGGTAGGGTCGACACACTCTATTCATTAGGTCCATGAATACCGCATGTGCGTTTGTTAAACCGAAGGACATCACCACAAACTCGTAGTGCCCATAGCGAGTTCTGAATGCAGTTTTGGGAATATCTTCTTCTTGAACTCGTAGCTGATGGTAACCTGACCTTAGGTCGATCTTTGAGAAGAAATTTGCTCCTTGGAGTTGGTCGAAAAGGTCGTCGATTCGGGGTAGAGGATATCGGTTCTTGATGGTGAGTTTGTTTAGTTCCCGATAGTCGATGCACATGCGAAAGGATCCGTCCTTCTTCTTTACAAAAAGGACTGGTGCTCCCCAAGGTGAGAAGCTTGGTCTGATGAACCCTTTGCTCAAAAGCTCGTTCAACTGACTGGACAACTCTTTCATTTCTGTTGGTGCGAGGCGGTATGGAGCTCTGGCTACGGGGGTAGCTCCGGGTATTAAGTTAATTCTGAAATCGACTTGTCGTGCGAGTGGTACACCAGGAAGATCTTCTGGGAACACATCCGGGAAGTTACACACTTCGGGGATGTCTTTGATGTCTTTCACGTCTTGTTTCTTGTCTACTACGTGGGCCAAGAAGGCGTGGTACTCCTTCCGGAGATACTTTTGGGCTTTGATGCATGAGATGATTTGTAAATTCGCACTAGGTTTGTCACCATAGATGAGAAGGGTTTCATCATTTGGTAGATTGAGGCGAACGGCCCTTTCGTAACATAGAATGTCGGCACGGTGAGGAACTAACCAATCCATCCCGATGATTACGTCGAAGCTTTTTATGGTGACCGGCATCAGGTCAATTTTAAATGTATGGTTGTCTAGAGTGAGAGTACACTCTGAGTATATATCGCTAGTGCGTTCTACTTTCCCATTTGCCATTTCTACTACATAAGTATCCTTTAGTGCTTGGGGATTTTGTTCAAGTAATTGTTTATATTGGTGGCTCACGAAACTTCTCTCCGCTCCACTATCGAATAGTACGCATGCATAAGAGTTATTGAGGAGAAACGTACCGGTAACCACCGCAGGATCCTCAACTGCTTCCCCATGTCCTATTGCCAGAATTCTTCCTACTCCACCAGCATTAGGGGCTTGTGCTTTGGGGCAGTTTCTTTTGAAGTGACCGGCGTCTCCACAGTTGTACCAGGTTCGGGTTGCCCCCGTACTGGCGACTTGGTTGATTGGTCGAGCCGGCGCTTTACAGAAACGAGCAGTGTGCCCCTTCCTGTCGCAGTTGTTACAGTGCATCTCCCTACAAGCACCATTGTGGTGAAAGTTGCACTTGTTGCACTTAGGTAGGGTTCCAGCGTATGGCTTCGGTGGTGCTGGAGTGGTAGCAGTAGTGGCAGCATTAGTGGCAGCATGGACAGCAACAGTTTGTTGCTTCTTAGCGGGGTCCTGTGCTGGTTGGCTCTTCTTTTGGTTCCAGAACTTCCTTTTGTTGTTTCCCCCTTTTGATTGATCAGTGGTGGTGGTTGTAGTATTATGACCGGCTCGGTGGTCAACAAGTTGTTGTGCCAGCTCCCTGGCACTGTCAAAAGTAGTTGGCCTTGAAGCCAGGACACTACTTTGCACTTGGGGAAACAGTCCCCAAAGGTATCGCTCCACCTTTTTCTCCTCCGGAGTAACCATTGTTGGGCAGAGGAGAGCCAATTCATTGAATCGGGTGGTGTAGGTTTCAAGGTCGGAGCCCGTCATCCTGAGGTTCCAAAGTTCTTGTTCCAGCTTTTTAATTTCACCTCTCGGGCAGTACTCCTTCATCATCAAGGTTTTTAGTTCTGCCCAGGATATGGAGCTAGCCACTTCGAGAGTAAGTGAATTAATCCGACAGTTCCACCAAGTAAGGGCCCGGCCGGTGAAAGTGAAGGCTGCGAACTTAACTTTGCTCGCTTCGGGGCAAGAGCACACTTGAAAGACTACTTCAGTCTTTTCAAACCATTGCATTAAAGTGATGACTCCGCCGCTCCCATTGAAGTTGTCGGGTTTGCCATTGGTGAAGTCTTTGTAGGAACACTCTCTTGTACGCCACGTACTGTCTCCGTGGTTAGAGTTTGTAGCACCCGATCCAGAACCACCAGCTCCGTTTGTCCCTATCTGCGATATTGCGGCCGCTACGGCTGCTGTTACTGCAGCCTGGAACATCGCAGGATCAAACTGTGGAGGCAGCGGCGGAGGAGGTGTTGCTGTGTTGCCGGAAGGTCTTGGTCTTCTCCTTGGCGGCATGGTTCTGTCATAAGTCGTAAACCAATGTACTTTTAGTAAAAGTATATTTATAGGAAGAGGAATCTTTTATACATAAAGTATATTATTACGTTGTTTTCCGGTATGTTTACGATACATACGATTTTATACTTTTAATTGACCCAATACATTGGGTTATGAGGTAAAATGAAAGTATAAAATATTTTATTTGAGTTTCCTTGTTTCCAAGTATATGACTGTTTGTAAAAGTTTTACATATACTAATTTAGTCAGGACATAATTAATATATTATATTTTAAAATGATCTTTATTGGTTACTTAATTAGTTGCAAAGTGCATACCAGTCATATGTGATTAAGATATAGTAGTCCTTCGAATAGATGACCCTAACTCCAAGACCACAACCAAACAAGGACAGGAAGTGAAACAAAGATACATAAATTCTAAGTCTATAGCATCTTAGTTACATATGACCTTAGCGCATCCACTTAGCAGCTATTGATCTATAAATAAAGACCTATTTAGTTCTCAGATAATTTATTATAGTAACACAAAATACTCCTATAGTATTTGTAAATGTTTAGTTTTGAGTTCTTAAAGTATCCTTTTGTAGTGTGTTATTAGGTTTGTTAGATTTGTTGTCCATCCTGACCATCCCCCGGTATATACAAGTCAATTCCCGGACAGATATAGTTGATCAGGCTATATCCTTCCCAGATTTAATCCACATATACTAAGGCATACTCAAAATGTTCAACTCTTCTTCTTTTGCTTTATGTTTTCGCTAGTTATGATACCATGCGAGCATGTAATGTATGTATGTATACTTTAATCAAGAAAATCATTTATTTTCTAAGAGTATATTTATTTGAAAAATGCACAAATCAGAGACTATTAGTCCCAATTGTGTTTATAGTTTGTATATCTTATGTGGTTTGATATACTTAATTTACTATAAACTGTGCTCTGATACCAATCTGTCACACCCCCAAACCAAGGATGGCGGAAACGTCCGGGGGTGGAGGACTTCATGTATACTATCATAACAACAATTGTAATAGTAATTGAAGCAAACACAACCAACATATATATAATTGAAAAAGTGACATCATTGTATGAATTACATGTTTACGAATCAATTACAATATGTTGACAAAATATGAAATAGTAGACGCCTTAGCGCCCCATCCTCAAAAGCACTTGGTTACCTGTTTAATGATTTCCTGAGAATACAAGTTGTTTGAAAAAGTGTCAACACAAAGGTTGGTGAGTTCATAAGTTTTTGTTTGGTATTATTAAAAGCCTTTCGTTTGTAAAAGTAGTATTTGTGTTAGAAAATCCAATATTTTCCTTAATGTGTAAATGTAGTCTTAAAACCCAAAGACCGAAATGTACAAGTAATTTGTCATATTTATAGTAAAACAATACAAGTTTAAATCGACATAAACTCGTTAAATTTTAATGAAGTTCCCGTAAATTCCAATGTTTATTAATACTTTATGTGAGTTTATTATAACCATACTATGACCAAGGTTGCCTAAAACGACGTTCTTCAGGCGTCGGAAATGTTATGACATTTGTCACCCCAGACCTATCGGTCTAACTGTTGCATGCAGTTTAGGTGTGGGTTTGTCAAACCCAATATAGATCTATACACAACTATCACGCTCTCCCTCAAGGAGACTCTGGTTACAATACAGGACTTAATGGTAATTTGAAGTAAATGTCTCACAAAGTCATTAACGGAATTACGTGTTATGAAAACTTGGTACCGTATGGCCGTACCTTGCTTAATGAAAATATCCTTTGTATAAATGTACCGTTTTTAAATGTATGTGTTATGTAATGTATCATAAACTATACCTATTATAGTTTATCAACCAAGGGTAGTACGTAGTAATGTATGCAAACTATATTCAAAATAGTTTATTAAATGTTTGAATGTATCGGTTGTACTTTGATTATAATCACTTGTTATTCTTTATATTTTATATGTCTAAATCCATTTGTAAACTGATGTGTGTCAAAATATTAAGATAAAATGTCATATATTGCAATAACATATAATCACATAAAGATATACACCTTGCTCAACATGTTACAAGGTGAAATGAAATTGACAGCAACTTTTCGTTGAATACAGTTTCTGTTACTGTTCTTAGAAAATTTATAGAAAAATCATCAAAGCTCCAAATCCAAATCCACAAATTATGAGAGTTTGGAATATGAGTCTAGTTTGTTCATAAATTTTATCATGATTTTTAGTGATCTCTAACAGAGGTCAAAATGTCCATAATCACAGGCTGGTCCAGGTTTGCCTCTGAAATGATAGGCAGTTTTGTAAAAATAACCATAAATTGTAGAAACATCATATGGAGATGTGCAAGTAGCCATTTTAAAGCTAAGAGTTTGAACTACTTGCACCTGGAACAGTTTTGAAAACTAAAATATTTAAGTTGACCAAAACAGTCCGTGATTAAAGTCCATCTTTTCTGATGTAATCTGTTAGAAAAAGTTTAATTGTGTTCTTGATGATTTTACTTGTATTCCCCCCTTAAAACTTAAGAAAACATGTAAATGTAGGGGTATGAACTCACCTTATGTGATTTCAGTAGATGAAAGTGAGATAGAGGAAGTGTTCAACCCAAGAACACTAAGAAGATGTCTTGATGATTCGAGAATCTAACACCGAATAAGATGGAATTTGTGTAAGATATCAATGATTTGAGTAGAATGGAGTTTAATAATTATGTGAATGATGAAGATACTTACTAATTGAAGGAAGAAATCCCTGGAGAAAGCCTTGAAGTTCTTGAAGTTGAGAGAAAAGATGAGAGAATTTTGGAGAGTGTCCTTTGGTTGCTAAGTGTAGAATGAAAGAACTTTATGGAGAATGAGGAGAGAGGATCAATCCTCCAGCTCTTAGAACGTGGGAAGAGCTGGAGATTGGGTGTAAAGGTCCACTAAGGTGACAAGGAGTAGTGGGAAAGAGTGGATGATCATAGAGTGAGGTGGTGGTGGCTTGCTTTTGTCATAAAATAAGGAAAAGCAAATATTCCCTCAATAATTAGTCCAACCACCAATTCTTTTAATACATTTTTTATAAAAACCCTGGAGATTTATATATTTTGGGGCCTTAGTTTATAAAATAAAGTTTTGGGTGAAAATCCCACGTTAAAATAATGAAAAACGGAGTTAAAACGAAGTCGTAGTCGAAAAACCGGTAAAAAGGGGCCGTCTTTGGGAGAGATTTGGGAGAGATTTCAAATAGAAAGAGATAGAGTGAAAACGATTTAGAGAGGTTTCGTTTGTGATTAATTTGAGTGTCCGGCTTCACAACGCAAGGTTCGTAAACCCCGTTAAACCGTGTTTTAGTGTCGTACACAATCCCGATGATTGTGCAATAGTGTTTTATCGCTTTGGTTCGTTGTTTAGCACTGTTAAGGCTAAGGAAAATCAAACACATGAACTTTCCAAATGATGATTTCTCATTAAAATAGCGAATTGTATAGTGATTACATAACGTAAACCCTAACATACAAGGGTTATTGGAGTTGACCGGTTTGACTTGTTGACTTTTTTTGACTTTGACTTGACCGAAATTTGACGGTTGTCACACTCACTGCAAGAAATCCTTAGTTGCTGCCCTGACAACTTCCCGAGCTAACAATACCAAAATATCACCCAATTAGCAATTGGGTTCCAAACCATGATCCATAATCCATACTTGGGGTAAAATGACCATTTTACCCCTGGCCCAACAAGACTCGCAACTAAGGCCCAAGCCCAAAACCCAACAAAATCCAAAACCACAAAATCCATAAAAGCCCACTAATGGCCCAATTTTCCAAATTGGGCCCAACCCATATGGGTCTTATCCTAAGCCCATAATTTTCTTGATTACGAATCTGATTACCTCAAATACCCCCTTAAAATAACTTGGTCAAATGCTAAAGTCAAAAGTCAAAGTCAACAGCCTGAGTTGACCCAACTCGTCGAGTTCATCCTTCAACTCGTCGAGTTCATCTAACAATCCGCGAAGTCGGGAAAAACCGATCCAACTCGTCGAGTTCCTCCATAAACTCGTCGAGTTCGCCATAAATTCAACATCTTAATCCATTAAGCCGTCCTTAACAAAACTAAGAGCTTCATGACTCAGATCTTAACTGAAATGGCCTCAAGAAGGGTAAGGTTTCCAGCTTTACCTCTAAGAACCACCAAAATGGGTTCAAAACCCAAACCCTAGGCTTAAAAGGGTAAGGATTTAATCATTAAGCACTAAATCACCAAAGCCCTAAAAGCTGAAAGACCACGTAAAGTTTCCAACTTTACCTTCAAGCATGCTTAGAAGAAGCTCAAATGCTCAAAAGAAGCCATAAGATGGACTTAATGAATGCATGGAGCCCTTAAGACCATAAAGTTTGCACCTTTATGCCAAAAGAGCACATGAGGATCATAGATCTGAAAGAATAACACTTGGGACGTCCTACAACCCCATTAACCACCCAAACATGACTAAAAGCATCTAAATTATCCCAAAAAGAGATCTAATCAAATATTAAGCAAGAATAGAACTTTATACCCGAAATATGCTGGAAATGGTGCAAAGAATCAAGATCTGAAGGCTCCTACTTGAATCACCACCTTGTACCAAGCTTCTCTTCCTTCAATGAGCTTCAAACACACCAAAACACACCCACAATGAGCTCACAACACTCAAGGAGGCTCTAGGGTTTCGAGATTAGGGTTAGGGGCTATGGAGGCTGGGAATGAGGCCAACACCTGGGACTTAAGGTGTTTAAATAGGGTGTAAACCCCTAAAATTAGGGTTTCTCAATCAGCGTCCAACTCGTCGAGTTTCCTTCACCAACTCGTCGAGTTGGTCCATAAAAACGCGTGACCCAAAAGCCTCCAACACGTCGAGTTGCCCACCATCAACTTGACGAGTTGGTCCTTAGAAAAAAGGGGATTTATTCCACAATTGATCTTCTAGATTACGGGTGTTACAATAACAAATCTCCACCAGAGTCCCATCAGCCTCACGGAAGAAGAGATCAGAGGTCTAATATCACATAAATGGTCAAATGGGTTGAAGTCATTTTCCATTTGCGATTGGAGTTGGGATGAGAAGTTCATTTGAGGCTGGTTTTGAAATTGTAGTTGGCTTTGGAATTAAGGTTGGTTTTGGACATGGTATGGGTAGTAAACACCACCATAGTGTAAATTTGAAGGTCAATGAATAGGCCGATGACTTTGTCTTTGGACGAAAGTAGGTGAAGAATGTGAGATTGAGTTTGTGTTTTTGGTGTTACTTTTGGTATTTTTTGGTTGGAAGAGGAAGCCATTTTTCATAAGTATAAGGTTTTTTGAGTGAAAAATTGAAGAATGTAAAGTGGTATGAAATGAGGTATGTAGCAGTATTAATATAGGATTAAAAGAGGGTAAATTTTGATATATTTTTTTGATAAAAACGGTCAAAAAAGAGCCAAAAAACGGTAAGATTTTCAAACCCTCAACCACCTCACACTCTCTCTCATCAGTGTATTTCTACCGAGTTGTCGAACCGAGCTCGGCTTGCCGAAGACGTGGCCTGGTGTTCACCGAGCACATGTCGGATTTACCGGAGGCCTCACCGAGCCACTCCGTCAAACCTAAAACCATCATTAAGGAAAAGGTTCAAGGTTCAACACTATGATGATAGCTTTCATAACGTTGACCACAACAAGCAAACGATAACTTTCGTTACGTTGACCACAGCAAGCAAACGACATCGTACAGATGAAGCCTATTGATCCACATCCACATCCACATCCACATCCACATCGTATGAATTAGACTTATCGGCGAAGTACATTGGAGAAGATATTTACATAGGAGAAGATCTTTTTCTAGGAGCGTTGACGTGGCAAAATCTGCAAACACAATAAAGAGTTAAAGACCATTCCAGGTTCCAACAAAGTTCACTTTAGACCTATCCACCTCCACCTCCACCTCCACCTTCACATCCACTGTTTTTCAGTTTCTCTTCTAGCTCTTTGTGCGTATTTTCATGTGCGTATTTTCATGTGGGTTTTCTCATTTTCTTAGTTTCCTTACTTTTCTTGAGAGCGAAAGATGGCTCTTGAAGTCGTAAACATTGCAGAAGATGGTTATCGACCCTCTGAATACGAAGACGATGATTACAATGGGAATTTCGCTAGTAGGAAAGTGGAGGTATTGAACAATTTCACTGGGGAAATCAAGAAGAAGAGGATAATGAAAAGAAAAAGGGGAAATCGCGATTGTCAAGAAAATTCAGAGGACCCTTTAGTCGTATTTGGTAGGGATATCATGTTAATGATACTAAACCATCTCGACGCACGCAGCGTGGCACTATCACTTTTGGTCTCTCGTAGCTGGCATGGAGTCGCTTCCAGTGATGCCATCTGGTCTAAAAAGGTACAGAAAATCACAAAATAGTCGAAGTATTGCTGTTGTTTAAGCTTTTTTTTTTTTTTCTTTTTTGGGTTTATCGATATTCCATCAATCTTGAATCTTGATAAAATTGTAGCTTGTTGTGAGTTTAGTACAGGGTTTGGAAGAAGTGAAGCTTCTTTGGAAGTTAAATTTGGAATCGTTTTGGTTTCCTACATTAGAAAGAATAAATCCCTTAATTGATTGCGAATACAAGTTGAGTTATTAATAGAATGAATAATTTAGGGTTATAGTGATCCATTATATGCTTTGGGATAAATTAAACTAGTGTCTGCAATTAGAGTTCAGACCTCTTCTCAGGTTACATGAAGAAGGTGGATTGGTTAAAACTTTTACCTAATAATAATCTAATTATCTGCATCTTATTCTTGTGGTACAGAATCAAGAAACTTATATCAAGATACTCAATACACAAGAAAACATTAAAAGGAATAGTGCAAGCTGAAGAATGCAATGCTTCGTAAAGATGATGTTGAAAATAAAACTTAAATGTTGGTGAGTCACAGTTAATGGCTAACAACTTTATATCTTGGTTTTCTATTATTGTTTCATGGGTCACTTATCTATGATATTGTATGGCTTATATGTAATCTAATGCTTTGGGAACTCAGTTCACTTCCCATGGTTTAATTTGATTAGGATGGGTAATGAGAAAGAGGAGTTAATAAGTTAGATTGTGTTTTTTTCCACCCTATTGTCAATTCAGGGCATACATTGTAACTTCTTTTTGTAAGCTTGAGAAGAAGAGAAACAACAAGCTTTGTTGAGTTGTGTAGTCTTATGGTTGTGGTTGAAATCTTAGGCCCAAAATCTCTCTACATATGAATCTCATGTGTTTGTAAACTCAATTCATGTGAACCACTGTGTTCTCTTTTGTGTACCTTAATTTGTGTGTGTTGTGTGTTGGTCATTTGTGTTCCCTAACAAGCTTTGTGTAAGTGGTAATTAAGTAATAAGATTTGGGAAATATTTATCTCATTTCATCGTGAGGTTTAGCACTCCCTTACTTACACGATATAATGTAAATAGGAAACTACAAAAATGTAACACTAAGTTATCATGTGACCCTAATTGTAGTGGGTGTTTCACTATGGGATCGGGGACAAGCTGCCTCATGCAAAGTGATAAAACACGAGAGAGGGTGTTGGATAATCAACATGTGTTTATACCATTCACGTTTGATATTTTTGGTTTCCTTGCATCAGAGGTTGTGGAGCCTGTAAAGTTTCTAAATACAGTCCAACTGGTCATGCATAGTAATGTTGGGACCCCAAGATCTATGGATGTAGCTTTTAAAAGAATTAGTTTTGCCAACCACAAAGGTTTAGATGCGTAGTTTGTTATCTGTTTGCCTTCCATCTCGATGTAAAACATTTGTAAAGGATTTGGATTGAATACCAGAGCTCATTAGGTTTTGAGTTGTCTGATACTCATCCTTAAGTTGGAGCAAAGATGTCAATCGCCCCCAATGGATAAAATATATTTGTGCTTTTTGTTGCGGTTTTGTGAGAATGTGAGGAAGCTAAGAATTGGATTGGTGGAGGGTTTATTGGTTCAAGATACTAACTTAAAGGAGATGTCACTATCACATAGTTAAATATCCCAATGGATCTCATATATTGGTATGGATCCTTAATAGGTTTTTTCATATTTAGGAAGAAGTTTGCACCCCTAGTAAACCACACTAGTGTGGGAATATCAAGAACATACTTTCGTTGACATGGTAGATTTCTTTTGTGGAGACTTGTATATTTCTATCCCATGAAAGTAATGAAGGCGTACAATGTGAAGTGCTTTGACTTTGAAATCATACTACTATCATTTCCAATGATGATGATGATGTCATTTCCAGTGATGATAACTTTTCACGAACCTGATGATATTGTAGAACATAGAGAATCAAATAATCTTCCATACTGAATTTCCTAGGTTTATTTTTGTGAGAAAGCATCTAAGGTATGCGAGAACTAGAATACTTGCTTCATATATAGTTTTCTGTTAAGTCAAAGTTGTTGGCACCATTGACTTAAAAAATAATTTCTTTATATATACTTCTCTGAATTTTTCTCCCTCATTTGAGATGGAAGAGAACATGTCTCTTTTGGTTTTAAAGATTATGCATATTGGCAATGCTGCCAATGCAGCATGTAGAAGTGCTTAATGTTTTGTCTCCTTTCAAATTTTTTCATATATTGTGAAGTTATCACTTAAAGTTTCTGGTTTTCTAAAAAACAGGACTCTATAATCTCAAAACATTCCAGATGCTTACATGTATCTAGTGTCTCCGTAATTTAATAGGTTTAGGGTGGATTGCTAAATAGTGAGCCTCTTCATGCATTACTATTAGATACATTGGTCAAACAAGTCATCCCTAAATGTCTTAATTCTAGTGTTAGGATTTTATGAGGAAAGCCTCGTGTTCTCTGACTTTCTCTATCAAGTCATTCTTTTTGCATTAAGTCAAAAAGAAACACTTATATATAGCTTACTCGCACTAAATACAAAATTATGTCTGGTGATGGATGATTATTTTCATTTCTGACCCTTTATGAACACATTACACAACTTTTATAAAAATCTATATTGACTGAGAAGAAATTTGATTTCTTGTTGACAGTGTGAAGAATTATGGGCTAGCAAAGCACATATACCTCGTGTCTCCCAAACAGAGGGATTGTCAAAGTTGGCTGCTTACTCCTTATCTGTTATGGATGGAAAACGTGTATGTTTCTCTCTTACATCTTTCTTTTCAAAAATGCAAGAGATAGCAATTTACTTCATTTTATTTCTTTATTATTGCATCCTACTTTCATTTCTTCCTATTACAACATTGTACTTTACAAATCTTAAAATTGGGTAGATTTTTCAAGGTACAATGCCCTAATAAGAACAAAAAGAAAAAAAAAAAAAAATTGTTGTGATAGTCTAATAAAAAGAAATGGAAGTAGGACGATATAATAAACAATTAAATGGAAGTATTTTGGTTTTTCTATTTCAGAGCCGAATCATGAAGGAAGACTTGTGGGATCATGCTTGGGAGTTTCACTTTAAAAAGGCATGTGCTTTTTACTTGTATTATCTAATATCTATTCTTGTTGACTTTTAGTATAGGCTTAATGTCATAGAAGGGCAACCAACTATTGATAGGTCATTAAACATCTAATATGTTTCAAATTGCACCTTTGGGATCAATTTTAATAGAGTGAAATCCTACATGGCGTGTTGTTGCAAAAAAAAAAATTCTAATTCTCGGATCAATTTTAACAGGGAAAACGCATATGCAATCCTACATGGCATTGAGATCATATTTGTTCATATTGATTGGCAAATTTGTTCATATTATGTCCACGTGGCATGGAGATCAACTTTAATAGGGTGTACCTGTATTCAATCCTAGGTGGCATCCAACATCGCACCTAGCAAAACTTGTTCATATGTTGTCCACGCAACGAGATCAATTTTAACATGGTGTCCACGTGAACTTCTACTTAACTTTATTTTCTTAGGAAAAAAAATGACACGTGGATGCCATGTCAGCACCACCACATGGACATAATATGGAGAGAGTTTGTCAGCAGAATGGCAAATTGATCCCAGTGGTGTAACTGAAAACATGAGTCGATTTAAATGATTGGTGACTTTGAGCATCCATAGTATAAGTTTTTTAAACCGAAAAGCTCTTCAAATTAAAAAAAAAAAAAAAAAAAAAGCTATAAGAGGAGCTTTTTCAGATCAAAGTTTTTTCAAGTTGCTTGCTAGTTAACAATCTCCTCCCATGAGCAGTGATTGTGTGGGTCCCAACTCCCATATGTTCTCAACCAAGTATAAATAAAAACAATCCATAAAAAGCTAAGTGAAAAAAGCTCTTCAATTGTACAGATAAAAGCAACTTTCTCATTTGAAGCTTTTTCATGAAAAATCTCTCTCCTATTGTGGATTCTCTTAGGGGCTGTTTGGTAAATCCCGAACTGAATGGTTCCAAACTCTCAACGGTTAAGAGAAGGTAAGCTTTCTTAACCGTTCAGAGGCGGGTCCAAGGTTTTTGGTTCATTCAGAGGATGAACCAAAAACCAAACACACTGAATGAATGCTGAACGATTCATTCAGAGGTTACCAAACAGCCCCTTAGACAACATACGATGAATAGTTGGTTGCCAATTTATGACATTAACCTTTCGGTATAAAATACATTCAACTTATGAGATTTGCCATTGCCACCATATTGCCGCCAGTCAGCACCAGAATTCTGGCGGGACTTGGATCCATACTGGAAAGGAACAGGCAGACCAATGCGTCGCTACTTTCATCCGGATGGAAGTCAAACTGCGGATCCTGGTGACAAGGTGTGGGGTGGACATGAGTGTTGTTACTCCATTGTTACAAGTTTCTTGGCAGATGGGAAGATTAGGAAGCATTATGTTAGGATCAATAGATGGCCACAGATGTTGATTTCAAGGGGATGTGATTGGGGGTGGAAGATGTCTAATGAGCTTTTCTGCTACTCGAGTGTTCCAGATGCTGAAAAGAAAGGTGGCACTGGTCCTTGTTTTGTTTGATAGTTTTTTGAGATTTTGTGTTGTTTTGTTTAAATGTAGTTGAAGTTGTTTGTTTGGTTGATGGTGATTGTGAATTCGTGATTGTTGGTAATGTATGAATGTAAAATAAATAATGATTTGCTTGTTATAATGTTTTGTATTTGGGGGTCAGAGAAAAAAAAATGACTCTTAATTAGTTTCATTTTTTGTTATAAAACCAAAAAAGCAACAAACCGAACCATAAAAACCCATATTTAAGTTGTTATTTACCAATTAAAATTGGATATTACGTGACAAACACTTACAATGACACATTTCAGTTCTATCTAAAAGAGTCCAAAACAGTCCACTCTAAAACAGTCTAAATCAACCCAAAATCAAATATGTTATTTTGTCAACACATTGTAAGAATTTGTAAGTAGTAACCATCTAATCAGTTTTAAAGGGTTTTTTTTATGTCTCTTGTTGGGTTGCTAACCAGTTTTAGGGGATATGCCTCTTGGTCTGTTAAGATGTTGGGTTTGACTAACTCGGTTAGGTTAGATTAAGACTGTTTGATGTGCTTGGTCTAGACTGTATTCAACTGACTTAGTTAGACCTGACTTAATCAGCACCTATCAAACAGCTCTTAGTCGATAAATAATTGCTTAAATGAATAAAATTCATCCAGTTTTTCTATAAAAAAAACATAATGTGTTTTCAGGTAAAAGACTTAAAATGTAAGTGTTTTTCTAAAATTTGCCCCATTGAATACTACACAACCAAACAAACACTATCATGGATACAAAAATGATACACACTACACAATTACAAACCTTCAACAACTACTCATCAAGATATTAATAACAATTCGATTAATTGAAAAGAAAAAAAAAAAACACCAACAATTTATCTTATGATATAGCATAGGGCCATAGTCAAAATGCCAAATACCAATACACTAGATATAGGCATATATAGCAAGTAACTTTCTGGTGTCACAACAAAAGAAGGTCAAATCTTGACCTAATAGTTAAAAGCAGCACAAAAAATCACAAATACATTGGATTTTATTTTCTCTTATGATAAGAGCACGATTTTAGGTTGATTACCAGACCTCAGGGCGAAGTTCACCAGTTGCAGGAGGCATCCATCTTCCAGAGTTATAAACACTCTCACCAACTTTCCACCCTGGCACATCTTTCATTATCCGCGCCTCTTCTTCTAAATATTTCCTCCATTCTTTCACAAATCTAAATCACAAACCAATCAAAATTTTAAAATAAATTATATCCCAATTTTTAAACAAGAGATGACCATTTGTGCTTCCTTACCTTTCATCCTCTTCTGCTTGTAGCATTGGCAAAATTGCCCTTCGGGCAGCATACTTTTCCTCCTTTATTGCCCTAAATGAATCAAAAGGATGCAATTTATACAATGATTGTAGTAGCTATTAAGTTTCATCATACCAAAATAACATGTCCCACAAACGATTCCATACAATAACTTTGGAATTTGCGATTTCTTGTAATGGCATTGGAGATATGATCTGCTTGGAGACTACTACGATTCAAAAACAAGAACACATGATTTCAATTCCTCAAGACTCAGAAGTTACAATGATTTTTTGTTACAAATTTGTAGTATTTGTCATATGCAATCATCATTTTCTCTGGTAAATAACCAGATATTCATATCGATCTTTGAATGTGAACACCAAGAAAAGATGAAAGGTAGCTCTCTAAGTAATATGCATCGTCTCTTGTATCATCCATCCAATTTCTAAACCTAGAAATGATCCAACTACAGTTCTGAAATTCGTAACAGATCCGATACAATTTTACTTTTCGATCATCAATTAGAATACTACCTACCTTTAATCGCAGTTCCATTAGACAATAGATGCTTGAAAAAAAGAACAAGGGGTTTCCGGAAATCGAGATACTTACCTACGGATTTTGTTGCCCTTGCCGACCTGATACATACCCCAAGAGAAAATGCCGAAAGTAGTGAGGAATATGGCGACGGCGCTGGGTCCTTTAGACGGGATCCTCCGTGCGTACCTGACCGGCGCAAAACCGCCGGGAGGAGGACCGTCTTGGAGAAGTGGCATGTCTTTGACGCTCGCCATTCCTGGCTTGTTCCTTATGAAGGCCTCTGTCATCCTTCTTTGCTCACAGATTTGCCCTCTCTTTCTCCAAACTTTTGCCAAAATACACGAACCTGTTGAACTGGAGTTTAGGAAAGAGAGTAGAAGTTTTCACACAAAACGGAGGGGAGGACACGTCTAACTTGCGCACATGTTAACGCTAGCCTCGCTAACCTGCGCATGTAAGTTTTGCTCACTAATTTAACAATGGAACCCTTTAACAATCTATCAATAATAACTTAATTTTTATATTTGTCTCTAATTAAAGACATGTTCCAAATTGAAACAAATTGAAGGAAAAGTTTTGAAAACTCCTTCATGCGTTGATATCGAGATATTATGAATAAGGTTGTAAACGAATTCAACGAACACGAACGGACAAACGAACGAGTTTTTCTTGTTTATGTTCGTTCGTTTAACAAATTACATTTTTCATGTTTGTTCTTTTATGTTCGTGAACATAAACGAACGAACATAAATGAACAAACATAATCAAACATATATGAACATATAATATAATAACGTAATCAAACACATCTAAACATATATGAACATAAAAGGAAATTATATGAACGAACATAAACGAACAACATAAACGAACGTTCACGAACATAAGTGAACGAACGGGATCATTGTTCACGTTCATCCATTTAACTAAATGAATGAGAATTTGTGTTCATGTTCGTTGTGACAACCCAGAACTTCTATCTTGTACACTTAGTCAAATCAATCAATGTTAAACTTGTTATGTTGACTTCTCGTGTTGTTTAAGGGTTCATTTAAGCGTTCTAAGCTTGATTATAACCAAGGTTAAGGATAGGAATGAGTCAGCGAGTCGCATAGTGACAAAACCGGGATATACACACCTTTAGGAGGAGTGTACGGCCGCACACATGGGTGTGCGGCCGCACACCCACCTCTTGGCAGTACTCTCACCCTTATATAAAGGGTAGACCCCCTTTCCTTTCATTCCTTTCACTCCTTGGCAGCACCCTACACTATTCTCTCAAGCTTCTTCAACCGTGAACCCTCCAAAGCTTCAAGAACGTGAGTAATTCATCCTCTAACTTGCAAACCATGATAGACCACTCTATCTAAGCCTTAAGTGAGCAATATTCGTCATGTTCTTCGTGTTTGGAAGTGAGTGCGGCTGCACACCCCCATAAGGTGGCCGCATACTCCTAAAAGACCCTTCAAAGTGAGAGTTTGACTTCCATCTTCGAGTTGGACATGACCCTAGCCTTGTTGCACCTTAAAGTTGGCATTTTTGGACACAAACATGAAGGGTGTACGACCGCACACCCCTGTGTACGGCCGCACACACCTTTGTGCGGCCGCACACACCCTTTGTGCGGCAGCACACACCCTTGTGCGACCACACATACCTTCATTTGACTCCTATATGTGTGTTATTAGGATCAAATTGAGTTCGAGGTTTCACTTGACACTCAACATCTCGTACCGATCTTTCATACAAACCACTCGCTCAAGGTGAGTTCATACCCCTACGCTTTTACTGGTTTTTAAAACGTTTTCAAGGGGGATACAAGCCAAATATAAATGCTTTTGTGAACTAATACAAAGAGCTTTTAACAAGTATAAAACTCATGCAATTTTCATACTTTAACCCTTTTGTACTATGTTGAGCATAAGGGACGTTTTACAACTTATAACCAAAATTGCATAGTTTTTCGGATTCGATATTCACAACAATTACGCTATACATGCAAACTATAATAGGTATAGTTTAGGAATTCATACAAGTTCATACATCTTCATACACACCAACTATAATAGGTATAGTTTGGGATTTTCGAAACATAACAAGTACAGAGATTTTCACTACTAAACATATAAACTACGACAGATTTAGTTTATGGTATACATCACTACATTGAACATGGCATTTCATAACTATTTAAGGATAATCGTCACTACATACGGTATACATACGGATTTCACTACGGTATAACGCTACATCACTATATGTAAACTAGATTGTACAACATTGTGAGGCACTACTTCAAAACTGTACCCTTAGGTGTACAGGGCTAAATCCTATCATAGTATAACCAGAGTCTCCTGGAGGGAGAGCGTGAGATTTGTGAATAGATCTATTCGGGACTGACAATCCCACACCCGAACTGCTAGCTACAGTTAGGCAGGCATGCCTGGGGTGACAACTGTCATTTAACTCAACGCCTGAAGAACGTTGTAAAGGTCTCTAGTCATATCAGGTATGGTTATACGACTCACAATACGTATAAACTACCTTTGGTTTACAAGTTGTCACTCTTCAACATTTTTATTTTCACTAATAGAACTACTACACACTACAACTGGGGGATTCCAGGGATTTCACTACATGGTTTTATTTTAAGTAATAAAGCATACTACGTATACTGGTGATAGCCAGGGTATTAAAAAAGAACCGATTATACAATGATTTTCATACGAAATACTTACATTTCATGATTGACATTAGCTAGTCACATGAAGTAGTATTTTCACATACCACAACAGTTTTCAGTAATGAACATTCATGGTTTTACACAGAAATGATAACACTACATTCTCACTAAAGAAAATATCGGATTTTCTTGGAAACATATAAACATTCTTACACGTTCATCAACAAGTTTTCATTACAAAACATCGCTTATGAACTCACCAGCTTTATGCTGATACTCTTTCAAACTGCTTGTATTCTCAGGAAATCAGTAGACAGGTACCTTCTGGATTTTTGAGAAGCTGGAGCAATAAGAGTCTTACGTTTATATTTTACATACTTTTTGATGTATTTCAAACAAGTTTCAAACTGATCTAAACATTTTCATATATGTATTCACTGTAATGGTTGTGTTGCTATGATTGCTATTATACATTGGTTGTGATGCTATACATGACGTCATCCACCCCAGAACGTTTCCGCCATTCCGGTTTTGGGGTGTGACAGATTGGTATCAGAGCCCTTGTTTATAGTGAACTAAGTATACCGAACCTTACATGATATACAACTATAAACACTAAGGGGCCTAAGTGCTTTAAACTAAAAGTATATTTTCAAAATATAAGTATTTTGTAAAAAAAAAAGTATACGAGCATGCATACATAACAGAACCAGAGTCATAGGTAGAACAAAACAAAAGTATTTGGATGTTGGGACACTGCGGTTAAACCTGGGCAGTTATGTAATCATGTCTAGGGTCAATATAGCCTGATCAACTATATTCATTCGAGACATGACCAACATGTGCTTGGGAGTGACTGTGGTGTTACAGCAAGCCCAAAACTTACCAAGAACCAAAAACATTCAACATAAAATACTATAGGAGTATTTTAGCTAGAGCCAAATTCAGTATATAGATTCATTCCAAGTGTTGCTACCTCTTCTTTCTTAAGAGATAACTTGCTTGCATTAGTAACCATCCTTTGCTTATCGCTTGGTAGAACACTTTTATTATCAGGATGAGATATATCTTGTTTCATATATCTTGAGGACTTACCATCCTCTTCTTTCTGATTGTTTCTAGAACAAGATGCCTCCCCGAAGAAGGTCCAGCAGAAGAAACAACGACACCCCGCCACCACCACCACCCCCTCAGTTCGACCCCGTCATGTTCCAGGCAGCAGTTACAGCCGCCGTGACTGCAGCAATGGCACAAGTGAACTCTGGCGGGGTTGGAGGTGGAACCGACCCTCAAAGACAAGACGACAGTCAGGGACAACAAAAGGAGTGTTCCTACAAGGACTTCATGACTGCAAAACCCAAGTCCTTCGACGGAAATGAAGGAGTCATCGCTCTGACTCGATGGTTCGAGAAGATCGAATCCATCTTCAAAATTTGCGCCTGTTCCGAAGCCAACAAGGTGAAGTTCGCCGCCTGCACCTTCACCGACCGAGCCTTGACCTGGTGGAATGGTCAAGTCAAATCCCTGACTTTGCCAGTGGCTAATGTCATGGGTTGGGAAAGACTGAAGGAACTCATGCTTACTGAATACTGCCCGAGGGGCGAAGTACAAAAGTTGGAGCACGAACTTTGGAACCTGAAGATGAAGGGTTCCGACATTGCTGCCTACACCGCTAGATTTTGTGATCTGGCTCTCCTCTGTCCGGGAATGGTCACCCCGGAAAGCAAAAAGATTGAAAGGTACATCTGGGGACTGACGACCCCAACCAAAGGGAATGTCTTGGCTGCTAGACCGACGACATTTGATAGCGCCAAGTGCCTGGCGCAGACTCTGATCGATCATGGAGTCGATCTAGATGAGGTGGCAGCCGTCTCCGAGCCACAAAAGGAGAGTGGTGGAAAGAAGAAGAAATCCTGGAACAAGCGGAAGGGCCAGTCTTTGCAGGAGCCCTCCAAGAAACAACAAACAGTGGTAGTTCATGCTGCTACTACTCCTACTGCTGCTCCAGCTGCTGTTCCAACCACCGAAGCTCCTATCAGTGTTTATGTTGGGAAACTACCTCTGTGCAACAAGTGTAACTTTCATCATCACGGACCCTGCCGTGAGTTGAATTGCAACATCTGTGGAAGGAAGGGACACACAACTCGATACTGCAAGACACCAGCCCAACCAACAAACCAGGCTCCGGGATCGGGCGTTGGTCAAGCTTGCTATGGATGTGGAGAGTTTGGGCACTTCAGGAGAAACTGCCCCAAGGAAACAACAAGTGGCAATACAGGAAGAGTGCTGACGATGGGCAAAGAGGAAGCAGTCGCTGATCCTACCATGGTTACGGGTACGTTCCTCCTTGATAACTCTTATGCATGCATTCTTTTCGATTCTGGTGCGGAGAGGAGTTTTGTTAGTCATGCATTCAAGCATCTAATCAAATGTACATCCCAACCTTTAACCGAAACATTCACCGTCGAGATGGCTAATGGAAAGAAAGAGAACGCTAACGACATATTAATAGGTTGTACTCTTACACTAGACGGTCATTCTTTTCCCATCGACCTTATGCCTGTGTCCATCAAGAGTTTCGATGTCATTATCGGCATGGACTGATTGAGCTCCAATCGTACTGATATCCTTTGCTTCGAGAAAGCGATCCATCTCAATCTTCCCTCTGGTGAAGCCCTCATGGTTTATGGTGATAAGCTCAGTTCGAACCTTCGTATCATTTCATGCATCAAAGCCCGGAAGTATCTGCGAAACGAATGTCATGCGTTCTTAGCTCATGTTGTTGATGAGACGCAAAAGGTTAAAGACCTCGGGAGCCTTCCCGAAGTCTACAACTTTCCTGGTGTCTTCCCCAAAGACCTCCCAGGAATTCCTCCTGAGCGTCAAGTCGAGTTTCGTATCGACTTAATCCCCGGAGCTACTCCTGTAGCTAAGTCTCCTTATCATTTAGCGCCAGCAGAAATGCAAGAATTATCCAGCCAGCTCAATGAGCTGATCAGCAAAGGATTCATAAGGCCGAGTTCTTCACCCTGGGGAGCTCCGATCCTATTCGTGAAAAAGAAAGATGGATCCTTTCGGATGTGCATTGACTACCGAGAACTGAACAAGCTGACCATCAAGAACCGTTATTCCTTACCCAGGATCGACGATCTCTTCGACCAACTTCAGGGATCTAGTTACTTTTCAAAGATAGATCTAAGATCAGTGTACCATCAATTGCGGGTTCATGAGAATGATGTGCCCAAGACAGCATTCTGAACTCGCTATGGACACTACGAGTTTGTAGTAATGCCCTTTGGTCTGACCAACGCACCGACAGTATTCATGGACCTGATGAATCGGGTGTGTCGTCCTTTCCTAGACAAGTTCGTGATCGTGTTCATCGACGATATACTTGTCTATTCGCGGAGTGAGAACGATCATAAACAACACGTGAGACAGGTGCTGGAAACATTAAGGGCGGAGAAGCTCTATGCAAAATTTTCAAAGTGTGAGTTCTAGATCAGGAAGGTAACCTTCCTCGGTCATGTGGTTAGCGAGGAAGGCATACACGTACACCCTTCCAAAATCAAAGCGATTGAGAACTGGTCTGCACCAAAGACACCCACAGAAATCCGGCAATTCTTGGGTCTCGCGGGCTATTATCGCAGATTTATCCAAAACTTCTCCAGAATTGCTAAGCCTTTAACTACCCTGACACAAAAAGGTGTAACCTTTAGTTGGGGAGTCAAGCAAGACACTGCATTTCAAACATTGAAGCAGGCCCTACGCAGCGCACCTATCTTGTCCCTTCCCGAAGGGACGGAAGACTTCGTTGTCTATTGTGATGCATCCAATCAGGGCCTAGGTTGTGTGCTCATGCAGCGAGGAAAGGTTATCGCCTATGCCTCGAGGCAGTTGAAAACACACGAAGTCAATTACACAACTCACGATCTAGAGTTGGGAGCATTGGTCTTTGCGTTAAAGATCTGGAGACACTATCTCTACGGCACCAAGTGCACTATCTTCACCGACCATAAGAGCTTACAACATATCTTTGATCAGAAGGAGTTAAACATGAGACAACTGCGACAGGTGGAATTGCTCAGTGACTACGAGTGCGAAATTCGCTACCATCCCGGCAAGGCCAATGTGGTAGCAGATGCCCTCAGCCGAAAGGAGTATTCAGGGTGTAAGGTGAAAGCATTAACGATGACCATTCATTCCCATTTATCCGTGCAAATCAGAAAGGCTCAGCTGGAAGCCTTGAAGCCATATAACATGGCGAATGAAGCATTGCGGGGAATGGAAAAGAACTTAGAGGTCAAGGGAGACGGAGTTTACTATTTCATGAACCGGATCTGGACCCCAAAGTACGGCGGGTACAGGGAGATTGTCATGAACGAGGCTCACAAGACTAAATACTCCGTTCACCCAGGTTCAGATAAGATGTATCTGGATCTCAAACAACTCTATTGGTGGCCAAACGTGAAAACAAAAATTGCTACCTTTGTGGGTAAGTGCTTGACTTGCGCCAAGGTGAAGGTGGAATATCAAAAGCCCTCAGGTTTACTTCAGCAGGAAGAAATACCTGAGTGGAAGTGGGAAAGGATAACAATGGATTTTATCACTAAGTTACCCAGATCTCCGAGTGGGCACGAAGCCATCTGGGTAATTGTCGATCGGTTGACAAAATCCGCCCACTTCCTGCCAATCAAAGAAAGTTTCAAAATGGAGAGACTCACGCGAATCTACATTCGAGAAATAGTTCGCCTTCATGGGGTACCTGTATCCATTATCTCCGACCGAGATAGCAGGTTTACCTCAAGATTTTGGCAATCACTACAGAAGGCTCTTGGAACTAAATTGGATATGAGCACGGCTTATCATCCACAGACAAATGGACAGAGTAAGAGGACAATTCAGACATTGGAAGATATGTTGAGAGCCTGTGTCATCGACTTCGGCACGTCATGGGACACTCATCTTCCTCTGGTCGAATTTTCCTACAACAACAGCTACCATACCAGCATCAAGGCTGCGCCTTTTGAAGCCCTCTATGGCCGTAAGTGCAGATCCCCTCTGTGTTGGGCTGAGGTGGGTGACACGCAGCTAGCCAGGGGTCAAGTCCCCAACAGCACTCTCACTGGTCCTGAAATCATCCGATAGACAACAGAGAAGATCGTACAAATCCGGGAACGACTGAAAGCCTCACGAGATAGACAAAAGAACTACGCCGATAGGTGACGAAAACCCCTGGAATTCCAGGTTGGTGACCATGTCCTTATGAGGGTCTCACCCAAGAAAGGCATGATACGCTTCCATCTTCGAGTTGGACATGACCCTAGCCTTGTTGCACCTTAAAGTTGGCATTTTTGGACACAAACATGAAGGGTGTACGACCGCACACCCCTGTGTACGGCCGCACACACTTTTGTGCGGCCGCACACACCCTTTGTGCGGCAGCACACACGCTTGTGCGACCACACACACATCATAGGGCCACAAACCCATTTCTAAGGCCCCTAACTTGCACTACAATTGAGCATGGACCTAGAACACTTCATGGATGCAAGTATGGACCATGAAAGCACCTCAAAGACACCTTCTATCATGGGTATATGGCCGCACATCCCATGGGCCGCACACCCATGGGCCACACACACCTTTAAGGTGGCCATACACTCCCCTCACTCAATCCTTCAAGGTTCTAACACTTAGTGCAAGTAGTTCCAAGTCTCTGGAGTGGTTCTCTATCATATCTAGTAGTGAAATACCTTCATTTGACTCCTATATGTGTGTTATTAGGATCAAATTGAGTTCGAGGTTTCACTTGACACTCAACATCTCGTACCGATCTTTCATACAAACCACTCGCTCAAGGTGAGTTCATACCCCTACGCTTTTACTGGTTTTTAAAACGTTTTCAGGGGGGATACAAGCCAAATATAAATGCTTTTGTGAACTAATACAAAGAGCTTTTAACAAGTATAAAACTCATGCAATTTTCATACTTTAACCCTTTTGTACTATGTTGAGCATAAGGGACGTTTTACAACTTATAACCAAAATTGCATAGTTTTCCGGATTTGATATTCACAACAATTACGCTATACATGCAAACTATAATAGGTATAGTTTGGGAATTCATACAAGTTCATACATCTTCATACACACCAACTATAATAGGTATAGTTTGGGATTTTCGAAACATAACAAGTACAAAGATTTTCACTACTAAACATATAAACTATGACATATTTAGTTTATGGTATACATCACTACATTGAACATGGCATTTCATAACTATTTAAGGATAATCGTCACTACATACGGTATACATACGGATTTCACTACGGTATAACGCTACAGCACTACATGTAAACTAGATTGTACAACATTGTGAGGTACTACTTCAAAACTGTACCCTTAGGTGTACAGGGCTAAATCCTATCATAGTATAACCAGAGTCTCCTGGAGGGAGAGCGTGAGATTTGTGAATAGATCTATTCGGGACTGACAATCCCACACCCGAACTGCTAGCTACAGTTAGGCAGGCATGCCTGGGGTGACAACTGTCATTTAACTCAACGCCTGAAGAACGTTGTAAAGGTCTCTAGTCATATCAAGTATGGTTATACGACTCACAATATGTATAAACTACCTTTGGTTTACAAGTTGTCACTCTTCAACAGTTTTATTTTCACTAATAGAACTACTACACACTACAACTGGGGGATTCCAGGGATTTCACTACATGGTTTTATTTTAAGTAATAAAGCATACTACGTATACTGGTGATAGCCAGGGTATTAAAAAAGAACCGATTATACAATGATTTTCATACGAAATACTTACATTTCATGATTGACATTAGCTGGTCACATGAAGTAGTAATTTCACATACCACAACAGTTTTCAGTAATGAACATTCATGGTTTTACACAGAAATGATAACACTACATTCTCACTAAAGAAAATATCGGATTTTCTTGGAAACATATAAACATTCTTACACGTTCATCAACAAGTTTTCATTACAAAACATCGCTTATGAACTCACCAGCTTTATGCTGATACTCTTTCAAACTGCTTGTATTCTCAGGAAATCAGTAGACAGGTACCTTCTGGATTTTTGAGAAGCTGGAGCAATAAGAGTCTTACGTTTATATTTTACATACTTTTTGATGTATTTCAAACAAGTTTCAAACTGATCTAAACATTTTCATATATGTATTCACTGTAATGGTTGTGTTGCTATGATTGCTATTATACATTGGTTGTGATGCTATACATGACGTCATCCACCCCAGAACGTTTCCGCCATTCCGGTTTTGTCACACCCCCAAACCAAGGATGGCGGAAACGTCCGGGGGTGGAGGACTTCATGTATAGTATCATAACAGCAATTGTAATAGTAATTCAAGCAAACACAACCAACATATATATAATTAAAAAAAATTACATCATTGTATGAATTACATGTTTACGAATCAATTACAATATGTTGATAAAGTATGAAATAGTAGACGCCTTAGCGTCCCATCCTCAAAAGCACTTGATTACCTGTTTAATGATTTCCTGAGAATACAAGTTGTTTGAAAAAGTGTCAACACAAAGGTTGGTGAGTTCATAAGCTTTTCGTTTGTAAAAGTAGTATTTGTGTTAGAAAAATCCAATATTTTCCTTAATGTGTAAATGTAGTCTTAAAACCCAAAGACCGAAATGTACAAGTAATTTATCATATTTATAGTAAAACAATGCAAGTTTAAATCGACATAAACTCGTTAAATTTTAATGAAGTCCCCGTAAATTCCAATGTTTGTTAATACTTGATGTGAGTTTATTATAACCATACTATGACCAAGGTTGCCTAAAACGACGTTCTTCAGGCGTCGGAAATGTTATGACATTTGTCACCCCAGACCTATCGGTCTAACTGTTGCATGCAGTTTAGGTGTGGGTTTGTCAAACCCAATATAGATCTATACACAAGTATCACGCTCTCCCTCAAGGAGACTCTGGTTACAATACAGGACTTAATGGTAATTTGAAGTAAATGTCTCACAAAGTCATTAACGGAATTACGTGTTATGAAAATTTGGTACCGTATGGCCGTACCTTGCTTAATGAAAATATCCTTTGTATAAATGTACCCTTTTTAAATGTATGTGTTATGTAATGTATCATAAACTATACCTATTATAGTTTATCAACCAAGGGTAGTACGTGGTAATGTATGCAAACTATATTCAAAATAGTTTATTTAATGTTTGAATGTATCTATTGTACTTTGATTATAATCACTTGTTATTCTTTGTATTTTATATGACCAAATCCATTTGTAAACTGATGTGTGTCTAAATATTAAGACAAAATGTCATATATTGCAGTAACATATAATCACATAAAGATATACACCTTGCTCAACATGTTACAAGGTGATATGAAATTAACAGCAACTTTTCGTTAAAAACAGTTTCTGTTACCGTTCTTAGAAAATTTATAGAAAAATCATCAAAGCTCTAAATCCAAATCCGCAAATTTTGAGAGTTTGGAATATGAGTCTAGTTTGTTCGTAAATTTTATCATGATTTTTAGTGATCTCTAACAGAGGTGAAAATGTTCATAATCACAGACTGGTCCGGGTTTGCCTCTAAAATGACAGGCAGTTTTGTAAAAATCACCATAAATTGTAGAAACATCATATGGAGATGTGCAAGTAGCCATTTTAAAGCTAAGAGTTTGAACTACTTGCACCTGAAACAGTTTTGAAAACTAAAATATTTAAGTTGACCAAAACAGTCCGTGATTAACGTCCATCTTTTCTGATGTAATCTGTTAGAAAAAGTTTAATTGTGTTCTTGATGATTTTACTTGTATTCCCCCCTTAAAACTTAAGAAAAACATGTAAGTGTACGGGTATGAACTCACCTTATGTGGTTTCAGTAGATGAAAGTGAGAGAGAGGAAGTGTTCAACTCAAGAACACTAAGAAGATGTCTTGATGATTCGAGAATCTAACACCGAATAAGATGGAACTTGTGTAAGATATCAATGATTTGAGTAGAATGGAGTTTAATAATTATGTGAATGATGAAGATACTTACTAATTGAAGAAAGAAATCCCTGGAGAAAGCCTTGAAGTTCTTGAAGTTAAGAGAAAAGATGAGAGAATTTTGGAGAGTGTTCTTGGGTGCTAAGTGTAGAATGAAAGAGTTTTATGGAGAATGAGGAGAGAGGATCAATCCTCCAGCTCTTAGAACGTGGGAAGAGCTGGAGATTGGCTGTAAAGGTCCACTAAGGAGACAAGGGGTAGTGGGAAAGAGTGGCTAATCATAGAGTGAGGTGGTAGTGGTTTGCTTTTGCCATAAATTAAGGAAAAGCAAATATTCCCTCAATAATTAGTTCAATCACCAATTCTTTTAATATATTTTATAAAAACCCTGGAGATTTATATATTTTGGGGCCTTAGTTTATAAAATAAAGTTTTGGGTGAAAATCCCACGTTAAAATAATGAAAAACGGAGTTAAAACGAAGTCGTAGTCGAAAAACCGGTAAATCGCTTCGGACTTCGGACCCTCGGACCTTCGCTTCGGACCTTCGGACCTTCGGACCCTCGCTTCGGACCTTCGGACCCTCGCTTCGGATCAGAGGCCTCGGATGCGAGGCTTCGGATGCGAGGCTTCGGTCCAGAAGCTTCGGTTTCGGATCCTTAAAGCTATTTTACTCGTTTTTACCCCGTTTCAAGCGATTTTTGACCCAGTCAAGGGTCGAGATGACCCAAATGATTACAAAAAGTTAAAGTAACTTTTGAGAGAGATTTGGGAGAGATTTGGGAGAGATTTCAAATAGAAAGAGATAGAGTGAAAACGATTTAGAGAGGTTTCGTTTGTGATTAATTTGAGTGTCCGGCTTCACAACGCAAGGTTCGTAAACCCCATTAAACCGTGTTTTAGTGTCTTACACAATCCCGATGATTGTGTAATAGTGTTTTATCGCTTTGGTTCGTTGTTTAGCACTTGTTAAGGCTAAGGAAAATCAAACACATGAACTTTCCAAATGATGATTTCTCATTAAAATAGCGAATTGTATAGTGATTACATAACGTAAACCCTAGCATACAAGGGTTATTGGAGTTGAGCGGTTTGACTTGTTGACTTTGAATTGACCGAAATTTGACGGTTGTCACATCATCCCCCCGTTAGAAGGAATTTCGTCCCGAAATTTTCATTTTGACTGGGATTTCAAGAGTTTGGGAAGAGATGTGGATACTTTTGTTTCATCTGATCCTCGCGTTCCCAGGTGAATTCGGGTCCTCGTTTAGCGTTCCAACGTACCTTCACGATGGGAATACGACTTTGTTTCGTTCGTTTGATTTCCCGATCCATGATTTCGACTGGTTCCTCCACGAAGTGGAGATTTTCGTTAACTTTGATTTCGTCGAGTGGTATTACGAGTGTTTCATCAGACAAACACTTCTTTAGGTTCGACACGTGAAATGTGGGATGTACTTTGTCGAGTTCCTGAGGTAATCGAAGTTTGTATGCTACTGGCCCAATCCTAGCAAGGATTTCGAATGGCCCGATGTACCTTGGATTTAGTTTCCCGCGTTTGCCGAATCGTATCATTCCTTTCCAAGGGGAAACTTTTAGTAGTACTCTATCACCCACCTGGAATTCCAAGGGTTTGCGTCGTTTGTCTGCGTAACTCTTTTGCCGATCGCGAGACGCTTTCAGTCTCTCTCGAATTTGAACGATCTTTTCTGTAGTTTCCCTTATGATTTCAGGGCCAGTGAGGGTGCTATTAGAGACTTGCCCTCTAGCTAGCTGTGTATCCCCCACCTCAGCCCAACACAGGGGTGATCTGCATTTGCGACCGTAAAGAGCTTCGAATGGAGCGACTTTGATGCTAGTATGATAGCTGTTATTGTAGGAGAATTCGATAAGCGGTAGATGGGTATCCCATGCTTTACCGAAGTCTATCACACAAGCTCTTAACATGTCTTCCAATGTTTGAATGGTTCGTTCGCTCTGTCCGTCGGTTTGTGGGTGGTAGGCCGTACTCATGTCAAGCCTAGTTCCCAATGATTTTTGTAGGGACTGCCAAAACCGTGAGGTAAATCTACTATCTCTATCGGAGATAATGGATATCGGCACACCATGGAGTCGTACAATCTCTCTGATGTACGTTCTAGTCAGCTTCTCCATCTTGTCGGTTTCTTTCATTGGTAGGAAGTGTGCTGATTTGGTCAATCTGTCTACAATTACCCATATTGTGTCAAGCCCGCCCGATGTCTTAGGCAGCTTGGTTATGAAGTCCATGGTTATTCGTTCCCACTTCCACTCAGGTATATCCGGCTGTTGTAATAGCCCGGATGGTTTCTGGTATTCGATTTTGACCTTAGCGCAAGTCAGGCACTTGCTCACATAGGTAGCAATCTCAGCTTTCATGTTCGGCCACCAGTATAATCTCTTGAGGTCCAGATACATCTTATCCGACCCGGGATGGATGGAGTATCGAGTCTTGTGTGCTTCATTCATGACGACATCTCGGAGTCCACCGAACTTCGGTGTCCAAATCCGGTTCATGATATAACGTGCTCCATCATCCTTGACTTCTAAGTTTTTATCCATTCCCCTTAATGTCTCTCCTGCCACCTTTTCTGGTTTCAAAGCTTCCAGTTGAGCTTCCTTGATTTGTATGGTCAGGTGGGAATGGATTGTCATTGTTAAGGATTTTACTCGACGGCCCGAGTACTCCTTCCTGCTTAGAGCATCGGCCACTACATTGGCCTTGCCCGGATGATAACGAATTTCGCACTCGTAGTCATTCAGCAACTCTACCCATCTCCTCTGTCGCATGTTGAGCTCTTTCTGATTGAGGATATGCTGAAGACTTTTGTGATCAGTGAAGATAGTGCATTTCGTGCCGTAGAGGTAGTGTCTCCAGATCTTCAAAGCGAATACCACTGCTCCTAATTCCAGGTCGTGCGTAGTATAATTAACCTCGTGCGTCTTAAGCTGTCTTGATGCATACGCGATAACCTTCCCTCTCTGCATGAGCACACATCCGAGGCCTTGATTCGAAGCATCACCGTACACTACGAAGTCCTCGGTTCCCTCTGGGAGAGACAAGATCGGTGCGCTGCATAAGGCTTGTTTTAACGTTTGGAAAGCAGTTTCTTGTTTATTTTCCCACTTGAATATCACACCTTTCTGCGTCAAGGTGGTGAGTGGTTTCGCAATCTTGGAGAAGTTTTGTATAAATCTTCGGTAGTAGCCAGCAAGCCCAAGGAATTGTCGAATTTCGGTTGGCGTCTTGGGTGCTGACCAATTCTCGATTGCCTTGATCTTGGAGGGATCCACATGTATGCCTTTCTCACTTACCACATGTCCAAGAAAATCCACTTCTCTAATCCAGAATTCACACTTAGAGAACTTAGCATAAAGCTTCTCCGCTCTTAGTGTCTCTAGCACTTGGCGTAGATGTAGGCGATGCTCTTCTTCGCTTCGCGAGTAGATCAAGATATCGTCGATGAATACGATTACAAACTTGTCTAGGTAGGGTCGACACACTCTATTCATTAGGTCCATGAATACCGCAGGTGCGTTTGTTAAACCGAAGGACATCACCACAAACTCGTAGTGCCCATAGCGAGTTCTGAATGCAGTTTTGGGAATATCTTCTTCTTGAACTCGTAGCTGATGGTAGCCTGACCTTAGGTCGATTTTTGAGAAGAAATTTGCTCCTTGGAGTTGGTCGAAAAGGTCGTCGATTCGGGGTAGAGGATATCGGTTTTTGATGGTGAGTTTGTTTAGTTCCCGATAGTCGATGCACATGCGAAAGGATCCGTCCTTCTTCTTTACAAAAAGGACTGGTGCTCCCCAAGGTGAGAAGCTTGGTCTGATGAACCCTTTGCTCAAAAGCTCGGTCAACTGACTGGACAACTCCTGCATTTCTGATGGTGCGAGGCGGTATGGAGCTCTGGCTACGGGGGTAGCTCCGGGTATTAAGTCAATTCTGAAATCGACTTGTCGTGCGAGTGGTACACCAGGAAGATCCTCTGGGAACACATCCGGGAAGTTACACACTTCGGGGATGTCTTTGATGTCTTTCACGTCTTGTTTCTTGTCTACTACATGGGCTAAGAAGGTGTGGTACTCCTTCCGGAGATACTTTTGGGCTTTGATGCATGAGATGATTTGTAAATTCGCACTAGGTTTGTCACCATAGATGAGAAGGGTTTCGTCATTTGGTAGATTGAGGCAAACGGCCCTTTCATAACATAGAATGTCGGCACGGTGAGGAACTAACCAATCCATCCCGATGATTACGTCGAAGCTTTTTATGGTGACTGGCATCAGGTCAATTTTAAATGTATGGTTGTCTATAGTGAGAGTACATTCTGAGTATATATCGCTAGTGCGTTCTACTTTCCCATTTGCCATTTCTACTACATAAGTATCCTTTAGTGATTGGGGATTTTGTTCAAGTAAATGTTTATATTGGTGGCTCACGAAACTCCTCTCCGCTCCACTATCGAATAGTACGCATGCATAAGAGTTATTGAGGAGAAACGTACCGGTAACCACCGTGGGATCCTCGACTGCTTCCCCATGTCCTATTGCCAGGACTCTTCCTACTTCACCAGCATTAGGGGCTTGTGCTTTGGGGCAGTCTCTTTTGAAGTGACCTGCGTCTCCACAGTTGTAGCAGGTCCGGGTTGCCCCCGTACTGGCGACTTGGTTGATTGGTTGAGCCGGCGCTTTACAGAAACGAGCAGTGTGCCCCTTCCTGTCGCAGTTGTTACAGTGCATCTCCCTACAAGCACCATTGTGGTGAAAGTTGCACTTGTTGCACTTAGGTAGTTTTCCCGCATATGGCTTCGGTGGTGCTGGAGTGGTAGCAGTAGTGACAGTATTAGTGGCAGCATGGACAGCAACAATTTGTTGCTTCTTAGCGGGGTCCTGTGCTGGTTGGCTCTTCTTTTCGTTCCAGAACTTCCTTTTGTTGTTTCCTCCTTTTGATTTATCAGTGGTGGTGGTTGTAGTATTATGACCGGCTCGGTGGTCAACAAGTTGTTGTGCCAGCTCCCTGGCACTGTCAAAAGTAGTTGGCCTTGAAGCCAGGACACTACTTTGCACGTGGAGAGACAGTCCCCAAAGGTATCGCTCCACCTTTTTCTCCTCCGGAGTAACCATTGTTGGGCAGAGGAGAGCCAATTCATTGAATCGGGTGGTGTAGGTTTCAAGGTCAGAGCCCGTCATCCTGAGGTTCCAAAGTTCTTGTTCCAGCTTTTGAATTTCACCTCTCGGGCAGTACTCCTTCATCATCAACGCTTTTAGTTCTGCCCAGGTTATGGAGCTAGCCACTTCGAGAGTAAGTGACTTAATCCGGCAGTTCCACCAAGTAAGGGCCCGGCCGGTGAAGGTGAAGGCTGCGAACTTAACTTTGCTCGCTTCGGGGCAAGAGCACACCTGAAAGACTACTTCGGTCTTTTCAAACCATTGCATCAAAGCGATGACTCCCCCGCTTCCATTGAAGTTGTCGGGTTTGCCATTTGTGAAGTCTTTGTATGAACACTCTTTTGCACGCCACGTACTGTCTCCGTGGTTAGAGTGTGTAGCTCCCGATCCCGAACCACCAGCTCCGTTGGTCCCTATCTGTGACATTGCGGCCGCTACGGCTGCTGTTACTGCAGCCTGGAACATCGCGGGATCAAACTGTGGAGGCGGCGGCGGAGGAGGTGTTGCTGTGTTGCTGGAAGGTCTTGGTCTTCTCCTTGGCGGCATGATTCTGGCATAAGTCGTAAACCAATGTACTTTTAGTAAAAGTGTATTTATAGGGAGAGAAATCTTTTATACATAAAGTATATTATTACGTTGTTTTCCGGTATGTTTACGATACATACGATTTTATACTTTTTATTGACCCAATACATTGGGTTATGAGGTAAAATGAAAGTATAAAATATTTTTATTATAGTAACACAAAATACTCCTATAGTATTTGTAAATGTTTAGTTTTGAGTTCTTAAAGTATCCTTTGTAGTATGTTATTAGGTTTGTTAGATTTGTTGTCCATCCTGACCATCCCCCGGTATATGCAAGTCAATTCCCGGACAGATATAGTTGATCAGGCTATATCCTTCCCAGACTTGATTTACATATACCAAGGCATACCCATAATGTATAACTCCTCTTCTTTTATTTTATGTTTTTCTAGTTATGACACTATGTGAGCATGTATGCATGTATTTATACTTTTAATTAAAAAAAAAAAAAAAAAATCATTTATTTTCTAAAAGTATATTTATTTGAAAAATGCACAAATCAGAGACTATTAGTCCCAATTGTGTTTATAGTTTGTATATCTTATGTGGTTTGATATACTTAATTCACTATAAACTGCGCTCTGATACCAATCTGTCACACCCCCAAACCAAGGATGGCGGAAACGTCCGGGGGTGGAGGACTTCATGTATAGTATCATAACAGCAATTGTAATAGTAATTCTCACTAAAGAAAATATCGGATTTTCTTGGAAACATATAAACATTCTTACACGTTCATCAACAAGTTTTCATTACAAAACATCGCTTATGAACTCACCAGCTTTATGCTGATACTCTTTCAAACTGCTTGTATTCTCAGGAAATCAGTAGACAGGTACCTTCTGGATTTTTGAGAAGCTGGAGCAATAAGAGTCTTACGTTTATATTTTACATACTTTTTGATGTATTTCAAACAAGTTTCAAACTGATCTAAACATTTTCATATATGTATTCACTGTAATGGTTGTGTTGCTATGATTGCTATTATACATTGGTTGTGATGCTATACATGACGTCATCCACCCCAGAACGTTTCCGCCATTCCGGTTTTGTCACACCCCCAAACCAAGGATGGCGGAAACGTCCGGGGGTGGAGGACTTCATGTATAGTATCATAACAGCAATTGTAATAGTAATTCAAGCAAACACAACCAACATATATATAATTAAAAAAAAATTACATCATTGTATGAATTACATGTTTACGAATCAATTACAATATGTTGATAAAGTATGAAATAGTAGACGCCTTAGCGTCCCATCCTCAAAAGCACTTGATTACCTGTTTAATGATTTCCTGAGAATACAAGTTGTTTGAAAAAGTGTCAACACAAAGGTTGGTGAGTTCATAAGCTTTTCGTTTGTAAAAGTAGTATTTGTGTTAGAAAAATCCAATATTTTCCTTAATGTGTAAATGTAGTCTTAAAACCCAAAGACCGAAATGTACAAGTAATTTATCATATTTATAGTAAAACAATGCAAGTTTAAATCGACATAAACTCGTTAAATTTTAATGAAGTCCCCGTAAATTCCAATGTTTGTTAATACTTGATGTGAGTTTATTATAACCATACTATGACCAAGGTTGCCTAAAACGACGTTCTTCAGGCGTCGGAAATGTTATGACATTTGTCACCCCAGACCTATCGGTCTAACTGTTGCATGCAGTTTAGGTGTGGGTTTGTCAAACCCAATATAGATCTATACACAAGTATCACGCTCTCCCTCAAGGAGACTCTGGTTACAATACAGGACTTAATGGTAATTTGAAGTAAATGTCTCACAAAGTCATTAACGGAATTACGTGTTATGAAAATTTGGTACCGTATGGCCGTACCTTGCTTAATGAAAATATCCTTTGTATAAATGTACCCTTTTTAAATGTATGTGTTATGTAATGTATCATAAACTATACCTATTATAGTTTATCAACCAAGGGTAGTACGTGGTAATGTATGCAAACTATATTCAAAATAGTTTATTTAATGTTTGAATGTATCTATTGTACTTTGATTATAATCACTTGTTATTCTTTGTATTTTATATGACCAAATCCATTTGTAAACTGATGTGTGTCTAAATATTAAGACAAAATGTCATATATTGCAGTAACATATAATCACATAAAGATATACACCTTGCTCAACATGTTACAAGGTGATATGAAATTAACAGCAACTTTTCGTTAAAAACAGTTTCTGTTACCGTTCTTAGAAAATTTATAGAAAAATCATCAAAGCTCTAAATCCAAATCCGCAAATTTTGAGAGTTTGGAATATGAGTCTAGTTTGTTCGTAAATTTTATCATGATTTTTAGTGATCTCTAACAGAGGTGAAAATGTTCATAATCACAGACTGGTCCGGGTTTGCCTCTAAAATGACAGGCAGTTTTGTAAAAATCACCATAAATTGTAAACAAATCATATGGAGATGTGCAAGTAGCCATTTTAAAGCTAAGAGTTTGAACTACTTGCACCTGAAACAGTTTTGAAAACTAAAATATTTAAGTTGACCAAAACAGTCTGTGATTAACGTCCATCTTTTCTGATGTAATCTGTTAGAAAAAGTTTAATTGTGTTCTTGATGATTTTACTTGTATTCCCCCCTTAAAACTTAAGAAAAACATGTAAGTGTACGGGTATGAACTCACCTTATGTGGTTTCAGTAGATGAAAGTGAGAGAGAGGAAGTGTTCAACTCAAGAACACTAAGAAGATGTCTTGATGATTCGAGAATCTAACACCGAATAAGATGGAACTTGTGTAAGATATCAATGATTTGAGTAGAATGGAGTTTAATAATTATGTGAATGATGAAGATACTTACTAATTGAAGAAAGAAATCCCTGGAGAAAGCCTTGAAGTTCTTGAAGTTAAGAGAAAAGATGAGAGAATTTTGGAGAGTGTTCTTGGGTGCTAAGTGTAGAATGAAAGAGTTTTATGGAGAATGAGGAGAGAGGATCAATCCTCCAGCTCTTAGAACGTGGGAAGAGCTGGAGATTGGCTGTAAAGGTCCACTAAGGAGACAAGGGGTAGTGGGAAAGAGTGGCTAATCATAGAGTGAGGTGGTAGTGGTTTGCTTTTGCCATAAATTAAGGAAAAGCAAATATTCCCTCAATAATTAGTTCAATCACCAATTCTTTTAATATATTTTATAAAAACCCTGGAGATTTATATATTTTGGGGCCTTAGTTTATAAAATAAAGTTTTGGGTGAAAATCCCACGTTAAAATAATGAAAAACGGAGTTAAAACGAAGTCGTAGTCGAAAAACCGGTAAATCGCTTCGGACTTCGGACCCTCGGACCTTCGCTTCGGACCTTCGGACCTTCAGACCCTCGCTTCGGACCTTCGGACCCTCGCTTCGGACCTTCGGACCCTCGCTTCGGATCAGAGGCCTCGGATGCGAGGCTTCGGATGCGAGGCTTCGGTCCAGAAGCTTCGGTTTCGGATCCTTAAAGCTATTTTACTCGTTTTTACCCCGTTTCAAGCGATTTTTGACCCGGTCAAGGGTCGAGATGACCCAAATGATTACAAAAAGTTAAAGTAACTTTTGAGAGAGATTTGGGAGAGATTTCAAATAGAAAGAGATAGAGTGAAAACGATTTAGAGAGGTTTCGTTTGTGATTAATTTGAGTGTCCGGCTTCACAACGCAAGGTTCGTAAACCCCATTAAACCGTGTTTTAGTGTCTTACACAATCCCGATGATTGTGTAATAGTGTTTTATCGCTTTGGTTCGTTGTTTAGCACTTGTTAAGGCTAAGGAAAATCAAACACATGAACTTTCCAAATGATGATTTCTCATTAAAATAGCGAATTGTATAGTGATTACATAACGTAAACCCTAGCATACAAGGGTTATTGGAGTTGAGCGGTTTGACTTGTTGACTTTGAATTGACCGAAATTTGACGGTTGTAACAGGTTTTGGGGTGTGACATTCGTTTTATTAGATAAAGAACATAAACGAACATCCCGCCGAATGGTTCGTTGAACGTTCAGTTCGTTTACAACCCTAATTAGGAATATTTATTATCTCATTAAATTCAAAATAGAGAAATGTAACGTTTTAATCTTTATTATTTGGTGAATGTATGTACATTGTGAAAACTTATTATCTCATTAAATTCAAAACAGAGAAATGTAACATTTTAATCTTTATTATTTGGTGAATGTACGTATATTGTGCAAACTAAATTTTTGATAAATATATGTCATTGAAAATGATTATATCATTGACATTAATATGAAATAATCTCTATCTCTAATATACATTAAAATAGAAACCTAAATTCATTAATGAAGCAATAAGGGCTACTGATTGTATTTCATTAATAGGTTTTCACCTTTAGATCAATTTGATGGCATCATCTTAACCAAAGAAGAGTTCAAATACTATTTCTTTTGAACAATACTTACGCGACTCTGCAACCTCTCCATAGTTTCCAAACTTGGATTGCATATGTATCCTAAAATCATAGAAACCTTAACCCTAATTCGCTCAACTATTGCAACATGACACCGCCCATGCCTTCTCTGCCGACGAACTCTATCATTGCTCGATTGAACTTAAGCTATCAATACTGATCTTACATGTAACATATTTGAAAAAACCTAGCAATAGATTTTCATTATTTATCCATTAATTTTTAATTGCTTATAATTAGTGATTTATATATATATATATATATATATATATATATATATATATATATATATTATTGTTTCTTTATTGTTGATCGTTAGAGTTTGTTAATTTCCTTGAATGTTAGTTTAAGTTAGGGTTTATTGCCAATGGATAGATTTTTTTTCGTTAGTGTCTATTCAAAATCGTGGTTAATAATTATAATGAGAAATTAGGTTATATATGTTTAAAATTGATTTGGAAAGGTAAATTGTATTAGAAATGATGCATATCTATCTGATTCACTATTACTATTGATCTTATAGTTAACATCTTTTGAAACCCATAGCAGGGACATCTCACCGGTTGTGATTTGATTTATTTCAGATTAGATTTAATCAATACATTTAGGATTTTCAAATAGAGTTGATGAAGAGTCGTATTTCTATCTTATTGTATAAAAAACCCATGCATTGATTTTACTTATATGATATCAAAAATTGTATTTAATGTTTCACAGTGTAGGAGACACTTTTTGATGAATTTGTTCCTGCTTGTATTTTTGGGTGGTGGCGTAAAGCAATAACCATTCGTAATCAACCCCTTTTATGGGAATTATCAGTTGGATTTGAATTAATGGAGGTTAGTGTAACACACAGATTCCAGGTATTTCTCATTTTGCTCCTTGGTATTAATTTAGTTTGCAAATTTGGTCCCAAGGGACGAAAAGTGTAAATTTTAGGGTGGGGTGCGTACGCTGGGCATACGAGTTTAGGGGACAAACCCTAACTTTTAGGTTTTGGACCCTATTTAAGCATCATTATGGAGATTAAGGTTGCCCCCTCATCAGCCTCCTCACCCTAGAAGATATCCCACAAAACCCTAGCCCTCTTTTGAGTGTTCTTGAGCCTTATAGTGATCTTGTGGTGTTTTTGGGTGGTTCTTGGTGGTGAAGGAAGTTCCTTGAAGAAGGGGTGGTGCATTCAAGCCCTTAGATCCAGATTCTACACCTTCTTTTGCATCTTTAGGAGGTATCAAGTTCATACCTTGGAGTTCTTTGTTCTATATCTCATTATGTTCATGTTTATGCACTTTATTTTCCTAAAACCTTGGTCTTATGGAGTATGGACTACTCCAGACCATTTGAGTTGTCCTTTTGAGCATTTAGGAGTGCATGGAGCCATAAAAATCGAATCTTGAAAGTTAAAGTTCACCCATGTTTGAGTTGTTGGCCTTTTATGAAGTTTTGGACCTAGGGTTTAGTGGTAGGTCCCATTAAGACATGCAAGTGAGTAAAGTCGCCAACTTTATGTAATACTTTATTTATATGTAGATCAGAGGTTTGTACGTTAAGATCTTAAGGGATTAAGATCTTTGGATAGGGTTTGGAACTCTGACCAGTACGTCAGACTCTGAGTACGCTGCGCGTACTGGGTCTAAGGCCCGTATCCGGTCAACTAGAGTACACGGGGTGTACAGGCCAGGTACGTAGGGTGTACTACCTGTTGTGGGGCTAGAATGCTTTTTGGGCCAATTTGAGGGTTTGGGCTTAGATTGGCGTGGGTTTAACCTTGAGGGGTAAATTTATCTTTTACCCTAAGAGTCAGGATTATGGACTTGGGCTCTCGGTTATGGTTTATGACCTAATTATTAATTAGGGTATTATTTGATCATATCTAATGTGGAGATTTCCTGAATCAGCAGTCCGAGCATTTATCTTATTTTCAGCAGATTAAGGTGAGTCTCCTCCTAGTGTTTGGCGGGTCGAAGACACCAATGTCGGCCCATGAATTATTGTTATTTGTATGCTAGCTTTCTGTGTGAATCTTGCATGTGTTTGTATGTATACCGGGCGGGGCCCGATACCATTCGGGGCCTGATGAGTGTGTGGGGCGGTGCCCATCGCATGTTACTGACATATCTGTTTCAGACGGGGCTCGATGTCGGGCGGGGCCTGTAGGTTGTCAGGCAAGTCCCATTGTATGTATGATATGGGGTATTTTAGGGAACTCACTAAGCTTTGTGCTTATGGTTTTCAGTTTATGTTTCAGGTACTTTCGGTGCGAAGGGGAAGAGCTCGGGATGATCGCATTACACCATGATTTCCGCTTTATTGGACTCTGATGTATTTTTAGATGTTTATTGATATACTCTGATTTTCCTTATGGTTTTGATAATCATGTTTGGTTGATGGTTTATTTAATATAAAAACATTTTTTTGTTCTATGTTTTTGGGACGTTACAAGTTGGTATCAGAGTCTTGGTTTGAGGGATTCAGACATACTCTCGGGTGTGTCTGAACTCAAACTGAGGGTTTGATAGATTTTTCATAAAAATAAATGTTTTAATTAAAGGATTTTCTAATAAAAGAAAGGGCGTGGTGCATGCAATCGACCGAGCTCAAATAATTTTTCCCAAAATACCCATACATGTCCTATGTGATATGCTTTCAATTATGAATTTGTGAATCGCATGATAGATTAAGGCTAAGGATCTGCTTAGGATTGCATGGTAGAATGTTAGGAGAGATGCCTTTATATGCCTACTGTATGAGCTTATAGACTTAAATTCTAGTATTGGATCAGTCAGTGATAGGATGGTATGTTTAGGTTATGTTTTGATTCCGATTACTCAATGCTCGAATGTTGCTTTCTTTGTGATTTTAGGAGTTCCTATTAACATCAGCTAACTACTAAGCATATACGCTAAGTTTCATATTACTGAGATTAGATAATTTTGGAAGGTTAGGTTTAACCCTATTGCGCAACTCTTGTCTGAGTCCAACCGTTGTAGTGTGAAACCTTTCATTCAAAAATTATCTGGTGTTAATAATATGTAATTGTGTTTGTAAGTTAGTTAGAGGATGTTAGAAGGATTTCCTTCTGCAGCTGATGGTGGAGGGTGGTATGGTGGTAGCCCTAGGAAAACCTAGGAGGTGATTTAGTACCGAGAGCTTTGCCTTGCTAGAGGTTCTTTGGATTGATAGGAAGGTAACTTGGGGGATTTAGGGCGGTCCTTGAGGAAAGTACAGATAGATGTTGAAGGTAGTATGGACCCGTACTACTGGAAGTAGATGATCCGTACTCAAGTCAAGGAAAGTCGCGATGATGCCAGGAAGCTTGTAGAATGTGGGATTTTTCGACTATATATATATATATATATATATATATATATATATATATATATATATATATATATATATATATATATATATATATTCTGATGGTTTGAATGGTTTACTTTCAGTATGGTGGTCACTCGAAGAGGTTCTGGTAGTGGTTCTGGTGTCGGTGATGGTTCGGGTTCTGGCTTTGGGTTTGGGTCTATGGATGATCAGATGTGAGAGTTCATTTCATTAGAGGTTACCTATAGTATTCTTGAGCAGACTCATGTGATCTTCGGTACGATCATTGAGGGTATCATGGAGATTCTGGATGAGCGCTTGGGCGATTTTCGTTCTGAGATGGTGGCGGTGATGGGAGCTCGCACTTTGACTTTCTGTGAGTTTCGTGCATGTGGGGCCCCAGAGTTCTTTGGAAGAAGGACCCGATTGCGATCAGACGTTGGTTAGCGGATGTCACGAATGCTTTCCATACTAGTTGTTGCCCCGAGGGGGCAATGGTTAGACTTGCATCTTGTCTTCTGAAAGACAGAGCTCGAGACTGGTGGGAGGAGGTTGGATACGCCTTGGGAGGCGAGGTGGTTGAGTCGATGACTTGGGAGGATTTTGTGATGAGGTTTCGGGCTAAGTTTGAACCGGTGATTAAAGTCCAGCAGTTGGCGTGGGAGTTTCAGGACCGTTGCCAGACTACTGAGACGATGACAGAGATCACTGTTATGTTCCGAGATAGGACGTTACTGGTTCCACAATATATGGAAGACGAGGAGAAGAAGAAGAAGGCAAGATATCACGAGATATTGAGGAGTGATATCAGACAGTTTGTGAGCAGATCCAGCTGCAAGACACTAGATGATATGGTGGCGCGAGCCAAAGAGAGGGAAATTGACCTGGAGATGGAAAAGAAGAGGAAGTCAGATTAAGTTCAGAGTTATGAGAGTTCTGGAAAGTGGCCTAAGGTTTTTTACTCGAGGTCGAGGGGCCAAGGGTCATGGCCGCTGCGACAAGACGTACGATGGGACATGCAGGGTGGGTGGTTCTGGTTGCTTCAAGTGGGGCAGAACGGGTCACTTCAGCAGGGATTGCATTGCCACCACCACCACCACCCAGGTATCTGATATGATTTGCTTCCATTGCAATCAGAGGGGCCATAAGAAGGCCAAATGCCTGAGTTTAGCAACAGGAGGACCAGTTGCAGTACCCGCACTAATGACATTGTGGATTACTGACGGCCGTCAGGGAAAGGCAGAGGCGCGCGCTTGTTGTGAGGAGTAGGTCATTTCAGCTGACAGCTGAGGAGGCTCGTACGGCACCAGATGTGGTGAAGAGTATGTATCTTATCCTTATCTTTTTGTTTATGTTGATTTTCCTACTTATATATGTGTTTTGTTTTTAGGGTCGTTCCTCGTGAACGGTATCTCTGCTTTGGTTTTGTTTGATTCGGGGGCTACCCGATCCTTTGTATCTCTCACGCTCATCAATAGATTTGTTGATGCTTCAGGGGAGCTGGATTATCCATTAGAGGTTGAGATTGTTGATGATCTTCCTGTGTGAGTATCGAGGGTTTATCCGGGATGTATATTGGATTGTGTAGTGAGCGGTACCCGATTGATTTGGTTCTCATTCCCCTGCGCGAGATCAAGGTCATTGTGGAGATGGATTGGTTGAGCCCCAATGGGGCAATGATTGATTGCAGGCATCAGTTAGTACATATTCGGACCCTAAGTGGGGGAGAGTTAGTGATTCAAGGAGAGGGTGTTCAACATGGACCAACTCTCTGTTCAGCGGCTCGGGCTAGGCGCTATCTTCAGCAGAGTTGTTCTGGATTTGTTGCTTATATGATGGATACTCGGGAGAAGGGTAAGGCGACTGTGGACGATGTACCGATTGTTAAGGAGTACCTGGATGTGTTCCCTGAGGATTTGTTTGGTGTGCCTCTGGAGAGGCAGGTGTATTTTTGGATTGACTTGGTTCCTGGTGCGACTCCGATAGCCAAAGCACCTTATCAGTTAACACCCCCAGAGATGTAGGAGTTGTCTACGCAGCTGCAAGAGCTGTTAGACAAGGGATTTATTCGGCCGAGTAGTTCACCATGGGGAGAGCCGATCTTTTTTGTGAAGAAGAAGGATGGATCACATCGAATGTGTATCGACTACCGGGAGCTGAATAAGCTAACGGTGAAGAACCGTTATCCGCCCCAAAGATTGACGATTTATTTGACCAACTTCAGGGTGCATCTTAGTTCTCCAAGATTGATCAGTGTTCAGGTTATCATCAGATGAGGGTCAGAGAGGAGGATATGCAGAATACTGCCTTTCGGACTCGTTATGGTCATTACGAGTTTGTGGTGATGCCATTCGGGCTCACCAATGCTCCAGTCGCGTTCATGAATCTCATGAATAGCGTATGCAGGCCTATCTTGGATCGGTTTGTGATTGTGTTTATCGATGATATCCTAGTCTATTCCAAGACCTAGGAGTAGCATGTGGAGAACCTAAGATATGTATTGGAGACTCTGAGGAGGGAGAGGTTGTATGCGAAGTTCTCTAAGTGTGAGTTTTAGTTGCGCAAGGTGCAGTTTCTGGGACACCTTGTCAACCAGAACGATATTTTGGTCGATCCGGCCAAGGTTGAGGCGGTGATGAGGTGGGAAGCTCCAAGGTCTCAATCCGAGATTCAGAGTTTCCTGGGATTAGCAGGTTACTATCAGAGATTCAATCAGGATTTCTCCAAGATAGCGATTCCTTTGACCCGATTGACGACGAAGACTGTCACTTTTCATTGGGGGGCTGAGCAGTAGGCAAAATTTGAGACTCTGAGGCAGAGATTGTGTGAGGGGTCGATTCTGACCCTATCGGAGGGTGTTGAGGATTTTATGGTGTACTGGGATGCATCAATCACAGGTTTGGGTGTTGTACTGATGCAGCGAGGTCATGTCATCGCTTACGCTTTGAGACAGCTGAAGCCTTATGAGGAGAATTATCCCATGCATGATTTGGAGCTAGATGTGGTGGTTTTCGCCCTCAAGATTTGGCGACATTACCTTTATGGGGTCCGTTGTACTATTTACCCGGATCACAAGAATTTTAGGTATCTGATGGATCAGCCGAATATAGACATGAGGCATCGTAGATGGTTGGATGTGGTGAAAGATGATGATTGTGAGATCCTTTATCACCCGGGGAAGGTCAACGTGGTGGCCGATGCTCTCAGCCGCAAGGCGGTTGCTGCCCTAACCAATGATTTGTGTTTGAGGATGACAGTGATTACCCTACTCTTAGAGCAAATTCGAGAGGCTCAGGTTGAGGCTATGAAGGAAGAGCACCAGAAGAGTGAGAGCATTGTGGTTCATGTGGCTTCCTTTGATTGTGATAGTCGGGGATTATTTACCGTTCATTGGAGGGTTTGGGTTCCCTATTGGGGTGGTGCGCGACAGGTTCTGATGGAGGAGGCGCACAAGTCAAGATTCTCTATTCATCCCGGAGCGACGAAGATGTATAGAAGTCTTCGGCCTGACTATTGGTGGCCATGCATAAAGTGAGACGTGACCTGATATGTAAAGAGGTGTTCGACATTCCGGAAAGTCAAGGCCGAGCATCAACGCCCTCACGACAAAATGGATCCGTTGGAAGTCCCCGTTTGGAAATGGGAAGAGATTACGATGGATTTTATCATCAAATGGCCTCGGACGGCGCGCGAAGTGGATTTGATATGGGTCATCGTGGATCGATTGATCAAGAGAGTGCATTTTATTTCGATCCAGGAGAGTATTCTGGCGGGGAAGCTAGACGATATCTACATTCGGGAAGTGGTGGCACGACATGGGGTGTCGGTTTCTATGATCTCTAATAGGGACGTTCGATTTACTTCCAAGTTCCGAAAGAGATTACACGAGGAGTTGGGTACTCGTCTGCACTTCATCACGACTTTCCACCCATAGACTGATGGTCAGAGTGAGCGGACTATCCAAACATTAGAGGACATGTTGTGGGCATGTGTACTGGACTTTGGCGGTAGTTCAGATACGTATCTTCCTTTGGCGGAGTTTTCGTATAACAACAATTATCTCGCCAGCATTGATCGACCTCTTTTTGAGATTCTCTATGGGAGGAAGTGTAGGACCTCGATATGTTGGGGTGAGGTCGGACAACGGGTTATAGGGAGTACAGAGGTAGTATTTAAGACGACGGAATTGATTCAGCAGGTTTGTGGTAGACTTCATACAACATAGAGCCGACAGAATAGTTACACGGATAGACGTTGGTCAAAATTGGAGTTCCAGGTTGGGGATATGGTACTCCTGAATGTGTCACCTTGGAAAGGTATCATCCGATTGTAACGCCATGTCCCGAGTCGTTTCCTATTTCGGTGCGGGTGACGTAATTTAGATGATACGGGTGGTCGGATTGTGTTTTGGAGCCAAGGGGTAGTTTGGTAAAGTGTCAACTTGGGATTTTATGGAAATTAAATTTTTTTTTGGGAAATTTATGGCAGGTATGAGTTGATAAAAGCATAGAGCTTCTCTTTACCTTTTCATGGATATAAGGATCGTCGAAATCGGACTTATAATGATAAAGTTATGGCCTTCAGATGAATTTAGGGTATAAGGATAACCCTAGTACGCGTGGCGTACATAGGGAGTATGCATGGCATACTAGTGTGAGTTCGAGTATGCGGGGCATATACTGGCATACGCGGAGCGTACTAAGCAGACTTAGTCGCGGATGCGAGGCCTCGTACGCTGGGCATACGAGGTTTACGCTTGGCGTACGAGGAGATTAAGAAACCCTAATTTTAGGGTGTTGCACCCTATATAAGGTCCTTAAGTCCATAAGGTTGGCCTCTTTATCAGCCTCCATTGCCCTAAAACCCTACATCTCGACCCTTAGTCTCCATTGTTGTGTCTTTGAGCTCTTAAGAAGAATTTGGTGGTTATTTTGCTCTTTTTGAAGGAAGTAAAGAAGATTGAAGGTGATTTGCTTGGTGTGAAGTTTATAGATCCAGAATCATCACTCATTTTGCAAGTCTTTTGAGGTATCAAGTTCATACCTTGGCTTCTTCTTGCTTAGATCTCTTCATATCTTGGTTTTGATGCTTTTGGTTCCTTTTTGGGTTAGTTTGATGGGTTAAGCCGGTCGTGGGGCTTATTCTTTTAGATCTGATCATATAATGAGTTTCTTAGGCATAAAGTTAGTAACTTTATGGTGTTTATGGCCTCATGCATGCATTAAGTCATCCATTAAGTCCTTTTGAGCTTTAAGAGCTTCATTAAGTCATGCATGCACATAAAGTTAGCAACTTTACGTGATAAATCAGTCCAAGGAAGTCATATGTAGGTTTTGGAGTAAAGTCTTCAGCGAATAAGAGCTGAATATGGAAGATGGCTGAATGCGAGGGTACGTTGGGCGTACAAAAAGGTACGCTTAGCGTACAAGCCCTAATGCAAGTACGTTGGGTGTACGGGTTAAGAACGCCCCGCATACTCAGCAAAGTGGGCCTCGGTCATTTGGTGTTCAGTTTGGGCCATGTTTTGGTCCTAGATGTTTAGGGTTTTCTTGGTCCATCTGAACTCAGGTGCTTTGGGCTAGAAATATTTTTGGACCTTAGGGGGTAAGGCCCATGAAAGGGTTTGGGCCCAATTTGGAAAATTAGGCCATGATTGGGCCTTGAATGATTAATTCGTTATTGAGCCTTTTGAATTAGAGGTTTGGGCCAAAGTCTTGGTCCAAACTAGGTAAAGGGGTAAAATGGTCATTTACCTTAATTATGGTATGATGGTTATGGATTGGAATCTAATTATTAATTGGATGTTATTTGATATTGATAGCTCGGGATTTGTCAGACCAACAACCAGGGAGTTATCCGTGTGATTCAACAATTCGAGGTGAGTTTCCTCACTGTGTTTAGCGGGTCGAAGGCACCAATGTTGGCCTATGGTTTGTTATGTAGGGTGCTAGATGTCTGTGTGACTCTTGCATGTGTATTTGCTTGTATTCTTACCGGCCGAGGCTCGATGGTTATGTTGGGTTTGAGAAGTTGCGTCATTGGGCCTTTACTTCGGTCCTTATTAGTCTCGGTTTGGGCCTGTCCAGCCGGGTTATGTTTTTAGGGTTTAGTATAAATTGGTGCATGCATGCATCATCTAAGAAGGCTTGATAATAATTACTCTTTTATTGCACTGTAACCCTAGCACACCTCTACAGTTGAAGTTCTTTGTCGAGCTCTTCTGAGGTGGAGCATATTAATCATTCAGCACATGTTTGATTCATCATCGTGTTCATTATTCATTAAGTGTTTGTTTATCTGTTAACAAATCTATCGATCATATAGAATTAAATTCTCATCAATTGGTATCAGAGCAGGAGGTTGTGTAAATCATACATATCTCTTCTGTTTGAAGATTCTTAGGGTTTCCACTTTTATTGGATCTGTTGAGCCGTCATTCCTTCATTAACGTTGTTCATAGATCTCGATATTACCCTAATATCGCATTACAAGTCTGGTTCTTAACAGATATTCAAAAAAGTCATCATGTATCATGAAGATTCACGAACCAATCCGATCAATATCTCCAACAGCATTGGATCTACAACTAGAATCCCAATTCTTTACACTCAAGATTATGAAGTCTGGACGCGTCACTTTGAAGACTACGTTGTTGGATCAGAAGACAATGGTTATCTGATCTGGGAGGTAATTACTTTGGGTCCTTTTGTTCACTCTAGAACAAATAGAACCGTCAAGACCCAAAAGGAGTACAACAAGCTCATGGCTGATGTGGATAAGATTCCTCAAGACGAGAAAGAAAAATTGTTATGTAACGCCAAAGCTATGAGAATGATCAGATTCGCTTTACAATCTGATACGTTTCGTTTGGTAAGTTCTTGTACCACGGCAAAAGAAATCTGGGATAGGCTAAAGGATTTGTATTCCACTGATGAAGATCTAGAGAATTCAATCCAAACTTTACTGCTTTCTGAGTTCGGTGCTTTCGAACAAAAGCCAAATGAAAAACTTGTTCAGGCATTTGATCGTTTCAATCATCTTCTAAGCAAGATGATCAAGCACGGTATTGGCAGAGAAGTGATCGAGCAGAAGGTCACATTTATGAATGGTTTAAAACCCGAATGGATGGCTGTGGTTTCGAGTGTGAAGGCTCATGAGCAGTTTAAAACCTATTCGTTGGCAAAGCTGGTGGGTATCCTCAAGTCACATGAAAGTGTAGTGACAAAGGAAGCGAAGGTTGTGTCTGGCATGGGATGTTTGGCCTTTCTCTCAAAGGGCAAGAACGTAGATGAAGAAGAAGATGAGTTGGATCTCTATGAATGTGATCTGACAAATGATGAATATGCATTAATGGTATCTAACCCCAAGAAGTTTGCTCGCAAAAAGTTTCCTACCTCCAAGAACCAAAACTGGCAAGGGATCTACAGTTCCGAAAAGGCGAAAGAAGAGGTTAAAAACACTCCTCAGCATGAAGAAGCGAAGAAGGAGAACAAGCTTGTTGGTGACTCCGGATATGATTGCAACTTCTGCCATGGCAAAAATCACTTTGCCAAAGATTGCATGTTGAGGAAGCTAGCTGAGAAGAAGGATGGAGAAGATGATGAGGCATACCATTCGCGCAAGCTGGAGGAAATAAAGAAGAAGAAAAACTCTAACAATTCTATGAATGCTTTGATTGTGCAGGAGAATCTAGTTGATGATAAGTTCGAAGGTGTAGAGGTCTGGTCTACCGACTCTGAAGACGAAGAAGTTCGCAAACCCATGCATGGCAGGGTTTTCATGGCGAAAAGAGATCGTGAAGAGTTTGCTGGGAGATGCCTGATGGTGACTGCTGGAGTGTCACAGATGAGAGGCTACACAACGGATGGAGGGTGTGATGAGGTTGGACAGAAGGAAGACAAGTGCTTCACTGCCAAGCCAGTGAGTGAACAGATCAACGACTGCAATCAGTTGATCAAGAAGGTACATTCCATCCTTGATTCGCTTAAAATACCAGTAAAATTCAAATTTTCTAGTTTAAGTGGAAGTCTAATGCAAACACGACTCACTAATGCTAACCTAACCGATCAAATTAGCAGGGTGTCGTCCAAAAGTGAGGAAAGAAGAATTTGGTTAGAGCAGAAGGAAGTGGAGTTAGTTAGGGCAAAAGACGAAACAATTTATTTGCAACGGGATAATTTGAAGCTTTTGAAACAAAGAAACATTTTTTGCTTGATTGCTAAACGCTTATATACTAATATTACTCAATTGCATTTAGACTGTGAGATAGGCAAAAAGATTCACAAAATGATTTTTCCCTTCCTTGAATTAAAGGAGGAAGAAATCGATGTTGATGGTTATAAATGTGAATCTATTGTCTCTTCAGATGAGATTTCTGATGACTACAGAATCGGTCTGGACAAAATTGATTCCTTTATCAAGTCCAAAGACCACAAGGACATGCTTAAAAACCTATTGGACGAAAACGATAAATTAAAAATCAAGACCAAAACCATACAAAAATTTGACTCATTGAGTACCAAGTTGAGTTTAGAAAACAAAATAAACGTGGAAAACACTTCTGAATTTGATGAGGACGGTGATATGAGCAAAATATCTGTAGAGGATGAGGTTGACTGTTTAGAATTTGTCAAAAGCGAATCTACCAAAGGTCTTATATCTGAAAATTCAGTTGAGTTCGCTTGGGTATCCAAAGACAAAGTCAAAATTCTAAAAGAGAAGGTTGTGGTATATCAAAAGGTACAAACCGTACCAAATCAGGTATACACCACAACAGGAGTTACTCAGAAAAAGACAGTCGAACTTACAACCATAGTAAACGAAGACAATGCAGGTGGTTGTGATGATCATTTTTGGTCTGCTCCAATTGACAATGCAGACGAAACTGTAGGATTGTCAGAGAGAACCTCATGGAGAGTTAAGGGCAGATACGTGGCAGAACCACTCAACAAGCCAACAAGCTTTGATGTACCAAGCACAAATGGTACTAAAGACATTCAAAGAGAACCTGCAAAGGTAGCAAGCAAAACCTCTTCATTAAAGAGCGAAACTCATGTAGAAAGACCGAAGCCAAAAGCAAATATTCACAAGTCTCAAAAGCAGCTGGCTGATAAAAAGCAACAGCGGAACAGGAGATATAAAAAGAATCTCAATGAGAGAAAGCAGTTTTGGCAGTCCCAAAACCCCAATTATGTTCGCAAGGAAAAGGTGTCTAATTCAAAAGCGAATGTAAGCTCACAGACAAACTCAGGTCAATACTCACACTGCAACTCTTGCAGTTAGGCGAACTGAAAGAGCAGTTTCGGTCCCAAATCAAGCAGTGATAAGAACCGAAAGAGGGTTTTCGGTCCGAAACCTCATCTTCCTTAACATCAACCAAAGCCGAATCCAGTCAAGGATGTTAAAGGGAAGGGAAAGCTGGTCTCAGACTCTGAAGTACACGTGAAGAAGACAACAGCTAACCCTAGGAATAAAAAGACAAGTGTAAATGAGAATCAAAATAAAAATAAACAATCTGATTCAAACAAAACAAAAGCTAACAAAATTAAAGTTTTTACCATCAAAAGGAAAGATGAAACCACTTTAATAAAACGAACATATCTGGTTGATCCTTCTATTGTTATTCCAAGTTCTGTAAAAGGCTCACGAGGACCCAAACAACTTTGGGTTCCTAAATCTGCCTAATTTTTGCAGGTTATAAGTGACGAGCAGTTCGACGATGAATGGTACATTGACAGTGGCTGCTTGCGTCACATGACAGGGAGAAGGGAAGAGCTAAGGGAGTTTCGGTCTCTAAAAGATGGTGGATGTGTTAAATATGGAAACAACTCATATGGCACCATAAAAGGCTATGGAATGATAACGAATGGAGATTTCTCGATTCGAAAAGTGGCCTATGTGGAAGGATTGCAACACAATCTCATAAGTGTCTCGCAATTAGTTGTTGGGACTGGCCTGAAGGTCTCGTTTGATGATGAAGGATCCGAGATAATTGAAAAGAAAACTAAGACGGTTCTGTTGAAATCTCAGCGTAAAGGTGAAATGTATCCTTTAAATCTAAACCCGATACGAGGAAAGTCGGCTGTATGTCTTTTAACGAAAGCTCATTCTGATGAAAGCTGGTTGTGGCACCGAAGACTCTCACATCTTAATTTCAAAGATATCAACAAGCTTGTTCTAGGTGATCATGTGAGAGGACTTCCTCTTCTCAAGTTTGACAAGGAACATTTGTGTGCTGCATGCGAAATGGGAAAGCAAAGCCGAAAGAGTCATCCAACACGTATCAACACAAAAATCATCGAACCTCTTGAGCTTCTACACATCGATCTATGCGGTCCATCGGCCATAGAAAGTATCGGTGGTAATAAGTACATACTTGTAATTGTTGATGATTTTTCACGTATCACCTGGGTATTCTTTCTTAAACAGAAATCAGAGGTGACTCCAAAGCTCAAAGTTTTTATAAAGCAAGTGGAGGTTCAACTACGAAAGGTGGTTAGAAACATAAGAAGTGGCAATGGGCAGGAATTCAAAAACAAAGAGTTTGAAGAATTTCTTGCTGAAAAGGGGGTCGCTCACAACTTTTCTACTCCCTATACTCCCCAACAGAATGGCATAATAGAAAGGCGAAATCGTTCTTTGTGTGAAGCAGCCCGAACCATGCTAAGCTTCGCTTCTCTTCCTCTATATTTCTAGGCTGATGCAATTGCTGCTGCTTGTTATACACAGAACCGATCTTTTCTCAATAAGCGATTTTCTATAACTCCGTACGAAATTCTGAATAATCGCAAGCCTAATGCCAAGTTCTTTCATGTCTTCGGTTCCAGATGCTTTATCTTTAACTCTAAAGAAAACCGAAACAAGTTTGATGTAAAGGCAGACGAAGGGATCTTTCTTGGCTACTCACTTACCTCCAATGCATATAGGGTTCTGAATAAACGTTCAAAGAAAATTGAGGAAACCTACTATGTCACCTTTGATGAGAATTTCATGAAGAAACTTCAATCAAGCGAAGGTACTAAGGAGGAAATCTTTCCAAAATCAGGTCAAGTCTTGTCTCCAATATCCAATCTGTTTGAACAGTACATGTTGCTCTTTGATGAACCGAAAAAAGCAATTCTCTCTGAATCAAAGGCAGCTGACAATAAGATTGACGATTTGAAAAAGATCATCGACGAAGCTGCAAAAGCTATGGATCGTGAACCTCAAGATCCAAGCGAACCTCAAGGTCCAAGCAAACCTCAAGATCCAATCGAACCTCAAGGTCCAAGAGAACCTCAAGGTCCAAGCGAACCTCAAGGTCCAAGTGAACCTCAAGGCCCAAGTGAACCCACACAAGGACATTCCTCATTCCAGGGGGAGAGTTCGTTTACCCCTAAGAAAACTGATTTGCCTTTCCAGGGGGAGAACCCATCTCCAACAATGAACCATGATAGCCCATTCGAAGGGGAAAATTCTGATCCAGATGTCGAAATTGTTTCATCATTCGAGGGGGAGAATCATAATACAAATGATGAAGATGATCAATCAGAATTTGAAGTAGAAGTCAATGCCGAATTGGATCCTGCTTATGATCCTAACTAGCCTCCTCTCGCAAAATAGACAAAAGATTATCCAAAAACTCAAGTTATTGGTGAATCATTTGAGGGAGTTCTTACACGCTCTCAACTGAAAGCGAAGCAAACAACTCTATTCTCTCAAGTGGAATTCTGCATGTTCAATTCGTTTGTCTCCAAGATTTAGCCGAAAACTGTTAGCACTGCACTTGATCACTCTGATTGGGTACAGGCAATGCAAGACGAACTCAATGATTTTGAGCGAAATCGTGTCTGGAGACTGATTCCTACACCAAAGGATGCATCTGTGGTTGGATTGAAATGACCAAAGGATGCATCTGTGGTTGGATTGAAATGGGTATTTCAAAACAAGATGGATAAAGAAGGGAACATTATATGAAACAAGGAAAGGCTAGTGGTTAAGGGATATTGTCAGGAAAAAGGTATCGATTATGAAGAAACCTTCGCTCATGTGGCAAGGTTGGAATCAGTTTGGATTTTTCTGGCATACGCTGCTCACAATAATTTTGAAGTTTTCCAAATGGACGTCAAGTGTGCATTATTAAATGGAGAACTTGAAGAAACTGTGTACGTTGAGCAACCACCAGGTTTTATGAACGAGAAGTATCCAGATCACTGCTATATTCTGGACAAGGCAGCTTATGGTCTGAAGCAAGCCCCAAGAGCCTGGTATGAAACACTAACTCGTTTTCTCAAAATGTCGAAATTCAAACAAGGTTCGGTTGACCCAACCTTCTTTCGCAAGAAAGTGGGTAACTATTTAATGATCGTCCAAATCTATGTCGATGACATCATCTTCGGCTCTACGAATCCTTGCTTAACGGCTGAATTCTGGAAGTTGATGGAGACTAAGTTTGAGATGAGCTCAATGGGTCCAATTAACTTTTTCCTTGGACTGAACATAAGATAGGGACCAGAAGGAATTTTCATTAATCAGGAGGCTTACACCAAGACTCTACTGGCGAAGTTGGGTATTATGGGAGATTCCAAAGTAAAAGTTCCAATGGCATTCGAAACAAAACTAACTCCTTCTCTTGAGAAACCAGTTGTTGATATGACCCTCTATCGTCAAATGATAGGGTCTCTAATGTATCTAACAGCTAGTAGGCCAGATATTATGTTTTCTGTCTGTTATTGTGCCAGGTTCCAAGCTAATCCACGAGAACCTCATATGGTGGCTGTGAAAAATATCTTTAGATATTTAAAGCGAACCCCGTCTCCCGGTCTTTGGTATCCAGCGAAATCAGGCTTCTTTGTTCAAGCATTCTCTGAAGCTGATCTTGGAGGATGTGGTCTGGACCGAAAGAGCACTACTGGTGGGTGTCAATTTCTTGATGGAAAACTCGTCAGCTAGCAGTCCAAGAAACAAACATGTGTTCCCCTCTCAATGGCCGAAGCTGAATATATTGCTGCAACATCTTGTACTTCACAAGACATTTAGATCCAAATCCAACTTAGAGATTATGGCCTGAACATGAAGAAAATTTCCCTCTATTGTGACTCAGAAAGCGCTATTCGAATATGTCACAACCCAGTGCAACACTCAAAAACGAAACATATAGCACTAAGATACCACTTCATCAAGGATCATGTAGAAGATGGTAATGTTGAGATCCACTTTGTTCGATCCGCTGATCAACTAGCTGACATCTTCACAAAAGCCTTACCAGAAGCAAGTTTTAATAAAATACTCCAAGGCTTGGGAATGATGGAAGCTGAATCAGTACCAAAAACTCTTTCGCATCATTAAATTGGTCAAGCGAAATAGAGCGAACGCTCGGTCCTTTTCGGTTCCAGATTTTTCGGGAACCAAATTAAACCGAACGCTCGGTCCATTTCGCTTCATTTCTTCTAAAGGTGAAGTTTCGGTTGTATAATTGTACATTATGTATATCTTTTCTTTTCAGAAAAATTTCATAAAATCCAAAAATATTTTCTATTTTGTTTTTATTTCTTTTCAGAAAAATCATAAAATCCAAAAATATTTTCTTTTCTGTTTTTATTTCTTTTCAGAAAAATCATAAAATCCAAAAATATTTTATTTTGTGTTTAGTTCTATTTCTTTTCTTCTTCAAAATAAAATCAAAATACCAAAATATCACACTGAAAGGACTTATGGACGACTTCCAATGATGGAGTTGGGACAGGTATAACTCTCTTTATCTTTGTACTAGCTAAGTGTCCCTAGAAGCATGCAGCTTCATGTTGACCGAAGCCTCCAATACTCTGAGTGAAGCCTTAATGATTCGATATATACAAATCGTTTCTTCCCGATAAGGCTGTTAAAATTACTCAAGTCATGAGCTACCTAACTCTTCTCATATTGAGTTAAGAGTTTTCTGCTCGGTCTGTACTATATAGCAGAGGTACTATCGGTTCTTCAACCACCTTCACACTTTTCTCCATCATATTTCGGCTCATAAACGTAACCCTTGAGACTCTCAGAAATTACCACTGAGGTTTATGGTTACACATCTGTGTTCATGATCATAGTTTTGTTTCACCACATACTATGTGAAACCCAAAATCCAACACCTACAACGCATTGACGGTGAACAATCAAACATTCTAGTTTTCACCCAAGTATTAACGAAACCACTTTAGTGGGAGGTACCAAGAAATCTCTTTTTATCTTTTGAGCGATCTTTATGAAATTGTCTCACACCAAGACGTTTCTATCCAAAAAGATCTAGTTTTTTTTTTTAGATTTCAACAAGTCACTAAATACTTTACCAAACCTACTTGTTTAATAGGCTACGCTGGTCTCACAAGTACTTCATCCCACTTTCGGTCTTATGTCAAGCACCGTAGTTTGTTTGAAGAGAAAGCCACCCTTTAAAACCTAAACTTGAAAAGATGCCTTTCAATGTTTCTTAATAAACATGTGATCGTATTTCAATGGGAAACCACACAAGCACTTCTAAGTCTCTCTTGACTTTGAAGGAAGAGATTTGTGCCCGGGATCCACAGTTGCATGTCTTAATTGACATCACTTATATCCCACAAATAATTTGCTTTATCTCTTTTTCTTTGGCACACTCTTGCATGAAGATCTTTATGATTTTCCTTTAATCTTGTTCGTGGTACTTATGGCAATTTTTTTCAGATCTATCGTTTCGGTTCCATATGCTATGGTGGTGCACTATGTTGGAACAAAGGCTATTTTATATGAAGCAAAAGGATGAGTCAGCATTTCAACGGGAATTTGAAACGTTTTCTAAATTCAAAAGAAGGTGAATGGATAAGATTCAAAATCAGGCGCGTGAAAGATGAAATATCACCTATTGTCACGCCGACTGACACGCTTTTTGGGGGTTTAACAGTTGTCAAATCCACCCAATTAGGCGTCCTTTCCAAAATCTCCGCTACAAAATCATCATTGATTTTCTCTTTCATGAATATCGTATAAAGGATTCGCTATTATTCCTTTTTTTACTTTACCATTCAAATACTGTGACAACCGTCAATTTTGGCCAAGTCAAAGTCAACTAAAGTCAACAAGTCAAACCGGTCAACTCGTCTAACCCTTGTATATTAGGGTTTCCATTATGTTTCTTATTGTACAACTCGCAATCTTAATACAAAGTATCACCTAGAGTTTTCACGTGTTCGGAAATTCTAAACCCTAATCAGGGCAAGTGATGAAACTACTCGATAAAAAATTATTCCTTAACCCTCGGGGGCATATAACAATCATAACGAGACTTAACGAGGTTTACAAACCTTGAATTACAGAGCCAAACGCTCAAAAAGGTCACAAAAGAAGTCTCTCCCAATCACTTTCGCTCTAACTCTCCCAAAACTCTCTAAGTAGGAGAAATCTCTCCAAGTGTGTGAAATCTCTCCCAAATCTCTCTCTGTATGAGAAATCTCTCCAAGAATGTGAAATCTCTCCCAAATCTCTCTCTGTATGAGAAATCTCTCCAAGAATGTGAAATCTCTCTCTGTATTAGAAATCTCTCCAAGAATGTCCAATCTCTCCCAAATCTCTCTCAAAAGTTCCTTTAACTTTTTATAATCATTTCGGACATCCCGACACTTAACTTGGTGAAAAACTGCGCAAAACGGAGAGCTTATGCGAAAATCAGCCAAATAGGGCCGAACCCTCTTAGGGCCGAACCTCTTAGAGGCAAAGCCTCTCGGACCGAAGCTGCTTAGAACCGAAGGTCGCTATAGGGACTGAACTGCTGAAGAACCGAAACCGAACTGCTGAGGACCGAACCCTGCGAACCGGACCCGAAGCCTCTGACCCGAACCCGAAGCCTCTCGCCTTCGCTTCCTACCTTCGCCTTCGGGCTATTTCGCTCCAACTCATCTTCGGTCCAGCAGCAGTAGGGACCGAACCTCGGCCCAGTACTGAGAAGCTTCGCAGACTTCGCTTTTCTTCCCGGTTTTCGACTAGTTTTGCGTTCTAAGCCCGATTTTAATTATTTTAACGTGGGGTTTTCACCCAAAATCATATTTTAACATATAAAACCCCTTACTTCATGAATAATCACGTTTTTTAGTGTAAATCTTATCCAAGAAGAGTGGGTGAAGTACTTGAGGTGGAGTGTTGACTTTACTTTAGTTTATGACACAAGCAACCACTCACACCCACTCCACGACCAGCCCACAACCCCCACCATACCTGGTCATTTCATTGTCCTTTTCCCCCTCTTTCCAGCCAAGTACTTTGACTCAAGGGTAAGAAAACCCTTATCTCTCCTCCCATTCACTCATACTTCACAAAGAAGCAAAAACTCATTCTCTCTCGCTTCTCTCTCTAAATTTCGAGATTTCAAGGCTGATTTTCAAGTTCTTCATCTACCTTGGTAAGTACATCTCTTCCCACACTTGATTTCCTTACACTTCCTTACTCAAATCATGAGTTACTTACACAAATATCGTCATATTTGTTGTTAGATCTTCGAATTATCAAGCATCTTCTAAGTGTTCTTGAGTTGAACACTTCTCTTCTTCATCATCCATCTTCTGAAATCACTCAAGGTGAGTTCATACCCCTACATTTTCATGTTTTCTTCAGTTTTCAGGGGGGGAATACAAGTTAAAATACCAAAAACTTAACTAAACTCAAACAACAACTTTCATCAGAAAAGTTGAGTCTTATTCACGGACTGTTTTGACTATCTTAAACTTAATATATTTCAAAACTGTTTAATATGCAAATATTTCAGCTTCATACCTTTAAAATGACTACTTGCATATCTCCATACGATTTTTCTACAAATTATGGTGATTTTTACAAAACTTCCTATCATTTCAGAAACAAACTCGAACCAGTCTGTGAATATGAACATGTTAACACAAGTTAAAGAATTCTAAAAATCATAATAAAAATTATGAATAAACTAGACACATTTTGTGAACTCTGAGAATTTACGGATTTAGTTTTCGACTTCGTATGATTTTTCTATAATTTTTCTAAAACAGTGTAGAAAGGTTAAAAACTAGTTAACAGCTTACAACTTTCATAACACTTTGTAGTATGTTGAGCAAAGTGTATAACCATAAGTTCTAAATATTGAGTGTATTTTCTTGTTATTTTATCATCATCAACTGAAATTTAGTCATTCATGATAAGGTTTACTCATTCATTTCGAACCCATATAATAAACTTCAATAAACATAGTTTATGGATTTTTACTTCATGAAAAAGGTTTTACTCTCAAAACAAATGAGTTTTTCATATCCTACGTGATAAACTATAATAGTAACAGTTTAAGGATTTCATATCACTAATTTATTCAGAAAAAGTGATTTTTCTTCCTCCACGGAAGAGGTTTTAATATCAAACTATGTGTAAACTAGTTAACTTAGGTTGTGAGGCAAACCTCTCCCCGTACGTTCGAGTACGGGATCCCAATTCCTGTAAGTTATAACCAGAGTCTCTTGTAGGGAGAGCGTGATAATTGTGTATAGATCTATATTGGGTTTGACACCCCACACCTTGCTGCTAGCTACAGTGGGACCTGCAGGTCTACGGGTGACAAGAGTCATAGTATCTTAACGTCTGAAAAACATTGTGCAGGTTATTTCTCGTCATAGTATGGTTATAGCGACTCACATAGGTAGTTAACTATCTTTCAAGTTTACATGGAAAATTTTACTTTGAAAAGGGGTTCACTTCCAAATCAAAAAGGGTTTTATGCCGATTTAAAACCACTTTTATATCTTTAAGTATGGAAAATACTTGTTTACTTTCGGTCCTGGGATTTAGGACCACATAACTTTTATAAGGAAAATATAGGATTTTCTTTGGAATCATATCTCTGTTAAAACTATATTTCATCTAGAATTGTTAGACTTCAGCTATAATTGCTAAGTGTATATGCTAGAGTTATATAAGAATCTAGTCGTAATCGACTTAGAATTGGTGGGCCCGCCTTACTTCCTGTTCCTTGTTTGGTTGTGGACCTAGGGCAGACCCATTATATTCGACGGTTTATTTAACTTAAATTTTATATAACTTATATACACTGGGCGATTATAGAAGGAATCTATGGGTCTTTCTAGGGTTCATTATCGCATAACATAGAAGCATTCATTTCACTTAACAAAGAAAATATTGGATTTTCTGGAAACATACTTTGTCGCTTTTACAAGGAAAACGGTTTCTTTCTCAAACAAAACTCTTATGAACTCACCAACTTAATTGTTGACACTTTTTCAAAACTACTTGTATTCTCAGGAAATCAGTGAAACAGGAAAACCAACAGGATTTTGAGGATGGGACGATAAATCGTCAAACGTTTCATTTTGTCATCATAATGTAATTGATTTTGAAACATGTAAACTTATTCCATGGTATAACCTTTTCAATTATATTTATGATGGTTGTATTTACTTTGAGCACTATTATATTCGTTGCTGTGATACTAAACATGAAGTCCTCCACCCCCGGACATTTCCGCCATCCTTGGTTTGGGGGTGTGACAAATACTCTCTCAAGATTTCAAAAGGCGAAAACTCTCTCTACTGTTCATCTTCTTCTTCAAGCTTCATCAATGGCAGACTCATCATCAGTTCATGAACAAACTGCACAATCCTCGCTTCTTACCATCATGCCAAATCAAAACCTGATCATTGAACTCTCTCCGTTTCAGTATGATCCTTACATGCTTCAAGTAGTGGAATGCCTCAAATATTCCCCGCTCGTGATTGCTCTCACCAAGGACGAATCTGTTCTGATGTCTCTCATGTCCCAGATTTATTCATCGGCTTCATACGACAAAGCCAAGGAGAGGATTTACTTTGAAATTTTCAATTAGAAGTCCTCGATTTCCAAGGTTAGGTTTTGCTCCTTACTAGGGCTTACCCTCAACGATTCCTTGATCAACCCAGAATCCATCAGTACGACCCAACTTTTCACCATGTTTTATAATATGGGGTACACTGAGATTCTTACAACTGTGACGAAATTCAAGAAGTCATGCCTTCCTCCCCAGTGGAATGGTTTATTTACTCTTCTTTTCAAGGGTTTATCGGAGCGAAGTGCAGGGTCTGACGGGGCCAGCAAAGGGTTTATGACTCTCCTCTATGGTCTTTACAAAGGGATCAACTTGGACTATGGGTCTATTCTATGGACTCAACTGGTACAAAGCTTAACTTCTTCTTCTCGTTATTCAGAAATCTCGTGTGGCAGGTTTTGGACCCTTGTTACTCAATGGGCGATGGAGAAATTCCACATTCCTGTAATGGCAGACTCTTTGATGTCATCTATCGCCACTTTTCACACGACAAAAATTATTGTCACCGATCCAACTAAATTCATGTTCATCGGTTCCATTCCTGAGACAATGTACACTTGTGGTTCTCATGAAAGCAAGGTCATCACTGAATACAAGAAGCTTCCTCCTACCGGACCGAGACAACTCACTCCTGAAATGCAAAGCTCGTTGGATGCTGCTGATAAACCAACGAAACAGGGGAAGAAGGGTGATCAACGAAAGAAGGAAAAGGAAGGCCAATCATCCAAAGCTGCTACACCTAAAAAGTGTAAAATGAACAAGCAGCTCCTTCTGCACCCAAGAGGCGAAAGGTGAAGAAAATGGCGAAGAAACCAAAGGATCATTCTTCAAGCGATTCTGATTATGTTCCTTCAGATCATGTTTAGGAGGAATCAAGTGAACGTGAAGGTGCTCACTCTAAAGGCTCGGCTCGAGGAGATTCGCCTCCACCTACTCCATCTTATGAGGTACCTATTAATGATTCAGTTCCATCTCCTCCTCCTTCTCCATCTCATACTTCAGTACCGATTACAATTGCACCATGTCCACCTCCTATTTCTACTCCACACATCTCATCTATTGCTTCTCCACCACCATTATGTTGGATTAGTGTCTAAGCCCATAACTATAATTGGTATATACTTGACCCGACCCGGCATGGTCCATTTGGGTTGCATGGCATCGGGACATTTGGATAGACCTTTTGTGAGAAGAGGATATTTGTGACATATTAATATATTATAAGTTCTAATATATTAATATGAAATCATATTATTTAATTAGTATTGATCAAGAATTAATTTGGAATTAATTTAGTGATCAAAAGAGAATAATTAAATATATGGGGATTGATTGTGTAAATCATTCATTCTTATATATGTGAGCTTATGATCCATGATTCCTTATGTTGGGTTTAACCCATGTGGTGACCCATGGATACTCCATGGATGTTAAAACCCATGGATCATAAGGAATGGGTAAAGTCATGGGTTACATGGTGTAACCCTAATGTGCACACTATATAAAGACCCCATTGGTTGGTGAAATCGACACTAGTGAATACACAAGAGGGCAAGCCGATTTCTAGAGTGAAGTATCTCTTCTCATGGTTATTCCAAGTTGTTTTGATGTTGTGTGAACCATTTGAGGTGTCACACTTGGGGCACTAGGCTCTTGAGCTCCATGGAATCAAGCTACAACAAAGAGGTATGTAATTCTACTAGATTTTATATTACATGTACTTTATATTATGTTAGTTAGAACAATACCTTGGAAAATTGACATTTGCATGTATAATAGAGAAAACATAGATCCAAGGTATTTAGGGTTGCATGTACACCATAGGAGTGTTAGAATGCTCATAACCCAACAGTGGTATCAGAGCCTAGGCTTGTTTTCAAGTTATACATGCTGAAATAGCTTAATAATCGAAAATTTTGGCTTCCTGGGCACTGGACTCGCCGAGTCCATGAAGAAATTTATCCTACTCGTCGAGTAGGTTCATAAACTCGACGAGTAGAAGCCCCTGACAGCATATTTTCGACTTTTAAGGCTGGAATTGGTCTAGAATCATTACCTTAAACTGTTTTGGACTTATAAAACCTGTTTTGATGTGGTAATGATTATGGTAAACCAATTTCAAGTCATTATCAAAGTTTCAAGTTTTATATATGTTTATATGATTCTTGAAATTTGTTGATATGGATTGTTCATGCTTATGAGTTTTGGTAGATCATAGGAATTATATGCAAATGGTTTGTTAGTGTAATTCTTGATCTTAATGAAATTGTATGGACTCCATAACTTGTCCTCAAGTTATGGATTACCTAAAGTTTTTTTGTGTCACCTTGTTTTATGAGTTAGTTTAGATTAATGGAAAAAAATTATGTGTTAGTTGTTTTCAATCCAAATTGATCTAAGAGTAGTTCATAAGATGTGTTTTTGTAACTTGTCCTCAAGTTATATGAAAAGTCACACTTATGAATCTTAAAACTCATAAAAGTGTCATAGGTTACAAAATGAAGAGTCTTTTCCTCATAAATAGTTTTATGGATTCATAACTTGTCCTCAAGTTATGGATGTTCAAGAGTCTCTTCATTAAAGTTTTTAAAACTTTAATTAAACTCATAAGTTATGAAAATTCAAGAGTTTTGAAAAGTTTCAATACTTGCCCTCAAGTTTTGGAATTTGTAAAGTTTTGCTTATGAATGCTTTAATTCCAAATCAAACCCTAGAATTTTAAAAGTTTAAAATTCAAGCCTTAAACTATTATTATAATTTTAATTATATAGATATGTATAAGATAAAGTCAATCTTACCGTTAGTAGGCATCATTCACGAAGCCGGTCTATAAGGGGGTATAAGGTTACTGCCTATAAAATGGCAGTTTAATGGGTGTCCACTCTCACCCACCGCTTCCTTGACCGGTGGAGGGTCGTTAGCCGAACGGGTAGGATAAGGACTATAATTCTCCCTTCATTAAAATTATAATGATAAATACTAAGTAACTATACACTTATAAATTCCCAATCTTAGTTACTTAGGAAAATGTGAAAAGGTGCTAACCCATGAAATTGCGCTTTGCACCTTTGTTAAGTCATTAGTGTAGCGTGTGTGGTTAACCATCACACTAACATGGGACTGACAATGTGTGGCAAAGGGCAACTTAATGTTTATCATAAATTGGTGGAGCGCGTGTGGTTAACCGGCACATCAATTAGGTGATAAAGTTAAGGGTACCAAGTAAATTTGCATGGTTATTCACACCTTGTTTGTGATCCTCGGCATCCCATTCACAAACTTGAGAGGGCACAATCGAGATTTAAACATGCCATTGAAAGTTCAATGAATCTCAAAAGATCTAGGAGTTTCAATCCAATTAAAACTTAATAATTTATTTTGTTTTTCATGGTGGAAATTGGTAAATCATCATTTACCTACCTTCAAATATTTAATAACTTGGATTACGACATCCCTCTTCCAGTTATAAATAGTTTGTTGGGTCCTAGCCTTAATATTTTATATTGGGTGTTATATTAAGGACTTAAATCAACTAAACTTGCATTTCTCCCTCATAAAATGTCTATTTCAGACAACTATGGTCTTCCCAAATCTTTAGGAACAAGCCTTCCTAATGAAGATGATATCCCACATGGCAATCAAGGTGAAAGATTAATCCCTTTTTTGTGCAGTAATGGGACTGGAAATCATGCTTCACTTCCTCCACCTCCTCCAATAATTCTCCCTATCCCACAAGTTTCAAGATTTGAAAAGTTCTAAGTCACTCAATCCCTATTGGCAAGCAAAGACTATATGTGCTTACATCTTGGAGGTTAAGTCACATATTGGCAAGCCGGGAGAGTCGGGTGTCGAAGTCTCGAGGTAGCTGGTTGTTGACTTGGTTCTTCAGTCACTCCCTGATGACAGATCACGACATGACCCTTAGTGATCTTACCTATTTGCTTGATGCTGCTAAATCAGCAATGATTTGGAGCTTGGGTAAAGCAAATTAGATTGGAAGATCTACTTCCCAAACCTATTTGGACATTGACAATAGTGACATTGGAAGTCCAAAAAAGCTTTCTCTTCCCGATAGAAAGGGATTGACCATGGTCAAGTCATTTGACCAATGGTAAAGAGAAAGGCTAACTCCGAGACAATCAAGTGTACCATTTTAAAAAGGTCCATATGGTTCTTTTTGTTGGGTTTTGAGCATTCTAACACTTCCTAAGTGTACATGCAACCCTAATAAACCTTGGATCTATGTTTGTCTAAGGTACATGCAAAATATTATTTTCCAAGGTTATAACCTATCTAGCATGGCATGGGGTACTTTTAAACATAAAAGAACTAGATGAATTGCATACCTTTTGTTGATTGTTGATTCCTTGGAGTTTGAGAGCCAAGCACCAATAATGTGAATGCCTCAAATGGAAATCACAAATCACCACAAACTTGGAAAATGTATGAGAGAGTATACTAACTCTTAGATTTTGACCACCACACTTACACACACATTAGTGTTTTTCATGCAACATAAGCTTGTTTATATAGTGTGCATGGTTAGGGTGAAACCCTAATAACCCATGTCTTTTCCTCTTCCAAGGATCCATGGGTTAAAAGCTCCATGGATCATCCATGGACTTCCATATAAGCTTAGCCCATTAACAAATGAGTATTAGCCCACACCATATAAATATAATAGCCCATGATTTAATTAGTCTTCCTTTTAATCACTAAATTAATTCATAATTAATTCAAGATTAAAACTAATTAAATAACATGATTTTATATTAATATATTATAACTTATAATATATTAATAAATCGTAAGTATACAATTCTCATAAAATTATCCATAAACAGTTTGGGTGAAGTGCAACCCAAATGGACCATGCCGGGTCGGGTCAAGTATATACCAAATAAGTTATGGACTTAGACACCTTATCCAACAGTCTCCCACTTGGATAAGTCTAATAACTGTATTTGCGTATGTTACTTCAGGAACCAACCAGCAATCGTAGCTCTCGAAAACTCTGTTGAACTATGAAGCGCCATTTTAGATAAGTGATCATATAATCCTCTGCTCTCATGATATCAGCCGGACAAATACATGGAACAACGTCGTACTTATTGTCCAGCAGTTTGTTTCCCGATTTTGCGATTTGTTTGACAAAGAACTAAATTGAACACATCAATTAGGTTCTGACCGGGCCCGGTACATAGGTCAAAACAAAATCATCGAGGGGCCCAGATATCGCTTCTAATCCTCCAAGGACTAGAAGGAACAGATAAACTTCGACTCATATACTTGTTTCTACTACTTGTTGAATTATACACAAAGGCACGTTTTATAACATCAAGTTACTGATGCGTTTACGTGCAATCAATGCACAACCAACTCATAGGTAACAACTCATATCTCTAGGTTTGAAGACTTATATGATATTACCGTCTCACGATCACTCGAGATAAATTCCATGAAGTGATGCAAGTGAGCGTGGGTTGAATCCAATACTCATAACTTATGAGCACTCGTGAGTGTTGTAGCCATGTCCAACATCTTAGACCTCTACAGCCAACTCATGACAGTCTTGATTCATATCTACTTCCAACATATGACCGACTGTGGATGGTTTGAATAACTTAATCATTCGGAAAGAATAACCTAGTTATTATGGAAGTCAAAACATGCAAAGTGAAACACAATAATAATCGAATCCAATATGGTCTCAGAACCCTTTTGAATATAAATAAAACCACCTTTTATTTATCACCATATTGATTACACATTATTCATTGTATAATGTTTCAAATAATCAACTTAATACTTGAACAAAAACAACAGTCGTCCCATGCTCCTAGCACGTACACTTTGTTTTTCTAAACAATAGTTATGCCATACTCCAAGTATGCACACTATGTTTGTCTATGATCTTTACTTTGTGAAATAGATCAATTGAACATGATTCCAATGATGCTCATTTCACAATCCTAAATCCTTATTGTAAATGTAAGAATTCCTAATTCCTACCATTTACCAAAAAACTGTTAGATTTTAAACTTTTATGCAATGTTCCTCTTGTAATGATTATGCACAAAGTCACAAAACTTGTCAACAGTCATTACAGAGTATTCCAAAGGAGATCAACTCTATGGAAACGAACTCTCATATTCAAAGTACATTGCTTTGAACATCCCTTCTTGCATAAAAGTTTCTAACTTTCTCATAGATTCTTAATATCCAACTCCCAATATGGAAAATTTCCATATTCCTATTTTGATTATCATATCTGAACAAGAGCTACCTCTTTTCAGAATATATCCATATGGTCCTTCCAAAATTTAACACTATACTTCCAACTGTCCCTGAGCAACCAATCTTTGGTGAACCTTAGATTGTCCTCGACAATTGCTTAATCACTTTAGTCATATCCAATTCTAGACTTTTCCCTTCTTAATGCCCTAAACATTTGGAAAATTTAGAAAGGATAAATATTATAGCACATGTGACCGATCCTATATCCGAAGCATATGGGACACGATTCATGATGTCTCACATAAAGACCTGATACTAGATCAGTCTTTTGCTACAATATTTTTTATTTGCCATGTTCTCAAAAATCGACTATGAAGAGGGATGTCGTAATCATAATCGAATTTGAGAACGCAATATATATAGAATTTCCTTATGTTGAACCATTCCAACATAAAATTCATATATATATCCTTGACTAAAGATGATTAAAAACTCAATCTAAGCTTTTAGAACTGAAATGAAGTATAATTTCCTCTCCCTTAATTATAGCAAAACAACTTTTTCAACCCCTACAACATTACGAATTGAAACTTTTGTTTTTCTATAATTAACATTGCTAACTTGCAACACTAAACATAATAATCATGCTCCCACTAACATGATGATTATCAACATAACACTTATGCTCCCACTAGCTCTGACATATTTCCAGAAATCAGCCGGACTTCTGAAATTTAGATTCGTACACCCTTTCTTAGATAGCTCATATGTGTGTCTAAACAATTTCCAGAACTATGAAAAGGGATGTCGTAATCATAGTCTTAATTGTTTAGACCTTTGCCATTTCTCACAAGTCCATGTTAGTGTGTCGGTTAACCACACACGCTCCACTAACGACTTTGAGAATGCAAACATCACAATTGCTATCTACTTAAAATCTTCTTAGTGAAAGCATTTCCTCACCATCATTTTCATGAATCGGAGAGAAACCTTATGACACTTAGGTGCTGTTTGTTTTTTTATTAAAAACCTCTTCAAACCTCTTCGTGCTGCGCGGCGCAGCACTTTCTTTCCCGCAGCTGTTTGTTTTTTCGCAGCCTTCGAAATTAAAAACCTCTTCCCGTCCTCTGCTTGGGACAGCACTTGAAAATTGCTTCTAACCTCTTCAAAACTAAACCCTAAAAAAAAAGTGGCCACCTCCATTCTTCCAGCAAGTCGATCGTGTCCTACCTTCTCTCGACCTCGCGTCCTCTCAGACCAACGACCACCGGCGCAGCGACCACCGGCGCAGCCACCTCCGGCGCAACCCCCACCGGCCTCTCCCCTTCCGTTGGTCGTCCTTCCAGGTTTGTTTTCTTGTTCTTTTTTTTTCGTTTTTGGCTGCTGAAGGCAGCGATTGTCTTGAATATTTCAACAATTCGATTTTGTTGGTGTTTTACTTCATTGTTCATGCTTCATACTAATTGTTTGATTTTTGTTGTTGAATCTTTGAATTTGCTTGTTGGTGCTAATCTTATCAAATAGTTCATGCCTTATATCAAATAGTTGTTCTTGAATCTTTGTTCTTGCCCCAATTTCTTCAATTTGTGCTTAAAATGTCATATGTTGTTGCTTAATTGTAATGAAATATTGCTGAATTATTGCTGAATTGTCACTAATTATTGCTGAAATGTCACAAATTGTTGCTGAATTGTCACAAATTGTTGCTGAAATGTCACAAATTGTTGCTGAAACGTCATGAAATATTGTTCAAATGTCATAAAATGTTGCTGAAGTGTCATAATTGTTGCTGAAATATGAATAATCTTTGTTGAAATTGATTATTTTCATCATTACAAGTTGTAATTATGCTTAAAGTTGTTGGTATATGGTTATGTGTGCTAAAGTATGTATTCCATATGGTTTTTTTTATTAGCAATGGCAGATAAACATACATGGAACAATGAGCAAACAAAATTCTTATTGAACACTTGCATTGAAGAAGTACAAAATGTGGGTAGAAAAGGTTTGAGTTTGCACAAACATTCATGGAACAAATTAGGAACAGCCATTAAGGAAAAGTTTGGTGTGGATTTGAGTCAAAGACAATTGAAAAACGCCTATGACAACCTTAAAGCCAAATCCACGGGATGGTTATACTTGAAAAACAAAACTGGCAACCTTTACAATCCTCAAACAAACACTTTTAACTTAACAAATGAGGAGTGGGAGGACTTTAAAAAGGTATATATATATATATATATATATATATATATATATATATATATATTAATATGTATTTTGTTTATATAGTTGTCATTTATTCTTATACTACTTTTGTTACATTGATTGGGTTTAGGGACATCCGAAAGCCGCTTCTTTGAAAACTGTCCCATTGTTGTTTCCAGAGCTTTGTGCATAACTCTTTGATGGAAATAGTGCCTCTGGTAATCTCAGCTATGCCACATCCCAAACACCATCGGGACATGGATCATCTTCTTTCCATGTCGCACCACTACAACATATGGACACCCCTTCTGTTAACATAGATGAGGATGATATCTTTTCCAATCATACCACTCAGCCACCATCTTCTGCTGCTTCACCTTCTGATGCTTCACCTTCTGCTGCTTCACCTTCTGGTAACCCCAACAAAAGAGCTAAACCCTCAACTCCTAGACCTCGAGCTGCTAGTGCCTCACCTGAGCCACCTTCTAGTGCCTCCCCTAAAGCTTCTATTACTGCTGATGATTTAGCATTGGAGATGCAGAAAGCTCTACGACATTTGACTCAAGGGCCAACAATTCCCCAATGTTTAGAGAAGCTAGAGTTACTCGAGTTAGGCCCGGTAGACCCTCTACGATTTGCTGCTTATCATATTTTTGGAGGGACCATGAATATGAGAGAGATGTGGGTAAATTTGCCTAATGATCCACAAATATTAAGAGGATGGATCGAGATGACAGCTACAAGTTTAGGAGTATTGAAGGATGGAAAGATTGTCCATTAAGTTTACATATTTGGATTGTTTAGGTTTTAATTGCATGTGTTAGAACTATGTGGTTATGTTTTTTGGTTATTTGGTACTTGGATGTTATTTGTAGTATGTGGTTATTTGGTACTTGAATGTTATTTGTAGTATGTGGTTATTTGGTACTTGAATGTTATTTGTAGTATTTGGAACTTGAACTATGTGATTATGTATTTTGGTTATTTGGTTATGTTATTTGGTACTTGAGTTTTATATTTGGTAACTTGTGTTGATTAATAGGTTCCTAATGGATCACGACAAAAAGATACTACTCATAATTCTAATGTACTTGTACGTCCGCTACTTTTGGAAAAGGGGTGTAAAACGAGTGCGGGACAACGATTCGGAAATGACGGGACATGAATTTACGTTAGAATTACTTCACCGTAATCCTCTACAATGTGTTGAAGTGTTACGCATGTCCCGTGAATCATTTGTCCGGCTATGTGCTCATTTTAGAGTAAACTACGCGTTAAAGGATAGCAAACATGTGTCAGTTGAGGAGAAGATGGCTATGTTTTTGATGATGATCGGTCATAACCAACGTTATGTGATTATCAATCGGAGATTTCAACACTCAAAGCAAACAATTCATAAGTTTTTTCATGAAGTGTTGGACAAAATGCTGCTTTTCGCACATGACATTATAGTGCCAACTTCTTTTAATCCGAATCCAAACATTCCGGGACATAATAGGAGGCTACGACGGGTGTTCAAGGGAGCAGTTGGTGCACTTGATGGCACTTTGATACATGCTGTTGTCCCTGCAAACAAACGGGATTTATATAGAAGTAGGGGAAAAGGCGATTGTTACCAAAACGTATTGGCAATATGTGACTTCAACATGATGTTTACGTTTGTTGTGGCCGGTTGGGAAGGGATAGCACACGATTCTAGAATTTTATCAGAAGCATTAGCAAATCCACATGCACCATTCCCGCTTCCACCACCAGGTAAATTTATTGTTATTTAAATAGTTTTATCTTAGCTTGAAAAAATAAATGACTTTTTTTTTGATTTTTTTACAGATAAATATTATCTTTGTGATGCCGCTTATGCAAACATTCGAGGTTTTATGGCACCGTACCGTAATGTGAGGTATTGGCTTGGAGATTTCCGTCGAAGACGTGCATTAACGAATAAAGAAAAATTTAACCATGCACACGCAAAACTTCGGAATGTCATTGAGCGTGCTTTTGGTGTCTTGAAAGCACGATTCCCTATATTGAAGAGGATGGCACCATTCTCATTGGTTACACAACGAAACATTACCCTAGCATGCTTTGCGCTTCATAATTTTATAAGAAGAGAGGGACTACGTGATGAGTTTTTTGCACGATATGACGAACCAAATGTCTCGGTTCGGAATAACAATGCAGTCGTTGATAATGATGAAGATGAGATTCCAACACATGGTACTGCAGCGGACCGTGAATATATGACCCAGTTAAGAGATGAAATTGCCGAACAATTGATGCAAAATATGGAATGAAAATTATTAAAGTTTGGTTGTATGAATTTTATTTAAAAATGTTATTGTAAGACTAATTTGGTTGTTTGAATTTTATTTCAATGTTTTAAGACTACAATTATTAAATTTTTGGAATTAAAAAACTATTTTCGGTTTATTAAATTATTTTATTTTAAATTTTTTAATATCTACAGCCGTTAAAAAAACAAACATGCTTCTCATTACAGTCTGCAGCACTTTGGTCCACCTCTTCTGCTGCAGAGGGCTGCAGAGGTGGTCCGTAGACTTCAGACAGTTTCACTTCGGAAAAACAAACAGCACCTTAGATTTTATAGTGTATGAGTTTCTATCCATGTGAATTTGTCAAAACCATAATCACAAGACAAGGTTAGTAACAAATTCAGCCTTACATGGATTGAACTTGTTAAATCTTAATTTCTTGTCATCTGGTAGCACAAGGCCCACCAATGCTTCCAAGCTGTAATGCACACAGTTTAGAACTAACAGAACTCATATGCATAGTCAACTTAATAGGAACAGACACAGAAACAAGAATTATGTCAACTTAATAGGTTTCAAACCTTAAGTCATGTGCTAGTGATAAAACTCAGGTTTTACTCTTGATTAAATCTTGAAATCCTTTCAGGATCTTTAAGACTCCCACTGTCCTCTTGACATATAAGTTTCCATAGTCAAGAACCATTCCTTGACAAAACAAATATTCAAGGGATAGTGCAGACTCTTATTAAGATAAACACTTCACACAATTGGTCTTAGTTGGTCTTTGTCTTATCCAAGACATCACAACTTACCAATTTCAAATGTACAGGAGTAGAAAACATTTTACACTACATTTGATAAGTGCTTTTAAACCTTACTTTATGTCACTCAATGTTACAATCTTGGAGTATGACTCTAAGAGTTGTTTTGGAACGAAGTATGATCCATCTTCTTGATTTTAACCATTCCAACAATTCATGACCCCTCATCTTAGTCATAACAATGCACTAAGATGTCCTTAGAGTATGAATTTGTGATATGGTTTCATAATCATTAAGATGATCATAAAAACATGTATGATCCATCTTCTTGATTTTAACCATTCCAACAATTCATGACCCCTCATCTTAGTCATAACAATGCAGTAAGATGTCCTTAGAGTATGAATTTATGATATGGTTTCATAATCATTAAGATGATCATAAAAACATGATACTAAAGTACTCTCCCATCTTTTCAGATTTGAGAAACTTTTATCTTTCTGTCAAATTTGATTCATCTCATCCGTTCTGCCATACATTGAAACTTTTCCAGTGTTACAGAATTATACTTAACCTTATAAGTATAACCATATTTACTAATCTTTAGTAAATCATGACGAATTGATCTTTGTGGTGAACCTTGACCAGCACACACCCAGTGTACCTAATTCCTTAGTCCTTCAATTGACTCACATATGCATGTGATCAATGAATTAGTCTCAATTTTTACAAAGATGAAAATTCTCATCCATCATACAATACAACTTGTATGATTCCAAGTTTCTGTCTAACTGAAGCTTGGGTGATGAGAACCTTTCCTCATTTGGTAAATTCAGACACTACCACATATGAGAGAATCAAACTCATATTTCCAATATTGCTAGAAACATACAAACATCAATTTCCATAAATGCCATTGTAAGGGGATATAATATAAAATAAACTAAACAAAACTTTTATTTCTTTATTAAAATGCGGAAAAATATTCCTTACAATGCATCTTCAAATGAAAACTATGATATTACATATTTCCTAGCAATCTATCATAACTTTTAAGTAGTAGCTCAAAAATCCGATCCTCGAACCATGCGATAGAAATCCATCTTCGTGATCAGATTCAGCACACTCTTATTTTAACCTTCCTTTTGCTCGATCCTGCTAAACATCAAGATGCAACCTAGTCACATCATGTAATAAGAATCAACAATTAGGAATTTTAACAAAGTTAGATAGTGGACTTACCTGAAGCCGAGTCAAACTTTTTGTCTCTACTTGCTTTCAAACATTTCAGGTATTCAGGGCAGCTTCGCTTCCAATGTCCCTTCTCATGACAATAAAAACATATAGACTCTTTGGGAACGGTACACGAGACAATCACAGACTTAGCCTTTCCCTTTACCTTTTGGTCAACCGGGTTGACCAAGGCCGATCCCTTTTCATTGGGAAGAGAAAGCTTTTCTGGACTTCCAATGTTACCATTGTCCATGTCCATGGAAGTTTGAGAATTAGACCTTCCATCAATATTTGCTTGACCATTGCGCCAAATCATTGCTGATTCAGCAACAACAAGCAAATAAGAAATATCTATTATGGTTATGTCAGGATCTGTCATATGGTAGTCTTTAATAAACTCACCATACGACTCAGGAAGTGACTGAAGAACCCAGTCAACAGCGAACTTCCTTGAAATAACAGCACCCAACATTCTTAACCTGTCAATGTGTGACTTCATTCCTAAGACATGAGTGCACACAGGTCTTCCATCTTTATGTTTCATTTCTAGTAGAGCTTGAGTGATCTTGAACCTTTCAAGTCTTCGGGCTTGTGGGTCAGGGAGAATAAATGGAAGAGGTGGGGGGAGTGAAGCATGATGTTGAGGGACATCATCTTCAAGAGGAAAGCTTGTTTCAAGCGATTTGGGAAGATCATAGTTGTCTGAACCAGACATCTACAATGGGAGAAAATCAAGTTAGTTGATTCAAGTCCTTAATATAACACCCAATATGAAATATTAAGGCTAGGACCCAACACAATATTTTTATAACTTGGAAGAGGGATGCCGTAATCCAAGCTATAAAATATTTGAAGGTAGGTGAATGACGATTCACCAATTTCCACCATGAAAAACGAAATAATTTATTAGGTTTTAATTGGATTTGAAACTCCTAGATCTTTTGAGATTCATTCAACTTTTCAATGGCATGTTTCAATCTCGATTGTGCCCTTCAGGTTTTGTGACTGGGATGCCGAGGATCACAAAACAAGGTGTGAATAACCATGCAAACTCACTTGGTACCCTTAATATTATCACCTAATCGATGTGTCGGTTAACCACACACGCTCCACCGATCTATGATAAACATTAAGTCACCCTTCGTGATCCTTACTAGTCCAAGTTAGTGTGCCGGTTAACCACACACGCTCCACCAACGACTTGGTAAGGTACAAAGTGTGAATTTCATGGGTTAGCACCATATTCATATTTTCCTAAAGTAACTAAGATTGGGAATGTATAAAAGGTTTAGTTACTTTATAATATTCATTATACTTTTAATGAGAATTTAAAGTCATTGTCCTACCCGTTCGGCTAACGACCCTCCACCGATCAAGGAAGCGGTGGGTGAGAATGGACACCCATTAAGTTGCCATTTTATAGGCAACAACCTTATACCCCCCTTATAGACCGGCTTCGTGAATGAGGCCTACTAACGGTAAAACGACTTGATCTTATACATATATATAATAATTAACCATTAATGTTATAAATAGTATAAGGGTTGAATTTTAACTTTTAAAACTCTAAGGGTTTGGAATTAAAGTTTATTAAAGTGTGTGAAACTTTACAAATTCCAAAACTTGAGGGCAAGTTTTGTAACCATCCAAAACTTTTCATTTCATAACTTATGAATTAAAGGTTCATAAAAATGAAGACTCTTCATTTTTATGTAACTTATGTGTTTAAATGTGTGTTTAAAAGAAGTGACCTTTGGATATCCATAACTTGAGGACAAATTATGGACTCCATTAAAACACATAAATGATCAAGAATTAATCCTAAACAATTCAGCAAATAATTCCTATCATCTTCTAAATTCATAAGAACATGAACATGATCATCAAAGTTTCAAGAATTATATGAACACATACAAAGCATGAAATTTTGATATAAGCTATTGTAAATGGATTAGAACTACCATTACACCAACAAAAACAAGTTTTAAAACACCAAAACAGTTTAGGGTAATGTTTCTAGTCCATTTCCAGCAGCAAAAGTCGAAAATCTGCATTCTGAGGCTCCTACTCGGCGAGTGCACGAACCTACTCGGCGAGTAGGATGAGTTTACACATGAACTCGGCGAGTCCCCCCATGGACTCGGCGAGTTCATCAGTCAGACAACAAAAAATCGACTTTTTATCACTATTTTGCATCAAGTATCAAACAAACAAGCCTAGGCTCTGATACCACTGTTGGGTTTTGAGCATTCTAACACTTCCTAAGTGTACATGCAACCCTAATAAACCTTGGATCTATGTTTGTCTAAGGTACATGCAAAATATTATTTTCCAAGGTTTATAACCTATCTAGCATGGCATGGGGTACTTTTAAACATAAAAGAACTAGATGAATTACATACCTTTTGTTGATTGTTGATTCCTTGGAGTTTGAGAGCCAAGCACCAATAATGTGAATGCCTCAAATGGAAATCACAAATCACCACAAACTTGGAAAATGTATGAGAGAGTATACTAACTCTTAGATTTTGGCCACCACACTTACACACACATTAGTGTTTTTCATGCAACATAAGCTTGTTTATATAGTGTGCATGGTTAGGGTGAAACCCTAATAACCCATGTCTTTTCCTCTTCCAAGGATCCATGGGTTAAAAGCTCCATGGATCATCCATGGACTTCCATATAAGCTTAGCCCATTAACAAATGAGTATTAGCCCACACCATATAAATATAATAGCCCATGATTTAATTAGTCTTCCTTTTAATCACTAAATTAATTCATAATTAATTCAAGATTAAAACTAATTAAATAACATGATTTTATATTAATATATTATAACTTATAATATATTAATAAATTGTAAGTATACAATTCTCATAAAATTATCCATAAACAGTTTGGGTGAAGTGCAACCCAAATGGACCATGCCGGGTCGGGTCAAGTATATACCAAATAAGTTATGGACTTAGACACCTTATCCAACACTTTTGCCAAAGGAAGGGACATTGGTTGCGAAGCTGCCGAATTTACCTGAAAAGTTCATAAGGATGGTAAAAGTCAAAAAGTTTGATTTTGCTTCAGGTAAAGTCCATTATCTAACTCTATGAAGTCTCTTTTGGAGATTCTTAATACATGATGTAATGTAAATTACATTTTGATGTTTTGGAAGAACCAAAGGAAACCTAAAGAAAGAATATGCTGATCTGATCGCGAAGATGGATCTCGATCGCATGGTTCGATGATCAGAATTTTGAGTTGCTGCTTAAGAGTTATGATATATTGCTTAGGAATAGATAACAACATGTTTTTCATATGTATTTGAATTGTAAGGATAAGATTTTTCCGCAAGTTTTAAAATAAAAAGAAAAGGTTTTGAGTATTTTAAGTATCCTTACAATGACATTTGTGAAAAATTGTTGTTTATATGTTTCCATTGATAAGCAATAATGGAAAATCGATTTGAGTCTTTCATTTGTGGTAGTGTCATAATTTACCAAATAAGGAAAGATTCTCATCACCCAAGTTTCAGTTGGATAGAAACTTGGAATCATGCAAGTTGTATTGTGTGATGAATGAGAATTTTCATCTTTGAGAAATTAAGACTAAGTCCTTGCTCACATGTATATGTGAGTAAAGTGAAGGACTAAAGGATTGGGCACACTTGGTTGTGCACTGGTTAAGTCGACCACAAGGAATGATAAGATTATTCGTCATGATTTACTAAAGTTTAGTAAATATGGTTATACTTACAAGTTTAAGTGTAATTCTGAAACATTGGAAAAGTTTCAATGTATGACAGGACGAATGAGAAGAATCAAATTAGGCAGAAAGATAAAAGTTTCTCCAATCTGAAAAGGTGGGAGAGTGCTTAAGTATCTTGGTTTATGGTTATCTTGGTGATTATGAAACCATATCACAATTGATCCTCTAAGGACACCTTAGTGCATTTGTTTGGCTAAGGAGAGGAATCGTGAATTATTGAAATGGTTAAATCAAAAGATAAATCATACTTCGTTCCAAAATCAAATCTTAGAGTCATACTCTAAGATTGTAACTTGAGTGACATAATCTTTAGAAAGTTTTTAACACTTGTCAAATGTACAGTAAGATGTTTCCTATTCTTGTACATTTGAAGTTGGTTAGTTGTGATGTTTTGGATAAAACAAAGACCAACTAAGACCAATTGTATGAAGTGTTTAACTTGATAAAAATCTGCACTAACTCTTGAATATTTGTTTTGTCAAGGAATGGTTCTTGACAAGAGAATCTTATATGTCAAGAGGTCAGTGGGATTCTTAAAAGATCTTGAGAAAGTTTTAAGAACTAATCAAGAGTATTGTTAATCACTAGCCCACGACTTGAGGTTTGTAACGTATCGTGTTGACATATTCTTATTTCTGTGCCTATTCCAGTTAAAATTGACTATGCTTGTGAGTTCTATGAGTTCTCAATTGTTTGCATAACAATGTGGAAGCAATGGTAGGCCCTTGAGCTGCCAAGTGGCAAAAAATTAAGATTGAACAAGTTCAGTCCATATGAGTTTGGGTTTGTCACTAACCCTGTATTGTGATTATGTTTTTGACAAATTCACATGGATAGGAATACATACACCATAAAAAATCTAAGTGTCATAAGGTTTCTCCGATTCATGAAAACGATGGTGAGGAAACGCTTTCACTAAGTAGATTTTAAGTAGATAGCAATTTTGATATTTGCATTCCCATGTCGTTAGTGGAGCGTGTGTGGTTAACCGGCACACTAACTAGTGAGAATGGCAATAGGTATGTGAGCTATCTAAGGAAAGGTGTATGATTTTGATAAAGTCTTAACAAAGCAATCTTGTATCATAAATTTGAAATTTGGCAAGAAAGTCAATAAAGTATTGATTTCTAGAAGTCCAGTTGATTTCTGAGTACATGTCAAAGCTAGTGGGAGCATAAATGTTGTGCTAGTAAGATAATAATCATTGTGCTAGTGGGAGCATGATTATTATGGTTAGTGTTGCAAGTTAGCAATGTTAATTATAGAAAACAAAAGGTTCAATTCGCTTTCAAAAGTTGTTTTGCTATAATTAAGGGAGAGGATTTATACTTCATTCCAATTCTAAAAGCTTAGATTGAGATTTTAATCAACTTTAGTCAAGGATATATATATGAATGATATGTTGGAATGGTTCAACATAAGGAAACTCTATATATGTTGCATTCTCAAAATTCGATTATGATTACGGCATCCCTCTTCATAGTTCGAATTTTGAGAACATGGCAAATAAAAAAAATTTATAGCATGAATCGGGTCCCATATGCTTCGGGTATAGGATCGATTACATGTGCTATAATATTTATCCAGTCTAAATTTTCCAAATTCCTAGGGCGTTAAGAGGGAAAAAGGAATAAAACTGGATTTGACTAAAATGATTAAGCAATTGTCGAGGACAATCTGAGGTTTGCCAAAGATTGGTTGCTCATGGACAATTGGAACTATAGAGATAGGACCATATTGACATATTCTTAAAGGAGGCAACTCTTGTTCAGAATTGATAGTCAAAATGGGAATATGAAATTGTCTCCATAGGTGGAATTTATTCTTTGAATCTGTGTAAGATTAGAGAACTTAATGCAAGAAGGGTGTTCAAAGGAATGTACTTTGAATGTGAGACTTCAGTTCCATGGAATTGCTCTCCATTGGAATACATTGTAATGTCTGTTGCCAAGTCTTTGTGACTTGTGTGCATATTCATTGCATATAAGTTTAGAATCTAATAGATTATTGTAAATGGAAAGAGTTTGGTATTCTTACATTTACAATAAGGATTGGGATTGTGAAATGAGCATCATTGAAATATTGTCAATTGATCTGTTTCACAAAGTAAGGATCATAATACAAACATAGTGTGCATACTTGGTGTATGGCATAGCTACTGTTTAGACAAACATAGTGTGCATGCTTGGAGCATGGCATGACTATTGTTTTATTCAAGTATTAAGTTGATAAATCGAAACATTATACAATGAATAATGAGTAATCAATATGGTGCTTAGATAAAAGGTGTTTTATTTACACTCAAAGTGTTGGGGCCATATAGGATTAGTATTATTCTTGTGTTTCACTTTGCATGTTTTCACTTCCTGAATAACTAAGTTATTCAAACCATCCACAGTCGATAATACGTTGGAAGTAGGTATTAAGGCAAGACTGTCATGAAGTTGGCTTGTAGATGTCTAAGGTGTTGGACATAGCAAAAGTTGCTACAACATTCATGAGTGCTCATAAGTTCTGAGTATTGGATTCAACCCACGCTCATTTGAATCACTTCATGGATTTTATCACGAGTGAATAATGAGACGATAATATCTTATATTCTTCAAACCTAGAGATATGAGTTGTTGACTATGAGTTGGTTATACACTGATTACACGAAAACGTATTAGTAACTCGATGTTATAAAACGTGCCTTTGTGTATGATTCAACAAGTAGTCAGTACAAGCATATGAGTCAAAGTTTATCCATTCCTTTTACCCTTAAAGGGATAAAAACGATATATGTGGGCCCCTCGATGATTTAGTGATGACACCCTAAGTGCTTGGCCAAGCCTGGACTGATTTGATTTGTTCAATTAGTCGGTCGTCATAAATCGAAAATCAGGAAACAATAAATAGACAGAGAGAATGATTATAATCCATGTCTCAGTCCATATGATATCTAGAATGGAGGAATATATGATCACTTATCTAATGGACGCGTCGTTGATTTGATCAGAGTTCAACAACGGCTTTTAAGAGCTACGATTGCTAGTCTGGTTATGAAGTCGTACGTGCCATAATAGTTGTTAGACTTATCCAAGTGGGAGACTGTTGGATTAGTGTCTAAGTCCATAACTATAATTAATATATACTTGACCCGACCCGACATGGTCCATTTGGGTTGCATGGAATCGGGACATTTGGATAGACCTTTTGTGAGAAGAGGATATTTGTGACATATTAATATATTATAAGTTATAATATATTAATATGAAATCATATTATTTAATTAGTATTGATCAAGAATTAATTTGGAATTAATTTAGTGATCAAAAGAGACTAATTAAATATATGGGGATTGATTGTGTAAATCATTCATTCTTATATATGTGGGCTTATGATCCATGATTCCTTATGTTGGATTTAACCCATGTGGTGACCCATGGATACTCCATGGATGTTAAAACCCATGGAGCATAAGGAATGGGTAAAGTCATGGGTTACATGGTGTAACCCTAATGTGCACACTATATAAAGACCCCATTGGTTGGTGAAATCGGCACTAGTGAATACACAAGAGGGCAAGCCGATTTATAGAGTGAAGTATATCTTCTCATGGTTATTCCAAGTTGTTTTGATGTTGTGTGAACCATTTGAGGTGTCACACTTGGGGCACTAGGCTATTGAGCTCCATGGAATCAAGCTACAATAAAGAGGTATGTAATTCTACTAGATTTTATATTACATGTACTTTATATTATGCTAGTTAGAACAATACCTTGGAAAATTGATATTTGCATGTATAATAGAGAAAACATATATCCAAGGTATTTAGGGTTGCATGTACACCATAAGAGTGTTAGAATGCTCATAACCCAACACATTATTCACCGAAGCTACCATCACCACAACTTCTACTATATCCACACCGATTGTCAACGCATCTGATGCGGGGGCACAAACTTCTGGAGCGGAAATCCCCATTACCTCAAAACCCTTATCACCAGAAAACTCAGGCGAATCAGACACTATTCTCAGTGGCACTGATATGAACTTTGATTCTTTTCACTACAGTCCCTATACTGTACAAAGTGATGATGATGATGATGCCCCTGTCACCAAGAGGCATCTCAAAGTATTACATGAAAAGCCTGATGCTTTGCTCACTTCTTCAACTCAACCCTCAACTTCGGCTTAGTCTGATGCTACTATCAAGGCCTTAGTTTCCACTTTGGTCCAACAACATGAATCATCCGTTGAGAAAGCAACCAAAGCTGTTGATGAATCTACTAAGTCTGTGACCGCAAAAGTTGAAAAACTAATGGATGATGCTAAACAATCCTTGCAGTCTCTTAAAACTGAGTCACAGCAACAAGTCAACACCGTGACCTCGTCTGTTGAGAAGCTCGTTTCTTCTCTACAAGCCGAACTCCTAAAGCTTGAAACAATTCGGTCTGACCTCCAATCTGATCAATCGACTCTCATCAAGTCGATCAACTCTCGCTTAGATAAACTCCAGGCGGATCTGGCCTTGGTAAAGTAATGGATGAGCTTGCTCGACAGACCACGTTACTAATACCCATTCTCTCAAGCTCGCCCAAGCACAGAAGGAGATTGATGATCTCCAGACGGAACGTACCACTGTCAAAAACTGTGTTACTGATATTCATACACTTTTGGTTGATATCCTTGATGCCCATGATACTGTTCTCACAAAAATGCGTCCAGCTCTTGGCCTTCTCTGTAAAATCAAGGGTGTTTCAGAGGCAGATGTCCCTCCAAAACAAGGGGGAGAAGCAACTCAACCTCCACCAAAATCAATTTCAACAACAGAATCTCCTTCAGGTACACCAACTGACATCAAAGAATAGAAGGATAATGAAGCTTCGGGTTCTACTGCTCAAGATAAGGGAAAGGGGATTGTTAATGAAAGTGGTGAGAAAGAAGATGTGAATCATGACGGGTCGCTAAAACACTCACGCGAAACCGAAGAAACCGAAAAGAAAGCTACAGATCAGAACACTCTGGAGCGAAGCAAATCCCTTTTTCCGTTATGGACGTTGGAGAATTTGTTGAAAGAAGCAATTGAGTCCCCAAGCACTCATTGGCTTGAACCAGTCATTTCCTTTGACTTGGTTAATTCAAAGGACGCGCAGTTTGACATGTCGATAACCCGAAGAGCATTCGTCTTTCATTGTTTTGATCTGATTGCTTCCGTTCCCTCTCTAGACCCGATTGTTGATAGAGAACTGATCGATTACTACCTTGTTTTTTTGCAACCTCAGTACTTGACCTGGAGTGCAAAGAAAATTACGACGGTCAGGGTTCTGAAACCTGTTGCTGCGGGGAAGTTTACCAATGTCAAGTTTCGGGTTACTCGTGGATCAGACAATTCGGTTCATGAATTTTCTCTCGCTGATCTACCGAACCTCAATCCACACGACTGGATTCTGTTGACTAATATTTTGTTGTCAAATGAGCAGAAATACGAACCCATTCTTGATCACATAAAGAGAATGTTGGTTTCGTATATACATGAAGTAGGGAAGCTTGATCAGGTAATTGCTGCTGCTCTAAGGAAGAAGCCAACTATCAAATCCATTGGAAGGGTCAGTGACATGAACAAAATGAGTATGGGCAAGATTGACACCGATCATCTAACGGTGATGTTTACTAAGGATGTTGGAGGTTCGGCTCCTCCACTAAAGTGCTTGTTCGCTCTTTCTGACAAACATTTGTTCTCAACTATCGCTCTTGAACACATTTTGGAGATAGTCAACAAATGTGAGTCTAATGACGATGCTGCCAAGAAGATCTCCAACGACATGATTTCATGGTATCTCAACTTTCGTCATACTATTCTGGAAATGATACCGAAGTTGTTTAAGACCATTAAGAAGAACATTCAAGTCGTGTCGAACTAGTCTCTCGCCTCAATTGACGCAAATGGGGAGATTGTTGAGTTTGAGAAGTTGTGTCATTGGGCCTTTGCTTCGGTCCTTATTAGTCTCGGTTTGGGCATGTCCAGCCGGGTTATGTTTTTAGGGTTTAGTATAAATTGGTGCATGCATGCATCATCTAAGAAGGCTTGATAATAATTACTCTTTTATTGCACTGTAACCCTAGGTTGTGGATCTCGTGAAGGTACAGTGGCAGCACCGAAAGGGTACGGAGTGGACATGGGAGCCTAAGGACAAAATGAGGGAGAATTACCAGAGCTATTTGCGAAAGCAGACTTCGAGGACGAAGTCTAATTCAAGTGGGGAAAATTGTAAGACCCGGATTCCATGTATTTCTCATTTTGATCCTTGGTATTGATTTAGTTTGAAAATTTGGTCCCAATGGGCGTAAAGTGTAAGTTTTAGGGTGGGGTGCGTACGCTGGGCGTACGAGGTCAGGGGACAAACCTTAACGTTTTGGGTTTGGACCCTATTTAAGCATCAGTATGGAGCTTGAGGTTTCCCCCTCATCAGCCTCCTTACCCTAGAATATATCACACGAAACCCTAGCCATCGTTTAAGTGTTCTTGAGCGTTATAGTGATCTTGTGGTGTTTTTGGGTGGTTCTTGGTGGTGAAGGAAGTTCCTTGAAGAAGGGGTGGTAGCATTCAAGCCCTTGGATCCAGATTCCACACCTTCTTATGCATCTTTAAGAGGTATCAAATTCACACATTGGAGTTCTTTGTTCTATATCTCATTATGTTCATGTTTATGCACTTTATTGTCCCAAAACCTTGGTCTTATGGAGTATGGACTACTCCAGAACATTTGAGCTGTCTTTTTGAGCATTTAGGAGTGCATGGAGCCATAAAAATTGAATCTTGAAAGTTAAAGTTCACCCATGTTTTAGTTATTGGCCTTTTTATGAAGTTTTGGACCTAGGGTTTAGTGTTGGGTCCCATTAAGACATGCAAGTGAGTAAAGTCGCCAACTTTATGGATTAAGACTTTATTTATATGTAGATCTGAGGTTTGGACGTTAAGATCTTAAGGGATTAAGACCTTTAGATAGGGTTTAGGACTCTGACCAGTACGGCGGGCGTACTTCTGAGTACGCTACACGTACTGGGTCTAAGGCCCGTATGCGGTCAACTGGAGTACGCGGGGCGTACTACCTACTGTGGGCCTAGAATGATTTTTGGGTCATTTTGAGGGTTTGGAATTAGATTTGAGTGGGTTTAGCCTTGAGGGGTAAAATGGTCTTTTACCCTAAGAGTAGGGATTAGAGACTTGGGCTCTCGGTTATGGTTTATGACATAATTATTAATTAGGGTATTATTTGATCATATCTAGTGCGAAGATTTCCCGGATCAGCAGTCCGAGCATTTATCTGGTTTTCAGCAGATTGAGGCGAGTCTCATCCCTGTGTTTGGCTGGTCGAAGGCACCAATATCGACCCATGGATTATTGTTATTTGTATCCTAACTGTATGTGTGACTTTTGCATGTGTTGTATGTGATTGTATGTATATTGGGCGAGGCCCAATGCCAGGCGGGGCCTGGTGTGTGTGTGGGCCGAGGCCCATTGCATGTTACTGACAGATCTTGGTGGGGCTCGATGTCGGGCAAAGCCCTTTGTATGTATGGTATGAGGTATTTTGGGGAACTCACTAAGCTTTATGCTTACGATTTTCAATTTATGTTGCAGGTACTTCCGGTTCCAAGGGGAAGAGCTCGGGATGATCACATTGCACGCACCATGATTTCCGATTTATTAGACTCTGATGTATTTATGGATGTTTATTGATATACTGTGATTTTCCTTACGGTTTTGATACTCATGTTTGGTTGATAGTTTATTTAATACAAAACATTTTTTTGTTCTGAGTTTTTGGGACGTTACAGTTAGACATCAAAACGAGTTAACATTTTTTACTTTGTATAGTTAGTGTTTGGTATGCTGGAATCGGCACGAGAATGGAATAGTTCTATCCATTGCAATGAAGTTCATTCTTGACGTAATGTGATTCCTTCCGTTCCTTAGCAGTGATTTTTTTTTTCATTTTTTTTTTAGAAAGAGGACTGACATATTACATTTTTTTTAATCATGGAATGGAATGAAAAATTGCAATATAACTCATTTTTATTTCAAAACTTATTGCATGAAAAAATGCAATATAACTCATTTTTATTTCAAAACTTGAGCTTCTCTTGTATGAAAAATTACAATATAACTCATTTTATTTAAAACACGGGTTAATTAAGATAATAAAAATGAAGGTACAAGATAAACGATTATTTTCATTATTTGGTTATATATATATATATATATATATATATATATATATATATATATATATATATATATAAGAAATATAAACAAGGGAAAATGACTAAACTAGCCAATTTTACTAATTACTTATCACTTTTTAGCCAAAAAATACCAATTATCCTAAAATAGCCACTAAAACCATAGGTATCTCACATCGCCTGCTGTTTCGCCTTGATACCTACAGTTCGGCATATGTATATAAGTATTTTTTTTTTTTAAAATACCATACGAAACCGTAGGTTTCTAAATGACCTACGATATCCTCTGATAAGTCTACGGTTTCTCAAACCGTAGGTTTCATAAGAACTTATGGTGTACAAGCAGTCAATGCACAAAATGTGCATTGGTTGCTTATACACCGTAGGTTATTACGAAACCTACGGTTCCCTTATATTGTTTTGTGTTTTTTTGTAAAAAAAATCACCACATCATAATTATATGTCATTATGGTATACAAACAAAAAAAAACGAAAAAAAAAAATTACGAAAACCATAGGCTTCATAACGGTGTACAAGCAATCAATGCACGTTCTGTGCATTGATTGCTGTACACCGTAGTTATCTTATGAAGCCTACGGTTTGTATTTTTTTCGATTTTTTCCAAAAATAAAAATAAACCGTATGTATTGAATCTCATCGCAAACAAGAAAAAAAAAGTCGAAGATTCGGAGAAATACTTTGTCGTTCTTTGAAGAGAGAGATTTTTTAAGTTAAAAAACACAAAAAATTAGCAAAAATGAAAATTTCAACTTTATATATCGTGGGCTAACGGGCCTGAAACAGTAGACGGCCACGAAACAATAGCCCATTGCCCGAAAGAGTAGTCAACACAACGTTGACCGTAAGTTTTTTAATCACCTACGGTTTCAGTGGTTAATTTGGGATAAATGCTAATTTTTGGCTAAAAACTGAAAAGTAATTAAGGAAAATGGTTAGTTTTGTAATTTTCCCTATGCTCGACATCGAGTCAGCTATCCAACCTACAAGATTGGCTGAGAAAGTCACTGTAAGCCATGTCAATACACAAAATAGCCGTGATTCTGTTAGATTGAACCCAGGACCTGTTGTCTTGTACCATTTATTTTAACAAGTATTAAAAAAGATACATATTAATCCATATATACTTATATGAACAAACATATAACTTAAAAGAAAAACCGGTAGGCATCCATGTGAGGAGTATAAATGTACACCAGTAGTGATAAAAAATGGCAAGTGATTAAAGCCCATATAGGTGGTTTTGACAATATTAGCCCCCAAGGAATGGTTTTAATAGGTTCGTGAATAAGTATATTGTGAAAGATAAGTTTCTTTTATTCAGACAACTTCAGGGTCTTCAAGAGGTCAGTTGTATGCAGGGGCGGACCCAAAAAAATTTCCGAAGTGGGGGCAAAAAAAAATTTAAAACATTTTATGAGGGCAAATTTTTTTGAAGAGTCAAAATATATAATTGTAAATGGTTATAATATGATATTTTTTGAAAAAAAAATTAATTATTATTTTTTTGTTGTGGGGGCAGCTGCCCCCATTGTAGGATGGCCCTTGGTTGTATGCTTAAAATTAACAATAAAAGGAATTATAGAAATATGGAAATATGAAAAAAAAAAATGGGATGAAATTATGATAAGATACCTTGTTTAACCATAATGCAGTCAACAGTGTACGTATAGAACCAAAGGAGAAAAACACGGAAGGCAATATATATGAATGTATTAGGCTGGAGGGAGTGGTGCCACCGAAACCGCACTCTCTTCACTGCCACATATGCGTCACATCATTTTTTACCACACAATGTCACACTCAAGGAGTGATGCCACACTTTTCTTTGTTTTTTCTTTTAAATAATTTAATTTAATAAAACTTATTTTTTAATAAAAAAAAACATAATTTTTCATTACTTCAAAATAAAAAAACATTACATTGCATTACTAAAAAAAACAAAAAAAAAACACACATGACATTAAAAAAACCTACAAACTTAAAAAACACATATCAAACGATTAAAATAACTTAAAAAAACACAAAAAAAATAAAATAACTAAACCATACTACATAAAGTCGTTCTCCGAGAACTCGTCTTCCGATTCATCCGGTGGATCCAAATTAATGTTAATGTGTTGAATCCCGTAAATGTGTTCCACCAAGTCCGTACGAAGATTGTGAAATGTTTTCGTTGAGAACTTTCGGCTGCGTTATTGCATAAAACGTCATACGTTTGTTCCGCCATTTGAGCACAAATAATAGCAACATCAAAAATAACTTGAAAATTCTTCAGAAGATGAAGAAGATGACATTATATATATATATATATATATATATATATATATATATATATATATATATATATATTAAATCCAAGGGAGCTTAGCAATAGTACCTTTTTTACCTTTTGGTTTTTGCCACAAGAATTTAGTGAATTTGACACTTTTAGTCCCTAAAGTCAAAACTTTTACATTTTTATGTTTTGATTAAGTTTTTGTGTCTTTAGGTTTTTGCCACAAATCTTTAGTGACTTTGACATTTTTAGTCATTGCAGTGAAAAGTTTTACATTTTGGTGTTTTTGTCACAAATCTTTAATGAATTTGACACTTTCCGTCCTTGTAGTCAAAACTTTTACATTTTGACATAAAAAACACAAAAAACCTCCTTTTGAATTTTGCCACCATATTTTCTCAACTTTGACAACTTTAACATTATTGTCACAACACTCTTGGATTTTATCCACCAATGTCCCTTTTTTTGGTTGTACAAATTTTAGGGGGTGTCAACTTACTCCCCTATTTGTGGTGATTTACAATTTCAACACATATCTTTTAAAATTTGCCGATTTTTCCCATAATACCCCAAAAGCGGCGTAGCCGCGGGTTCTTTACTAGTTTTCTATTAATTTTGAGAGAGAATGCAATAGAGAAATGTAAAAATTTGGTTTTGATTTGAACAAATGAAGTAGATGGTTTAATTTATAGGAAAAAAAATAAAAAAATAAATCTTTAACATATTTGACCATTCAACGGTCATCATTTACCATTAATCAATCAACATACGCGGTCAAAAAGGGGTGAGGTGCGGCCTAACCGCACTCGAAACCGCATAGGGGGCGGTGTTCTCCTGCCTATGTGGCAAAAAGTGTGGTAGAAACCGCACCACTCCCTTGAGTCTTAAAAATGGAGGAAAGCCCAGCCCCGTGACAGATGAAAGATACATTCCACTGTAAAGAAAAGCCAATGATCTGTTCTTTCTGCAACAGGAACCATAATGGTCAAATTCAAAGTACATTGTTGTAATTGGACAAAATAAAAAAAAGTAAAATTTGTTAACGTACAATCTCATAATAAGAAATAAATTGAGAGTATGTTGATATACAAAAATATAGTACATTATTATTTCTTGCATGTAGTACTTTTAAGAAAATAAAAATAATTAACTAATTAAAAGCAATATCAACATAAATTAGAGAAACACTTTCTTTGATTCTTTAAAATAATCTCCCTAACTTTGTGAGTGATAACTCCGGCTGAATGTTTTTTTTAGAGAAAATCCGTTTGGAAGATATTTTATGAAAATGACTACACACCTATGTAGAAATAAATAAATTAAGAACAATTTGTAAAAAATTAAGACTAAATATAGAAAGACTATAACGAGCTTCATTAATCATTATCAACCAATATATATACAAGCCATGAATTTGTTAAATGTTATTGAACTTATCTGTTAACTCAGTGATCTTTGGGTTATCTACGTAGTATCTGTATAACTTGAGTGGCAGGGTTTCTTCTTTTTGGGGAATAATTGGACCTTTTTTTACTGAGTAGCCTTTCCATATCTTGTAAGCATAACCTTCACATTATCATAAACATGTTCAACCTATATGTGGATAGGTGCTTTACATTAATGGATTCTACTTTGGACGATGCACTGACATTGTTCCGAAGCATTTGATAGGACACTTAAAGACATCATCCTTTCATCGGACAATAATAAACCATTTGGAGGCAATACCATTGTATTTGGTTGTGACTTTAGACAAATTCTTACAGTAATATAAAGGGGAAATCGTTCGGATATTTTCCAGGCATCATTGCATTCATCCATATTATGGTGTGAATGTACAGTTTTATGTTAAACCGTAAACATGAGGCTTCATGTTGGTTGTCCAAGTAATGATTTGGATGAGAAAAAAGCATTTGTTGAATGGATTCTTAAAATTGGTGAAGGTAATATTGGTGGACCTAATAATGGCGAAGCTGAAGTTGAATTTCCAAAAGACGTTATCGTTCGCTCTACAGGTGACCATATTTATTCAATTGTATCCACCATTTATCCATCCTTTGGCAACCATCTTGATGATCCATCATGTTTTCAATATAAAGCTATTTTAGTCCGTACAAATGAAGAAGTCGATGCTATCAATGACTACATTTTATAATTGATGAAAGATGAAGGGAAAACGTATTTGAGTTCAGATTCTTTATGTAAGATAGAGTCACAAGATTCTCTTGAGGAATCAATCTACTCTCCAGATGTGTTGAATGGTTTTAAGGCGTATGGAATTCCCAACCATAAACTTACACTAAAAACAGGTGTTCCAGTCATATTACTTCGTAATATCGACCAAACCAAAGGTGTAACATCCCAAAATCATGACCAAAAATTTCATTTTAAAACCTTAATAAAAACCATAATTGTCAAACCATTCATTCAAAACATATTTAATCAGAGTATCATGTCTAAACATATCATATCAGAGTAAGACATCTCAGGCTAAAACATCATGGTGTGTGCGATGCAGTCATCCCGAGCTCTTCCCTCCGCTACTGGAAGTACCTGAAACCAAAACTGAAAACCATAAGCACGAAGCTTAGTGAGTTCCCCATACTACCACATACCATACATATAACCACATACTTGGCCCCCTGCCCAATGCATCCGGACTTTCCCGGCATCGGACTCGCTCCGGCATCGGGCCCCGCCCAACATCAGGCCCCGCCTAGCATCGAGCCCCGCTCGGTATACAGATTTGTCTCTCTTAGGCCCCGACTGTCTCTGGGCCTCGCCCGCTATACACATATAATCATATAAACATGCTAACACATAAGCAAACGTTCTCTACTATATTCATATCCTAAGGCCTCGCCTAACTTGGGCCTCGCCCATATCCTGCTACTGATGAGTCTTGGAACCCCGTCCACACTCCTGCTGATAGTGAGATACTCCAGAAGCTACAATCACAGATCCAAGTCTTCTTCAATGTCTTAAGCCATAAAGTTGCTTACTTGATGGCTTGTAACCCACCAAATAAGCCCAATTTTCAAATGTGACAACATACTTCCATGGAAATAGCTAGATCTCATGCATGAACCCATTAAGACACTCAAGATAGCAACTTTCTGCCTTAGAGACTCATTTAGAACTGAGAGTGGAAACTCTAAGTCCAGAAATCGGATTTGAGCCATAAAGTTCTATACTTGGGACCAAAATGACTATAAAATCACACTACACTAGATCTAAGCATTCTTGAGGAAAGTTATGAACTTTATACCTCCAAAGAGTCCCAAATGATGATGCTATCCCGGATCTATGAGCTCAAGCTACCCAAGTCCTTCTTTGCCAACTTCTTCTTTCTTCTTCCAAGCTTAAAACCACCAAGATGGGCTTCTCAAGATCAAAATCACACAAGAATGGAGGGATGAGGCGTTCTAGGGTTTTTTAGATGTTGGGGAGGCTGATAAGGGGCTAGGGTTTAAGTCCTAATGTTCCTTATATAGTGCTTGGCCCTAAAATTAGGGTTTGGACACTCTGAACGTACGCTGGGCGTACGTCTCACCGGACCCGCGTCCATATGACATTATACGCTGGGTGTAACCCATCTTACGTTGGGCGTAACCCATCTTACGCTGGGCATACCCAACTTAACACACGCATGCATTCAATGCGTGCATGGGGCTGCCTTGTCACAAAACTCCATAAGGGACTAAAATCGACAATAACTTCAAAGTACTATATCTTCTTCGTTCTAAGTCCGTTTCCGACGAACTTTATACCCACAAAAAGGTAGTGAGAAGCCCTACGCTTCTAGCTCTATACAAAAGCCTTTCATCCTTTCGAATAAACCCGAGACCCATAAAATTCTGAATCGTCAGATTACCCTTAAACCCTTGGCCTTCGAAGCCACAACCGAACACTTTCTAAACCGGGTGTTTCAACTCTCCCCCACTTAAACTAGACTTCATCCTCGAAGTCTTCTACGGTTACTAATCTCCATAAAGAATACATTCTTTGTCGTAACTGATATCCCAGCCACTCCCAGTGTCGGTCATTTCGTCATTACCCACTGAACGATTCCACTTACTATGTCCAACTGCTGAACGCTTGAACTCAACGCGTGAGTCAGATAATCCTTCGAGTAAAAGATTCATCCCTGTCACGGTTAGACTCATACGAGAGCTGCGCAACAGAGTCAAATCATTTACTCTGAGATTATTTAATCCCGCAGTGAGTGACTTGGCACCTCCCGGTCAACTAGCTGCTCCACACGAGAATTCCCTTATCAATATTCCGGTTCGAAGATCCTGTTGTCTCTTACCTACTCTCCGGATGAACCGAGACCACCCCGGTCCCGACTAATCTGCCATTACCTGGGTTACCGGACTCCCACCGGTTAATGAACCCAAGCACAATCTATCGGTCGCTCCCAACAACTTCCGAAGAAAACCTCGGCTATCTACAACTGCTCTATCTACCCTGCCACTATGGCTCTATAATTCCTGGGATCCTCGATCCCCTAACTTAACTCTAAAGTCTCTATCAGGTCCCACCTGCACTGTTATAATCACACGGGTCTTGCCCATGGGTCTCACCCAACTGTATCTCAGAGTGGTCCCTCCCACAGGTCTCACCTATCTAGGGCTATGCAGGACCCACTCCATCCTGAAACTCAATGAACTATCATTTCTCAATCTCTATCATGCTAACTAGGAGGTACGCGCCTCGCCCATCCTCTGCTAACTAGGAGATACGGCCCTCGCCCACCCTCTACTAACTAGGAGATACGGCCCTCGCCCACCCTCTGCTAACTAGGCTGCTAATGAGTGCTACGGCTTACCCGCAGTCTTACTACACTCCCTGCTCTGTCTACTGCTGGTGAATGCTACGGCTATCCCGTAGTCTTACAACACTCCTCCACACTGTCTAATTGCTGGTGAATGCTATGGCTATCCCGTAGTCTTACATTCTGGCTAAACACGCATTCTGCCGAGAAAATCTTCGACCTGGTTTCCCAAACCAATCATCTACTAATCGTAATTACACGAACTCAAAATCGAGAATTTTCCAAACTCCCAATTCACTCGCTTCTCTATCCGAACAGTCACTCGGGCTACTATCCTGCTCAACAAAGTTGTGAACTCATCCCAGCTTCGCACTTACTTCTGTTCCTGACTATATGGGAGTTTCTCCCCTACTTCGATTCGACTATCCCTTACAGCTTACAGCTTAAGCTACCCAAGTCCTTCTTTGCCAACTTCTTCTTTCTTCTTCCAAGCTTAAAACCACCAAGATAGGCTTCTCAAGATCAAAATCACACAAGAATGGAGGGATGAGGCGTTCTAGGGTTTTTTTAGAGGTTGGGGAGGCTGATAAGGGGCTAGGGTTTAACTCCTAATGTTCCTTATATAGTGCTTGGCCCTAAAATTAGGGTTTGGACACTCTGAACGTACGTTGGGCGTACGTCTCACCGGACCCGCGTCCATATGACATTATACGCTGGGTGTAACCCATCTTACGTTGGGCGTAACCCATCTTACGCTGGGCATACCCAACTTAACACACGCATGCATTCAATGCGTGCATGGGGCTGCCTTGTCACAAAACTCCATAAGGGACTAAAATCGACAATAACTTCAAAGTACTATATCTTCTTCGTTCTAAGTCCGTTTCCGACGAACTTTATACCCACAAAAAGGTGGTGAGAAGCCCTACGCTTCTAGCTCTATACAAAAGCCTTTCATCCTTTCGAATAAACCCGAGACCCATAAAATTCTGAATCGTCAGATTACCCTTAAACCCTTGGCCTTCGAAGCCACAACCGAACACTTTCTAAATCGGGTGTTTCAACTCTCCCCCACTTAAACTAGACTTCATCCTTGAAGTCTTCTACGGTTACTAATCTCCATAAAGAATACATTCTTTGTCGTAACTGATATCCCAGCCACTCCCAGTGTCGGTCATTTCGTCATTACCCACTGAACGATTCCACTTACTATGTCCAACTGCTGAACGCTTGAACTCAACGCGTGAGTCAGATAATCCTTCGAGTAAAAGATTCATCCCTGTCACGGTTAGACTCATACGAGAGCTACGCAACAGAGTCAAATCATTTACTCTGAGATTATTTAATCCCGCAGTGAGTGACTTGGCACCTCCCGGTCAACTAGCTGCTCCACACGAGAATTCCCTTATCAATAGTCCGGTTCGAAGATCCTGTTGTCTCTTACCTACTCTCCGGATGAACCGAGACCACCCCGGTCCCGACTAATCTGCCATTACCTGGGTTACCGGACTCCCACCGGTTAATGAACCCAAGCACAATCTATCGGTCGCTCCCAACGACTTCCGAAGAAAACCTCGGCTATCTACAACTGCTCTATCTACCCTGCCACTCTGGCTCTATAATTCCTGGGATCCTCGATCCCCTAACTTAACTCTAAAGTCTCTATCAGGTCCCACCTGCACTGCTATAATCACACGGGCCTCACCCATGGGTCTCACCCAACTATATCTCAGAGTGGTCCCTCCCACAGGTCTCACCTATCTAGGGCTATGCAGGACCCACTCCATCCTGAAACTCAACGAACTATCATTTCTCAATCTCTATCATGCTAACTAGGAGGTACGGGCCTCGCCCACCCTCTACTAACTAGGAGATACGCCCCTCGCCCACCCTCTACTAACTAGGAGATACGGCCCTCGCCCACCCTCTGCTAACTAGGGTGCTAATGAGTGCTACGGCTTACCCGCAGTCCTACTACACTTCCTGCTCTGTCTACTGCTGGTGAATGCTACGGCTATCCCGTAGTCTTACAACACTCCTCCACACTGTCTAATTGCTGGTGAATGCTATGGCTATCCCGTAGTCTTACATTCTGGCTAAACTCGCATTCTGCCGAGAAAATCTTCGACCTGGTTTCCCAAACCAATCATCTACTAATCGTAATTACACGAACTCAAAATCGGGAATTTTCCAAACTCCCAATTCACTCGCTTCTCTATCCGAACAGTCACTCGGGCTACTATCCTACTCAACAAAGTTGTGAACTCATCCCAGCTTCGCACTTACTTCTGTTCCTGACTATATGGGAGTTTCTCCCCTACTTCGATTCGACTATCCCTTACAGCTTACAGCTTGGAAAGGGTTCCCAATCCTTCTTACCATCCCATGGTCGATCTGCTAAAAACTGATGCTTACCCTTGCTAATACTCCAAAACTAACCAATACCAAGACACTACCACCCTTGAAAACTAGCGAAATACTTCCCGAGTCCCAAACCACGCTTGCTATAGTGACTGCAGCCTGGGAACCTGCTCTAAAACGGAACGTCTTCGAACTACTACTCTAACATCCATGGTATACAGATGGCATATAACTTAATCATAAGCAGGAAACATAATTCTAAAGTACACTTACTCATATCGATGCAGTACCATAACAATAAAATCATAAGTAAAAGCTGATAGGAAAGCAAAAGATACGCACCTGTAACATCGGAAGCTACTCGTGCCTCCTCTGTGGTCAGCTGGAAAGCCTTGCTCCTCACCGTAGGTACCTCTTCCCGGCCCTGACGGTTGTTGGTGATCCTCAACGTCGCAGGGGCAGGTGCTATCACCTGTCCCGTGGTAACCAAACTCGGACACTGGGCCTTCTTGTGGCCCCGCTGACTGCAATGGAAGCAGATCAGGTCTGATCCCTGAGTGGTGGTAATTGTACAATCTCTGCTAAAATGACCAGTTCGGCCGCACTTGAAGCAGCCAGAATCACCACCACTACCACTCCTGCACACACCCTCGTGAGTCCTGCCACACTTGCCACATCGGCTGCGCCTCTGATAGTCTCTTGATCTCGAGTCTGACCCCTTGAGTCTCTTGCCTGAACCCGTGGCTACCTGAATCTCATCCGACATCCTCTTCCTGAGGTGCTCCAGGTCGATCTACCTCTCCCTGGCTCGAGAAATCATATCATCCAGCGTCTTGCAGCTGGACTTGCTCACAAACTGCATGATGTCATCCCTCAGCATCTCGTGATATCAGGCCTTCTTCATCTCCTCGTCTGCCACATACTACGGAACAAGAAGAGCCCTCTCCCTCAACTTGGTGGTAATCTCCGCCACTGTCTCTGTAGTCTGCCGGAGGTCTTGGAACTCTCGCACTAACTGTTGCACCTCAATCACTAGTGCAAACTCGGCCTTGAACCTGGCCTAGAAATCACTCCATGTCATCGCGTCCAACGCGGCATCATCCCCAATGGCATGTCCAACCTCCTCCCAGCAATCTTGTGTTCTGTCCTTCAGAAGACAGGAGGCAAGTCGAACATTGTCCCTCTCGGGACATCGGATCGTACGGAAAGCATTGGCAACATCAGCCAACCACCTACTGCTAGCAATGGGGTCCCGAGCCCCATGGTAATCTGGAGCTCCACAAGCTCTGAACTCTCGGAATGTCAGGGTACGCGCCCCTATCATGGCTATTACCTCAGTACGGAAAGCTCCCAGCTTCTCATCCAGAATCTCTAGTATGCCCTCCTTGACCGTACCGAAGATCAAAGGAGTCTGGTCTAAAATACTGCGCGTAATCTCTGCTGAAATAAACTCTCTCATCTGCTCCTCGAGCTGCTCGGCTCCTAATCCTGTGCCTGATCCCTCACCGGCGCCTGAATCGCCAACTGGTCTACCCTGTAGCGTCACCATTCTGCAACATATCATAATAACCATTAGAATACTCCTCACTACTGAGGGATCTCACACACTCACTACAAGTTCCCCGGTTTTATCTCAGCCCTTCTTGAATCGAGTACGGATCCTCTGCTTTTAGTAGTACGGGCCCATACTACCTTCCACATCTATCTGTACTTTCCTCAAGAATTGCCTCGACTCCACCAAGTCCCTTTCACTACTACTAACACTGCTCCCAGCACTAATATCATCCTAGGCTTGCCCTAGGGTATCCTCCAACTCACTCTCTGCCATCAGCTGCATAAGAAGTTCCCGTTATCTTCCCCTAACTAGCTCTCGAATACCATCACATATCGCTAAGACTAGATAATTCTTCGAATGAGAGGTTCTACCCTACAACGGTTGGACTCATACAAGAGCTGGGAAATAGGGCTAAACCTAACCTTCTGAAATTATTTAGTCCTCGTAATATGTAACTTACATATTTGTTTACTAATTAGTTAAAGTTAACTAAAACTCCTAATAGCACAAAGCAAGCAACATTTGGGCATTGGGAAAACTAAACTCATAATCCAATCAAACTGTTCTATCCTCTAATCAGGAATCTGCACTAGCATGCAACTCAAAAAGCTCATACACATATAACAGACACATAAGGCATCCTCCTAGATCCTTAGTCCTAATCTAGCATGCAGTTCTAAATCACATATCATAACATAAACTTGTATGGGTAATTTGGGAGAACTTACTTGAGCTCGGCGGATTGCATGCACCACACCCTTTTTCTCTTTTCCAAAGTTCTTTTCTCGTTTCGAAATTCTTTTCCTTTTTCTCAAAGTTCTTTTATAAAAATGATTTTCCTTTGAAAATTCTCATACCAAGTCCTCAGTTGGAGTTCAGACACACCCGAAAGTATGCCCGAATCCCTCAAACCAAGGCTCTGATACCAACTTGTAACATCCCAAAATCATGAACAGAAATTTCATTTTAAAACCTTAATAAAAAACATAATTGTCAAACCATTCATTCAAAACATATTTAATCAGAGTATCATGTCTAAACATATCATATCAGAGTAAGACATCCCAGGCTAAAACATCATGGTGTGTGCGATGCAGTCATCCCGAGCTCTTCCCTCCGCTACTGGAAGTACCTGAAACCAAATCTGAAAACCGTAAGCACGAATCTTAGTGAGTTCCCCATAATACCACATACCATACATATAACCACATACTGGGCCCCCTGCCCGCTGCATCGGGACTTGCCCGACATCGGACTCCCTCCGGCATCGGGCCCCGCCTGGCATCGAGCCCCGCTCGGTATACAGATCTGTCTCTCTTAGGCCCTGCCTGTCTCTGGGCCTCGCCCGCTGTACACATACAATCATATAAACATGCTAACACATAAGCAAACATTCTCTACTGTATTCCTATCCTAAGGCCTCTCCTAACTTGGGCCTCGCCCATGTCCTGCTACCGATGAGTCATGGACCCCATCCACACTCCATAGTGAGATATGGGCCCCCGCCCACCCTCACTTCTCTCCTATCTCGGGCCCCGCCCCTGCTCTGCTACTAATGAGATACAGAACCCCGTCCATACTCAACTAGTGGTGAGATAAGGGACCTCGCCCACACTCACCTCCCTACCAGGCACATACAAGTATCACACAGACAACAAGTATAACTAACATACTAACATTCCTCGGGCTTGCCCCGGCATTGGACCTTGGTTTGGAATAACATACATATAAACTTTCCTCGGCCTCGCCCGGCATCGGACCGTAGTCCGGAATAACATACTATCATGCAATGCCTAGGGCTAACCCTCGGGTCGTCCTACCATACATAAACTAAATGGGCCGACATTGTGGCCGTAGACCCATGCACACAGTGAAAAGACTCACCTCGCATTGCTGAAGACCTGCTGATACTCCACTGGCTGCTAACTGGCAATTCCCCGAACTGCTGCTCCTTCGGCTCCCCGAGCTACCAATACCGAAATATCACTTAGTCCAAATCCATAATCCTCCTTAGGGTAAAATAAACATTTACCCCCCCCCCCCCCCCCGCTAGTCCAACTTGGTCCATATCTAATCTGAAAACCATAACATAAAAAGGCCCAACACTAGGTAGGCTTCCCAACCCACTAGTGGCCCACTAATGGCCCAATTTGCTCAATTGGTCCCAATCCCTCCTAATAGGCCTTACCCTAAGCCCAAACATTTTCTTGGCCCATATTTTCTTACTTCTGATGGCCCACTAAGGCCCAAAGACCCAAAATCCACTACATGGCCCAAACCGAGGCCCAAAACTCATCAAGCCCAATCTGATGAGTACACTGGGCGTACTCCTACGCACGCTAAGCGTACAAGCTAAATGGTGCGTACGTTGGTCGTACCTGTATGTACGTGAAGGGTTTTGAGCATCCTAACACTCCTATGGTGTACATGTAACCCTATAAACATTGGATCTATGTTTTCACTATTATACATGCAAATATTCAATATTCCAAGGTTTCACCCTAACTAGCATAATAAGAAGTATATATAATACAAGTATCTAGTAGAATGACATACCTTTGATGAAGCTTGAAGTCTTGAACCTTTAACAGCCTAGTGTCTCAAGTGTTGTACCTCAAATGGTTCACACAACACCAAGAACCCTTGGAATAACTTGAAAATAAGGATACTTAGGTTCACACTCATGAAATCGGTTTTAGCCCTCTTTGTGTATACACACTAATGCCTAGCACTCAACCCTATTTCATGAACCATAGACCTCTTTATATAGTGTGGAGGATTAGGGTTACATTCATGTAAACCTTAATACCCATGACCTTTCATTTCCATAGGATCCATGGGTTAAACACTCAGGGGACTATCCATGAAAGCTTAGCCCAACCTAAATGATCCTGGCCCACCACATATATATATATATATATATATATATAAGAGTCCATATTTAATTAGTTCCTTTTTTATCACTAAATTAATTCTAAATTAATTCTTAATCAATACTAATTAAATAATATGATTCTATATTAATATATTAGAACTTATAATACATTAATATAAATCATAAGTATCCTTTTTCTCATTTTATCTATCCAATTGTTCCGATGCCATGCAACCCAAATGGACCATGCCAAATCGGCTCAAGTACATACCAATTATAGTTATGGACTTAGACACTAATCTAACAGTCTCCCACTTGGATAAGTCTAAAACTATTATTGCGTATGACTCCAAAACCCGACTAGCAATCGTAACTCTTAAAGACACTGTCGAACTCTGACCTAGTCAATGAATTGTCCATTAGATAAGGGATCATATATTCCTCCATTCTAGATATCATATAGACTGAGACATGGATTATAATCATTCTCTCTATCCATTTGTTGTTTCCCGATTTCCGATTTATGACAACTGCCTAATTGAACAAATCAAATCAGTCCAGGCTTGGCCAAGCACTTAGGGGTGTCATCACTAAATCATCGAGGGGCCCACAGATATTGCTTTTATCCCTCCAAGGATAAAAGGAATGGATAAACTTTGGCTCATATGCTTGTTCTAGTAATTGTTGAATCATACACAAAGGCACGTTTTATAACATCGAGTTACCAATGCGTTTTCGTACAATCAATGTATAACCAACTCATAGTTAACAACTCATATCTCTAGGTTTAAAGAATATAAGATATTATCGTCTCATGATTCACTCGTGATAAAATACATGAAGTGATTCAAATGAGCGTGGGTTGAATCGAATACTCGAATCTCATTCCAGGAGCACTCATGAATGTTGTAGCAACTCTTGCTATGTCCAACACCTTAGACATCTACAAACCCAATTCATGACAGTCTTGCCTTAATACCTACTTCCAACGTATTATCGACTGTGGATGGTTTGAATAACTTAGTTATTCGGGAAGAAATACCAGTTATTCTGGAAGTCAAAACATGCAAAGCGAAACACAAGAATAATAGAATCCAATATGGTCTCAGAACTTATGAATATAAATAGAACACCTTTTATTTATCACCATATTGACTACACATTATTCATTGCATAATGTTTCAAATAATCAACTTAATACTTGTATTAAAACAATAGTCAGGCCATGCTCCAAGCATGCACACTATGTTTTTCCAAACAATAGTTATGCCATACACCAAGTATGCACTCTATGTTTGCCTATGATCCTTACTTTTGTGGAATAGATCAATTGAACATAATTTCAATGTTTCTCATTTCACAATCCCAAATCCTTATCGTAAATGTACGAATTCCAAATTCATGCCATTTACCGAGAGTCTGTTAGATTCTAAACTAAAATGCATTGATCTTCTTGTAATGACTATGCACAAAGTCACAAAGACTTGGCAACAGACATTACAAAGTACTCCAATGGAGATCAATTCCATGGAAACGAAGTCTCAAATTCAAAGTACATTGCTTTGAACATCCTTCTTGCATTAAGTTTCTAACTTTCTCATAGATTCTTAATATTCAACTCCTAATACGGAAAACATTTCCATATTCCTATTTTGACTATCACTTTCAAACAAGAGTCGCCTCTTTTCAGAATATGTCAATATGGTCCTTTCCAAAAATTTACACTATACTTCCAACTGTCCATGAGCAAACAATCTTTTGTAACACCTCAATTGTCCTCAACAATTGCTTAATCACTTTAGTCATATCCAATTCTACTAATTTTTCCCTCTTAATGCCCTAGGCATTTGGAAAATTTTAGAAAGGATAAATATTATAGCACATGAAATCGATCCTATACCCGAAGCATATGGGACATGATTCAAGATGTCTCACATAAAGACATGATCCTAGACCAGTCTTTTGCTACAATATTTTTATTTGCCATGTTTTCATAATTCGACTATGAAGAGGGATGTCGTAATCATGATCGAATTTTGAGAACGCAATATATATAGAATTTCCTTAAGTTGAGCCATTCCAACATAAAATTCATATATATATCCTTGACTAAAGATGATTAAAATCTCAATCTAAGCTTTTAGAATTGAAACGAAGTATAATTTCCTCTCCCTTAATTATAGCAAAACAACTTTTCCCAATTGAAACTTGTGTTTTCTATAATTAACATTGCTAACTTGCAACACTTATCATAATTATCATGCTCCCACTAACATGATGACTATTAGCATAACACTTATGCTCCCACTAGCTTTGACATGTATCTAGAAATCAGCTGGACTTCTAGAAATCAATACTTTATTGAATTTCTTACCAAAGTTCATATTTCTGATACGAGATGCTTTGATAAGACTTTATCAAAATCATACACCTTTCCTTAGATAGCTCACATGTGTGTCTAAACAATTTTTAGAACTATGAAAAGAAATGTTGTAATCATAGTCTCAATTGTTAGACCTTTGCCATTTCTCACAAGTCCATGTTAGTGTGCCAGTTAACCACACACGCTCCACTAATGACTTTGAGAATGCAAATATCACAATTGCTATCTACTTAAAATCTACTTAGTGAAAGCGTTTCTTCACCATCATTTTCATGAATCGGAGAGAAACCTTATGACACTTAGATTTTATGGTGTATGAGTTACTATCCATATGAATTTGTCAAAACCATAATCACAAGACAAGGTTAATGACAAATCCAATCTCATATGGACTGAACTTGTGCAATCTTAAATTCTTGCCACCTGGCAGCACAAGGGTCTGCCATTGCTTCCAAGTAGTTATGCAAACAACTGAGAACATGTAGAACTCAGATTCATAGTCAACTTTAACTGGAATGGGCACAGAAATAGGAATATGTCAACACGATAGGTTACAAACCTCAAGTCGTGTGTTAGTGATAAACTACAGGTTTTATTCTTGATTAGTTCTTGAAACTCTTTCAGGATCTTTTAGACTCCCACTGTCCTCTTTACATATAAGACTCTCTTGCCAAGAACCATTACTTGACAGACAAATATTCAAGAGATAGTGCGGATTCTTATCAAGACAAACACTTCACACAATTGGCCTTAGTTGTTCTTTGTTTTATCCAAAACATCACAACTTACCAATTTCAAATGTACAAGAGTAGAACACATTTTACTCTTACATTTGACAAGTGTTATAAAGCTTCCTTAAGATATGTCACTCAATTTACAATCTTGGAGTATGACTCTAATAATTGTTTTGGAACGAAGTATGACTCATCTTCTTGATTTAACCATTTCAACAATTCATGATTTCTCTTCTTAGCCATAGGAATGCACTAAGATGTCCTTAGAGGACCAATTGTGATAAGGTTTCTTAATCATTAAGATGATCACAAAACATGATACTAAAGTACTCTCCCATCTTTTCAGATTTGAGAAACTTTTATCTTTCTGTCTAATTTGATTCTTCTCATTCGTTCTGTCATACATCGAAACTTTTCCAATGTTTCAGAATTACACTTAAACTTGTAAGTGTAACCATATTTACTAAACTTTGGTAAATCATGACGAATAGTCTTATCGATCTTTTTGTGGTGGACCTTGACCAGCGCACACCCAGTGTACCCGATCCCCTAGTCCTTCACTTGACTCACATATACATGTGAACAAGGAATTAGTCTTAATTTTCCAAAGATTAAAATTCTCATTGATCATAAAATACAAGTTGCCTGATTCCAAGTTTCTATCCAACTGAAACATGGGTGATGAGAATCTTTCCTTATTTGGTAAATTATGACACTACCACAAACGAAAGAATCAAATCCATTTTCCAATGTTGGTATCAATGGAATCATATAAACAACAATTTTTTCACAAATGCCATTGTAAGGAAATTTAAAATAAATAAAATTAAAACTTTTCTTTTATTTTAAAACTTGCGGAAAAACTTATCCTTACAATGCAAATGCATATGAAAAACTTGTTATTATCTATTCCTAACCAACATATCATAACTCTTAAGCAACAGCTCAAAATTCTGATCACCGAACCATGCGATCGAAATCCATCTTTGCGATCAGAATCAACATATTCTTCCTTCAAGCTTCCTCTTTTATTTGATTCTTAAAACATCAACATGTGACCTAGTCACATCATGTAATAAGAATCTCCAAATAGGAACTTAATAGAGTTAGATAGTGGACTTTACCCGAGGCATAGTCAAACACTCTGACTTTACCATCCTTATGATCTTTCAGGTAAATGGGCCAGCTTCGCAACCAATGTCCCTTCCTTTGGCAATAGAAACATATGGACTCTTTAGTAATGGTACACGGGACTATCTCAGACTTAGCCTTTCTCTTTACCATTTGGTCAACCGGGTTGACTATGGCCGATCCCTTTCCATTGGGAAGAGAAAAAATTTCTGGATTTCCAATGTTACCATTGTCAATGTCCATGGAAGTTTGGGAAGTCGATCTTCCAATCAAATTTGCTTTACCAGTGCTCTAAATCATTGTTGATTCGGCAGCATCAAGCAAATAGGTAAGATCATTAAGGGTCATGTCATAGTCTGTTACATTGTAGTCCTAAAGAACTCACTATGTGACTTAGAAAGTGATTGAAGAACCTAGTCAACAACCAACTTCCTCAAGACTTTGACACCCAACTCTCCCGGCTTGTCAATATGTGACTTCGTCTCCAAGATGTGAGTCCACATAGACTTTTGCCAATAGGGCTTGAGTGACCTTGAACTTTTCAAGAAGTTGTGGGTTAGGGAGAATAATTGGGGAGGAGGTGGAGGAAGAGAAGTATGATTTCCATGATCCAACCACGAGACATCATCTTCATTAGGAAAGTTTGTTTCAAGGGATTTTGGAAGATCATAATTGTCTTAACCAGACATCTATAATGGGAGAAATTCAAGTCAGTTGATTTAAGCCCTTAATATAACACCCAATATGACATATTAAGACTAGGACCCAACACAATATTTTATAACTTGGAAGAGGGATGCCGTAATCCAAGCTATAAAATATTTGAAGGTAGGCGAATGATGATTCACCAATTTCCACCAAAAAAATGAAATAGGAATTAGTTTTTAATTGGATTTGAAACTCCTAGATCTTTTGAGATTCATTGAACTTTTCAATGGCATGTTTCAATCTCGATTGTGCCCTCTCAAGTTTGTGACTAGGATGCCGAGGATCACAAACAAGGTGTGAATAACCATGCAAATATACTTGGTACCCTTAATATTTATCACTTAATCGATGTGCCGGTTAACCACACGCGCTCCACCGATCCTATGATAAACATTAAGTTACCCTTTGTCTACCTTGTTAAATCTAGGTTAGTGTGCCAGTTAACCACACACGCTCCACTAACGACTTAAGCAAAGTGCAAAGTGTAATTTCATGGGTTAGCACCAAATTCACATTTTCCTAAGTAACTAAGATTGGGAATTCATAAGTGTTTAGTTACTTAGTATTTATCATTAATACTTTTAACGAAAGGAGAATTATAGTCCTGTCAAACCCGTTCGGCTAACGACCCTCCACCAGTCAAGGAAGCGGTGGGTGAGAATGGACACCCATTAAGCTGCCATTTTATAGGCAGCAACCTTATACCCCCTTATACACCGGCTTCGTGAATGAGGCCTACTAACGGTAAGACTGACTTTGTTTTTATACATATATATAACTATTAGCTATTAATATTATAATAGTATAATGGTTGAATTTTAACTTTTAAAATTCTAAGGGTTTAACTTGGAATTAAAGTATTCATGAGGGGAAACTTTACAAATTCCAAAACTTGAGGGCAAGTTTTGAACTATTCAAAAACTTTTGGATTTTCATAACTTATGAGTTTAATTAAGGTTTTAAAAACTTTAATGAAGAGACTCTTGAACATCCATAACTTGAGGACAAGTTATGGAGTTCATAAGACAAAAAAACTCTTCAATTGTGTAACCTATGGATTTTAATGGATATTTAAAAGAAATGGCTTTTGTAATCCATAACTTGAGGACAAATTATGGACTCCATTAAAACACATTTAGATCAAGAATTAACTAACAACACTTTGCAAATAATTCCTATGATCTACCAAAACTCATAAGTGTATGAACAATCATATCAACAATTTCAAGAATTACATAAACACACATAAACTTGAAATTTTGATAATAACCTTGAAATTGGTTTACCATAATCATTACCACATCAAAAACAGGTTTTATAAGACAAAACAGTTTAAGGTAATGATTCTAGACCAATTCCATCCTTAAAACTCGAAGATATGTTGTCGGGGGGTCCAACTCGTCGAGTGCATGAACCAACTCGACGAGTTGGATGAATTTAGGCATGGACTCGTCGAGTCCCTTAATGGACTCGGCGAGTAAGCTGTCTAGACAACATACAAACTTCGATTTTCAGCAATTTGCATCAAGTATAAATGAAAACAAGCCTAGGCTCTGATACCACTGAAGGGTTTTGAGCATTCTAACACTCCTATGGTGTACATGCAACCCTATAAACCTTGGATCTATGTTTTCACTATTATACATGAAAATATTCAATATTCCATGGTTTCACCCTAACCAGCATAATAAGAAGTATATATAATACAAGTATCTAGTAGAATGACATACCTTTTGATGAAGCTTGAAGTCTTGAACCTTTAAGAGCCTAGTGCCTCAAGTGTTGCACCTCAAATGGTTTACACAACACCAAGAACCCTTGGAATAACTTGAGAATAAGGATACTTAGGTTTACACTCATGAAATCGGTTTTAGCCCTCTTTGTGTATACACACTAGTGCCTAGCACTCAACCCCATTTCATGAACCATAGATCTCTTTATATAGTGTGGAGGATTAGGGTTACATTCATGTAAACCCTAATACCCATGACCTTTCATTTCCATAGGGTCCATGGGTTAAACACTCCATGGACTATCCATGAAAGCTTAGCCCAACCTAAATGATCTTGGCCCACTACATATATATATATATATATATATATATATATATATATATAAGAGTCCATATTTAATTAGTTCCTTTTTATCACAAATTAATTCTAAATTAATTCTTGATCAATACTAATTAAATAATATGATTCTATATTAATATATTAGAACTTATAATATATTAATATAAATCATAAGTATCCTTTTTCTCATTTTGTCTATCCAATTGTTCCCATGCCATGCAACCCACATGGACCATGCCAAATCGGGTCAAGTACATACCAATTATAGTTATGGACTTAGACACTAATTCAACAGTACGCTCAGCGTACTCCCCTATTATTTCATTTTCCCATTAAGTGCTTAATACTCTACTCCATAAGCTACAATCACAGATCCAAGTCTTCTTCAATGTCTTAAGCCATAAAGTTGCTTACTTGATGGCTTGCAACCCACCAAATAAGCCCAAACTTGAAATTGACAACGAACTTCCATGGAAATAGCTAGATCTCATGCATGAACCCATTAAGACACTCAAGATGGAAACTTTCTGCCTTAGGGACTCATTTAGAACTGAGAGTGGCAACTCTAAGTCCAGAAATCGGATTTGAACCATAAAGTTCTATACTTGAGACCAAAATGACTACAAAATCACACTACACTAGATCTAAGCATTCTTGAGGAAAGTTATGAACTTTATACCTCCAAAGAGTCCCAAATGATGATGCTATCCCGGATCTATGAGCTCAAGCTACCCAATTCCTTCTTTGCCAACTTCTTCTTTCTTCTTCCAAGCTTAAAACCACCAAGATGGGCTTCTCAAGATCAAAATCACACAAGAATGGAGGGATGAGGCGTTCTAGGGTTTTTCTGAGGTTGGGGGGGGGGGGAGGGGCTGATAAGGGGCTAGGTTTTAATTCCTAATATTCCTTATATAGTGCTTGGCCCTAAAATTAGGGTTTGGACACTCTGAACGTACGATGGGCGTACTTCTCGTACGCTGGGCGTACGTCTCTCCGCACCCGCGTCCATATGACATTATACGCTGGGCGTAACCCAGCTTACATTGGGCGTACCCAGCTTAACACACACATGCATTCAATGCATGCATGGGGCTGCCTTGTCACAAAACTCCGTAAGGGACTAAAATCGACAATAACTTCAAAGTACTATATCTTCTTCGTTCTAAGTCTGTTTCCGACGAACTCCATACACAAGCCTTTCATCCTTCCGAATAAACACGCGACCCATAAAAGTCCGAATCCTCAGATTACGCTTAAACCCTTAGCCTTCGAAGCCACAACCGAACACTTTCTAAACCGAGTGTTACAAAAGGACTGTGCAATAGTACTAGATTATAGATTCTAATGCTTGGAAGACACATCATTGAAGCCCGAATCATATCTGGTATATTCTCCAACAAGACTACTTATATATCTCGCATGAAGTTAACTTCGTCTAATAAAGGAATCTTATTCCATTTTCAGCGGAGGCAATTCTCCATAGTTGTTGTGTTTGCTATGACCATTAACAAAGTTAAGGACAATCATTATCAAATGTTGGATTATACTTGCACAAACATGCATTCATTCATGGTCAGTTATATGTCGTTGTTTCCCGTGTCACAAAGAAAGGTTTGAAGGTACTCCTATGTGACGAGTAGGTCATTCAACTGATAAAACAAAATATGTTGTCTACAAAGAGGTCATTCAACGATTATAGATATTTACCGATTTCACTGTATTTTCTAGACATTTCAATATTACCAATAACGCAAGTCTGTTTTCTATTACTATATATATATATATATATATATATATATATATATATATATATATATATATATATATATATATATATATTGTGCATCAGTTTTATACGTTTATATGTATTTTTATGCGTTCACTTGCATCTTACGCTAGTTATAATCTAGTAATATTTATACTTAATTTATATATAAAAGTTCAACTATTTTGAACAATCTTAATTTATATATATTATTCAATTGTTTCTGTCTGCAGATTGAATATAAATAAAATTAAATATAAATCTTCATTCGATTTTATTTTTAATTATTATTAGAATTTAGTAATTTACAAATGACTTATCTGATCATCTTTTAATTTCACTCATGATGATTATGTAAAATAAAAACTACTTTTTAAAGAAACGCGATATAATTTATAATTTTATGTTACTATACATTATTGTGATTGTTAATAAATTTTAAAAAGATAATCAAATTATCAATGGTATTTTTACAACAACAAAAAAAAATAATGGTTTTTCATGTGAAAATTTAAAATATAAAGTAAAATTTTAAAAATTGTCCAACATAAATAAGAAATGATTTACTTGTTATAATGTTTTACATTTGGAGGTGGGGAAATAAAATAGGGAAAATAGCACAAAAGTTACTAAGTTTACATCAAAATTCTAATTTGATACTGTGTTTTTTTCTCAAATTTAACACCGTGTTTTTCAATTTGTTACAATTCTGACAACTTGACCAGTCAAGTCAAACCGGTTGCCTGCCGACATGACATGTTGACATGATATGCTGACGTGTTAAAAAAATGTTACAAATCACTAAATTTTTTCTTTTTTTCAATTTTAACACTAAGTTTTCATTTTTTTTTCAACTTTAACACTCAGTTTTTTTTGTTCCAAATTAATCATTATTTTTTCAATTTTCTTGTGAAACTCCATTTTTTTGTTCCAAATCGGACATTATTTTATTGTTCCATTTGAAACCGTATAAATATTTTTTTTACATTTGAAACTGTATAAATATTTTTTTTTCATTTTAAAACCATAATTTGTATAAATACATGGTTTTCACATTCAAACCATAATGTTATGTATAAATATGTATTAAATATATTAGAGTCGTATTTTTCATGTACTATTGTAATGTTAAATGAAGAAGAAGTATATCTGCAAGAATCAAAAATCACGAATATATACAACGAATAGTCCCTTGGTAATTAAAGTGAACATCGGATCGTCGTGTTCCCGAGATCAAATTAGTTTATCTGATTGTGCACTCTACATCTCCAAACTTATTTTAAAGTTGCGTATTTAATGTAAAATACGGTTATAATATAAGTAATACCTATTTATACATAACATTATGAGTTGAATGTAAAAAACTTTATATTTATACAAAAATATGGTTTTAAATGAAAAAAGAATAATTATACGGTTTTAAATGAAAAATTATCAATACTGATCAAAATTAGAAAAAATGATGTTCGATTTGGAACATCATTTCCACAGATGTTGTTTTCAAAATAATTAGTTTTGCCATCTAGAAAGGGCTAACGGCGCAGCTTGTTCTCCGTTTGTCTTCCATCGATATGTATTGAACTATATTAGTCGTATTTTTAATGATATATCGATATACAATCAAATGGTAATAAAAAATCAAATATTTATAAAAATTTATTAAATTACAAAGATATTTGGGACAAAAAAAAAATATATTGTCAAATTGAAAAAAAAAAACTTAATGTCAAAATTGAAATAATTGAAAGCTTATGGTCTTTTGTGAAAATAATTTAATTTAACACGTCAGCATTCATATCAGTATGTCACATCATCAAAACTAGCACGTCATCATGCCACATCAACATGTAACCGGTTTGACCGGTTAAGTTGTCAGAATTGTAACAAATTAGAAAATACAATGTCAAATTTGAGTAAAAAAAACACAGTGTCAATTTGAATTTTGATGTAAACTTAGTGACTTTTGTGCTATTTTCCCAATAAAATATGGGTTTTGTTTTCTGATTTTTGCGAAAACCGGAATTTGACGCATATTTGGAGATAAATCCAAAAAAGCAACAAACCAAATTAGATGAATGTGATATACTTGAAGTTTGTCCACACATTGTAAGCATTTGTAAGTTTGTACCTAGAGGGTGTTAATCGGGTCGACTCAATTGGGTTTCAGGTTAATCGGGTCGGTTTAGTCAGGGTTTTTTAAAATAAAATTTATCCAAAATCCGACCTTATTAAGCTACAGGTTACTCGTGTTCGGGTTAATCGGATATCGGGTTAACCAGGTTAGTCGAGTTCATCATTAATTATCCATATAGTGAACTTGAGTGTTAAAGGAAATTATAATGATTAATTAACAGTACGTTGATGAGGGAAAAAGATTACACAAGTTGTTTGTACTAATTATTTTATTGAATATATTGCAAAACCCTTTTAGTCTATGGTGAAAATCACATCTACATTGCTAACATGGTTCGATGTGTCTATTGGTTATGGTACTTGGCTATACTCTCAAGAATAAATTATGTATAATTAATATTAGGATGTAAAAAAAAGTTGAAGCTAATGTTTTTTAGTATTTGATTATGCGTATGAAAATCAGCTATAGCTTGTATGCAAAACAATAAATAAAAACATCGGCTAGTAATAATTTTTTTTTTACTCCATGGAAACACTCATAAAGTTCACCTTGATATATTTCATATAACAACGAACAAGGGTTTTGAACGTGGACAACAAGAAATAGTCAAACTTTTTTCTTTTGAGAAGACGTATTTGTGTCACTTAATATATATAGTCTCAAGAAGTTACATCATATATAAAACTTTAAGTTTGTTGAAAGGATTAATTACTTTTATTAGGGTTAACCCGAAATAAATTATATAAATCAACCCAAAACCCAATCCTATATGTATATCGTTTGTTGAGACTAACCCGATTTGACTTCCTGATGTATTTAACCAAACCCCATTTATCTTATTTGGGTTCAGATCGGGTCGGGTTAGTCAGATTCGGACATTTTTGACACCCCTATTTGTAGGGGTGAGCAAACCCAAACCAAGAAACCGAGAAACCGATTAAAACCGACGAAACCGAAACCGAAAAAACCGAAACCGAAGCAAAACCGACGGTTTGGGTTTAAGTTTTTTAAAAACCGAAAAATCGGGTTCAGTTTCGATTTTTACCCAGAAACCGACCCATCCAACCCGAGAAACCGACCCATACTTAAAACCGACAAACCGCCCCAAGAAACTGACCCATCCAACCCGAGAAACCGAACCATACTTGATTGTGTTTTGGTTGTAATAGACTATTTCGAGCTTTGGTTGTAACTTGTAATACACTATTTGCTGCAAGCCTCATGTTTTTTGAATTATTTAACTTAAATTTGGTGTTTTTTGAAGTATTTAACTTGTTGCTTCATTTATGGAAAATGGGTTAAAACCCAAAACCCATGGGTTTAAACCCAAAACCCATGAGTGTATGGGTTGAACCCAAGAAACCGAAAAACCGCCCAAACCGACCTCAGAACCCGAAAAACCGAACCGACCAGAAACCGATCCTATTGGGTTCTGAAAACCAGAAACCGACCATTTATGAGTTTGGGTTGGGTTTGGGTCCAAAACCGACCCAAACCGACCCATGCACAGCATTGCCTATTTGTACCCTACTAACCAATTTTAGTCTGTAAATAATCGCTTTTTAAATGAATAAAATTCATCAGATAAAAGATTGAAAATGTGAAGGCTTTTCTAAAATTTAATCGCTTTTTAAATGAATAAAATTCATCAGATAAAAGATTGAAAATGTGAAGGCTTTTCTAAAATTCAGACGCTTTTTAAATGAATAAAATTCATCAGATGACTGAAAATGTAAAGGCTTTTCTAAAATTTGCCCGTTTTAAAATACAACACAACCAAACAAACACTACACAAGTTGCTGCACACTACACAATTGCAAACCTTTTAACAACTACTCATCAAGATAATATAACAATTCAATAAACAAGAGAAAAAAAAAACACCAAGAATTTATCTTATCAATACACTTAATATAGCAAGTAACTTTCTGGTGTCACAACAAAAGAAGGTCAAATCTTGACCTAATAGTTAAAAGCAGCACAAAAAATCACAAATACATTGGATTTTATTTTCTCTTATGATAAGAGCACGATTTTAGGTTGATTACCAGACCTCAGGGCGAAGTTCACCAGTTGCAGGAGGCATCCATCTTCCAGAGTTATAAACACTCTCACCAACTTTCCACCCTGGCACATCTTTCATTATCCGCGCCTCTTCTTCTAAATATTTCCTCCATTCTTTCACAAATCTAAATCACAAACCAATCAAAATTTTAAAATAAATTATATCCCAATTTTTAAACAAGAGATGACCATTTGTGCTTCCTTACCTTTCATCCTCTTCTGCTTGTAGCATTGGCAAAATTGCCCTTCGGGCAGCATACTTTTCCTCCTTTATTGCCCTAAATGAATCAAAAGGATGCAATTTATACAATGATTGTAGTAGCTATTAAGTTTCATCATACCAAAATAACATGTCCCACAAACGATTCCATACAATAACTTTGGAATTTGCGATTTCTTGTAATGGCATTGGAGATATGATCTGCTTGGAGACTACTACGATTCAAAAACAAGAACACATGATTTCAATTCCTCAAGACTCAGAAGTTACAATGATTTTTTGTTACAAATTTGTAGTATTTGTCATATGCAATCATCATTTTCTCTGGTAAATAACCAGATATTCATATCGATCTTTGAATGTGAACACCAAGAAAAGATGAAAGGTAGCTCTCTAAGTAATATGCATCGTCTCTTGTATCATCCATCCAATTTCTAAACCTAGAAATGATCCAACTACAGTTCTGAAATTCGTAACAGATCCGATACAATTTTACTTTTCGATCATCAATTAGAATACTACCTACCTTTAATCGCAGTTCCATTAGACAATAGATGCTTGAAAAAAAGAACAAGGGGTTTCCGGAAATCGAGATACTTACCTACGGATTTTGTTGCCCTTGCCGACCTGATACATACCCCAAGAGAAAATGCCGAAAGTAGTGAGGAATATGGCGACGGCGCTGGGTCCTTTAGACGGGATCCTCCGTGCGTACCTGACCGGCGCAAAACCGCCGGGAGGAGGACCGTCTTGGAGAAGTGGCATGTCTTTGACGCTCGCCATTCCTGGCTTGTTCCTTATGAAGGCCTCTGTCATCGTTCTTTGCTCACAGATTTGCCCTCTCTTTCTCCAAACTTTTGCCAAAATACACGAACCTGTTGAACTGGAGATTGGAAAGAGAGACTAGAAGTAGAAGTTTTCGGTTTTGACATGGAGGTACATGGACTCACGGAGGACACGTCTAACTTGCGCACATGCTAACGCTAGCCTCGCTAACCTGCGCATCTAAGTTTTGTTGAACAATTAAAGGTATTTCTAAAAAAAATAAATAAATAATGGGAAATATACTTATCATGGTAATTAACTTTTCAGTTTGTTTACATCTGCATAACTATTTTTTTTGTATACATCTAGATAACGAACTTTTTGGAAATGTTAACATATGACCATTATGACCGACCATAGCAGATTATATCTCGTCATAATGGTCATATGTGAACACTTCCAAAAGTTTATTACCTAGATGTGTACAAAAAAAAATAGTTACCCAAAATTGAACAAACCGAGAAGTTAACTACCCTTATAAGTCAACTTTTTTTTTACCTTTTAATTTTGTTTTGGTATAAAATTTAACCCAAATAGTAAATATTTTTAAAACCATACCATTTAGGTAAATATCATTTTAAAATACACTACTTTGTTAAAAAAATCTCTAGATTTGACATGGAAAAAAACACATCATCGTTTTATAGAATTTATTGTTTAAGATATTAAATATAAAAATTTAAATTTACTAGAGACTAAAAGTATCAGAAATGAAAACCAATAATATCAAAATAAAAAAAAATAATAAAAAAAAACATCGTTTGATGAGTTAAAGCTTAGAATGTTGTTAATATAGTTTCAGGTTTTGATTTGCATTTCAAGTTATGGTTTTCAATTGATCTAGTTCTCCAATTTTTCTTTCCGGTATCAATTTTCTTTTCCTGCAAGGATTGTGATGCATTGGGTTGTGGCAGTGGATTGTGGTGATGGTTCGTCGGAGTTGAAGGACCTAAAAAAGAAGTGATGTGTAACACATGTTGGATAAGGTGTCTAAGTCCATAACTATATTTGGTATGTATTTGACCCGACCCGGCATGGTCCATTTGGGTTGCACTTCACCGGAACAATTTGTATGGATAGTCTTTTGAGAATAGTATATTTATGATTTATTAATATATTATAAGCTATAATATATTAATATGAAATCATATTATTTAATTAGTATTGATCAAGAATTAATTTGGAATTAATTTAGTGATAAAAAAGAAACTAATTATATATATATATATATATATATATATATATATATATATATATATATATATATATATATATATATAGAATGGGCCAATGTTCATTTAGGATGGGCTAAGCTTGCATGGAAGTCCATGGATAGTCCATGGAGCTTTTAACCCATGGATCCTATGGAAATGAAATGTCATGGGTATTAGGGTTTACATGGATGTAACCCTAATCCACCATACTATATAAAGAGGTATTTGGCACTTGAAATGGCACTAGTGTGTGAGATAACAAGAGTGGGCCGATTTCTAGAGTGCTTCATATTCTCTCAAAGTCTTCCAAGTTGTTTTGGTGATTTGTGATTCCACTTGAGGCATTCACATTATTGGTGCTAGGCTCTTGAAGCTCCAAGCAATCAACCACAAGGAATGGTATGCCATTCTACTAGTTTTTATATTACAAGTACCCCATGATATGCTAGTTAGGATGAGAACCTTGGAAAAATCAAAATTTGCATGTATAATAGAGAAAACATAGATCCAAGGTTTCTAAGGTTGCATGTACACCATAGGAGTGTTAGAATGCTCAAAACCCATCAGTGGTATCAGAGCCTAGGCTTTTTTCATTATACTTGATGCAAATTGCTGAAAAAAGTCGAAAATTTGCTCACTGTTTAGTGAACTCGCCGAGTCCATGGGGGGACTCAACGAGTCCAAGTGAAAGTTTATCCTACTCGTCGAGTAGGTTCTTGCACTCGGCGAGTAGGAGGCCCAGAGTGCAGAATTTCGAGTTTTAATGCTGGAATTGGACTAGAATCATTACCCTAAACTGTTTTGGTGTAAAATCCATAAATGTTACGCCAAATTTAAACTTTTCAAGCATAAATAAAACCACATAGTATATGTTTACAAAAGTGTTTTCAATTCATTATTCAATCAGAGTGTCCCAAAAGCCAGATCACAAGGATGAGGAGCGGTACGGTCATGCCTTCGCCTTGCCATGAACTCCAGAAGTACCTGAAACAATAAACTGAAAACTGTAAGCCCCAAGGCTTAGTGAGCTACCCCCAAAATACCAATACCACAATGATAATACCATATCCATAATAATCAATCAATCAACATGCATACTGGGCCATTGGCCTGACTGGACCGCCCTACAGGGCCTACAGTCCAACTGAATCTATACCGAGCCTTCGGCATGACTGGACCGCCACGTGGGCGTACAGTCTCCCCGGGCCGCTCATAGGGTGTGTTGGCCTTCAGCACAGAGCAGGACCGCCTCAACCCAAGCAACAAGCAATTAATCATGTGCGCATAACTAACATATACTGGCATATACAATCATCAAACATATCTATCTCACTGATCACCAAACATAGCAATCACTCATAACTAGAGCACCGACCTAGCAGGTCACTAACATATTAATCCCTACGGATCATAAGAGCATAACATACTGTCTATCCTGATTCCGTTCTAACAGATCATATCCACATATAACATACCATAACGATAACAACTAAAGGGCCGGCCTTGGTGCCTTAGACCCCATCGATATAGTGAGGATAACTCACCTCGCAGATGTCGACTCGGCAGATAAACCCTTACTCTTGAATCACTTGACACATGCTCCACCACCTAATACCATAACACAATATACTCATAAGTCCTTAACCTTATAAGGTACTCCATAAACCAACTAGTCAACCCCTGGTCAAAGTCAAAGTCCTCAGTCAAGGTCAACAGTCCATGTTGACCTTAACTCGCCGAGTACCCTCAGCTACTCGCCGAGTTCCTACGATTTTCAATCGAAACTCTAAGGCCACCCGCCGAGTTTCCTTCTTGCAACACGACGGATACACACACATTCATAACTTGGGGAAAACTCATCCGACTCGCCGAGTTGTTCATACAACTCGTCGAGTCTATGGCAATCTTCATAGGACTCGCCGAGTTGTTCATCCAACTAGTCGAGCTCAAGGCCATCTTCATACGACTCGCCGAGTCAACCTTGTGACTCGCCGAGTCCCTTCAGTCCTTAAGCCATACATACTCATTTAAGCCATGCAGTGGCTCCAAATTACAGATCCAAGCTTCTAGGGCATGCTTTTCACGTAAAGTTGCAAACTTTACGTGCATGCATGACTATTAAGGCTCTTAATGCGAAAACTAAGCTCTTAATGGGGCTTCATGCACAAGGAGGGCCTCATTCTCGACCAAAACAAAAACTTTATGATTCTAGAACTTGGGAAGGGTCCAGATCTGAAGTTACAACTTCAGATCTAGTCCATAGCCCATCTTATCAACTCAAGGTCCATAAAAAGCCCCCAAAACTCAACCATAAAAAGGTCTAAAAGGGAAAGAAGTAGAAGGCAATTGGATACCTCAAGAAGATGCTAACTTAGGTATGATCTGATTCCCACACTTCCTTGCTCCAATTTCCTTGCCTTCCAAGCCTTTCCTCTTCCAAGAAACTTCTTTCCAAGCTTAACACACACACAAATAGGCACAACACGAATTAGGGTTTTCTTAGGAACTCTCCAGAACTGTAAAGAGACCAAAGGAGGCTGAGGCTCCTTTAAATAGGGTACAAGACCCCGGGATTTAGGGTTTCATTTGCCAACTCCTACTCGTCGAGTCCCTTCATGGACTCGGCGAGTAGGTCACTAAACACGCGATCCCACCCCGCTGCTACTCGACGAGTAGGGCAACCAACTCGTCGAGTAGGACATAAAACCAAATAACCTTTTATTTAAATCCATACCTAAGAATCGGGGCGTTACAATTCTCCCCCACTTGAACTAGACTTCGCCCTCGAAGTCCCTTGGGATAAACAATGTCGGGTAATGCTCACGCATCTCCGCCTCCGGCTCCCATGTCCACTCGGATCCCCTCCGATGTTCCCACTGCACCTTCACCAAAGGTATTTCCTTGTTCCGAAGGATCTTCTTCTTCCTTTTCAAAATGGCCACCGGCCTCTCCACATAATTCAGGCGCTCATCGACCTGAATGTCGTCCAGTGATACCACTGCCTCCTAGTCCATGATACACTTCCGCAATTGCGAAACATGGAACGTGCTATGAATCCGGCTAAGCTCTTCCGGAAGCTCCAGCCTATACGCCACCTTGCCAACCCTGGCAACGATCCTGAACGGTCCAATAAAACGGGGACCCAGTTTTCCCCTCTTCCTAAAACGGATCACACCCTTCCAGGGTGAGACTTTCAAGAGTACGATGTCACCCACCTGAAATTCCAACTCAGATCGGCGTCTGTCGGCATAGCTCTTCTGCCGACTCTGAGCGGTCTGCAAACGCTGTCTAACCTACTGTATCTTTTCGGTAGTCTGCAGAACTACCTCTGTCCGCCCCATAACCCTGTGCCCAATCTTACCCCAGCAGACAGGGGTTCTACACTTCCGACCATACAATAACTCGAAAGGCGGGGCGCCAATACTGGAATGATAGCTGTTGTTGTAGGCGAACTTTGCAAGCGGTAGGTGGGAATCCCAACTCCCACCAAAGTCAATAACGCACGCCCTCAACATATACTCGAGGGTTTGGATGGTCTGCTCACTCTGCCCATCTGTCTGCGGATGGAAAGTTGTACTAAAATGCAGTCGCGTACCCAGTTCCTCATGGAACTTCTGCCAAAAACGGGAAGTAAACCTGACATCCCTATCGGAAACGATGGAAACTGGAACCCCATGGCGAGAGACAATCTCGCTGACATACATGTCGGCCAATTTCTCAGCCGACGAACTCTCCCGCATGGCCAAGAAATGGGCGCTCTTGGTCAACCGATCCACGATAACCCATATAGCATCAAACCCATTCGCCGTCCTCGGCAACTTTGTAATGAAATCCATCGTGATCTGCTCCCATTTCCACATGGGAATCTCCAGAGGCTGCAGCTTGCCATGCGGCCTCTGATGCTCGGCCTAGACCATCCTACAGGTCAAGCACCTCTCAACATACCCAACGATTTCTCGCTTCATGCACGGCCACCAGTAGCTCAAACTCAGATCCCGATACATCTTGGTGGCCCCCGGGTGTACAGAAAAGTGAGACTTATGAGCCTCCTCCATCACTGTCTGCCGGATTCCTCCGGTCATCGGAACCCAAACCCGACCGTGTCGGGTCAATAACCCGCGACTATCCTGAACAAACCGGGCGTTCTCGCCCTTAATCCACTCCATCTTCCAGTTCTCTGGTCTCATGCCCTCGACCTGAGCATCCCTAATCAAGCTCACAAGCGGGGAATCCATCGCTACCCTCATACACCTTGTCGGGGTAGAAGACCCAGCTGACTTGGGGCTCAAAGCGTCTGCAACTACATTCGGTTTACCAGGATGGTAAAGGATCTCACAATCATAGTCCTTGACTACATCCAGCCACCTGCGCTGCCTCATATTCAGGTTCGGCTGATCCATAATGTGCCTCAAACTCTTGTGATCCGTGTATATAGTACATCAGACCCCGTACAGATAATGCCTCCAAATCTTGAGAGCGAAAACCACCGCTCCCAACTCAAGATCGTGCGTGGGGTATCTCGTCTCATGCGGCTTCAGCTGTCGCGATGCATAGGCTATCACCCGTCGCCTCTGCATGAGGACCGCCCCTAGACCTGTGATGGATGCATCACAAAATACCACAAAATCCTCGACTCCCTCGGGGAGCGTCAACACTGGCGCCTCGCACAAACATTTTCGGAGGGTCTCAAACGCCCTCTGCTGCTCAGGGCCCCACCGAAAATCCACCCCCTTCCTCATTAGACGAGTGAGGGGTACTGCAATCTTGGAAAAATCTCGAATAAATCTCTGGTAGTACCCTGCTAATCCCAAGAAACTCCTGATGTCGGAGGGAGATTTCGGAATCTCCCACTGCATAACGGCCTCGACTTTGGCCAGGTCGACCAAAATCCCCTCCTGGTTAACGAGATGCCCGAGGAACTGGACCTCTTGTAACCAAAACTCACACTTCAAGAACTTGGCATACAGCCGTTCTCGTCGCAGAACCTCCAGCAGCTCCCTGAGGTGCTCCTCGTGCTGCTCTCGTGTCTTGGAATACACCAATATATCATCTATGAACACAATGACCGAGCGATCGAGCATCGGTCTGCAGACTCGGTTCATCAAATCCATGAACACTGCCGGCGCGTTGGTGAGACCAAACGGCATCACCACGAACTCGTAATGACCATAACGAGTCCGAAACGCGGTCTTCTCCACGTCTTCCTCCCTCACCCTGCCCTGGTGATATCCGGACCTTAAATCGATCTTGGAGAACCAAGATGCACCCTGCAGTTGATCGAAAAGATCATCTATCCTCGGGAGTGGATAACGGTTCTTCACCGTTAACTTATTCAACTCCCTATAGTCAATGCACATCCGGTGCGAACCGTCCTTCTTCCTGACGAAAAGGATCGGTGCTCCCCATGGGGAACTACTCGGACGAATAAACTGCTTACCCAGCAGCTCCTGGCGGTGCCAGTCGGTACGGCACCTTAGCGATAGGGGCCGCACCGCTGCACTAGATCAATCCTAAACTCAACCTGCCTCTCCGGAGGCACTCCGGGTAACTCCTCCGGAAACACGTCAGCAAACTCTCTAACTACTGGGACCTTCGAAAACGAGGGCTGATCCCTAACCCGCGTATCTACCACATACGCCAAATAACCGGCACACCCGTGCTGAACATACCGTCGAGCCCTGGCCGCCGAACAAAACCCTGATCCCATCCTGGTGCCCTCGCCATATACCACCAGTTCTCCCCCACTTGGGGTTCGAACTATCACTCGCTGTCCCTCACAGTCGATCATGGCGCCAAATCGACTTAGCCAATCCATCCCTACGATCACGCACACTTCCCCCATGGGAATAGGAATCAAATCTATCGGGAAGGGCACCCCGAAAATCTCCAACTCGCATCCCCGGTAGACCGAAGAAGCAGAAACCCCGTGCTCGTTGGCGATCGAAACTCGCAACGGACACTCAAGCTCATCTACTGGCACACTAAACCCTCTACTGAAAGTCTGAGATACGAACGACCGACTCGCCCCCGAGTCAAATAAAACCAAAGCAGGCAAAGAATTCACTAAAAACGTACCTATTCACAGGTACAACCAATAAGCATAACACAAATACAATAACTGAGACAGAGAAAAGAAACGTACCAGCAACCACATCCGGTGCTGCCTTGGCCTCCTCGACCGTGAGCTGGAAGGCGCGACCCTGAGCCTTCGGAGGCTCCACCTTGACTGGCCTCCCATCCCCAATCCTCACAGTAGTTGGCGCGGGACCCTGCGCCGACTTGGCGGCGAGCTGCGGACAGTTGGTCTTCACGTGACCAACCTGATGACAATGGTAGCAAATCCTCATATCTGCTGGAGGGGCGGACTGATGGCAGTCCCTGGCATAGTGCCCCTCCTTGCCACATTTGTGGCATCCACCTCCTGCTCAACAAACCCCCGAATGACCCCTCCCACACTTTCCACAAGTGCGGCTCTGCTGACTCCCAGTCCGAGTATCAACGGTCTTAGACCGCTTAGGCGCCGGCTGAGACTGTGCCGGTGCCTGACGCTGCTCCTTCAACTGCAGCTCTATCTCCAACTCACGCCGCCTCGTAGCTTCCTGAAGATCCAGAAGGGTATCACATCGCTGTGTAGACACAAACTGTCGAATATCAGTCTTGAGCATACTCAGATAACGAGTCATCTGAGACTGCTCTGAAGCAAACTCCGGGCAAAACATAGCCCTCTCCGTGAACATACGGGTAATCTCCATCACTGACTCCCCATCCTATCTCAATGTCAAAAACTCCTGAGCAAGCCGCTCTCGCTCAACACGTGGAACGTAGCGGGTGCGGAACATATCCCGAAACAGCTCCCAAGTAACAACAGCTCGTTGATCATCCGTGTACGACCCTGTCGTCAATCTCCACCAGTCCTTTGCCCCAAGCCTCAGCAGGTTCAGGGCACACCTGACCTTTTGGTCAGCAGGACATGAACACGTGAAGAAACATCCCTCCACGTCTGATAACCACCTCATAGCTCTGATCGCATCCTGTGTACCATCAAATGTCGGGGGCTTCGTATTATCGAAGTCCCGGTACTGGAAAGCCCTGTTGGCTCCTCCCCCAACCCCTGCCGCAGTTACAGCCGAAGTGGCTGCAGCGGCAGCTGTCTCTGCTAGAGCTGCATATCGCTCATCAAAGTACTCGACCATCGCGGTCTTAATCGACCCAAACATCTCTGGCAGCTGTGCTCGGAACGATACAACAATCTCGTCGTGCATAATCTCCCGGATCCTGACATCCAACTCCTCGGTCCCTATCTGTACCACGGGCTCAGGTGCTACCGGCACCTCCGACCCTCCGTCTCCCGACCCTGACCCCGATCCGGACCCTGATCCTGATCCGGGCCCAGCAGCAAAACGTCTCGTCACCACCATACTGAAAGATATACTCAAACATCAGATAAATAACATAGTATCGGGAGATCAAAACCCACAAACCCTAGAGGTTGTGACTTCCTTGCTACGCGTATGGGTCCTGTGCTTTTAGTAGTACGGGCCCATACTACCTTCCACACCTACCCATATTTGTCTCAAGTATCACCACAACACCCTAACACTAGCATCAACATAAAATGCGCTCAACCCTCACCCCTAGAGGAATATCAACTATCTCGCAACGGGTCTTACCGCTTCTCACAACTCACACATCCATGAAACTTTCATCATCCCCTGCAGCGCTAGTGTATGCTAACTGCACAAAACGCTGGACCCAATAGACTTTCGAATGTCCAATCCTACCCGAAGGCCGAATCAACATTCTCAGGATACGAGGTCTTTATTATGCACAACCGTGATGCATACACTAACATCTACAGTTATGATGTTAATTCCATATACAAGAAACCCTAGGCTAATGGGCATTATATAATCAGGCAAGTCTATCATGCGATTCCTGAAGATCCCTAGCCTAGCACTAGCATGCTGTTCTAACATATCAAATATCAAATAACTGTATGGTATTTTGGGGTTTACTTACAGGCTCCGGCTGATCGTACCCTCTGCATCCTCCATCCTTTATTTTGAAAACCATTTTAAAAATTTCACTTTACGAAAATCTCTTTGATTTGAGACTGGATTCACACGAGTGTTCCTCCAATTCGCTCAAACCAAGGCTCTGATACCAACTTGTAACATCCATAAATGTTACGCCAAATTTAAACTTTTCAAGCATAAATAAAACCAAATAGTATATGTTTACAAAAGTGTTTTCAATTCATTATTCAATCAGAGTGTCCCAAAAGCCAGATCACAAGGATGAGGAGTGGTACGGTCACGCCTTCGCCTTGTCATGAAATCCTGAAGTACCTGAAACAATAAACTGAAAACTGTAAGCCCGAGGGCTTAGTGAGCTACCCCCAAAATACCAATACCACACTGATAATACCATATCCGTAATAATCAATCAATCAACATGCATACTGGGCCATTTTCCTAATTGGACCGCCCTACAGGGCCTACAGTCCAACTGAATCTATACCGAGCCTTCGGCATGACTGGACCGCCACGTGGGCGTACAGTCTCCCCGGGCCGCTCATAGGGTGTGTTGGCCTTCAGCACAGAGCAGGACCGCCTCAACCCAAGCAACAAGCAATTAATCATGTGCGCATAACTAACATATACTGGCATATACAATCATCAAACATATCTATCTCACTGATCACCAAACATATCAATCACTCATAACTAGAGCACGGACCTAGCAGGTCACTAACATATTAATCCCTACGGATCATAAGAGCATAACATACTGTCTATCCTGATTCCGATCTAACAGATCATATCCACATGTAACATACCATAACGATAACAACTAAAGGGCCGACCTTGGTGCCTTAGACCCTATCGATATAGTGAGGATAACTCACCTCGCAGATGTCGACTCGGCAGACAAACCCCCACTCTCAAATCACTTGACATAGGCTCCACCACCTAATACCATATCACAATATACTCATAAGTCCTTAACCTTATAAGGTACTCCATAAACCGACTAGTCAACCCCTGGTCAAAGTCAAAGTCCTCAGTCAAGGTCAACAGTCCATGTTGACCTTAACTCGCCGAGTACCCTCAGCTACTCGCCGAGTTCCTTGAAGTTCTTTCCCACTCGCCGAGTCACCGGGGTGACTCGTCGAGTTCCTACGATTTCCAATCGAAACTCTAAGGCCACCCGCCGAGTTTCCTTCTTGCAACACGATGGATACACACACATTCATAACTTGGGGAAAACTCATCCGACTCACCGAGTTGTTCATACAACTCGTCGAGTCTATGGCAATCTTCATAGGACTCGCCGAGTTGCTCATCCAACTCGTCGAGCTCAAGGCCATCTTCATACGACTCGCCGAGTCAACCTTGTGACTCGCCGAGTCCCTTCAGTCCTTAAGCCATACAGACTCATTTAAGCCATGCAGTGGCTCCAAATTACAGATCCAAGCTTCTAGGGCATGCTTTTCACGTAAAGTTGCAAACTTTACGTGCATGCATGACTATTAAGGCTCTTAATGCCAAAACTAAGCTCTTAATGGGGCTTCATGCACAAGAAGGGCCTCATTCTCGACAAAAAACAGAAACTTTATGATTCTAGAACTTGGGAAGGGTCCAGATCTGAAGTTACAACTTCAGATCTAGTCCATAGCCCATCTTATCAACTCAAGGTCCATAAAAAGCCCCCAAAACTCAACCATAAAGAGGTCTAAAAGGGAAAGAAGTAGAAGGCAATTGGATACCTCAAGAAGATGCTAACTGAGGTATGATCTGATTCCCACACTTCCTTGCTCCAATTTCCTTGCCGTCCAAGCCTTTTCTCTTCCAAGAAACTTCTTTCCAAGCTTAACACACACACAAATAGGCACCACACGAATTAGGGTTTTCTTAGGAACTCTCCAGAACTGTAAAGAGACCAAAGGAGGCTGAGGCTCCTTTAAATAGGGTGCAAGACCCTGGGATTTAGGGTTTCATTTGCCAGCTCCTACTCGTCGAGTCCCTTCATGGACTCGGCGAGTAGGTCACTAAACACGCGATCCCACCCCGCTGCTACTCGACGAGTAGGGCAACCAACTCGTCGAGTAGGACATAAAACCAAATAACCTTTTATTTAAATCCATACCTGAGAATCGGGGCGTTACATTTGGACTTATAAAATCTATTTTTGATGTGGTAATGATTATGCTAATCCATTTTCAAAAGTTACTACCAAAGTTTCAAGTTTTATATATGTTTATATGATTCTTGAAAATTGTTGATATGAATGTTCATGCTTATGAGTTTTGGTAGATCATAGGAATTATTTGCAAATTGTTTGTTAGTGTAATTCTTGATCTAAATGCCAATTAATGGACTCCATAACTTGTCCTCAAGTTATGGAATTCCAAAAGTCTTTTCTTTAAAACCATTAAACCTCATAAGTTATAGAAATGAAAGGTTTTGAATAGTTTCAAAACTTGCCCTCAAGTTTTGGAATTTGTAAAGTCTCACACGCACTTTAATTCCAATCCCTAGAATTTTAAAAGTTTAAAATTCAACCCTTAGTAGGCCTCATTCACGAATCCGGTCTATAAGGGGGATATAAGGTTGTTGCCTATAAAATGGCAGCTTAATGAGTGTCCACTCTCACCCACCGCTTCCTTGACTGGTGGAGGGTCATTAGCCGAACGGGTAGGACATAGACTATAATTCTCATTAAAAGTATAATGATTATAAAGTAACTAAATGTTTTATAAATTCCCAATCTTAATTACTTTAGGAAAATGTGAATTTGGTGCTAACCCATGAAATTACACGTTGTACCTTACCAAGTCGTTAGTGGAGCGTGTGTGGTTAACCGGCACACTAACATGGACTAGTAAGTCTGGCAAAGGGTAACTTAATGTTTATCATAGATTGGTGGAGCGCGTGTGGTTAACCGGCACATCGATTAGGTGATAAAATTAAGGGTACCAAGTTAATTTGCATGGTTATTCACACCTTGTTTGTGATCCTCGGCATCCCAGTCACAAACTTGAGAGGGCATAATCGAGATTTAAACATGTCATTGAAAAGTTCAATGAATCTCAAAAGGATCTAGGAGTTTCAATCCAATTAAAACCTAATAATTTATTTCGTTTTTCATGGTGGAAATTGGTGAATCGTCATTCGCATACCTTCAAATATTTTATAGCTTGGATTACGGCATCCCTCTTCCAAGTTATAAAGTATTGTGTTGGTTCCTAGCCTTAATATTACATTTGGGTGTCTTATTAAGGATTCTTTATCTAATCTAAACTTGTCTTTCTTCTTTTTAGATGTCTTCCAACAATGCTTCTGGCTCAAACCCTACCGACTCCTTCTCTCTCATGAATCTTTATGGGAGAGTCATCTTTGATGGTTCAAACTTTAATGATTGGATCAGGAACATCAGGATGGTCACACGTTACAAGGACAAGGAATATGTCCTCGACAAGGAGCTGAAGGAAATTGATGAGTCTTCTGCTACTCCACAGGAGATCGCTGACTTTAGGACTCATGAGAGAGATGCCACCAAGGTGGCATGTATCATGTTGGCCACAATGACAGCTGAACTCTAAAAGTCCTATGAGGACTTTTACCCTTTTGAGATGCAAATGGACCTGATGGATAGATACAATTAGAGTGCTCGTCAAGAGAGGTATGAAATCATCTCATCCATGATAACAAGCCGAATGAAGGATGGTGAACCCATCACGGGCCACATGCAGAAAATGAAAAGGTTTGTGGACCGTTTGCTGAAGTTGAATGTGAACTTCCCCGAGGAGCTGGCAATTGACATCATACTGCACTCCTTACCTCCATGTTATGATCAGTTCCGAATGACCTATCACACGAACAAGGAGGAGGTCACACTCAGCAAGCTTCAAGGACTTTTGAAGACCGCCGAAAGAGGTCTCAAAGGTAAGTCGGTTGTTACCACTCCTACTCCTACCACCGCCCCTGTACTGGAAATCAGGCAATGTAAAGGGGAAAAGAGGAAGACCACTTCGAAGGGTACCAAGGTAAAGTCTCTTGATGGCTCCTCTTCGAGTGGAACCAAAGGTGGTTCTGCCACTCTCTATTCCAACCCAAAAGAAGTTGAATGCTTATATTGTGATGATAAGGGGCACTGGAAACGAAACTGCCGCAACTACCTGCAAGATGTTAAGGATGGGAAGGTTAAACCTACCCATGTAGGTATTTACATTATATTGTCTAATAACTCACCACATACTAATTATTGGGTCCTTGATACAGGTTGTGGTATTCACATTTGTTCTGATTTGCAGTGCCTAAAAAGAAGTGAGGATGTGGAGCATGAGAAGATAAACTTAATCATGGGTAATAGGAAAGCTTCACCTGTCACCAAGATTGGAGTTTATTCTTTATTGTTGAGTAGTGGGTTAATGTCAGATTTGAATAAATATTGTTATTCGTCTGAAATGGCGAGAAATATTATTTCTTTTCACGGTTTGTACAAACAAGGATTTACTTTTTCATTTGATTATGAATGTGGTGGTATTAATGCTTTTTATAATGTTGTTCTTTATTTTAAAGCATTACCTTGTGATGGTGTATATGAAACTATGTCGGTTGTAGACAACTTAGGAAATAATGTATTGCATATAGATTCTTCCACTAGTTCAGATAAGGCATCCTTGTGGCATTATCGTCTTAGATATGTTAACAAGAAGCGCATAGGCCAACTCCAAAAGGCTGGAGTCTTGGAGTCATTTGACTTAAGGTCAGATGATAGTTGCGAATCTTGTTTACTTGGAAAAATGACTAAGTCACCCTTCACTGGTACTTGTGCTAGGGGTGAAGGTTTGTTGGACCTCATACACACAGATATGTGTGGACCCTTCAGAACCACCACAAGGGATGCTAGTCGCCTCTATGTGACTTTTACTGATGATTACAGTAGATATGGTTATCTCTACTTAATCAAGCATAAGTCAGAAACCTTTGAGAAATTCAAAGAGTTTAAACAAGAAGTGGAGAATCAGCTGGGCAAGAACATTAAGATGCTACGATCTGATCGAGGTGGAGATTATCTTAGTACATAGTTCTTTGACTATCTTAAGGAATGTGGAATTGTATCACAATTGACACCTCCCATAACACCACAGCTTAATGGTGTGGCTGAGAGGCGCAATCGAACCTTGTTGGACATGGTTCGTTCCATGATGAGTTGAGCTTCGTTACCAATCTCATTTTGGGCGTATGCCTTAGAGACAGCCACCCATATCCTTAATCTAGTCCCTACCAAGAAGGTTGCCAAAACACCTCACGAGATGTGGACTGGAAAAGTTCCCAATTTAGACCACATCAAGGTTTCATTACAAGCTCGAACCTCGAAGTGAGCGATGTATTTTCATCGGCTACCCACATAAATCCTTTGGTTACCTCTTCTACAGACCCAGTGAACATGTGGTCTTTGTGGCAAGGAGAGGAGTCTTTCGCGAGAGAGAATTCATAAGCCAAGGAAACGGTGGGAGGCAAATTGACCTTGAAGAGCTTCAGGAGTCAAGTGGTGACGGAACCTCAAACCCTAGAAATCAACCTGAGGAGGAAACTCCTATTGAACCAACTGACGAGTCTGTACCTCTGAGGCATTCCACTAGTGTTAGAAATACGCCTGAGCATTATTATGGTTTCCATATTACTGCGGAAGGTGATACATTTATCAGTGATAGTACACTGGTAAATCTGGATGAACCTAACAGCTTTAAGGAAGCCACGGCAGGCCCTGAGTCTGCTAAATGGAAAGAGGCTATGGACAACGAGATTCAGTCCATGTATGACAATCAAGTTTGGAACTTGGTTGACAATGTACCGGGTCGTAAGACATTCAGGTGCAAATGGTTCTTCAAGAAGAAGACCGACATGGATGGGAAAGTGCACAATTATAAGGCGCGACTGGTTGCGAAGGGCTTCACCCAAACTCAGGGAGTTGACTATGATGAAACCTTCTCACTAGTAGCGAAGATTAAGTCTATTAGGGTTATGCTTGCCATTGCTGTATTTCATGATTATGAAATATGGCAAATGGATGTCAAAACCGCTTTCCTTAATGGAAAGTTGGTTGAGGATGTTTACATGAGTCAGCCAGAGGGTTTTGTCAATGCCAAGTACCCTGATAAAGTGTGTAAGCTTGAGAAATCCATTTATGGATTGAAACAAGCATCTCGCAGCTGGAATCGTTGTTTTGATGAGAAAGTCAAAGAGTTTGTTTTTTCGAGAAGCGAGGATGAGTCATGTGTATATGTCAGAGCTAGTGGGAGTATAGTTAGCTTTTTGGTACTGTATGTGGATGGCATACTACTCATAGGAAATGACATCCCAACTTTGCAGGAGATTAAGTCCTGTCTTGGGAAGTGTTTTGCTATGAAGGACCTTGGAGAAGCTGCCTATATCCTAGGGATAAGGATATTGAGAGATAGGAGTAAAAGACTAATTGGACTTAGTCAAAATACCTACTTAGACAAGGAAGGTATTCACACCCCTTATAAGGAAATGTTTCATTCTCCTTCCAAGCCGATGTGGGATCAGGTGAAACCCACCTTCACCCCCCCCATTATAGGGTTTGACGTCCTTGTCGAACACATCGAGCCGTGCCCTAGCTCTGATACCATTTGTTACACCCCCTCTGGCCCGTATCACAATATTGTCCGCTTTGGGCTCCCGGCACGAAAACTTCCCAGGAGGCCACCCATCCCTGAATTGCTCTCGCCCGAGCACGCTTAACTGCAGAGTTCTTATGGGATCTGCTGCCCTCACGGCTTTAAAACGTATTGTGATAGGGAAGGTATCCACACCCCTTATCAGGAAATGTTTTGTTCTCTTTCCAAGCCGATGTGGGATCATGTGTAACCCACCTTTAGGGCAAAGCGTACGTTAGGCGTACAAGGTGTACGTGCCCAGGATTTATCAGGCATTGTACTATTTTTATTCAAGTTTAATTAGTAAGTGTTGGAATTTTTAGGGCAAAGCGTACGCTGGGCGTACAAGGTGTACGCACGGCATACGCATATGAGGCGCGGATCGGGGGATTCCCATGCGTACGTTGGGCGTAGGGTGGCCATATGCAAATCCTAAATTTTAGGGTTTTCACCCTATTTAAACAACTTATAATCTTCAAGGTCATTATCCTCTCAGCCTCCCTTGCCCTCCCAGTGCCCAAATTGAACCCTAACCCTCTTGTTTGCATTTTGAGCTTACTTTGAGCATTTTGGTGTTGTTTTGGTGATTTTTAATAGAAAGAAGTTTGAAGAAGGAGAAAGGAATTGAAGGGAGCTTGTAGATCCAGGGGATTAGCACCATTTCTGACTCATTTGAGGTATCAAGCTTCAAACTTGGCTAATGCTTGTTTACATTTGGTTTTGGGGTGTTTTATGTCAATTTTGGACTCCACTGTTGAGGTTTCTTGAGTCTTGGTTGTTCCAGACCATAAGAGTTGTCCTTTTGAGCTCTTGGAGGCATTTAGAGTTATAAAAATCGGACCTTGATGGTTAAGCCACAACCATGCAAGTGTTTGATGGTCAAAAAGTTTGCTTAAGGACTTAAATCATGTTTTAACCCCCATCTATGCATGCAAAGATATAAAGTTTGTAACTCTATGGATTAGGAAGTCTTAAAGGACCTGGATCTATGTTTTGGACATTAAGACTTAATAGATTAAGTCACAAAAGGAGTCCTTAGGAAGCTGGCCAGTACGTTGGGCATACACCCTGGTACGCTGCACGTACTGGGTCAACTTCCCGCTTCTGGTCAAGGTCAGCGTACGTTGGGCGTATGTGCCATGTACGCCGTGTGTACGTATGCAGAGTGTCGAATGTGGGCTTTTGGGCCTTAGAAGTTTGGGCCTGGATTGTTGGGCCTCATGGGCCACTGTGGAATAAGGCCTCTGGGCCTAGAACTGAGATTTATGGTATTGGGCCTTTTTGGAAATAATGAGCCATTAGAAATTATTTATTTTGGGCTAAGTGTATGTATGTTGGGATTAAGTTAAGGCCCATTTGAGGAGTTGGGCCCAATTTGGAAAATTGGGCCATTGGTGGGCCACTAGTGGGCTTGGGAAGACTACTTAGATTTGGGCCTTTCATGTTATGGTGTTGGGCCTTAGGCATTGACCAAATTAGATCAGGGGTAAAATGGTCATTTTACCCTAAGAAGGATTACTAGTTTTTGACTAAGTGTTATTGTGGTAATGTTAGCTCAGGGAGTCTTCGGAGTAGCTGTTAGAGATTTCTTGTCGTGAGATTCTGCATTCAGCCTTGTGAGGTGAGTTACCTTCCTGGTAGTAGTGGGCCTAAGGCACCAAGGTCGGCCCACTAGTAGGAGTTTGTAGTTAGATGATTGTCTTTGTGATAATCGTATGGTATTCCACTATCTGTTATGACTTATGTGCTAGTATGCTATGATATTATGTGATAGTGGTAAGGGTGGAATAGACCCCGTATCCGGTTGATAAACCGGAGGGTAGGTCGGGCACCCAGATATGTCTGACAGTCTGTTTATGTATGATAATGTATGCTATTATGTGGTAGTGGTAGGGGTGAAATAGTCCCCATAACCGGTTGAAATAAATTGGAGGGTAGGTCGGGCACCGAGGTATGCCTGACAGGGGTAGGTCGGACACCCCGATATGTCTGACATGGGTAGGTTGAGCACCCAGGTATGCTCAGCAGGGTAGGTCGGGCACCCAAATATGCTTGACAATATGTTTGTTGTATGGTGTGTGGTATGATGGGGGAACTCACTAAGCTTCGTGCTTATGGTTTTCAGTTTTTGTTTCAGGTACTTCTAGCTCGAAGGGGAAAGGGTCGGCTTGATCGTATCGCATCACACTATGGATTTTCCGCACTAGTGATTTTGGGATTATGACTCTGATGATGATTTTATATGTATCATGGATTGCACAACTAAACTATTTTATGTTTTCATGGTTTTGGGAAAAATGAAATGGTTCGTTTTATGATTGATAAACATAAAAATGAAATTCTCGGGTTGTAATTTAAAGGTGTTACATGATGGTTAAGACGTCGATGTCACTAAAGATGGAAAGAAAATAGAAGTTGAGGAGGATGAGAGATGGGATGGTGACTGGTGGGACCCAGATTAAATTTCTCAAATGTGGTTTCAGGTTTAGGGTGAGAAGATACATATATGTGGGTTATATTAATTTCTTTTAAATATATAAAAAAAAAAAATAAGAAAATTAATTAAAAAATAAATTAATAAGGGCATAATAGTCTTTTTAGGTAAGACATGGACCAAACGTGCAGTTAAAATAAACAGTAGGGACCATCCATGTTAAAAAAAATAAGTTAAGGACCAAACACGCAAATTATCCCAAACCATAGGGACCATTCATGTAATTTACTCTTACCTTTTCGGTATGTTCACATCTAGGTAACTATTTTTTTGTACACATCTAGGTAACAAACTTTTTGGAAGTGTTTTCATATGACCATTATGACCGGATGTAACTTGCTACAGCCGGTCATAATGGTCATATGTGAACACTTCCAAAAAGTTCATTGCCTAGATGTGTACAAAAAAAAGTTATCAAGATGTGAACAAACTAAAACGTTAATTAACTTAATAAGTCTATTTCCCATAAATAATGGTGAGACATGTCTCACACATATATCCTTTTAACAATATCTTAATATTGTAAATTAAAAATTAAAAAGATTTTAAAACGCTTGGAAATGAAGATGTTCGTAGTTGCCCTTCGTGATTTGATAAATTTGCAATTTGACCCTTGTAAGTAGTAGGCGGGGCGTACAATAGGGTACACTTAGCGTACTAGATGAGAAGCTAGTACGCGGGGCGTACCTCATGTGTACGCTTAGCGTACTAATGATAAATGGTCGTGGGTCCAAAGCCTCGTATGTTGGGCGTACGAGGAGTACGTGTCGTGTACGAGGGGGGAGATAAGAAACCTTAATTTTTCAAGTTGTACCCTATATAAGCCATATGTTAGCCTCTTTTGATCATTTCCTATCCATCCTCCATATCCTAAAAACCCTAATTCGTTCCATAGCCCATGTTTGGTGATCTTGAGCTCTTGTGAAGTTTTTATGGAGGGTTTTGTGTATCTAGAAGAAGAAGAAGAAGCTTGAAGACTAGTTCTTTGGAGGAGGGCTTTGAGATCCAACTTTATCATCCTCTTTTGGTGGCTTCTAAGGTATAAAGTTCAAACCTTTCCATTTCATTTCTTAGATCTTCTCATTGGAATGTTTTTGGTCATTTTGGTCCTTTTGGTTGGTGATTGGGAATTAAGGACGTTTTTGGAGCTTAGCCTTATAGATCTGGACATGTTAAGGGTTCCTTGTGCATAAAGGTGCAAACTTTATGGTGATTTTGGTCTCATGCAAGTATTAAGTCATTTATTAAGCTCATTTGAGCTCTAGAGTGCCATTAAGCCATGCATGCACAAAAAGTTGGCAACTTTATGTGATTAACCACCTTGGGGAAGTCAGATCTGAGTTTGGATCAAAGTCTTAATGGATTAAGAGCTGAATTGGAAAAGTTAGCCATGATTGGTGAGTACGTTGGGCGTACAAGTTTGTACACTGCACGCGCAAGCCTTTCATGCAGTACATTGAGCGTACAGGCTGAGTACACCCCGCGTACTCAGCAGACTTGGGTTTCATTGTTTGGGCTTCGACTTTGGGCTAGGATGGGCTTGGTTGTCTTGGTCCATGTTGGGCTATCTGGATTTTATGGTTGGGCTACTGAGGCTTTATTGGACTCTCTTGGGTGAAGGACCATGAAAGGGATTGGGCCCAATTTGGATAATTGGGCCATATTTGGGCCTTGAGTGCTTGTGTTAGATTTTGAGCTTTTGAGTCATCTAGATTGGGCCTTGGCCTTGGGCCAAGTTAGAGGAAGGGTAAAAAGATATTTTACCCTAATTTGGACTCTTAGTGTGAGTGAGAATCTAGTTATTGATGGGTTGTCTCTTTGGTATTTGATAGCGCGTGGATTTTGGCGGATCTGTAGTAAGATTTTTATCCATGGGTTTCAACTGTCTGAGGTGAGTCTCCTAATTTTACTATTGGGTCGAAGGCACCAATGTCGGCCTATTGGTTTATAAATTATAGGAAGACCAGGGGTGACCCTTGGCATTTGTATGAAAGACCAGGAGGTGGCTCCTGGCAAATCTGTATGCAAGACCAGAGTTTGGACTCTAGCAGTTAAGTAGATAAGTAGTTGTAGATTGTATGCTAGTTTTCTTTGTGATGCTTTCATGGAAGACCAGGAGGTGGCTCCTGGCACTTGTCTATAAGACCCAAGGTTTTGGTCCCCGGTCTGGCATGGAAAGACCATGATACGATTCGTGGCATAATGACAAGACTATGGTTGGCACATAGCACCTCCTATTGCATGTTTGATAAGTATGACTCGTATGTTATGTATGATATGTGGTATTTGGGGAACTCACTAAGCTTTGTGCTTACAGTTGTTGTTTATGGTTTCAGGTACTTTTGGTTCGAAAGGGAATGGCCTGGCTTGATCACAGCGCATACACCCATATTTTCCCCAACCTTGTGATTTTGGGATTGTACTCTGATAACTGCTTTTATTATAAAATAACTTTAAGTGTTTTAGTAAATGATAAAATGGGTGTTTTGGTTTTCTTTAAAATGAAATTTTTACCTTCATATTTGGGGGTGTTATAGATTTTATCACTATTTTTTTTTGGAAGTATAGACACGTACAAACTTAATCAAAATTGAAGGAAAAGTTTTTAAAACTCCTAGACGGTTTGGAAGTCTACGTAGGTATAATACATTGATTATGGAATGTTTATCATGAAAAATGATTTAATAGGGTAATATAGTTTTCGTTTTGTATAAATTTAGTCATTTATGTTTTTTTGTCCACATTTGACCATTAAACTTTTTTTATACACATTCAGTCGTTATTACAAGTTGCTTTAGGTTTTGCTCACTTGGCATTCTTACATGGACAATCATTAAAAAATTGGTGATACATGGCTCATCCCTCACTTCCCTCGCTTATAACATGAATGAATCCCCCAATCGGTCAAAATTGTTGCAACCCTACCTAATCTCCTCCGAGAAGAAGATGTCGACGGGCTCATCGAGCTCCATCGCATACAAGAAGATTATTTGTGATTGTTGACTCCCGATTCGAATTTTCACATCCAAGACTAAGAAGATTATTTGTGATTGTTACCCTAATTTGGACTCTTAGTGTGAGTGAGAATCTAGTTATTGATGGGTTGTCACTTTGGTATTTGATAGCGCGTGGATTTTGGCGGATCTGTAGTAAGATTTTTATCCATGGGTTTCAACTGTCTGAGGTGAGTCTCCTAATTTTACTATTGGGTCGAAGGCACCAATGTCGGCCTATTGGTTTATAAATTATAGGAAGACCAGGGGTGACCCTTGGCATTTGTATGAAAGACCAGGAGGTGGCTCCTGGCAAATCTGTATGCAAGACCAGAGTTTGGACTCTAGCAGTTAAGTAGATAAGTAGTTGTAGATTGTATGCTAGTTTTCTTTGTGATGCTTTCATGGAAGACCAGGAGGTGGCTCCTGGCACTTGTCTATAAGACCCAAGGTTTTGGTCCCCGGTCTGGCATGGAAAGACCATGATACGACTCGTGGCATAATGACAAGACTATGGTTTGCACATAGCACCTCCTATTGCATGTTTGATAAGTATGACTCGTATGTTATGTATGATATGTGGTATTTGGGGAACTCACTAAGCTTTGTGCTTACAGTTGTTGTTTATGGTTTCAGGTACTTTTGGTTCGAAAGGGAATGGCCTGGCTTGATCACAGCGCATACACCCATATTTTCCGCAACCTTGTGATTTTGGGATTGTACTCTGATAACTGCTTTTATTATAAAATAACTTTAAGTGCTTTAGTAAATGATAAAATGGGTGTTTTGGTTTTCTTTAAAATGAAATTTTTACCTTCATATTTGGGGGTGTTATAGATTTTATCACTATTTTTTTTGGAAGTATAGACACGTACAAACTTAATCAAAATTGAAGGAAAAGTTTTTAAAACTCCTAGACGGTTTGGAAGTCTACGTAGGTATAATACATTGATTATGGAATGTTTATCATGAAAAATGATTTAATAGGGTAATATAGTTTTCGTTTTGTATAAATTTAGTCATTTATGTTTTTTTGTCCACATTTGACCATTAAACGTTTTTTATACACATTCAGTCGTTATTACAAGTTGCTTTAGGTTTTGCTCACTTGGCATTCTTACATGGACAATCATTAAAAAATTGGTGATACATGGCTCATCCCTCACTTCCCTCGCTTATAACATGAATGAATCCCCCAATCGGTCAAAATTGTTGCAACCCTACCTAATCTCCTCCGAGAAGAAGATGTCGACGGGCTCATCGAGCTCCATCGCATACAAGAAGATTATTTGTGATTGTTGACTCCCGATTCGAATTTTCACATCCATGACTAAAGAGACCCTAACAAAAAGTTCAAAGTTTGCCCCTGGTATGTTGACAATGAATTTTTTTACAACTTATTTTATCAAATTGACCTTCTTACCCTCTTAAAATTTGATTTATAATACCGAATAAACCATGTAAAATGTGCAAGTATTAAGATTGGGTTGATGAATACCTTGTCAATGTGAACGCGGATTTTACACATGAACTTGTTGCAGTAAAAGAGGAGGTTTCATTGTCAAAATGAAATCTAAACATCGGTTCTTCACCGAGTTGCACTTTGATGCCATCCTTGTTGGAGTATCCTAGTTCAGTTGGCGTAGGAACAGGTCTTGAACCTCCAACTTGATTTACTGTAACTTCCATTGATCTCCTCCTCATTTGCTCCATTTCTACTACCGATTTGCGGGTCCTTTCAAAATCATCAGCCTTCTTTGCATTGGGAAGAAAGTTCACCCAATAGACTACAACAAGACGATTTTTTTCTTCCTTTTGTTGTTGTCGCTGAGTCTGCCTTGCCTTTCTTGCTTGAAGGGCACACTTGAAGGCTTCAAACTTATTTTTCTTTAAATCCGTGATTGGATGATATCGGGCCTAGCTATCATCTGAAGCATAACCATCAAAACATGTAACCACCAGGGTGTCCCCCAGGTTTACGGATCCTCACACAATGGTGCTCCCTGTGCCTAATCCGCTTGTGAGTAATGTTGGAGGTATAGGATTTCCGAAACTTCCTTGATCTCCCTGGTCTTGAACCAAGTTTAGCCTCTATTCCGTTCTAGCTAGGGTCTCTGAAAAAGGACCCTGCGGTGCATTCAGTGTTTGATGTGTATGTGTGATTTGAAAAAGAATGGAGCTCAGCTCCTCAGGTGTAACAAAGTGCATGTGCTTTATCCCGGAGACCTTGGGACATTTTTTGACACCGGAATCCACTTGGAATCTCGATTGAGCATTATCTCCATGTTGGTGATATCGAACCGTTATACTTTTTGTAGTAGAGTGGATGGATGGGGTTTTCTTAGGTGATTCAATGTTGAATTGAATGTGTAAGGGTCGAATTGTTGTAATTAGTCGAAGTATGTTTTGGACTCTTCGAATATTTTGTAATGTATTTTACTAGGGCGCTTTTATTCGAAGCTTTAGAGTCAATGCCTTAGTATATTTTTTGTATGCTTTCAGTTCCCTATAAATAGGGTTATTTACTAGAGTTAGAAAAGAACTTTTACAGACTTGTCTACTATTCTCTGTAAAGAATTCGAAAGCATAATAGAGCATAACAAGATCATATTTACATCGTGTGTTCAAATCTCATATTCTTACTTGAATTCATACTCTGATTAATTCATTACTCGATTCATAGGTACATCAATTGGTATCAGAGCAGGAATCATATCTCTGATCTGATTTTCACGCTGTTCAAAAAGTTTTTGAATCAACTTTTTGATTCAAAAGTTTCCGCATTTTTTGAAAGTGAAAAATTGTCTAGATCTTAGTCTGTGATTCGATTCTGCATTTGAATTGTTGAATCGAGTGTTATTCTTATCAATTCGATTTGATTCATCTAGTTTGTTTTCAAATTCTCAAATCTTTTCAAACTTCTCAAAATCTTCTTCTGTACAACAATGGCGAGTTTCAATCTCAATTCGATGACCTCGTTTTCTCATCTGCTAGGTTCATCAACCAAAATTCCAATGCTAATCCCTGAATACTATGATCAGTGGGCTGATTGTATGCAGGATTATCTGAATGGTCTGGATGAAGAATTATGGTCATGTATCACTGGAAATGTCAATGTTCCAGTGAATGTTCAACCAATTGGATCATCTTCTACAAATTCTGGAGTTGATAATCAAACTGATCGTCTGAAGAAACTGGAGAAGAGGTGTATGAGGGAACTGCGAGGTGCATTGCCTCCAGTTGTGTACAATTACGTTAGGAGTTGTACAACTGCAAAGGAAGTCTGGAACAATCTGAAAGATAAATTTCAAGGAAGTGAGAAGACAAAAATCAATTCAGTTAAACAGTGCTTGGTTGAGTTGAAAGATTTCAAACAACAAGAAGGAGAAACAATTGAAGTTTACTATGATCGTCTAAACGAGTTAATCTATCGGTGCAATCGCTATGGAATTACCAGGACATCAATGGAATTCAATCTCATCTTTGTAATGGGGCTTCGAAAAGAATGGAGAAGTGTGAGTATGATGGTGAAGAATCAGCAAAGTTTTGATACATCAACTCTCAATGATTTGTACAATCAATTGAAAACACACGAAATTGAGGTAAATGAAATTGCTGAGGAATTGAAGTTGAATTTGGGAGGTCCATTAGCTCTTGTATCAAAGATTTCTGAGAAAGAAGCTGAAAATGGTGATTCTGAGGAAGAAGAAGGATTCATCATGAATTCGGATGATGAAGCAATAGCATTTTACTCGAATAATCGTGTCAAAAAAATTTTCAAAAAGCCGTTCAATTTGAAGACTAAGCTTGCTGAGGTAAAAGGAAATTCTGTGAGTAAAAATGTTGTTGAGGAGAAAAAGAAAGTTGAGAAGCAAGATTTGAAGATAGCTGATGGAAAGGGTGAGAAGAAGCTGAAAGGTGATGCAGGAATAGATTGTCATTATTGCAACGGTGCGAATCATCTTGCAAATGACTGTATGCTTCGAAAGAAGGATGAGAGGAAGAATAAAGTCAAAGATGAGGCATACTATGCAGAAAAGCTTGAGGTGGTTCGTGCTAAAGCAAAGAATTTGTCATTGGTTTCAAAGGGTGAGCATGAGGATGAAGATGGAACTTATCAAATCTGGTCATCCGGGTCAGACGATGAGGAAATGAGGAATCCAACGCATGGGGCGTTGTATGCGAAAATGGACGAGGACTCAGATGATGAGGAATTCGAAGTGAGGGGACGATGCTTCGTATCCAAAGCAGCTGACAAATCTCCAATGACAACAAAGGTACGTAAAATTCTCGAATCTTTTAATATTCCTACACATGTTTATGATTCTGAACTAATTTCTTTTGATGAGACGGTTACTTATTTTGATTCAATTGTTGTGTCTGCTAGCAATGAGGCCAACAAGTTGTCAATGGAGTTGTTAGAGGTCAAAAAGAGATTAGACATGAAAATAAGCAAAATTGAATGTTTGGAATTACAAATGACAAATATAATGTGTGATAGGGATAGGTTATCGAGTGATGTTAAACTTTTACTAGCACAAAGAAACATCTATTGTAATTCTGTTAAACGACTTTAGCAAATTAACTGATTTACATCATTCATGTGATATAAGTAAAGAGCAACATAGAAAATTACTACCTTTCCTAGCATTCGAAAGAGCCAAGGTAGATAATATTTCGTATGATTGTGAGCAAATAATAACTAATTTTGACAGAGTCCCTGATGATAGATATAAATATGGAATTGTCAAAATTGATGAATGTCTTGATGCGAATGAATTAGTTAACACAGTGAATGATACTTTGACTAAATCTGAACAAATTCAAATTTTGAAAAAGACTGAGAATTCAACATCTGATTCTCAATCTAATTTTGTTGATATTGAAGATAATTCTGACAATATTAGTGAAATTAGTGAACTTGAAGATGTTGATTGTTCTCAGTTGTCTGTTGTTAATGTTGCTTCAACATCAAAAGGAAAAGAAAAAGTTAAGGATTTGATGGTTGAAAATGAAACTGATATACCCTCAACTTCGAAAGTTTATGATATGAACTTCGTGGATCTCAAAGACAGCCAAACTGATGATAGTGATGATGAAGATGAAGTGAACATTTCGAAGGAAAAGAAATCTTCAAAGGAAGAAGAAAGTCCTCAAATTGTGGTTGATCAGGTGTATGGTGATACACAAAAGTTCGAAAAAGTGATGAATGAAAAAGGTGAACACTATCTTGAAACGAATTCAGTGGTTTATCCAAATTTCAAATGTACAGATAATGTCATTTTTCCAAATCAAGTTTTCGTAACTACTGGAAATGTTGAGAAAATCAAACCAGAATTAAAGAAGTTAGTTGAAGAGGATAATTCAAAAACAACTGATGAAGGTTTTTTCGCAAATCAAAGCACAGTTGAAAACAACTTAACAAAGAATTCGTATGTTTTCTAACGTCAAAAACCACAAAGAAAATGGGTTGAAAAATCAGAAATTGAAAAAGAGAATTCAAAACAAGTTGAAAAGGAATGTGAAAAAGTTGTCAAATTAAACTCCAAGGAATTCAAAGATCAAATTGACAAATTTTCGAAGGAAAACAACATTTCAAAAAGACAAGCAAGAAAGAAATTATTTTGGCAAAATGTTGAGTCTCAAAAGATGTCTGAATCACAATCACCCAAAAATGTTTTCAAAGATAAAAATTCATCTTTTTCAACAAAACCTCAATATTCATCTCAATCAAATCATTCAAAGTCTGAAGTGAATAAACAACCAAGGTTTTCGAAAGTTTCAGAAACTAATATTCCAAGAAAATTTTCAAATAACTCAAAACCAAATAAAAAATTCTTTCAACGTCAACATTTTAAATCAACAGTTGATACATCATATGCTAAATCTTTTATAACAAAACCAAAAGTTGATTTTGTTCCTATAAAGCCAAATTTTCCAAATCAAATGAAGAAAGAAACTATGAAAACTTCACGAGAAAAAGGAATAACGTCAAGGAAGAACATTGATCATTGGCTTGAAGGAAAAGGAAAGATGTATCAGTCAAATACATTTTCAAAGGAGCAAATTCACGAAGCGTATGAAAAGTATATGAATAATTCATTAAATGGCAGTTCATCGTCTAAGGATTCCAACATATCAGTCAAAGCATGGAAACCAGTTATAAAAGCAAAGAATGTTCATTCACAAACTCAGAATTCGAAGGGTAATGTCAGTGAACATTCGAAACCATCAAAAACTTATGTTTCGGTTCCTTTAAATAAAGAAGTGAACTTAATTGATAGTCTCAAAACAAAAGTTTGTGATTGGGTTAAAAGTTCTTCATTACATTCGAAATTGAAATCTAATTTCCAAGGACCCAAAAAGCCTTGGGTACCTAAATTTTTCCATTGAACGTAGGTACTATGTGATGAGCAATATGATAATAAGTGGTACATCGATAGTGGTTGCTCTCGTCACATGACTGTGAAGAAGGAGAATTTACGTGATTTTCGAAGTCTCAAAAATGCTGGAGTAGTGAAGTTTGGGAACAATAAAAAATGTCAAGTCAAAGGATATGGGAAGATCACGAATGGTCAATTCACAGTGAATCGGGTGGCATATGTTGAAGGTCTTCAACATAACTTGATAAGTGTTTCTCAACTTGTTGTGGGCACTGGCAATCAAGTTCTTTTTAACGAAGAAGGAAGTATTATTTCGAATGTCACAACAAAAGAGGTGTTACTGAAATCTAAAAGGAAAGGTGACATGTTCACTTTGGACATCAATCCGATAGTAGGGAAACCTGCTATATGTCTTCTTTCGAAGGCAACATCAGACTTAAGTTGGATTTGACATCGAAGACTTTCTCATCTCAATTTTCGAAACATCAATAAACTTGTGGTACAAGATCTGGTAAGAGGTTTACCTGTACTTAAATTTGACAATGATTCTTTATGTGCAGCTTGTGAGGTTGGCAAGCAACATAAACAAGGTCATCCTATTACGATTGATTCGAAAATAGTTGCACCTCTGGAGCTCTTACATATTGATTTGTGTGGTCCTTCGACTGTTTCAACTCTCAACAAGAAACGATACATTTTAGTGATTGTTGATGATTTTTCCAGATTTACGTGGGTTTATTTTCTCAGGCTTAAATCTGAAGTTGCACAAATCATGATTGACTTTATCAAAAAGATGGAAACAATATTGAAGAAGATTGTTCGAAAAATTAAGAGTGATCATGGAACTGAATTTAAGAACAATGTTCTTGATTCATTTTTGGTGGACAAAGGGATTTCGCATAATTTTTCATCTCCATACACACCACAACAAAACGGTGTTGTTGAACGAAGAAATAGGTCTCTATGCGAAGCGGCAAGGACTATGTTGGCATATGCGAATCTTCCACAATATCTTTGGGCTGAAGCAGTATCAACCGCATGTTTCACTCAAAATAGATCGTTCATTCATCGCCGTTTTAACATTACTCCATATGAAATTCTCAACAATTGAAAACCTAACGTCAAATTTTTCCATGTTTTCGGATGTAGGTGCTTCATTATGAATCTCAAGGATAATCTTACGAAATTTCAAGCGAAAGCAGATGAAGGGATTTTCTTGGGATATTCGCATAATTCAGTTGCATATCGTGTGTTGAATAAAAGAACACGAAAAGTTGAAGAAACTTTTAATCTTACATTTGATGATTACTACATTAAACAATCAACAACTCAGTTTGAAAATCATCCAATTCTGAAAAACATACAAGATGAATCTGAATCCTCACAAACATTAGATAATGATTATGATTTAATTTTTGGAATTTCAGATCATGCTGTTGATGCTGAAATAAATGCAAGTGATAATCATATCTCTGAACTAACAAAGCTTAATGATGCTTCAACATCAAATTCACCAGAGAAAGGCGAAAGTATGCAACACAATCCAGTGGAGGGGAGCACTTGGATTCGAATACATTAGATGACAACATGCATTCTTTCGAGGGGGAGAAAGAAAGATTGAATGATGATGTTGAGGGGGAGCATAATGTTGAGGGGGAGCATTCAGAAAATATTGAAGATAATAATGATTTTTATGATGCTTGTTCAATTGTAGGCTCAGAAAACGATGATATATACAAAGATGCACCTTTGGAATTTGAACCCGCATATCCGCCAATGGAAAAGTGGACAAAAGATCATCCGAAGGATCAAGTAATTGGGAATCCACAAGAGGGAGTTTTAACAAGAGCTCAAATTCGTGCAAAGAATGAGGTATTGAATACTCATCAAGAATTTTGCATGTTCAACGTTTTCATTTCTAAGATTGAACCAAAAACAGTTAAGATTGCAATGGAACACTCAGATTGGGTTGTTGCAATGCAATCTGAATTGTCTGAATTTGAACGAAACAAGGTTTGGAGGTTATTCCTAAACCTGAAAATGTTTCGATTGTCGGGTTAAAATGGATTTTCAAAAATAAAACCGACAAAGATGGAAATATTGTTCGAAACAAAGCCAGACTTGTTGTTAAAGGATATTCACAACAAGAAGGAATCGACTATGAAGAAACTTTTGCCCCTGTCGCAAGACTCGAGGCGGTTCGTATATTTCTGGCTTATGCAGCTCACAAATATTTTGATGTTTATCAAATGGACGTGAAATGTGAATTTCTAAATGGAGAGCTTAAAGAAACTGTTTACGTGGAACAACCCCCAGGTTTTATTAACGAAGAATTTCCAAATCATGTTTATATTTTAGATAAGACAGTTTATGGTTTGAAACAAGCACCACGAGCATGGTATGCAACTCTTACCTCATTTTTGAAACAATCTAAATTTAAACAAGGATCAAGATCCCACATTATTTCGAAAGAAAGTGGGGAATCATCTAATTCTTGTTCAAATTTATGTTGATGATATTATTTTTGGCTCTACTGACCCTGCTTTGTCTAGAGAATTCGAAGATTTGATGAAAAGTAAGTTCGAAATGAGCATGATGGGAAAAATCAATAATTTTCTTGGTTTGAATATTCGTCAAAACAGAAAAGGAATTTTTATTAATCAAGAAAAATATACGAAGAATCTGTTGGAAAAGTTTGGATTGACAAATAGTACGAAGTTACGAGTTCCAATGGCAACGGGCATAAAGCTTACATCTTCGTTAGATAAACCTGCTGTTGACATAACTTTATATAGGAGCATGATTGGTTAATTACTTTATCTTACAGCTAGTAGACCTGATATCATGTTTTCTGTGTGTAATTGTGCCAGGTATCAGTCTAATCCACGAGAACCACATCTCACTGCTGTGAAGAATATCTTTCGTTATCTTAAAGGAACAATTTCGTTAGGATTGTGGTATCCTTTGAACACTGGGTTCTTTGTACAAGCATATTCGGATGCAGACCTGGGTGGTTGTAATCTTGATCGAAAAAGCACAAGTGGTGGATGTCAATTTCTTGATGGCAAATTGATGAGCTGGCAGTCGAAAAAGCAAACATGCGTATCAATTTCAACAGCTGAAGCAGAATATGTGGCTGCTGCTGCTTGCACTTCACAAATAATATGGATCCAAAGTCAATTGCGTGATTATGCAATCAATATGAAAAAGATTCCATTATATCGTGATTCTCAAAGTGCGATAAGAATTTGTCATAACCCTGTGCAGCATTCGAAGACTAAACATATAGCTCTTCGTTATCATTTCATCAAAGATCACGTGGAAGATGGAAATATTGAAGTACATTTCGTGAAAACAACTGATCAGTTAGCTGACGTTTTCACGAAAGCTTTGGATGAAAAATCCCTTGTGAAGATTATAGAAGGACTTGGAATGATCGATGGAAATTTTGTTCCATGCGAAAAAGAAGAATGATGCATGATAAGGAATGATTCAGAGGTGCTGACTAAAAGATAATGCAAACTCATTCAGCATTCAGAGGTTACTGTTCATAGTCAACGCTTCGACCCCTTCGAATTCGCACATTTGTTACTTATTTTAAGGGTTGATTCAGAGGTTACTGTTCATAGTCAACGCTTCGACCCCTTCGAATTCGCACATTTGTTACTTATTTTAAGGGTTGATTCAGTTGTTACTGTTCATAGTCAACGCTTCGACCTCTTCGCATTCGTACATTTGTTACTTATAAGGGAATGATAAAATTTTGCATATTTGCATCAAGTACTATTTCAATTTTCGAAAATTCAAAAATCCAAAAAGATTTTCGTTTGTTTTGTCATTTAATTTTCAGAAAATTCCAAAATCCAAAAAAATTTTCGTTTATTTTGTCATTTAATTTTCGAAAAATTTAAAAATTCAAAAAGATTTTCGTTTGTTCTGTCTTTATTTTCGAAAAATCAAAACATCAAAAATATTTTGATTCCTATTTCTTTTTAGTATTTTGTTGAAGATTCTCATGAAGATACAGCGGAGATTATGCTTGCAGTACTCGGGTACGGTACATTTTTCGTATGAATCGATAAATTTTTCATCATTCGAACTAGTTAGGATGTCCCTAGAAGCATGCTGCTGTATGTTGACCAAAGTCTCCATGACTCAATGTGTGTGTAAGAAAGCCTTAATGAAATTATTCATACGAAGATTTCTTCCCAATCAGGCTTATATTCACATTAGTCTTTGAGCTACCTTACTCTTCTCAAAATGAGTTAAGAGTTTACTGTTTGGTCCAAACACAACAGAGGTACTTTTCGTGTCTTACATCAATCTTTTTCATCCATAAAATTCTTTCACGATCACACACGAAGACATATGTCCGAGAGGTCTCTGATCAAACCCATCGAGACATAGATATATCAAAACTCTGTGTTTATGATCTGACATCATGAGACTGTGATGAAAGTGAAACCCAATTTTCATTAACTTTTAAGGAATTGACGGGGAACTAAGTTCCAGATTTTCACGAAACTTTTGTTTCTGTTCCAAAATTCGAAACTCCAAATCATATTCATTTCGAATGAGTGGTCTTGATCAAACATTCGAAACCCACGATGTTTGTTACCCAACAAGATCCAACATATAAATTTTTTCTTGAATATGATTTCCGTGTGAGTTTCATTCGAATGTCCTAGTCATTTCAAAATTTTTCAAAGCCAACTTTTCACTGACTACACTATTCAAACAAGTAATTTCTGTTACAATTTCTCACCTTATGTTTAGGATGACATGTAACGGAATTTTAAACCATCCTCGAAGCATTATAAAAGAAGCCCTTTGATACTTATCAACAAGTATTCGATTGTAATTCACGGGAACCCACACAAGCTATTGATCATTTCTCTTAATGATTAATGAAGTAATCTTTGCCCGAGATTTCATCTGCTTTTGTGTCAATGGTTTGACATCACAATATCCCATATTTTTATTATATTTGTTTCTCGTCTCTATTCTTTGGAACACAGCACTCACGAAATCCTTGACGTTCTGAGTAATACCAACTCAGGCTGATGATTTCGAACTTCTGGCGTATAACTTCGCTTTTCATCCCAAAAGTGAAAGAGCCTTGCTTCCATTCGAAGGGTTCTGACGGTTACAATTTTCTTGGGGATTACAAGACAGGCTGTTTATAAATGACGTATGGTATTCTGTCCGTTTTTCAAGGTGATGTGATAGCTACTTTTTGATGCATGGCTACTTTTACGCAGTAATGGTCCGGTTTTCAAGGTGCCACGTCGGATATCATTAAATACATATCCCGCTTCAAATTCAAATTTAAGGGTTACATATAAAAGGGAATTCCAGGGGTTCATTGTCAGTTTACGCGATCAAAAAGCAAATTTCCTAAAATTCTCTGTTCATCATCATCTTCAAACCCTAACAATGGCGACTTCTGCTCATGTTGATTCTCATACCACTGAAGATGCCTCTTCATTACCAATAATGAAGATTCAAGCAACAAACTACTACTTGGAGGGTGACGTTTCTCAGTACCCGGAAGAATTAAAGATGCTCATAGTTGCTTTGAAGAACTCGGTTTTGGCCAAAGCGATGTTTAACTCTTTCTCTGTTCCATTGTCCTGCCTTTCTCAAGCAGGATCAACTGCGACATATAACAAAGCAACTGATACGATTACTTTTCATCTGGTGAACGACAAAAAGGTCAGGCTAACCAAGAAACTATTTTGCCAAATTCTTGATATTCCGAATCTGCCTCCATATGTTTCATTTACTTTTCCACAAATCGTTCACATGTTTAATGAGATGGGATATCAGCCACCATTGTCCAAGATTAGTGATTTTAAGAAATCTGGTCTTCCACGAATCTGGAATTTCTTATTTGGTATTTTTCTACGCTGTTTGACTGGGAGATCAACTGGCCTTGATAAAGGAAGAATGGAGGTTTATGCCATGGTTGCTGGAATCTACTATGATCTTCAAGTAGATTATTCTACACAGTTGTGGAAGGAATTCCAAAAGGGTGTAGAACACACGAATGCTATTCATGGTATTTCGTGTGCAAGATACTGGAGTTTGATTCTGCAACACTTTTACAATAAGGAAGGGATTTTGGTACCCACTGATGAAGACAAAGCAGTTTTTCAATCTTACCACTATCCGAAGGTGGTTACAGATAATGCTGATGTTTTTCCTACAGTTGCTCGTATTCCAGATGCGATGCTTAAAAGAGTTGATTCTTCGAACCCTGTATTGGTCGCCTATTTGACGACAATTGATTCTTCAATTAAAACTGGTGTTTTACTGGGAGGAGATGATAAGAAAACCAAGAAGTCGAGAAAGCATGAAACTGAGTTCAGATCTTCGAAATCTCCAAAGAAGAAGCCTGAAACAGTTGAAGTGACTGTTGCTGAGACTCAAGTAATTGAGCCCATTATTGAAGAAACACGAGAACATGTAGTCCTTCCTTCGAAGACTGGCATGTTTCGAAGAATTAAAATGAAGTCCACTCACAAAAGCAAGTCTCCAACGCACAAAGTGGTTCGAAAACCTCAAATAACTCATCAAGGGATTCTAATTAGAGAAGTGCCCGCACCTGTTTCACCGGTGTCCAAGAAACGAAGGGCTGAAGACATGGCAAAGCATTTGTCAAAGAAAAAGAAGAAGAAGACTCGAAAACTTGTAATCTCTACTGAGTCAACAGATGATGATAGTGAAAGAATTCCTGAAACTCCAGAGTTTACTCTTATCACTGAAAGTTTCACTCCTGAGAAGACAGTTGTCATACCACCCAAAGATTCGATTGCCAAATCAGTTCCTGAGGAGGTTCGAACTTCAGGCATCCCTGCACATGTATCTGATACGGATGCAAATGTCAATATGGGTGAAGGAGGTTCGAAAAATGAAGCTACAGATCCATCTACTTCTGCTCCTTTTGCAAGTACTGTTTCTTTACCATTATCTTCTACTCCTCTTACTTCAACAACAAATTCCCCAACATTCGAACACATTCTTGATCAACCCTTTACGTCTATTTTTTCTTCTCAATCTACTGAGCCACCCAAAACAACTTCACCTAATCAAGAAACTGTTTGTATGGAGACAGAGACTGATAATGAGGGGTTTGGCGGTATGTTTGAAGACTTGGAGTTTCATGAAGAAGAAGAGCAGTTTCCAGATCACATGCTGATGACCATGAAGCAGTTTAAGATTTTAAATCAAAAGTTGAATTCTGTCATTCAATCTCAAGCAGATCTAGGGGTTGGTTCGTCTGTTTCAAGTGTTGAAGTTGATTCATTGCTGAAGGTGTTTGAATCCAGAATCATAAGTAAAGTATCGGGGATGCTTAAAGATTCCGAATCTCGAGTCTTGGAGAAGATTGATCATAATGATCAAAACAATGAAATTCGGATCAATTCTTAGAGTTCGAAGTTTGCTGGTAATCTGAAAGAATTGAAGAATGTTGCAAAGGAACGACATGTTCTTTTTATTCAAGATGTGAAGAAAGTTCGAGAGGATTTCAACTTGCAACTTCACGAACTTTGTGAAAATATGAAAAGAGAAATAGCAACTGTTCAACATGACTATGCATCATTGCATCAAAAGGTTGATATCATTTGTGACGCAGTCACTCGATTTGTTAAGTTGTATGAAAATTTGAGTCCTCAAATTACTCAACTTTCAACATCCGAAAGTGCAAGCTTTGAAGAAGTGCTTAAGTTGCTTAAGGAGTTAAAAGAGATTTCTGATAGGCCGGTTTCTTCTCCATTGATTACTCCTGAATTTTTATCTCAGAAGTTTATCCAATTCGAAGCCATTCTCAACAAACAACTTGCTCCTCTCTTTCGCATATCAAGTCTTCTTCCAACCACAAAGGCCCACCTGTTTTCACAGGGGTGCAAGGGGGAGAAAGAAAAACTAGTGAGTCGAAGACTAGTGGAGAAGATGCGAAAGTTGTGGGAGAAGTCTTTTCTTCGAAAATCCCCACAACAAAACCAATAATTGTTTCTGCTGAACAGGTGACTTCAACAGTCGTAACAACAATGCCAATTGCAAGACCAATTTCGAAAGGAATTGTGATTGGTAAATCTTCGAAGACTGGTGGGAGTGGTTCAAAACCAAAAGAGACAACTGACAATCAAGCATTGAAAGATAAAGGGAAATCGATTGTTGTGGAAAAATCAAAAGAAGAAAAGAAGGCTGAAGTTGATGCTGAAATCGAAAAGCTCAGAATAGTTCAAAGCATTATGGCTCAGCGAGCAAATGATCCGAAGGGAATGGATAAAGGGGATCCAACTAAACACTATAACTACGAAATAATCGAGGCCAAGGTTGCATTCAATCACATGTATTCATTTGAGAAGAAACCAAAGCAGAGTTATTTGGTCACAAATACTGATGCAGGCCAACTGGATTTTCCCATAAACGAAATGATGTTTATCATGCCTCAGTTCAAAGCAGAAGGGAATTTTAAAAATAAAGATGAAGGTACACACATGAAAATTCGTTTTCATGCTGTTCTTCGAAAATCCCCTGAGGAAGTTTGGTCTTCAATAAAAATCAAGAAGGTCATAAGTATGAAAAAGGATGTGGTTTTCGAAAACACAGTCCAAAATGTTAAGTATGTGGTTGCCAGGGCAAATGGAAATATTTGCGAATTCACTGTTGCAGATTTTCCATTAATGAACTTGTATGATCTTATACAAGTTGCATTACTTTTGAAAGACAAATCATTCTCATACCTTCAAAACACAGAACCAGATGAATTCAAGCTTGGAGTAGCTCACATCAAGATTTTTATCGAAAACTATTATGAGTGCTTGGCACTAACAGATGTTGAATTAGCTACTGCCAAAGGAATGGAAATTAAAGCTTTGATGGCTCCTACGAAGACTCAGGCTGAATTGAAGAAGTATGCTGATGGTGAAATTTGCCTGAAGCCTTTTGGAATTGTCTTCGCAGGAAAAGACAAAGCTGGAAAGTCTAAACGGTTCTTATTCCAAGCAAGTGAAGTCGAGAGATATTCAACATCTCAATATACGAACTTGATTGTTCGTATGAATCATTGCAAGAAGAACAATGAAGGCGACAAGAAAGAGCTGAAGAAGATTATCTCCTGGTACACGGAGATTCGAAGAGTATTATTGTATTCCATCACACTTCTTACAAATTGAAGACTTCGACTATGATTACAAAGGGGGAGATTGCAAGGGTCGAATTGTTGTAATTAGTCGAAGTATGTTTTGGACTCTTCGAATATTTTGTAATGTATTTTACTAGGGCGCTTTTATTCGAAGCTTTAGAGTCAATGCCTTAGTATATTTTTTGTATGCTTTCAGTTCCCTATAAATAGGGTTATTTACTAGATTTAGAAAAGAACTTTTACAGACTTGTCTACTATTCTCTGTAAAGAATTCGAAAGCATAATAGAGCATAACAAGATCATATTTACATCGTGTGTTCAAATCTCATATTCTTACTTGAATTCATACTCTGATTAATTCATTACTCGATTCATAGGTTCATCAGAATGGCTATCAGAGACTTTTGAGAGAATCTGATATCTGCCTTGGATCGCTTTTAGCCAAGATGGGTAGGAAGTTTCAACTTTCTTTTTCTGAACTAGTCTTCAAAGTTAGATTGATCAGGCTATTCGGTATTAATATTGACCGGTTCTTCATAGATGATGGGAATTCGAGCTTGTGTAGGGTCTACAGTGTGTTTTGGGTCTGTAGGGTCTGCAGCGTGGATTTGTTGTGTTGTCACAACTGGGAAATTTTAGACATAGCATGGTCTAAACCCTAACCAAGTACTAGTGTAAACCACATTGCAATCTTGAATGCATGGTGTCCTCTATAGCCTTAGGGCTTGTTTATAGAGTTGATAAAGAAGTATAGAAAGAAACCTAGACTAAATCATGAAGGTATAATCCAACACTAGGAAAAATATGAGGGTTTAAACCAAAAATCACACACCATAAGTGTGTTTATGACCATAACGTAACTAGAAGCCTTGGTTCACGGTTTGGAAATAAGATTAAAGAGGAGTTCACGGCCTAAGGAACAATTCCAAATTGTGTTCACGATCATGGAAGCTTCCAAACATGTGTTTACGGATTGGAATTAAAACAATAGGGTGTTCACGGATTGGAAATCATTTCTTTAAGATGTTCATCATCCAAATAGCTTATAGAACAAAGGTGTTTACGGATTTGGTTTAATTCTGTAAACCCTCTTCAAATATCTTCAAAAGTCTCATCGATTATCAAACTTGAGATAAGTTTCTTCCTTCGATTATCATAATAGACCGATGGGTCATGTTCTAATGACCTCTCATCGTATGATGCATTTCTTGGACTCAGGTCTTTTGGATTCAAATTCTAGAACATACTATACCTTCCGTCATGTTCTAATCACATCTTAAAAGGTAGCATTTCTAGCTACAAGAAACTGTCGCAATACCTCTACTGATCGCTTTGATTAATTCTTCCGGCTTAAGTCAGGTGCTACATCGGACTTGGTTCTCTGAACCATGTAACATACTCGTCTTAGTCGGACTCAATTCGATATGACCACTAGGGTCGGAATAACAACAATCTTCTTATTCATTACCGAAACAACGGTAACGACATACTTGAATAAAATGGTATCAGTTACTAGCTTCTTGGTAACCTTGTGACTTTCCCTGATCCAAGCGTGAGTCCTGTGCTTCCGGTAGTATATGCATCTACTACCTTTCACACCAACTCATTCTCGTCCCAAGTATTGTCTCGCAGTTCTCCAAGTTATTATCACAAAAACAATTTTAACACATACAAATGTGTCCAAGCAATCACAAAATTTTCCCCTAGACTCTACTAGGACTTCTTCCACGCGTATCTTCAATCATCAATTCTGCTTCAACTCGGTTGGTGGTGGAAACTCCATACGATGGGACAACTTCAGGAATTACACCAATCGTTCCATCATCCCGCCGATCAAAGGTGTACTTCGGACGTACCGTACTCCTCTAAACGTACTGCTTGACATATTCTAAAGGCAAGATACCACTCTTACGATATCTTCCGATAGGTGTCATTCACTATCATAAGCCTTTTCATTTCCTCTATTTACTCAATTCTCTATGAGTCTTTCACCATGACGTTATTTTCATGGAAGCATGCATTCATTGCATCGAGACGAGAATATAGATAGAGAAGATTTAGACGCGTAATCCGCCTTATTACTCTGAAAAGTTACATGCCAATTCTAATACCGTATTTAAACGTTTAGAAATCTAAACACATACAGTTTCTAGATCTGGTCGGCAATAGACCATAGATTTGATCAAATAATAACATCATAAAGCATCATAAATCAGTTAGCACATAAAAGCATTTTAGGCATCTTCCCTAAATAAGCTAGTGCTTGTGTCTATTAAGGTGTATTATCTAAATATACTAGACACACTCCTCACGATCACCGCTTAGCATTCTAAGTTTAAGTATAGAAATAAATCATTATTCCTAGTTCGCTTAAACTAATGCTCTGATACCAACTGTGACATCCCCATTTTCACGGCCAGAAAAGACCGATTTTGTTTATACTTTATAAAAATCAAAGTACCTCTTTTAATAAAAATATTGCGGAATTCGTTCCCAGAAAAACATGATAAATACATTATCAAAGCATTTCCGAAGAAATGTATTTTTATTCATTTTAAAACCTTGGGATGTCATCGTCAATACAAGAACATAAGCATAAACAGAACTTACATTTATTTACACTAGTGATCTACATCCCTTTTAAATCTCTCAGTGCAATGTAACTTCATATCGACACCTGTGATACAAATAAGCTTGAGTGGGTCAGGTTGGGAAACCTGGTGAGTACATAGGGTTTTCAACCCACAATAATATAATTATTATGTTTAAACAATTAAACAATCAACCCAATTACCCATCCCCATTATCTTCTTTATTCTACCCTAAGAATCAACTATTCCTCGTTCATTTATTCCTAAGGATCATCCTAAGGAATAGGCACGAAATCCATCGTTGCCAGGGTTTACTCAACAGACACTAAATCCATAGTTTCCAGGGTTTGCTCAACAGGCACTAAATCCATAGTTGCCAGGGTTTACTCAGCAGGCACTAAATCCATAGCTGCCATGGCTATTTCGTTTATCAACATTATCATTTCCGAGAAATCCACTCGCAATACATATCAATGGGTTTTTAGAGTACACTGGTGAACACATCGTTCACAACACCTACAGGTTGCGAGCCTGCTAGTGTTCCACTGGACTGTCTAGAATGGTCCGTGGTTGTCATCTATACTCTGCTAGATGACGGGGCCAACATTTAGGTACAAGGCTTCTCACATCGTCCACCTCTCACCCTCACCTCATGGTCTATATCACCTCTCAACTCATCATCCAACTCATATTTCATCTACCCATTTTTACCCAACATATTATGTAGATATAAAATACATATACAGTTTAAATCATTTAAAACATGTATAAAATTGTTCATCCAGCATAGATAGCAAGTATACAGATAATATTCACACATAACACGTAATTTATATTAAATACTTCATATTTATGTGTAAGATGAAAGTAACTATGCACTCACCTGATTAGGTGGTGACTCGGCACTCGGACAACACTTCGTTACTCTTAAAACAATTTCCTTCGACAAAACCTAGTATCATTACCACTAGGGTTTAGTCTAATATTTACCAAGACTAATTAATAGTCTAGCCATTATTACTATTATATAAGCGTTAAGCAACACTCTTATATAACTCATAATAATAGCCCAAATAATTATTTTAAGGTCCTAATAATGTTACTATATTGAAACATAAGCTATACTAAAGATAGGGTAGGCATAGCTCACTTACAACGGGTTTTTCCCAAAACCGGGCTTCGCTGGAGCAGCGTTCCCGAGCCGAAAGGCTCTTTTTCTCGGAGTCGTCGGGCGCTCCGGGGCTTCCGCCGCGTGCTAGGGACGTTCCCTAGGCTTTTCGGGGGGTTTCGGGGCTAGAGAGAAGTTCTACAGAGAGAGAGAGAGGGAAGTGATGGGAGGTGTGAGGAATGAAGAGGGATTCACTTCTTATTTATAGGAGGCTGGAGGGTCACTCACGTCGTAAATTTTTGATATTCACGTCGTGAGCCAGGCTGGCTACAGCCAGCCACAGCCTGGCGCTGACACGTGACATCGCACACAGGGTGGAAATCAGCCGATTTTCAAAAATTCATAACTTTCGCATACGAGCTCTGTTTTCGACGTTCTTTATATCCACGCGTAGGTAAAAACAAGATCTACAACTTTCATTTAGACTCCGTTGGCTAATTCTCGACCAATCGTAAATTTAACAGTACAAGGAGATTAGACTGTTAAATAACCGCGAAGAATTCGTAACTCCTTCATACAGACTCCGTTTCCGTCTGTCTTTTTACCGTTGAGTTTCTATTAATGAGATCTTCAAATCTCATTTAGGTCGCGTAGGCCAAAAACTGCTCGAACTAAATTTCAAGTTTCGGGTCGTGCACTGCTAAGCCGAATCTTAGAAAAATCATAACTTCCTCATACGAAGTCAGATTTGGGCGTTCTTTTTATGGATGTTATCGGTTTAACATATTCTACGACTTTAGTTTAGATTACTAAGGTCAAAAAGTCTTCTATCGTAAACTCGCTATTTACGCTTCCCGGTGTCGTGCCGGTTCCGTCGCGAAACTTCGACGAGTCATAACTTTTTCGTTATAACTCGGATTTATGCGTTCTTTATATGTACGGAACCCTTGAGACATATTCTACAACTTGTTTAAGATTATTTATTCTAAATAATCTTTTGTCTAAAAGTCGTTCTCGACCCCTATTATCTCTAATTTGACTAGCCCGGATCTACGGGCGTTACAACAATCAAATGATTTCTAAATATTTCTAAAACGACTTTAAATTACTGAAACTCTTTCAGATATTGTCAAACTCTTTTAAAATGTTTTACAAACTCTTTTTAACTTATATTTTGACAAAATCATATATATATATATATATATATATATATATATATATATATTTATATAAATAAGATTTAAAGGGCTTAGGACTAATAATTAGCTTTATTTCCCTTTTTCTTGTTTGGATGTGGGCTTAGGGTAGAATTATTTGTCCGAATGTCGTTTAACTTATATATATATATATATATATATATATATATATATATATATATATATATATATATATATATATATATAAGTTATTTCAATTAGATTCATATTCCCTTTGTAACATGTCGAGCAAAGGGGATACTTTCATGAATATTACATATCAAGTAGAAAACAAATATAAATTATAATAGGTATAATTTATGAAACTCTCACACAATTTTCACAAGTCAAGTATACAGGGTTTAACTATATATATATATATATATATATATATATATATATATATATATATATATATATATATATATATATATATATATATATATATATATATATATATACTCTCATACAAAATTCTTTGCATATACTTTACATTTTAAGTATATTAAGAAATACATCATACCGGGTTTGCATTTAATAGGGTACAAATACAATGTACCGGATTATGCATTCACAGGGGTAATAATACATCATATCGGGTTTGGATTTAATGGGGTACAAATACAACATATCAGATTATGCGTTCACAGGGGTAATAATACATCATACCGGGTTTGCATTTAATGGGGTACAAATACAAAGTACCGGATTATGCATTCACAGGGGTAATAATACATCATACCGGGTTTGTATTTAATGGGGTAAAAATACAACGTACCTGATTATGTATTCACAGGGGCAATAATACATCATATCGGGTTTACATTTAATGGGGTACAAATACAACGTACCGGATTATGCATTCACAGAGGTAATAATACATCATACCGGGTTTGCACTAACAAGGTACGAATACAACGTATCGGGTTAGCACTCACAGGGTAAAAATACAACATACTGGTTTAAAACAAAGAAAAACAAGTTTCATTGTGAACTAAAACTATGTTACACTATTTTTATAGTACAATAACACTTGCACAGAACGGTTTTATGGTATTAAAACTACTTTTCAGTTATTTTAGAAAATACTAGATTTTTTGGAAACAAATACGATTGTTTACACGTTGATGTGATTACTTAGTGGATACATTGGGTTATATACAATGAAGATCCGATAGCAGTGGAATATGTGACTTCCGCCTCACTTCCTGTTCCTTGTTTGGTTGTGGACTTAGGGCAGATCCACCCATTCGACTGTCCATCCGATCTGAATTATATATAACTTGTATACCCTAAGTAATCGTAGAAGGAACTTGTATGGTTATTACTTAATAATAAAATATAGGATTTTCTGGAAAAACACACGAACATATTTCAAGGAACAAAGAATCACTTTCTAAAACAAAATACTTATGAACTCACCAACTTAAATGTTAATACTCTCTTTTTCAAAACACTTGTATTCTCAGGAAACCAGTAGACAGGTATATTCCCAGGATTTTGGGAAGACGGAGCAGTATAGAGTCACGTCTTCTAGCTTTTGCTATATAACTTTTGATGTCATATATACAATGACTTGGATACTTATGTAAAACTTATACTTTATCAATGCGATGGTTGTTGTACTTTGATTACTATGATACATGTGTTGTGATACTTAACATGAAGTCATCCACCCCCGGAAGTTTCCGCCATTCAGGTTTGGGGGTGTGACAGTTGGGTTTGGGTTCTTCAGTGTTAATGGGCTCTTCGGTATGCATGGGTTCTACGGTACTATTTTTGGACTTCTTTGAGGCTTCGACACCCTTTGTGATAACTTTGACGGGTGTCTTCCTTTTCGAATTAACTTTTCCTCTAGATGTTTGGGGTTTTGCAACAAGACCAATGGGTTGTGGTGTGGGGATAGGAAGGGTAGAACGATGCAGTATTGTATCATTCGTAGCCTCCATGTGATCGGATATTGCATGGTCAGTAAGTCCTAGTTCAGTCAAAATATGGAATGGAAGCTGTCTAATAGGATCGAACATAGATTGATCCTTGGGAAGAGTGTACCTTTTGAGTTCTCTGCAGACGAAGTAGTTGATGTCTGCGCCAAGACTGAATTTGGCTTGAGAGTGAAGATCCATGATGCAGAGGGACCAAAACCTTGCAGATGTTACTTTATTGAGCCCTTGTCTAGGAGCATCTCTTCTAACGTACGTGATAAAGTCATCCTAGAGAATGGTGCCATAATCAACTGGTTCGCCGGTGAAGATACTCCACAAAATGTCTAAGAGTTGCTTGCCTATAGCGTCTATACTAACAGTTCTACCAGACAAACTTCGATGAATGCAGTGACAAAGGATTGCCATACATCCGGTAGTTTGCTTTTCTTAAAATCATCCACGCCCTTTAGCTTTACTTGGTATCCCATCTTGTACAGAGCCTTAAGCACATCTTCATTTGAGGGGCTCTTAAACACAATATTTTCAGGAATTTTGAGATTGATTGCATTGAGAAATTACTTTTTGGTGAGAACTGCAGTTAAATCATCAACAAGCTTGAGATGAATCAACTCTGGATATTCGGTTGGACGATATGCAGAAAACACACATTTGTAGAGCAGTAAGAGTGAAACAATATTTACAACTGAGTTGAAGGCGTTGAACAATGGATGTTTTCGCATGAATCTGATGATGAGCTTGATGGATGACTCATAGTAATCGTGATCTTGAAAGATGGCTCGATAGTTGCTTGCAGCGATCGATGGCTCAGTGTTTTTAATTGTGGTAGATGAGCCAGTAGGCTTAGATTGTTTCTTGGAAGCACCAGATTTCGCCATTGTTATGTTTCGAAAATGATTTGAAGAACTTGAAAAAAGTGTTTAAGAAAGAAGAAAGAAGAAGAGGTTCATCGATTTAGGGTTCAGAAAGCGTAAAGCTTTCTTGGAAGGAAATGGGGGTTTTTATACCTTCGGATTTGAAATCCAAATTCAAATGGGGAAATAATTTTGATAGTTGTGAAAACCTTTAGGTTTTACTGTTTGAATATATTTTAATTGAAAATATTTTGGGGGAAAAGACAGTCATAAATGCGATAATGTACGCATTTAATGAATATGATGATTTAGTGGGAAAACGTGGGATAATGGGTAAGAAAAATATGTCAGACTTTATAGGTAATGGGAATGAAAATCGGTTGACGGTTTGATATGTGCATTCTCATATCAATTTGGGTTTTAAAAGTACTTTTAATATAAAACAAATCTCCTTTATTTATTTTAAATGAAAAAGGACAGTTTTTGAAAAGATACTTAGGGCCAAAAAACGTACTTAATGAAAAGGAATAAAAACATTCCTTTGAAAATATTTTGATTGAACCGATTCGTTAAATAGCACGCCCTTGAAACTTTATTTATTGCTAATAGTGAAAACAACTTCGTGTTCTTGAAGGAAGAACTGTCGTATGACTGAAGATTAAGACTACGGTATATCTTGGCACTGAGGGTGTCTTGATCACAAAGTTAGACATAAAAACAATAAAATGACTCGGAGAGTACGTAGATCATAAATAGTCTTCAATGAACAGTAGTTACCAAGGAGTCATTTATGAAATTTGTGCTTAATAGTTAGACTAAAACGATAAACTTTAAAACATAAACAAATAAATGTGCTTCAAAGATATTGCAGTAACAAAATGAGTGAAGCATATCTATTTGTTAGATGCAAAAAATTTAAAGTCCTCTCCATTCATCCTTTCAAGAAAAACTGAGGGTCAGGGTTCATCATTCCTAACAGTTCTAAAAATCTATTAAGTTTGGTGGAATCAAGTGCTTTGGTGAAAACATAATCTATTCTTCATGTGTGGGAACAAAGATAAGTTCAATGTTACCTTTTAGGATATGATCCTTAATGAAGTGATACCATAGTTCAATGTGTTTCGTCTTGGAGTGTTGAATAGGATTGTGTGAAATGGCAATAGCACTCTTAGAATCATAGTAAATTGGTATGCGAAGCATTTGATAGTTGTAATCCATAAGTTGCGTTTCATCTGTAACACTTGTGAACAACAGTTGGATGCGGCAATGTATTCTGCCTCTACGGTGCAGAGTGAGACGCAATTTTGTTTTCTAGAGGACCAGCTCACCGGTCTTCCACCGAGGAATTGGCATCCTCCAGAAGTGCTCTTGCGTTCTAATCTGCATCCTGCATAATCTGAGTTTGTAAAGGCTTGTAGACTGAAGTCATTTCTTAACGAGTACCAAAGACCCAAAGCTTTGCTCCCTTTGAGGTATCTGAAAATATGTTTGACTGCATTCAAATGAGAGACCTTGGGATCAACTTGGTATCTGGCACACAAACCCGTTACGAAGACAATATTCAGCCTACTTACGGTCAGGTATAGTAGAGAACCAATCATTCCTAAGTATACCTTTTGGTCAACCGACTCTCTAGTGGGATCTGAGGTGATTTTGTAACCAAATGCCATAGGGACCTTTGTCGAAAAAAAGTTATCCATATAATATTTCTTTAAGAGTTCAGTAGTATACTTTTCTTAATGAATGAAGATTCCTTGTGGGACTTGCTTGATTTGAAGACCAAGAAAGAAATTAATCTCTCTATTCATGCTCATTTGAAACCTACTTTTCACGAGCTTGGCGAAGTCGTCTACCATAACTTGATCAGTTGAACCGAAAATGATGTCATCTACATAGATTTGTACAAGTAGCAAATGATTTTCACTCGAACGTCGAAAGAGAGTAGGATCATGACCCCATGTTTATATCCAGACTCAATAAGAAATGTAGAAAGAGTTTCATACCAAGCCCTAAGTGTCTGCTTCAAGTCATTCACATCCTTCTCCAACTTATAAAAATAATGAGGAAGATCAAGATTCTCAAAACCTGGAGGTTGATGTAAGTATACCTCTTCTTTCAGTTCGCCATTGAGGAATGCGCTTTTTATATCCATTTGATGTACTTTTTCATTTTTGTGCACCATATATGCTAAGATGTGTATGGCCTCTAGCCTCACAACTGGAGCATAAGTTTCGTTGTAGTCAATTCCTTCCACTTGACTATAACCTTTTTCTACGAGTTGGGCTTTGTTCCTTATTACCACACCTGTATCATCCAATTTGTTGTAAAATACCCAACGAGTTCTAACTATGTTATGTCCATTTCGCTTGGGAACTAGTTTCCAAACTTTCTTTCTTTCGAACTCCACAACCTCCTCCTACATTGCAACAATCCAATCATGATCCAGAAGTGCGTCTTTGATGGTTCTAGGATCAATAGAGGACATGAATGATGCATAGTGACAATGTTTGGTTAGGTCTTCAAGATCGAGTTCTAATACCAGAAGAAGGACTTCCTATGATTTGGCCAGGTGGATGATCTCTTGTTCAAATGTGTAGACATGATTGATGATGTTAAACAACTGCATTGGATGGAATGTCTTCAGCTCGAGAGGCATTTCTCTTTGAACGTCTTGAACTTGTTCCCCCTCGATTTGAGAACATCATGTTGATAAATCTTGAACCTCATGAATTGGTTGCTCTGTTGTAGATGAAGGTTCCCCCTGCGAAGTTGATGGTTCCCCCTGGACTGAAGCATTGGGGATTATGGGAACTTCACCAGTTTCTACATTTTCAACATCTTCTTCTGATTCTTCTGATTCTTCAGAGACATGCGATCGAATGTTGTCAACTGAAGCAGCTTCCTCTATGACTGGAACCTTGATGGTTGTGACTATTGCTGGATCATAGGGAATTCTTTCTCCTTCAACCGGCAAGGTGAAAGTCATATGCGAAGATTCTTGAGACTAGGAAGGTATTGTAGGGTTTTGAGCATTCTAACACTCCTATGGTGTACATGCAACCCTATAAACCTTGGATCTATGTTTTCTCTATTATACATGCAAATATTAAATATTCCAAGGTTTCATCCTAACTAGCATGTTATGAAACACTTATACTACAAAGTTCTAGTTAGATGACATACCTTTTCATGTAGCTTGATGTCTTCAAGCTTTAAGAGCTTAGCCCCAATAGTGTGGAAGCCTCAAGTGGAATCACAAATCACCAAAACACCTTGGAAAACCTTTAGAGAATATGGATACTTGGCTCACACTATGAAATCGGTTATTGCCCTCTTTAGTGTATCCACACTAGCCACTAGCCTAATTTCATGAACCATAAGACCCTTTATATAGTGTGGAGGATTAGGGTTAAACCCTAATACCCATGACCTTTCATTTCCTAGGATCCATGGGTTAAAGCTCCATGGACTATCCATGAAGACTTAGCCCAACCTAAATGAACTTGGCCCACTACACATATATATATCTAAGAGTCCATATTTAATTAGTTCCTTTTGATCACTTAATTAATTATAAATTAATTCTTGATCAATACTAATTAAATAATATGATTATATATTAATATATTAGAACTTATAATATATTAATATAAATCATAAATATACTATTCTCAAAAGACTATCCATATAAATTGTGCCGGTGAAGTGCAACCCAAATGGACCATGCCGGGTCGGGTCAAGTATATACCAAATATAGTTATGGACTTAGACATTAATCCAACAGTCTCCCACTTGGATAAGTCTAAAACTATTATTGAGTATGACTTCAAAACCTAACTGGAAATCGTAGCTCTTAAAGCCGCTGTCGAACTCTGACCTTGTCAACGACTTGTCCATTAGATAAGGGATCATATATTCCTCCATTCTAGATATCATATGGACTGAGACATGGATTATAATCATTCTCTCTGTCCATTTGTTGTTTCCCGATTTCCGATTTATGATGACTGACTGATTGAACAAATCAAATCAGTCCTGGCTTGGCCAAGCACTCACATGTGTCATCACTAAATCATCGAGGGGCCCATAGATATCACTTTTATCCCGAAGGTAAAAGGAATGGATAAACTTCGACTCATACGGCTTGTTCTGCTACTTGTTGAATCATACACAAAGGCACGTTTTACAACATCGAGTTACCAATGCGTTTTCGTGCAATCAATGTACTATCAACTCATAGTAACAACTCATATCTCTAGGTTTGAAGAATATAAGATATTATCGTCTCATGATCACTCGTGATAAAATCCATGAAGTGATTCAAATGAGTGCGGGTTGAATCCAATACTCAGAACTTATGAGCATTCATGAGTGTTGTAGCACCACTTTGTCCACCAACTTGGACCTCTACAAGCCAACTCATGACAGTCTTGATTCATATCTACTTCCAACATATGACCGACTGTGGATGGTTTGAATAACTTAATCATTCAGGAAGAGCGACTTAGTTATTCTGGAAGTCAAAACATGCAAAGTGAAACACAAGAATAAATGAATCAAATATGGTATCAAACCCTATAAATATAAATAGACCACTTTTATTTATCACCATACTGATTACTCATTATTCATTGTTTCGGTTTTATCAACTTTATACTTGAATTAAAACACTAGGTGTCCCATGCTCCAAGCATGTACACTATGTTTTCTAAACAATAGCTTTGTCATACACCAAGTATGAAATCTATGTTTGTCTATGATCCTTTTCTTTGTGAAATAAACCAACTGAACATCATTTTAATGATTCTAATTTCACACTCCCAAATCCTTATTGAAAATGTAAGAATTCCAAATTCCTATCATTTATCGAAATCTGTTAGACTTTAAACTTATATGCACAGACCCTCTTGTAATGACTATGTACAAAATCACAAAGACTTGTCAACAATCATTACAGGGTATTCCAATGAAGATCTACTCCATGGAAACAAAGTCTCATATTCAAGGTACATTGCTTTGAACATGCTTCTTGCATTAAGTTTTTCTAATCTTACACGGATTGCTTCCATCTATAGAGACAACTCCATATTCCCATTTTGACTATCACTCCTGAACAAGAGTTGCCTCTTTTCAGAATATGTCAATATGGTCCTTCCAAAAATTAACACTATACTTCCAACTGTCCCTGAGCAACCAATCTTTGGTAAACCTTAGATTGTCCTCGACAATTGCTTAATCACTTTAGTCATAACCAATTCTAGACCTTTTCCCTCCTTAATGCCCCAGGCATTTGGAAAATTTTACAAAGGATAAATATTATAGCACATGCAATCGATCCTGTACCCAAAGCAAATGGGACACGATTCATGATGTTTCACATAAAGACATGATTCTAGACCACTCTTTTGCTACAATATTTTTATTTGCCATGTTCTCAAAATTTGACTATGAAGAGGGATGCCGTAATCATAATCGAATTTTGAGAACGCAATATATAGAATTTTCTTAAGTTAAACCAAACCAACATAAAATTCATATATATATTCTTGACTAAGATGATTAAAATCTCAATCTAAGCCTTTTAGAATTGAAATGATGTATAATTTCCTCTCCCTTAATTATAGCAAAACAACTTTTTCAACCCCTGCAACCTCACGAATTGAAACTTTTGTTTTCTATAATTAACATTGCTAACTTGCAATACTTATCATAATTATCATGCTCCCACTGACATGATGATTATTAGCATAACACTTATGCTCCCACTAGCTTTGACATGTACTCAGAAATCAGCTATTGACTTACTTACCAAAGTTCAGATTTCTGATACCAGATTGCTTTGATAAGACTTTATCAAAATCATACACCTTATCTTAGATAGCTCACAGGTGTGTCTAAACAATTTCAGAACTATGAAAAGGGATGCCGTAATCAGTCTCAATTGTTTAAACCTTTGCTATCTGCTTCAAATCTACTTGGTGGAAGTGTTTCCTCACCATCATTTTTCATGAATCGGAGAGAAAACTTATGACCCTTAGATTTTATGGTATATGTGTTCCTTTCCATGTGAATTTTTGACAAAACCATAATTACAAGACAAGATTAGTGACAATTCCAAATTCATATGGACTGAACTTGTGTAATCTTAAATTCTTTCCACCTGGCAGCTCAAGGGCCTGCCATTGCTTCCAAGTTGATATGCAACCAATTGAGAACTCTAAGAACTCATATGCAAAGCCAACTTTAACTGGAATGAGCACAGAAATATAAATATGTCAACACGATAGGTTATAAACCTCACGTCGTGTGCTAGTGTTAAACTACAGGTTTTTTATTCTTGATTAGATCTTGAAATTCTTTTTAGGATCTTTAAAACTCCCACTGTCCTCTTGACATATAAGACTATCTTGCCAAATATTCAAGAGATAGTGCGGATTCTTTATCAAGACAAACACTTCACACAATTGGCCTAAGTTGGTCTTTGTTTTATCCAAAACATCACAACTTACCAATTTCAAATGTACAAGAGTAGGACACTTTTACTCTTACATTTGACAAGTGTTTTAAACCTTTCTTTAAGATATGTCACTCGACTTATAGTCTTGGAGTATGACTCTAAGACTTGTTTTGGAACGAAGTATGACTCATTTTCTTCATTTGACCACTTCAACAATTCATAGCTCCTCTTCTTAGCTATCAGAATGCACTTAGAGGATGAATTGTGATAAGGTCTCTTAATCATTAAGATGATCATATAACATGATACTAAAGTACTCTCCCATCTTTTCAAATTTGAGAAACTTTTATCCTTCTGCCTAATTTGATTCTTCTCATTCGTTCTGCCATACATCGAAAATTTTCCAATGTATCAGAATTACACTTAATCCTGTAAGTATAACCATATTTACTAAATTTTAGTAAATCATGACGAATAGTCTTAACGATTGTTTGTGATGGGTTTGATCAGTGCACAAGAATGTGTACTCGATCCCTTAGTCCTTTACTTGACTCACACATCCATGTGAACAAGTAATTAGTCTTAATTTTCCAATGCTTGAAAATTTTCATTCATCATACAATACAACTTGCATGATTCCAAGTTTCGGTCCAATTGAAACTTGGGTGATGAGAAACTTTCCTTATTTGGTAAATTTAGACACTACCACAAATGAAAGAATCAAAACCAATTTCCTATATTACTAGCAATGGAATCATATAAACAACAATTTTTTTCACAAATGCCATTGTAAGGATACTTAAAATAAATAAAATCAAAAATTTCCTTTTATTTTAAAAACTTTGCGGAAAAACTTATCCTTACAATCCATATGAAAACCTTGTTGTTATATATTCCTAAGCAAGGTGTCATAACTCCTAAGTAACAGCTTCAAAATTCTGATGCGATCGAAATCCATCTTCGCGATCAGAAGCAACATATACTTCCTTTAAGCTTTCTCTCTTTTCTTTGATTCTTATAACATCACCATGTAACTCAGTCACATTATGTAATAAGAATCTCCAAATAGGAGCTTAACAAAGTTAGACAATGGACTTTACCTGAAGTAGAGTCAAACTTATTGACTTTAACATCCTTAGGTAATTTTGGCAGCTTCGCAAATAGTGCCCCTTCCTTTGGCAATTTTAACAAATGGACCCTTGGTAATGGTACATGGGACTATCACAGACTTCGCTTTTCTCTTTACCATTTGGTCAACCGAGTTGACTATGGCCGATCCCTTTCCATTGGGAAGAGAATGCTTTTTCTGGATTTCCAGTGTTATCATTGTCAATGTCCATAAAGTTTTGGGAAGTCGATCTTCTAATCAAATTTGCTTTACTAGCCTTCCAAATCATTGCTGATTCAGCAGTACCAATCAAATAGATAAGATCATTAAGGGTCTTGTCATAGTCTGTTTCATAGGAGTCCCAAAGGAACTCACTATGTGACTTAGAAAGTGATTGAACCACCAACTTTCTCAAGACTTTGACACCCAACTCTCCCGACTTGTCAATATGTGACTTCATCTCCAAGATGTGATCACACATAGACCTTGCTTGCCATTAGGGCTTGAGTGACCTTGAACTTGTGGGTTAGGGATAATAATTGGAGGAGGTGGAGGAAGTAAAGTTCCAAGAGATTTGGAAAGATCATAGATGTCTGAGCTAGACATCTTTTTGGGAGATATTCAAGATAGTTGATTTAAAGTCCTTAATATAACACCCAATATGAAATATTAAGGCTAGGACCCAACAAACTATTTTATAACTTGGAAGAGGGATGCCGTAATCCAAGCTGTAAAATATTTGAAGGTAGGTGAATGACGATTCACCAATTTCCACCAAGATAAACGAAATGTATTATTAGGTTTTAAGTGGTTTTGAAACTCCTAGATTCTTTTGAGATTCATTGAACTTTTCAAAGGCATGTTTCAATCTCGAGTGTGCCCTTCAGGTTTTGTGACTGGGATGCCGAGGATCACAAAACAAGGTGTGAATAACCATGCAAATATACTTGGTACCCTTAATATTTACCCCTCAATCGATGTGCCGGTTAACCACACACGCTCCACCGATACTATGATAAACATTAAGTTACCCTTTGACTACCTTGTTAAATCAAGCTAGTGTGCCGGTTAACCACACACGCTCCACTAACTGACTTAAGCAAAGTGAAAAGTGTAATTTCATGGGTTAGCACCAAATTCACATTTTCCTAAGTAACTAAGATTGGGTATTAATAAGAGTTTAGTTACTTAGTATTTATCATTAATACTTTTAATGAAGGGAGAACTATAGTCCTTGTCCTACCCGTTCGGATAACGACCTTCCACCGGTCAAGGAAGCGGTGGGTGAGAGTGGACACCCATTAAACTGCCATTTTATAGGCAGTAACCTTATACCCCCCTTATAGACCGACTTCGTGAATGAGGCCTACTAATGGTAAGACGACTTGCTCTTATACATATATATAAATATTATTAACTTATAATATTATAAAGTATAAGGGTTGAATTTTATCTTTTAAAATTCTAAGGGCTTAACTTGGAGTTAAAGTATTCATTAGAGAAAACTTTTCAAATTCCAAAACTTGAGGGCAAGTTTTGAAACTATTCAAAACTCTTGGATTTTCATAACTTATGAGTTTTAATTAAAGCTTTAAAACTTTTAATGAAGAGACTTTTGGACATCCATAACTTGAGAACAAGTTATGGAGCCATAAAAACTATTTATAAGAAAAGACTCTTCATTTTTTTTGTAACCTATGGCATTTTTATGAGTTTTAAGATTCATAAATGTGACTGTTCATATAACTTGAGGACAAGTTACAAAAACCCATTTTATGAACAACTTTTAGATTAATTTGGATTGAAAACAACTAACACAAATTTTTCATTAATCTAAAATAACTCATAAGACAAGGTAACACAAAAAACTTTTGGTAATCCATAACTTGAGGACAAGTTATGGACTCCATTAAAAAAACATTTAGATCAAGAATTAACTAACACACACTTTTGTAAATAATTCCTATGATCTACCAAAACTCATAAGCATGAACAATCCATATCAACAATTTCAAGAATTACATCAACATAAATAAAACTTGAAATTTTTGATTTTAACCTTGAAATTCGTTTACTATAATCATTACCACTTTAAAAATAGGTTTTATAAGTCCAAAACAGCTTAAGGTAATGATTCTAGACCAATTCCAGCTTTAAAACTCGAAGATATGCTGTCAGGGGGTCCAACTCGTCGAGTGCATGAACCAACTCGGCGAGTTGGATGAGTTTGCACTTGGACTCGTGGAGTCCCTTCATGGACTCGTCGAGTCCCCTGCCCAGACAGCACAATCTTCGATTTTTCAGCAATTTAAGGAACTATAACAAGAAAACAAGCCTAGTCTCTGATACCACTGTAGGGTTTTGAGCATTCTAACACTCCTATGGTGTACATGCAACCCTATAAACCTTGGATCTATGTTTTCTCTATTATACATGCAAATATTAAATATTCCAAGGTTTCATCCTAACTAGCATATTATGAAACACTTATACTACAAAGTTCTAGTTAGATGACATACCTTTTGATGTAGCTTGATGTCTTCAAGCTTTAAGAGCTTAGCCCCAATAGTGTGGAAGCCTCAAGTGGAATCACAAATCACCAAAACACCTTGGAAAACCTTTAGAGAATATGGATACTTGGCTCACACTATGAAATCGGTTATTGCCCTCTTTAGTGTATCCACACTAGCCACTAGCCTAATTTCATGAACCATAAGACCCTTTATATACTGTGGAGGATTAGGGTTAAACCCTAATACCCATGACCTTTCATTTCCTAGGATCCATGGGTTAAAGCTCCATGGACTATCCATGAAGACTTAGCCCAACCTAAATGAACTTGGCCCACTACACATATATATCTAAGAGTCCATATTTAATTAGTTCCTTTTGATCACTTAATTAATTATAAATTAATTCTTGATCAATACTAATTAAATAATATGATTATATATTAATATATTAGAACTTATAATATATTAATATAAATCATAAATATACTATTCTCAAAAGACTATCCATATAAATTGTGTCGGTGAATTGCAACCCAAATGGACCATGCCGGGTCGGGTCAAGTACATACCAAATATGGTTATGGACTTAGACATTAATCCAACAGGTATTAAGTCTTCGGTGTGTTGTAATTGTGCAGAGGGTGAGACTAAGACTTCTGATAGTCTCGCTGTCTCTGGAGGATTAAAAAGAGTCTCATAGTTAATTTCGACTATGTTGAGTGGTCTGGACTGAATAGGAATGTCATTCTCCATGATAAATTTTGTGTAATTGAGAGGAGCAATCTTACGGACATAGAAATCATCAAATTTCACGTCAAGGCTTTCTTCGATTATCCTTGTTCTTCAGATAAGAACTCTATATCTAAATTTGTTTGTAGAGTACCCCGAAAATATTCCTTCGTCTGATTTGGGTGCAAATTTTGTAACATTCCCCTTAGGCATGTATCACAATATTGTCCGCTTTGGGCCCCCGACACAAAAATTTCCTAGGGGGTCACCCATCCCTGAATTATTGTCGCCCGGGCACGCTTAACTGTAGAGTTCTTATGGGATCTATTGATCTCAAGACTTTAAAACACATTGTAACAGGGAAGGTATCCACATCCTTTATAAGGAAATGTTTGTTCTCCTTCCCAGCCGATGTGGGATCAGGTACAACCCACCTTCACCCCCCCCCCCCATTATAGGGTTCGACGTCCCCTTAGAAAACATCGACCCGTGCCCCAACTTTGATACCATCCATAACATCTCCCTTAGGCACGTATCACAATATTGTCCGCTTTGGGCTTCAGGCACAAAAACTTCCCAGGGGGTCACCCATACCTGAATTGCTCTTGTCTGGGACACTTAACTGCATATTTCTTGTGGGATCTGTTGTCCTCACGACTTTAAAATGAGTTGTGATAGGGAAGGTATCCACACCCTTTTAAGGAATGTTTCGTTCTCCTTCCCAGTCGATCTGGGATCAGCCGATGTGGGAAGGTATCCATACCCCTTTAAGGAATGTTTCGTTCTCCTTTAAGGAATGTTTCGTTCTCCGTGGGTTGCACCCGATCCCACATCGGCTGTTGTAACAACCCGATATTTCGAATCAATGTAACGATCCAAAGTCGAGTTTGGTAAACTACCTTAATATAATAGGAATGACGTCAAAAATGAAATGTTCGAAAATCTCAATGTGAATGTACTAAGTGGTAGATATCGTATCAAGGTTTTCAAAAATATAAAGAACACAAAAATCCGAGTTATAACGAAGAAGTTATGACCAATCGAAAATACGCAACAAAACCGGCAAAACACGGTTAAGCGTAAAATACGAAATTTCAATAAAATACTCTTCAGCCTTAGGTATCTAAATGAAAGTCGTAGATATCATTAAACCGTAAACGTACATAAAAAAAACGCCCAAATCTGACTTCGTATGAGGAAGTTATGATTTTTCGAAGTTTCAGACATAGCAGTAGACAGCTAAAAACTCGAAATAGATATCGAGCGACTTTTAGCCAATGCAACCTTAAAGAGAATCAAAGATCTCAACAATAGTAGTACAACGGTAAAAAGACAGACAAAATCGGACGTCGGATGAAGAAGTTATGGATTTTTAACGGACTTTTCCAGTCCCGGCCTGTTAAAAATATAATATTAAAAATGAAGTCAAAATTAGCCGACGGAGTCTAAACGAAAGTTGTAGAGCATAATCTCACCTACGCGTGCACATAAAGAACGTCGAAATCAGAGCTCGTACGCGAACGTTACAGATTTTACAAGTTCGGGACACAAAATCTGAGGCTGTCAGGCAGCCCACGACGTGGGATTTTGATTGATGGGTTCCAGACCTGGCCAGAAGACTTCGCGTCCATGGAAGGGATAAGATCAAGCTCCACGACGTGGGAGATACTTTCACGACGTGGACTTTGTCAGGTCCACGACGTGGGGCTCCAAAATCAGCCTATAAATAGAACCCAAGGGGTTCCGGGTTTAATGCTCAATTCCTCTCTTTCTCGTGCTTATGCTCTGCGTTTAACCCCTCGAAGCCATCTCGGTTTGCACATCCAAGTCTCGAAGTAAGTGTTACGCTCCCGAGATTCCCGAGATTCCCGAGAATCCCGAGAAATCAGCTTTCTCCAGTCGAAGTTCTGTCAATCTTTGTCTCACCTTCTTCAATCTACCAAGTGAGTTCATACCCCTATCACTAAGTTTTCAAATGCTTTTTAAATGCTTTTAAACACTTTTAAAGGGGGGAATACAAGTAAAAACACGGTTAAACTCGTGTGAAAAATATCAACCTTTTGCTATACTTTTCATATTGTTGTTTAACTATCTTATGAAATTGTTATCATGCAAAACATCATACATCGCAACTTTACCCCCATGGGGTACAAGTTGTTTTATAAATAGAAATATGTTTTATTTATATATATGCATACCACATCATACCAAGGGTATCCTTTTCAACTATAACATCATGTTTATATAAGAAAATGCAACTCATTATTATGCCTTTGTTAACACTGTAGAAAGGGTAATCATTTCAGAAATCATTCATATATTTTTCCAAATACGTGACTTAATTGAGAATATGTGAGTCAATCGTCTTCACCACACCTGTCAAGGTACCACTAGAAAGCCCTGTTTTATAACCAGAGTCTCTGTTGTGAGAATGTGATACGTGTGTATAGATCTATAAAGGACTGATGATCCCGTGCCATGACTGTTAGCTACACTCCGCAGGGTGACAAATATCATATCGCTTCGACGCCTGAAGAACGTCGCCGCAGGCAAATCCATCATAGTATAGTTATTAAAACTCACAGGATAGACAATTATTATGGTATTTATGTTTTGCGGGAAAAGTAATATTACAATTATCTTTACGCGAAATTACAAACTTCCTATAGTTTTGTTTACTAATAAAACTATGCATCATTATTTTAAGTATGACATATTTACTTACATAATCATAGTCTTGGACATTTGAGACAACTCCTCACTGTTAGGAAAATATAGGTTTTTTTCCTGGTTCGATACATTCATTCTATATAAAGAAAGATTCATAACTCCTTTTATGAGAAAATATCGGATTTTCTGGAAAACAAACATGAACTTTCGAATGGCATACATTTATACAAATACATATACTTATGAACTCACCAACTTAATTGTTGACACTTTTTCCTGAAATAACTTTTATTCTCAGGAAACCGCTAAGCAGGGTTAACAACTACTTTTGGAGATTAACGCTCTTGCGTTAACATCATCTTTTGGAATTCATCATTCTGTATTTGACTTCTAAACATGTAATAGATACAATCATGTAAACTTTTCAAATATATGTTATGGTGGTGAATACTTTCTTTACTATTCAATTGTTATGATACTGAATATGATGTCCTCCACCCCCAAACGTTTCCGCCGTTCTGGTTTGGGGGTGTGGCAGATTGGTATCAGAGCTTTGTTTATAGTGAACTAAGTATATCAAAACCATTTTTGATATACAACTATAAACACAACCGGGCAAAAACACTCTGATTGAGAGTTATACTTTTAAAATGAAATTTTTATAAAGTATACATGCATACATTGCATAACAGGGTCAGTATCATATTGAAAACAATATAGAAGTATTATAGATGAGTTGTGCAGTGCAGGTATGCCTTGGAACATGTAATCGGAACTGGGATGAATATAGCCTGATCAACTATATTTGTCCGAGAGCCGACTAACGTATGCCAGGGAGTAGCTGCAGTAGACAACAAGTCCAAAAACTTACCAAAAGCATAACCTTTTTGAATCAAACATAACATTTAGAATACTATAGGAGTATTTGGTGAATGCAATAAGCTTAAACTTTGATACTTTAGTATGTGCTTTAGTTTATAGTAAATTCTTAACCCTATTCTCGTATAGACTCAATGGCTGGATTCCATCTACCCGGAGACCCCTATTACCCCAATCAAGGCAACGGAGGATGGGTGGAAGATGACCCATAAGAGGATGAGGAACCCATAGAAGAGGAGGAAGAGGAAGGCTCTGATGGGACAGACTCAGAACCAGAAGTAAACAATCCACCAGCCATCCAACCTCCTGCGATTCGAAGAGGTTTTCAGGGACCAACTCCCGTCTGGGGAAGTCACATTCACCATTGGAGTCAACAACAAGGATTGCGCCCTCCCTACGACATGTGTCGGGACTTCTACGACGTCAGTGGTGGAGGTTCAGCTGACCGGGCTCTCCCAGTCATGGTGGGCAAAATAGCCAACCGGTCCTACCAATCAGGAGTCCAAGCGAACCGGATTCGTGAAGCCAACGTAGAGGTACAAGGTAACGCAGCCGATATCCGTCGCCTGGACAGGTTGCAGGAGGATGCCCAACTTCACACCGACACACTCCAGGACCAAATGAATGCAGCCCTTTCCGAGATAAGAGAAATGAGGGAGCAGCAAGCCATCTTTGATAGGCGTCTCATGGGAGTAAAGCAATCAGACGCGGAGTCAAGCTCCAAGCGCAACCCGCGTCACAAGTAGTACTTGCCCAACTCCCAAAATTTTGTTGTAGATTAGGACCTCGGCTAAAAGTCTTACTTGTCTTTAACTTTTTGTAATCAGAGACCTTTAAAAAGGTCAAATTTTCCTGACTTCAGAATGTAACCAAGTATATGTTTAATATATAAGGAAGTACTTCTTTTGTGTGTTAATTCTTTGCATATCACTCAAAATTCATAAGTTTATCTGCTAAATATATAAGCTCTGCTTATGAATCAAACTCAAAAACCTTGTTTAGGTCGAATCTAATTCAGGATATGTTAAAAATAACTGACTCATTATCACACGACTATCAATCATCAAAGACTTATTGTTTTCATTATTATTTCTTTGGTAGCTAGATGCCTCCTCGAAGGTCAGCTCGCCAAAATGCAACACCAACACCGCCGCCACCACCTCCAACTTTCGATCCCGCTATGGTACAGGCTGCTATCACCGCAGCAGTAGCAACTGCACTATCCCAAATAAACTCTAACGGAGCTGGAGGGACCGGAAGCAGTACAAATCATCACAACCATGCCACTAGTCATGGTCATGTTAGGGAATGCACCTACAAAGAATTCTCGAACGCAAAGCCGAAAATGTTCAACGGCACTGGAGGGGTAATTGCACTTATGCAATGGTTCGAAAAGACCGAAACGGTCTTTGAGATATGTGCATGCCAAGAAGCAAGCAAGGTCAAGTTTGCTGCTTGCACCTTCACTGACCGAGCCCTCACATGGTGGAAGGGCCATGTGAAATCCGTATCTCTTCCAGTCGCCAACGCCATGAGCTGGGAGGACTTGAAAGTTCTACTGTTAGAAGAATACTGCCCGAGGGGTGAAATTCAAAAACTGGAGCAGGAATTATGGAACCTGAAAATGGTTGGTTCTGACCTAGCCGCCTACACGGCTAGGTTTAGCGATTTGTCAGCCCTGTGCCCAGGCATGGTCAACCCATAACCAAAGAAAGTGGAAAGATACATTTGGGGGATGTCGCCCCAGATTCAAGGGCATGTTTTGGCTTCCAACCCAGTCACATTCAACAACGCGAAGCGCCTGGCACAACGATTAATCGATCACGGAGTTAAACAGGGTACCATTACAGTTGCTGCTGACCCATCGAAGGAGGTAGAGAACCGAAGGAAACCCTGGAACAAGAGAAAGAGGCAAACCACGCAGGAAAACCCTAAGAAACAACAAATGGTGGCTGCTCACGCTGTTACTGTCTCGACCGCCCAGCACCAACAAAGCCATACATCGGCAACCTACCGAAGTGCAGTAAATGCAACTTCCATCACCATGGACCCTGCCATGAAATGCATTGCACTAGGTGCAACAGGAAGGGACACACCATCCACTTCTGCAAAGAACCAGCCCAACCAGCCGCTCCAGCTGTGAATGTCGGAATAGGTCGTACCTGCTACGAGTGAGGAGCAACAGGGCACTTCCGGAGGGACTGCCCGAAGGCAAACAACAGGAATACTGGGGGAAGTGGCCGAGTCTTCGCAATGGGCCAGGAGGAAGCCGTTGCAAACCCCACTGTTGTTACGGGTACGTTTCTCCTCGATAACTCATATGCATACATGTTATTTGATAGTGGAGCGGAGAGGAGTTTCGTGAGCCATAATTTTAAAAATCTACTCAAACCAACCCCTCAATCATTAAGTGAAACTTTTATAGTAGAAATGGCTAACGGGAAAACTGAAGGTGCTAAGTAAATATACCTACATTGTACCCTCTCACTAAACAATAAATCCTTTCCAATCGACCTCATGCCAGTCTCGATAAAAAGTTTCGACGTTATCATAGGCATGGATTGGCTAAGTTCTCATCGTGCGGACATTTTATGTTACGATAAGGCCGTTCGCCTTAATCTGCCAAATGGCGAAGCCCTCGTTATTTATGGCGACAAACCTAGCACCCCTCTTCGTATCATCTCTTGCATCAAGGCTCAAAAATATCTACGCAAGGAATGCCACGCGTTCTTGGCACATGTTGTGGATGTGAATCGAGGAGTAGAAGACATCAAGGGCATGCCTGACATCTGTGACTTTCCTGATGTCTTTCCGGAGGATCTTCCAGGAGTACCGCCTGCAAGAAAAGTCGAATTCAGAATCGACTTAATTCCTGAAGCCACCCCTATGGCCAAAGCGCCGTATCGCTTAGCCCCAACATAGATGCAAGAACTATCCAGTCAACTGAATGAACTACTCAGCAAAGGATTCATCCGACCGAGCTTCTCACCTTGGGGAGCACCAATGCTTTTCGTGAAAAAGAAAGATGGATCGTTCAGAATGTGCATCGACTACCGAGAACTCAACAAACTTACCATTAAGAATCGGTACCCCCTACCACGAATAGATGATTTGTTCGATCAACTCCAAGGAGCAAACTAATTTTCCAAGATCGATCTGAGATCGGGATATCACCAGCTGAGAGTCCTAGAGAACGATATTCCTAAGACGGCCTTCCGAACTAGATACGGTCACTACAAATTCGTAGTGATGTCGTTCGGACTAACCAATGCACCCGTCGTATTCTTGGACTCAATGAATCGGGTACGTCGTTCATTCTTGGACAAATTTGTGATTGTATTCATAGATGACATACTCATCTATTCTAAAAGTAAAGAGGAACATGTTCAGCACCTGAGACAAGTCTTAGAGACACTAAGAACTGAGAAGCTTTACGCGAAATTCTCAAAATGCGAGTTTTGGATTAGGAAGGTGGACTTCCTAGGTCACGTGGTCAGCAAAGAGGGAATCCACGTGGACCCCTCCAAGATCAAAGCTATCCAGAATTGGTCTGCGCCAACAACGCCAACCGAAATTTGCCAATTTCTAGGCTTTGTTGGCTATTATCGCAGGTTCATTCAGAACTTCTCCAGAATTGCAAAACCTCTTACCTCCCTGACTCAGAAGGGTGTAACCTACAACTGGGGGGAAAGGCAAGATACTGCATTCCAAACCTTGAAGCAAGCCCTGTGCAGTGCACCCATTTTGTCTCTTCCAAAGGGGACAGAAGACTTTGTAGTATACTGCGATGCATCCAATCAAGGGTTGGGTTGTGTACTAATGCAGCGGGGAAAGGTTATTGCGTACCCCTCACGACAACTAAAAACGCACAAGGTCAACTACGCCACTCACGACTTAGAACTTGGAGTAGTGGTGTTCGCCCTAAAAATATGGAGGCACTACCTATACGGTACAAAATGCACCATCTTCACAGACCACAAGAGCCTTCAACATATATTCGATCAGAAAGAGCTCAATATGAGGCAAAGACGTTGGGTTGAGCTACTCAATGACTACGAATGTGAGATTCGTTATCACCCGGGAAAAGCCAATGTGGTGGCAGATGCCCTTAGTCGTAAGGAGTGCTCTGGTCGAAGAGTGAAGTCACTAACCATGACGATCCATTCACACCTGTCAACGCAAATCAAGGAAGCTCAACTGGAAGCCTTGAAACCCGAAAACCTGACAGGTGAAGCACTTAGAGGGATGGACAAGAATTTTGAGATCAAGAGTGACGGAGTTCGTTACCTTATGAACCGAATCTGGACACCGAAGTTCGGTGGATTCAGAGAGATAGTTATGAACGAAGCACACATGACCCGATACTCCGTGCACCCAGGTTCAGATAAGATGTATCTGGATTTCAAACAACTCTATTGGTGGCCAAACATGAAAGCATAAATTGCTACCTATGTGGGCAAGTGCTTGACTTGTGCCAAGGTCAAGGTAGAACATCAGAAGCCCTCAGGTCTTCTCCATTAGCCCGAAATACCTGAGTGGAAGTGGGAGTAGATTTCCATGGATTTCATAACCAAACTACCCAAGACGCAGGGTAGTCACGATACCATTTGGGTGATCGTCGACAGATTAACCAAATATTCCCACTTCTTGCCAATCAAAGAGACCGATAAGATGGAGAAGCTAACAAGAACCTACATCCGAGAGATCGTGCGACTTCATGGTTTACCGATATCTATCATCTCGGATAGAGACAGTAGATTCACTTCAAGGTTCTGGCAAACGCTACAGAAGGCCTTAGGTACTAAGCTAGATATGAGTACAGGCTATCACCCACAAACTGACGGGCAGAGTGAGAGAACGATCCAAACCCTTGAAGACATGTTGCGAGCCTGTGTAATCGACTTCGGTAAAGCATGGGACATCCACTTACCATTGGTTAAGTTCTCTTATAACAACAGTTATCACACTAGCATCAAGACTGCTCCATTCGAAGCCCTTTACGGCCACAAGTGCAGATCACCTCTGTGCTGGGCGGAAGTGGGCGACTCGCAGTTGGCGAAAGGTCTAATCCCTAATAGCACTCTCACTGGTCCGGAAATCATAAGGGAAACGACTGAAAATATCGTTCAAATTCGAGAGCGACTGAAAGCCTCAAGAGATAGACAAAAGAGCTATGCCGACAAAAGACGAAAACCCTTGGAATTTCAGGTGGGTGACCGCATTCTACTGAAGGTCGCACCCTGGAAGGGCATGATACGCTTCGGGAAGCATGGAAAACTAAACCCAAGGTACATTGGACCCTTCGAAATTACTGCAAGGATTGGTCTAGTAGCTTATAGACTTCAGCTTCCAATCGAACTTAGCAAAGTACATCCGGTGTTTCATGTATCTAACCTGAAGAAGTGTCTGTCCGACGAAACTCTCGTGATTCCACTCGAGGAAATCGAACTGAATGAAAATATTAACTTTGTGGAAGAACCCATCGAGATCATGGATAGGGAAATCAAACGAACTAAGTAGAGTCGCATACCAATCGTGAAGGTTCGCTGGAATGCTAAGCGGGGACCCGAATTCACTTGGGAGCGAGAAGATCAGATGCAACAAAAGTACCCGCATCTTTTCCCTAGTCCATAAACTTTTACTTTGTAATTAATTTCGGGACGAAATTCCCTCTAACGGGGGGATGATGTAACAACCCGATATTTTGAATTAACGTAACGATCCAAAGTCGAGTTTGGTAACCTATCTTAATATAATAGGAATGACGTCAAAAATGAAATGTTCGAAAATCTCAATGTGAATGTACTAAGTGGTAGATATCATATCAAGGTTTTCAAAAATATAAAGCACACAAAAATTCGAGTTATAACGAAGAAGTTATGACCAATCGAAAATACGTAACAAAACCGGCAAAACACTGTTAAGCGTAAAATACGAAATTTCAATAAAATACTTTTCATCCTTAGGTATCTAAATAAAAGTCGTAGATATCATTAAACCGTAAATGTACATAAAAAGAACGCCCAAATCTGACTTCGTATGAGGAAGTTATGATTTTTCGAAGTTTCAGACATAGCAGTAGACAGCTAAAAACTCGAAATAGAGATCGAGCGACTTTTAGCCAACGCAACCTTAACGAGAATCGAAGATCTCAACAATAGTAGTACAACGGTAAAAAGACAGACAAAATCGGACGTCGGATGAAGAAGTTATGGATTTTTAACGGACTTTTCCAGTCCCGGCCTGTTAAAAATATAATATTAAAAATAAAGTCAAAATTAGCCGACAGAGCCTAAACAAAAGTTGTAGAGCATAATCTCACCTACGCGTGCATATAAAGAACGTCGAAATCGGAGCTCGTACGTGAACGTTACGGATTTTACAAGTTCGGGACACAAAATTTGAGGCTGTTACGCAGCCCACGACGTGAGCCAGAAGCCCACGACGTGGGATTTTGATTGATGGGTTCCAGACCTGGCCAGCAGACGTTGCGTCCATGGAAGGGATAAGATCAAGCTCCACGACGTGGGAGATACTTTCACGACGTGGACTTCGTCAGGTCCACGACGTGGGGCTCCAAAATCAGCCTATAAATAGAACCCAAGGGGTTCCGGGTTTAATGCTCAATTCCTCTCTTTCTCGTGCTTATGCTCTGCGTTTAACCCCTCGAAGCCATCTCGGTTTGCACATCCAAGTCTCGAAGTAAGTGTTACGCTCCCGAGATTCCCGAGAATCCCGAGAAATCAGCTTTCTCCAGTCGAAGTTCTGTCAATCTTTGTCTCACCTTCTTCAATCTACCAAGTGAGTTCATACCCCTATCACTAAGTTTTCAAATGCTTTTTAAATGCTTTTAAACACTTTTAAAGGGGGGAATACAAGTAAAAACACGGTTAAACTCGTGTGAAAAATATCAACCTATTGCTATACTTTTCATACTGTTGTTTTAACTATCTTATGAAATTGTTATCATGCAAAACATCATACATCGCAACTTTACCCCCATGGGGTACAATATGTTTTATAAATAGAAATATGTTTTATTTATATATCTGCATACTACATCATACCAAGGGTAACCTTTTCAACTATAACATCATGTTTATATAAGAAAATGCAACTCATTATTATGCCTTTGTTAACACTGTAGAAAGGGTAATCATTTCAGAAATCATTCATATATTTTTCCAAATACGTGACTTAATTGAGAATATGTGAGTCAATCGTCTTCACCACACCTGTCAAGGTACCACTAGAAAGCCCTGTTTTATAACCAGAGTCTCTGTTGTGAGAATGTGATACGTGTGTATAGATCTATACGGGACTGATGATCCCGCGCCCTGACTGTTAGCTACAGTCCGCGGGGTGACAAATATCATATCGCTTCGACGCCTGAAGAACGTCGCCGCAGGCAAATCCATCATAGTACGGTTATGAAAACTCACAGGATAGACAATTATTATGGTATTTATGTTTTGCGGGAAAAGTAATATTACAATTATCTTTACGCGAAATTACAAACTTCTTATAGTTTTGTTTACTAATAAAACTATGCATCATTATTTTAAGTATGACATATTTACTTACATAATCATAGTCTTAGACATTTGAGACTACTCCTCACTGTTAGGAAAATATAGGTTTTTTTCCTGGTTCGATACATTCATTCTATATAAACAAAGATTCATAACTCCTTTTATGAGAAACTATCGGATTTTCTGGAAAACAAACATGAACTTACGAATGGCATACATTTATACAAATACATATACTTATGAACTCACCAACTTAATTGTTGACACTTTTTCTTGAAATAACTTGTATTCTCAGGAAACCGCTAAGCAGGGTTAACAACTACTTTTGGAGATTAACGCTCTTGCGTTAACATCATCTTTTGGAATTCATCATTCTGTATTTGACTTTTAAACATGTAATAGATACAATCATGTAAACTTTTCAAATATATGTTATGGTGGTGAATACTTTCTTTACTATTCAATTGTTATGATACTGAATATGATGTCCTCCGCCCCCGAACGTTTCCGCCGTTCTGGTTTGGGGGTGTGACAGCTGTGAAGGAGAACAAAACATTCCTTAAAGGGGTGTGGATACCTTTCGTATCACAACGCGTTATAAAGCCATGAGGGCAGAAAATCCCATAAGAACTCTGTAGTTAAGTGTGCTCGGGCAAGAGCAATTCAGGGATGGGTGACCGCTGGGAAGTTGTTGTGTCGGGAGCCCAAAGAAGACAATATTATGATACGTTCCTGAGGGGGATGTTACAAATGGTATCAGAGTTGGGGAACAGGTCAATGCGTTCGTCAGGGACGTCGAACCCTATAAAGGGGGGGGGGGTGAAGGTAGGTTGTACTTGATCCCACATCGCCTAGAAAGGAGAACAAAAAATTTCCTATAAAGGGTGTGGATACCTTCCCTGTCACAATGCGTTTTAAAGCGTAAGGGAAACAGATCCCATAAGAACTTTGCAGTTAGGCGTGCCCGGGCAAGATCAATTCAAGGATGGGTAACCCCCTGGGAAGTTTTCGTGTTGGGAGCCTAAAGAGGACAATATTGTGATACGTGCCAGAGGGGGGTGTTACAAATGGTATCAGATCCAGGGTACAGATCGATGTGTTCGACAATGACGTCAAACCCTATAATGGGGGATAAAAGTGGGTTGCACCTGATCCCACATCGGCTGGGAAGGAGAACGAAACATTCCTTAAAGAGGTGTGGATACCTTCCCTATCACAATGTGTTTTAAAGTTGTGAGGTTAGCAGATCCCATAAGAACTCTGCAGTTAAGTGTGCCCGGGCGAGATCAATTCAGGGATGGGTGATCCCCTGGGAAGTTTTGTGCCGGGAACCTATAGCGGATAATATTGTGATACGTGCCTGAGGGAGATGTTACGAATGGTATTAGAGCTGGGGCACGGGTTGATGTGTTCGACGGGGACGTCGAACCCTATAATGGGGGGGTGAAGGTGGGTTGTACCTGATCCCACATCAATTGGGAAGGAGAAAAAACATTTCCTTACAAAGGGTGTGGATACCTTCCCTGTTACAATGTGTTTTAAAGTCGTGAGAGCAACAAATCCCATAAGAACTTTATAGTTAAGCGTGCCCGGCGACAACAATTCAAGGATTGGTGACCCCCTGGGAAGTTTTCTTACAGGGAGCCCAAAGCAGAGAATATTGTGATACGTGCCACAGGGGGATGTTACAAATTTTCTCAAATGCTCCTTGTTGTTGACCACAAAACTCCTACAACCTAAAATATGAAAGAAACGAACATTGTGTTTACGATTGTTCAAACCTTCGTATGGAGTCTTGTTGAGGAGTTTGGTGATGATACTTCGGTTTTGCACAAAGCACGCTATTGGAACTGCTTTTGCCCAGAAGTAAAGAGGCAATTTTGTGAAGTTGAGTATGGATATGGCAGCTTCTATAAGAGTTATGTTCCTTGTTTCTATCATGCCATTCTGCTGTGGTGCGTATGGTACCGAAAAATTATGATTGATTCCCTTTGACACCAAGAAGTCATTCAGCAGACGATTTGTAAATTTTGTTCTGTTGTCACTTCGAATCTTTCGGATGGGAAGCCTTATCTGTAATTCAATTTCCTTGATTAGATTGATCAAGGTCGGCGGTGTCTCTGATATTAGTCTTAATAATAACACCCATATGAAGCGAGTGTAATCATCGACGAACAATAGGATATAATTCTTATGATGTAAACTTGCAACAGTTGATGGACCGTAGAGATCGATGTGAAGTAACTCCAACGGTTCAACAATGGATGAATCTAGGATCAATGGATGACTTCCCTTCGTTTTCTTTCCATACTCATAAGCAGGGCATAAAGTGTCATTGTCAAATTTGAGGAGAGGCAATCTTCACACCATCTCACCAGTAACCAAGTTGTTGATATACCGAAAATTAAGGTGAACAAGTTTGCGATGCCGTAGCCAACTGACCTCAGAGACTGCTTTTGACAGAAAACACAGTTGATGTTTACCAATGACTAGAGATATGTCTAATGGGAACATTGTTCCAGCAGCCTTTGATTTAATTAGACATCTTGATCTATCTTTCGTCATGATGTAGCTATATTCATCATCGAATTCAACAAGATGACCAGCTCTGCAGAGTTGCCCAACACTTATGAGATTGTGATTTAAACCTTAAACATAGGCAACCCTTTGAATCGAGAAATTTCCATTTTTCAAAACCATAACCTTGGATAGTTCCATTTTCATCGTTTGCAAAAGTTACGTGACCACCATGTGTGACTGCCTTAAAGTCATGAAGGTATTCCAACATTTCTGTCATGTGCAAGGAGTAGGCGCTATCAATTAACCATTTTATTTCGTGATCCTCCTCGCACATTGCTTGCATGATTAGTTAGTTAATTTGGTCACCCAAACTTGTTTAGGGCCCACAACAACATAATGTGATTTCTTAACAAATTTATGAAAAGAAAATAGAATTTTGGATGTTGTTTTGGTGTGTGGTTTTCTAACTTTTGACGATGTGGTGTTCTTGACCTCTTTTCTTTTCCATCTCCTCCTTAAGATAAAATTTATTTGCTTAGACCTAGAGGCAGTTTTCTTAACAGGTGGATAAGAGCTAAAGGTGAGTTTCTTTTCATTTATCCAGATGGTTTGCCTAGGGTTGGTTTTAGGAACATAATCAATGTGTTTTTCTAGATTTCTTTTCATTTTAGTCTTTTCTTTGTTCTTTTGATTAACATCTACGGTGTCATCAATCATGACTGACTTGAGTTTTTGATCAAGCTTTTTGTTCAGAGGAGTAATAACTATGGTATTGTTAATTTTCACAGGTTTGGGACTATGAGGTCTTTTAGGACTAGGTGACTTGTTGGGAATTTTGAAGTTTTGATCCCTTTTTAACTTCTGCGAAGAGTTAGTTTTCATAAAGTTATTTTGCGCAGACTTGTTTTGAAACGGTTTTTCTACCGCAGAGTTTATTGAAAAATTTTTCTTTGAAAATTGTGACTTTTTATTTTTAGTAACTTTGAGATTCGACTCAGCTTTCCTTTTTCTCAATGCTAGATTTAATTTCAACTTTTAAGGCTTGCTTTGCTTCACCTTTTGTTGACAAAATATCATATCTATTCAGTTTAGGTCTTTTGCTTTTGAAAAGTTTGGACTTCGGTATGGGTCTAGGTGAAGAGTCATCAGAACTGTAGAGTTCATGACATCTAGAACATTGTCCAATTTCAAATTTGTCCATTCTTACTCCTTGTGGAAGAGCTTGAATCTTTGTGGTTGAATTAACAAAATTCTCCGGTGAGACTTTGAGTGAGCTACCGCAAAGGTTGCAGTAGTCATAACTTCAAGGACAATTGCTTTTAGGGACACGTCAGGCCCTTCAAGGATTATCTCCTCGTCAACATAAGATTTTGGGGACATGTTTGGTCCTTCTAAAATGATTTCCTCGTCCACATCAGATCCTGATCCATGACAGATTGTTCCAATGACTGGAATTGAGTGATAATCATTTGAGCGTCCCAATGTTTCTGGGAGAATCTCTTCGATCACACAATTATTGCTCAAGTCATGAAGTTTACCAAAGTGACATTGGATGTCTTCAGGGTAGGTCTTGTTATTGATTGGGATGTGAAAGGTCCTATCAGGTGGGACATATGGGTGTTCGACATCAAACCGTGGTGGAGATTTCTCTCCAGTGTTATATCCATTTGACCAACCCCAATTGTAACTATTATCTACATATCCGTTATTAACTAGATTTTTTATTTCTTCGCTTTCATTAAAGAGCTTTTCTATTAATTGATTTAAACGTACAATTTCTGCTCGGGCTAGATCCCATTGATTAAAAGCAACATCTAACTGATTTTCACTAAGCAACCTAACATCTTTCTCTAGTTTCAAATTTGTTTCTAACATAGTGATCTTAAGCCTATTGTCTTCTAGTCTTCCTCTTAAGTGGTACAGCTCTTGGGTCGCTATGTTCTTTTTATCTAAGGCTTTGTTATAATCTATAAGGACGTCAGTACACTTTGAGTAAGTTTTTCTAGGTGTGGTTCACAGTCATGCATGTTATAATTGTTTGAATGAATCATAAATCTTACATGTTCAACGATACTGATGTTCCCTTCTTTTTCCATGAAGCAGTAGTTCTTCTTCAACCTTGTGGATATGTCTTTAGTATCATCACCTTTTCTTGCAACGAGACAAAACTTGCCTCGCTTCCTCATGTGATCAGTTTCATCATCTTCATCTCCCGAATACCACATTTGATGGTTTCTTCTCACTTGTGCCACAAAAGCTTTTTCAATTGCTTTCTCCTTGTCTTCAACCTCTTGAGTCATTCTGTGATAGAATGATTTATCCTTCACCACATTAGCCTTACAGTCTCTAGCAAAGTGATTTTCCTTGCGATATTTGTGGCATATGAGAAATCCATCTTTCTTCTCTTCGGTGCAACTACGGTGTCAGAAGGTTTGTCTTCTTTTGGTGCTTCAGTGGAGTTGGTAAGCATCAAAGGTGTGTTCTGAGACTGTGGTTGATATGGTGGGTTTCTAGGATATCTGGGGGGTTGAGGATAGTGGTGAGGAGAGTTTTTTTGTGCATTGTAATTGCGGTTAAAGGGAGGTCTGGTAAATTGCTGATTTTTGCGATAGTTTTGGTGGTGGAAGCCTGTTGAATTGTTGGCTAACTAAGGATAAGGCATTTTGAAAAGCTTCTTCGTCACCAGGTTGCATCTCCGGTTCATATGACTGCATTGTGTCATCATATGAGGTTTGGTATGAGGATTCTCCGGTATGAGGATACTGAGGTGGTCTGTTAGAATACGGCGGTGAGTGAGCGACCAGGGCGAGTGGTCCGCCAAGATCCATACAATCTTTCATCATCGTAAATTCTTGAGCTTGAAGTTCACCATAGAGTTTGTACATCGATAGGGTTTTGATTTTGATGTCTCCTTAAACTATCATCTTTGCCATGGTCCATTGTTTTCGTAAACCATTCAGGAACTGCAGATTTGTTTCATGATCACTTCGAGTAATACCTGCATTTGAGAGTTTGGTGATGATGAGGTTGAATATTTTGAAGGAATCATCAAGACTTTCTCCAGGAAGAGCTTTGAATATGTTAAAATAGTTAAAGGTTGTGGTCAACTTCTTGTCTTGAGCTTGTTCAGTTCCTTCATACATATTTTTAAGAACATACCAGACTTCTTTTGGAGATTTATAGTTAATAATAAGATCAAAACTGTCAGGAGGAACTCCACAAGAGATTTCATAGAAAGCAATTTCATCTTTCTCTATCTTTTCAATGTCATCGTTGGTAGGTCTGGTCATGGCAGCTTGACCACCTCCAATTCTGGTTTGAGTTCCATCTGTGCAATGGGTGTAAGGATAGCTACATGTGGTCCTTTTTCTACAGATCTTCAAACTTCCTTACCAAGTCTTCTTAAATATATTTCCATTCTTTGAGACCAATGATGATATTCACTTGCAACAAGTATTGGAGCTCGATTAGAACCATCAACACTGTTAGATACATTTAATGAGTAAAGTTGTGCAATTTTCCTTGTTTTTGAAAAAGATGAGCTAAGTGGTATAGAAGGCCTTTTAAATCAGAGTTTTTCTTTAGAAAATATTATGGATTTTCAAAAAAAATTAAAAAACAACTATTATGGCTCTGATACCAATTGTTGAGAGAAGAACTTAGTTATAAAGAGATTATGACGCGGAATTTAAGTTAATCTCGTGGGTCTTTTTAAAGCGCAACAATAAAAGATAGTGAAATTATAAAGGAAACATAACAACAATATGCATCATTAAATGTAGGCAAGTTAAACAGATACTTGTTGAATCATAACTTGGTTTGCATCCAAACACAAGTTATTAAGTGATGAACAACTAAGTATGAACAGAGAGATATGAATGATAAGGAGACTTGTTTATTGATATGATAATGTTACAGAAGGATGGAATCGGGCATACACTCAAACGATTACAAGATTATCTATTTATACGAAGAAATAATACAAGTCTACAAATAAGATAATCAAAAACAATTCTGATGTAGACGACCATGCTTCTCACGCTTGGGACTGACAAAACCAACCTAACACACAACGTCAGAAAATGTGATCATTACTTTTCTGACACTGCGGTATCCACAATAGATAAAAGCTTTCAACTCTTCGTGTCTCCTTATCTTCAATCTTGAAGTCTCCAGTCAAGACAATGCAATTAACTCCTCGCTATCACTTCGCTTCCAAACTCTTCGCTATTCGGTTCAAAACAAGTCTTCACTTCTAGATACACTTCATAGCTATTGAGGGTCACTTTCGTGTATCAACAGTTTGACAAACCAAAAAGTAGCTTAAAATCTAGTTTTTTTTAACACTACTTAGACTAACTTTTTTGAAAATTACTTAAACTAACTTTTCAAGAGTTTTTTTTAATTGTTTTTCCAAATATACCTTTAATTTATTATAAAAATCATATTTTTTTTCTAAATGTCATTTTATATCTTCTAGTCAGCTTATCAACTAGTTTTATCAAACGTTTGTTTTTTATCAGCTAACTTATAAGTTGGCAGCTAGCTTTTCAGCTATTACGCCAAACATAACCTAAAACAAAAAAAAAACATAATAATAAAAAATGATTAAAGATATAATTTGATAAATCTAAAAAAACTCAAGTCAAATATACAAAAACAAAGATTGACTCATGTTAATTATTTAAAATTTGAAACTTTATCTCACATATGTTATTTTATCTTTATCTCACGTTTTATATATTTTTTAAAATTTATTTGTTGCTTGACTAATTGTTATTAATTATAATTTTTTTATAAAATAAATTTATTTATTATTTAACCGATAACTATTTTAACTTTTCGTATTCCCATGGATTATTTGCTCGTGTGGCATCAAAGTTACGATGAATTACTTTCTGACTAGCGAAATTTATTTGTTACTTTCTCGTGTTCCCATGGATTATTTGTTCATCCCATTATAAGACAATGTTGATATATGTTACGTAAATGTTATGGACATTGTAAAATAAATTGATACATTCACTTGATTAAAAGACTATTGAAGTATGAAAAAATTCGAAAATTTGAAGGAAAATATCAAAAACAAAACGGAAAGAATACCACAACAATTGATGAATAAACACCATAATTGTTATTGATAAAGTTCTCGAATATATTACTAGACACTAAGGCATAAAGACAAACACGAGATGAAGTAACAACTCCAATCCTACAAAAACCGAAATTTAATTCTCAAATTGATATGTTAAAAACAATACACTAAGACCCTATTTAGAATAGAAATTAACCTAATTGCCATGTGATACTAATTCTAGAGTAAGTATAAAAATTACCTAATAAAAATGGGAACCAACTTCTAGAATAAGCATACTAGAATCATTATTTTCACTATGTGATTAACCCCTTATCTTTATCTAAATATAGCTAAATTTGGCATACTACCACTTTTATGTGTTTTTATCTTCCCTTTGAGTTTCCTGCAGTTTGGATAAATATTTTAGCCGTGTTTAGACTTTAGTAACGACCTTTTGAAAAAATTGAGGAGCTCTTAACTTTAAAAAAAAATGGTTTGTTTAAAATTTTATTTTAGAGTAAAAAACTCCTAACCAAAACCTACTTTTAAGTAGCTTTTGAAAACTTTTAATTTTATATATTTCAACAACTTACACACTAAACATAAATAAAAGTTACAGTTTTTTTTATCAAACAAACCCTTAATGTTTATGGATCAAAACTTGTTAGGATGAATGTGAAGCCAAATTTTGACTTTCTAAGACCATCTCCAATGGACCTCCATTTTTGTGTTATAGAAGCCAAAAATACTCCAATCAACCACTAAAAGTGGCCTCTATTTTTGTGGGAAGAAATTTGACACTATTCATAATACCAAAACCTTTTAAATGGTATTATTTTACTTGCTTTTTAGTTTTTATAATTATTGTTTATATTTTATAATATTAAAATATGTTTTAGTATAATTTTTTAGTGTGGTTGGAGTTAAAATGAGTTTTGGTGTTAGTTTTACACAAAAATGGTGTAATTTTTAGTGATAAGGTTGGAGTTGGTCTAAGATCTTGAACAAACCCGAAGATTGTAGATGTAAAAATCAAATTGGTAAACTTTGTTAAATATTGCATCCTTGATTTTGTTTCCAACAATTTGATATTATTATCTCTACGATTTTCAATCTCTTGAAAACGAAATTATGATTAATCATATCCAACATGTAAAAGATTAAATGATTAATCATCTAATTCACAATATAGAAATACACCAAGAACACATTTATGTCCATATAACCATGTTCTTCTCAGCATAACTCATTGGGTTGTTTCCAGTTCCTTAAAAGACACCCAAAAATGTCGCAACAGCAAAAAGTAGAAATAATACTCCTCCCAGATACCCAACCTGACAAATCATTGCTTCAATTAGATTATTTGTTTTTTATAATTCAAAAATGACAATAATTTTTTTTTTGTTTTATATAATTCTATTTTAAGGTTTTAGGGTATTAAATCTTTTATTCTTATAACAATTATATTAATACATACAATATATATTTTACATGACGTTCAATTTGTTAATATGCAATTCATTTAACAATATATCTTTATTTGAAAAAACTTATTTCTATAAAATAACATATTTTTGTCATTTATGAGTTTAATTTCATTTAGATTTGTAATTATACACAACAAAAAACATGTTTGAATGACTTATTTTGTTTTCTTCAAGCCAACCAAACATGACATGATGAGAAAAAATATTATTTTGTTATATAAGTTCTGTGGGATTTAACTCTATTCTATACATTAGTTTAATGATTATTATTAATGAAAAGGTAATTAAACCCCACAGAACTTATAATAAAAATAACATGTTTTGTTATTTAACCAAATAAAATTATAATTTAAATGATCAAAGAAATTTGTGTCATTAAAAGTTTTAAAAAAATGTGTCACCAAGAATCACATAAATATTAAGCTATATTGCAATTTTTTTATTCATTCCATGATGAAAAAAAAAACACTCAACCTGGACTAAGGAATGAACTTTCAACAAAACCAAAGGCAAACAAAACAATTTTTTTTCTTCTTAGAGTAAATTACACGAATAGTCCCTATGGTTTAGGGTAATTTGCACGTTTGGTCCCTAACTTATTTTTTTAACTCGGAAGGTCCCTACTGTTTGTTTTTGTTACACGCTTGGTCCTGTCTTACCTAAAAAAACTATTTTGCCGTTGATTTTTTAATTTATTTAAATAAACACACCCCCAACCCCATCCCCACACTTTACCTTACCTACCCCACCATTTTTTCCTATTTAAATACTAGTGTTTTTAGGTAAGACGGGGACCAAACGCATAACAAAAACAAACAATAGGGACCACGCGCGGAACAAAAACCGTAGGGACTTTCCGAGTTAAAAAAATAAGTTAGGGACCAAATGCACAAATTACCCCAAACCATAGGGACCATTCGTGTAATTTACTCTTTTTCTTAAAATTCCTATGGAATAAACCATTCCATTCCATTCCTTTGCTGATTCCATCATACCAAACACTACCTAAAAATTTTCAAGGTAGATAACCTAATCAAGTCAAAAAAAAAAAAGAATTACCAGTTTTTCAGAAATATAATTGGCAAGAAAGGCCCCTCCAACTGCTGCTATGGAGGTTGCTAGTAGATGTCCAGCTATGGCTCCACTTGCCACACCCCATGGAGACTGTCATACAAAAAAAATATATGACTTTTGGTTTCATTAATTTTTGACAAATCTTGATAAATGGTCCCTGTGGTTTCCAGGAATATCAACTTCAGTCCCTAACTTTTTCCGATCTCATGGAAGGTCCTTGTGGTTTCATGAGACCGGAATTGAAACCATAGGGATCTTCCATGAGATCGGAAAAAGTTAGGGACTGAAGTTGATATTCATGGAAACCACAGGGACCATTTATCAAGATTTGTCTTAATTTATTTATAATAGCATCCTACTTTTAATTTTTTTTTTTTAATTTACATATTTTTAATGTACCTGAGCAGCCCCAAGAGCTATGGTTGCAAGCATTGACCGGTCACCCCATTCCTACAAATTTGCAATCACATTTATTATTTTTTTAATGAAAAATAAACAGCTTCATATCCAAAAAAGAATTGAAAGATAAATAGTTTTAAAATAGCATACCAACAAAAAGATTATAAAGATCAACATTTTTAGAAAGTGGTGTGATAAAGGCTTAAATACAAGAAATAGTAACATTCTTTCTTGAATTCTTTTTATAGCATTCTACCTCCATTTCTTCTTATTAGAGCATTGTGCTTTAAAAAAATCTACCAAATTATATAACAATAAGAATACAAAGATCAAGACTTTTAACATAGCAGTGTAACAAAGGGCTAAATGCAAGAAATAGAAATGTATTTTCATTAATTTCTTTCTATTACAACATTGTACTTTGAAAAACATACCAAATTATATCAATGTCATCTAAATACAAAACAATTTTCACTGCTATAATTGGATATGTTTTTCCAACCACAACACCATGATACAAAATAAAAAAACAAAAAGTATAATATTGTAAAAAAAAAAAAAAAAAAAGAAGAGGATTACCGCAAAAAATACAAGACTGAATGACTTCCAAATGATTTCAAAAGGATTCTTGAGCTGTTTAGATGCCTGCATGTATACCAAATATTTATTTAAAAAAAAAAAAAAAAAAACTCAAATTGTTAATATAAGTCAAATGAATGATCATTAATCACCTTTTCTTTCACCAATTCCTCAGCTTCTGCATATTCATCAAGTTCATTACTATTTTTCTCACCATTTTTAGCATTACTTGATGGAAGATCCCATGCATCCTTTATAGCTTTAAGACCGAAGAACATCAAAAGAGTCACTGCTGCATACTCTCCAATTGGCAATGCTGCATAAACCATGGAAAATTAGATATATTTTACAAAAAAAAAAGCAAAAGAAGATGAAAGTACAATGCTGTAATGGAAATATAGAAATATTTACTTGTCTGGAATTGAGCTGGAACCGAATTAAAAATCCTTCCAATTATGACCGAAAAAACAGTCATAAGTGATAAAGCACCCATTGATCCCAAAATAACCTGATCACAATTTTCGAATCCATAAAAGTTAATGAATTGGATGCAATGAACATGACAGGTTGTCAGGTTGTACTGTGTTTGACATGCAGTGGACTGGGACTGAAACTGATGTAAATGGGACAAAATCTGTCGTTTTTTGTCCCATTCAAAAAGGTGGAAAAATGATTGGCTGTCAATCTCCTTGAAAGGTTGTATTGTAATGTCCAGTGAAACAAATTTATTGGAGATATGAGGAGATCGTACCAGTCCTTTATCATATTGCATGGCCAATAAAGCTGCAATGAAAAACGTCTGATCAAGTAAAGGAAAGTGGATATTAGTTGCTAATTAAGTTTAAATATAAGTTTATGTAAGGAAGTAATTAGTATGTGGTGGATATTTAGATACCTTATCTCCAATTTCGGAAACAAAAATTAATGTAAAAGCAGCTGTGAACCCTGACTTTGCGATTGCTGCTAAGAGAGAGGGAGGTGCACCCTTTCCAAAGGCGATTATTGAAAATACTAAAGCACATCCGGATAGCACAAGGGCTATTGAGACTGGATAACGAATTTGATCTGGAAGCTTTTTACTGTCAAACACATCGTAAAATAATTTAAAAGAGATTTATGGTTTGATGGAATGGAATAACAAAGGAATGGAATAGAAAGGGTAATGGAATTAGTCATTGCGTTTAGGGATGCAAACGGGGGAGGATATTAGCGGGTACTACAATCTCCATCCCCATACCCATACACCACTCATCACGCCCGTCCCCACCCACTACCCGCCTAATACTCGACGGATTCGGGTGAAAAAATTACGAGTTGAAAAATTCCATTTTCGAGACACGAGTCGACAACTATGCCAAATGGTGTTTCTTTTTCATGCCATTGCATTCCATGATGGCATGAAAAAGAAACACCCTTTGGCATAGTTGTCGACTCATGACTCGAAAATTGAAAATTTCAACTCGTGACTCGACTCGTAATAATATATATATATATATATATATATATATATATATATATATATATATATATATATATATATATATATATATATATTGCATTCCATGATGGCATGAAAAAGAAACACCCTTTGGCATAGTTGTCGACTCATGACTCGAAAATTGAAAATTTCAACTCGTGACTCGACTCGTAATAATATATATATATATATATATATATATTGCATTCCATGATGGCATGAAAAAGAAACACCCTTTGGCATAGTTGTCGACTCATGACTCGAAAATTGAAAATTTCAACTCGTGACTCGACTCGTAATAATACATATATATATATATATATATATATATATATATATATATATATATATATATATATATATATATATATATATATATTGCATTCCATGATGGCATGAAAAAGAAACACCATTTGGCATAGTTGTCGACTCATGACTCGAAAATTGAAAATTTCAACTCGTGACTTGACTCGTATATATATATATATATATATATATATATATATATATATATATATATATATATATATAATGTTTTAGTAATGGTGCATTAATATTCAACACACACACACACATATATAATGATTTAGTAATGGTGTGTGTGTATATATATATATATATATATATATATATATATATATATATATATATATATATATATAATGATTTAGTTAGAACTTGTGACTCGTTACTTGCTCAAAAATCATACAAAATATCATATAATATCTAACAATATCATAAGTGTATTTATGTTTTGACTATTTTATAGATTAAGGTAATATAATATAATATCTACTATTAATAACCTTATATTTGTCTTTTTTATTGCTACTAGTTCCTACATCCTCTTTAAGACATTCATGGACATCCATCACCGAGATATCTTCCGGTAGACATGCATCCTCCCTCTCGGTGATCTTTCATCATCCAAATCCATATCCGATAAAGAAATAGGATCATAGGTTTCTCCTTTATATCATCTTTTTTCAAGCCTCGTATTTAAGATTAATATTGTATTTTACAAACACTAAAGCATTTAACCATTCTTGCTCTAAACCGTTTCTCTTTGGAGTGTACATGGTCAAATGTACTACAATTTCTCTCACATCCCGTGACAATACATGTGAGGCTCAGCACAAGAACGGCTAGATATTGAAGTTTCGGGCACTCATTTTCATAGTCTAACCATCGCTTTGCGGGTTGTATCTTCATTCTCATTACTTTGTTTTAGATAAACCAAACATTCCAATGCTTTCATTGAACTTATCAAGTTACCCATGAATTTTTATGTTTGTTGGTCTATCATACATCTTCTCAATAACGATGTATAATCCAAGTTTAACTTCATAATTAGCACAAAAGTTCTTATCAAAGTGAAGACTATTTTTAAATTTAAAATAACATAATTATTAGTTCATTATATATAAAGTAAAAAGTATTTTTATTTTCATAAAAAGAAGTGAGACCTTGGATTAAGATAATATCTAGCAACATCAAGGGGCTCTATAGAGTTACATATCCTATTTCAGATCAATCTTTTTCCCATATGTATTTATATCTTGCTTCAACGCCTCTTTATTTTCTCTTTTGCACGATTCATGGCTATATATATATATATATATATATATATATATATATATATATATATATATATATATATATATTCTGGTTCCGGTGATGACTCTTTTTTCAGTGAAGACACCTTAAAAAAATTGAAAAAAAAATACAAATCATAAAATCGAGCATATTACTATATTGGAGAGAAAAAAAAATTGGAAAAAAAAAATTGGATCATTAAAATTGAATCATGGATCATAAAAAGTGAATCATGGATCATAAAAATGATCCATGATTCAATTTTAATGACCCAAAATTTTTTTCTAATTTTTTTTCTCTCCAATATTGTACTATGCTCGATTTTATGATTTGTATTTTTTTTAATTTTTTTAAAGTGTCCTCACAAGTCCTCATATATATATATATATATATATATATATATATATATATATATATATACACACACCCCATTGCAAGTTTTACATCTCCATCCATAAGACTTATTACTTTATAAATAGAAATTACACATCTCAAACAATATTTTGAAATATTTATATGCTCAAGAATCATTTTAGAATGATATTACTAATAACATATGTTTCTAAAGGGTCACACCAATAACAAGTTGACACAAATAGATTCTGTATAAGAATTTTATTCTTGATAAATATTCATAACTCTTATAGTTAATTGGAAATCATTTATTTTTTGAAATATTAATTTCAAATGCTAAGTATCATAATATATTATAATGTACGATATATAAATCAATGTATATCTTTTTGGATTAGAAAAACTTTTGTCTTTTAATTAAAATATTATGAGTTTATATCTTATTTGATTGTATTTTTATAACGATCTGTCTTTTCTTCTTTTTGCCGTGAGCTAATAAAAGAGGAGACAAGATATGGTTTCTTGATTATTTTATTAGGAAAGACATTCTTCAAAAGCATGTTTTGACAATATGATTAAGCATGAGATGTTAACTCATGAAACCTTTTTAAAGTAAGAAATGAGATAGCAAATCTTGTAACTCCCGCTCGAGTTAGTTCTTGATCATCGATAAATCTTTGAAATATTAATAGCAAAACACCATGTCGATAGATGTACAAAGTGTACTTTCTTTTGTTTTATCTATGGTGTGCTTGAAGGTTTTACCATCTTTGATATCTTGTAACATCAAGTCGATTAAATGTGCAGCACACGGTGATCAAAATAAGCAAGGTCTTTTACTTTCCAAGATGGTACCGCCTAACACATACGTCGAAGCATTGTTGAAAAGTAAGAGACCTCGCCTGTTTTGGTCATCGTTTGCTGCACAATTAATGGAGTTGATGTTACAAGATATTGGAGACGGTAAAACCTTCATGGACACAATAGAAAAGGCAAAGAAAATAACCGTGTATATCTATCGACATGGTGTTTTTCTATCAATGTTTCTAACGTTTACCGGTGATCGAGAACTAACTCGATCGATAGTTACAAAATTTGCTACCTTATTTCTTACTTTAAAAAAATTTCATGAGTTAAAGACTCCTATTCGGGAGTTGTTTGCTTCAAAAAGTGGGCCGAATGTAACTTTGCTTCTATAAATAACGGGAAGTTGGTTGAAAATATTGTTCTTGTTGATGTTAACTTTTGAAAGACAATAAAATATATCTAAATTGTGTAATTCCCATTTACAAAGTATTGAGGCTTATAGATGGAGATGTAAAACATATAATGGGGTATATATATATAAAGCCATGGATTGTGCAAAAAAGCAAATGAAGGAAACTTTAATGGCGTTGAAGTAAGATATAAATCCATTTGGGAAAAAGATTAATCTGAGATGGGATATGCAACTCCACGGGCCCTTCATGTTGCATGATACTATTTTAATCAAAGGTCTCACTTCTTTTTATGAAAATAGAAATACTTATTACTTTATATATAATGAACTAATAATTTATGTTATTTTAAGTTTAAAAACAACCTTCATTTTCATGAGACTTTTGGACCTATTATAAAGTCAAACTTGGATTGTACAACATTATTGAGAAGATGTATGATAAACCAACAAGCATAAAACTCATTAACAACTTGATAAGTTTAATGAAAATATTGGAATGTTTGGTTTATCTGCAACCAAAGCAATGAGAAAGATGTTCCAACCAACAAAGGGGTGGTTGAACTATGGAAATGAGTGTCTAAAACTTCAACAACTAGTTGTTCGTTAGCTAAGCCTTAGATGTAGTGCCAAGGGATGTGAAAAAAATTGGACTACATTTGACCATGTACACTCCAAAAAGAGAAATTGTCTAGAGCAACAAATGTTAAATGCTTTAGTGTTTGTCAAATACAATATTAACCTCAATACGAGGCTTGAAAAGATACGAGAACAAGGAGAAACCTATGATCCTATTTCTTTATCGGATATGTGGATTCAGATTCAGATGATGAATAGATCACCGAAAAGGAGGATACATGTCTCCCAATAGTTATCTCATGGATGGATGTCCATGAATGTTGTAAAGAGGATATAGCAACTAGTAGCAATAAAAGAAAAAGAGGTAAATATTACGCTATTAATAGTATATATTATATTACATTCCCTTGATTTATAAAATAGTTAAAACATAAATATACTTATGAATTTTAATTGTCTCTAAGGCCGAGGAACCTAAACAAGGTCCTAATTGCGAATGACATACGCAAAACGATACAGATGATGACTTTCAAGTTTAGGATGATCTGGAGAGAGATGAAGTTGGAGTCCATGAAATACCTATTAATCTAGAAGATAAAGATGATGTGTGACCACTTTGAAGTTTAATAGTGATACAGATGATGATTTTCACTAGTTATGACATTGTTAGATGTTATATGATATTTTGTATGATTTTTGAACAAGTAACAAGTCACAGGTTCTAACTTGTGAACTTGCAATGTTTTAGTAAAGGTGCATCAATATTTAACACGTATTATATATGTATATATATATATATATATATATATATATATATATATCGTGACCCTTACGAGTCAAGTCACGAGTTGAAAATTTCCATTTCAAGTCACGAGTCGACAACTATGATTATATGTAAAATCAGTACATAAATTCAACTCTATTCTATTCATTACTTCGGTTATGATTAATGAAGTTTTTAACAATAAAAAATCAACATCATAACCCAAATAAGTTCAAAATTTTATATTTTTTTGTTAATTCAATAAAATGAAATTTTAATTAAATTAAAATAATAAAAAAGTTAGAAAAAAAAAAAAACCTTTTTCATTAAACAATATATAAATAAATTTCGATTATTGCACTTTTTTATGGAATGAGAAAAAAAAAACACCCTCTAACATCAGGTAAAACAAACAAGTTGTTCCCATTCCTATGGAATGAACTATTCCATTCCTTCCCTGATTCCATCATTACCAACACTATCTTAAATTATGCTCTCAGGGATTATCTCATAACATTTGGATTATATCACTCATCTTCAAATTGGTGTATAGATAACAATCATTCCCATTTCCCAACTTAATAAGCAAGAAAAAAAAAATTCAATCTTTACAAGAAAAGATTCAAATCCCAAAGCTCATTTGTTCCCCATAATTGAATCACCTAGAAAACCCCTAAAGCAATATAATCAAAATTCAGAAGAGAACTCACATTGGTGAACTTTCATTGTTTTGATCATTAGTAGACAAATTTTGGTTATCATTTCCATCTCTCTCTGCATAGCCCCCAGAACTAGCACCAACATTAAATGCATTTGCTGTAACTCTGTTGCCTCGCAGTTTCAATATATCTCTTCTTTCAACTGTATAAAGAAGAAAATTCCATTAATTTTATGCATTTCCTTTTATTTTAACAGCATTCATCTTCATAATGGAATCGTTTTCTGGTTGAGTTCCAATCAAAATAAACCCTCGAAATTCTCAAACTAGATAAAACCCCAGAATAGTAAAGTACACTCACGCATTCGAGAGTGAATTACGGATACGAAACTAAATATCTGTTGATTTTATACAAAATTAAGAGAAATTATGCAGGATGTAGCAGAAAACATGAAATTTTAGAACTGAAATGGAAGAGAAAACTTACATGATGACGATGAAGAGGACGAACATGTCGTTCTTGTAGATAAATCAGCAAAGAAAGGCGAAGAATCTGGACATACCAATAAAGGCAGCTTCGGTCTTGTATTTGATGACACCAATACTGGTGTTTGATGGAGAATTAGGCCTGTCATCTCTATGGCGAAGTGGGGTTTCACTTATAATTTCAGATCCATTTCTTTCAGTAAATGCATCTGAACCAATCGAACTGTGTGATACTGGAACTTTGATGTTAAATGGGTGAAGAAGAGAATGAAGAGGGTATAACCAGTGTTGTTGATGATGAGGATTGAGGAATCGGATACCAACAATTCTATCTTTTGTTGGGGGGGGGGGGGGGGGGGGGGTGGGGGGGGCAAAAGTATGCTTTGTTGCTAGAGTCGTGGGAGATTTGCCGTACGGGATGGTCGGGTGGATAGAGAAAGAAAAGATAAAGTGATGGCAAATTGGCAGGTTTCTAGAAACGACGTCGTTGGTCTTGTTGGGCAATTGGGTTATTTATGATTGGATGAATGTTGATGTGAGTTACTTGTAGGTGATCTCGTTTTCTTGAATATCAGCATCTACATTAAACATGACACTAGAATTTTCCAAATGTAATCAAGACACATTCTAGTGTCAAATAATACTAAAAAATCGTTTTTTCAAAATTAACCAATAAATTCATAGAGAGTCTTTTATGGAATTGTTTTGTATTATGAAGTCAAGCTAACAGTCAATTTTAGGGATATTTTCGTAGTTTTGCTTAGTCTACAGGTGCCTGAGTTTGTAAAATGAAGTATTTGTTGTTATTTCTCACTCATGCAAGAGTTTGAGGTTATTATATAGTGTTATGGACTTAGGGTTTGGTTTTGGGCTCTATTAAGCCATACAAAATCTTAAAGTTGACGACATTATCAATTAAGACCTTCCCAAGATCAAGATATGTGATTCGGACGTTTAGTCTTTAAGTATTAAGAGCTTAATAGTGGATTTTGGCATCAGGGGGTTACGCATGGCGTAACCCTAGAGTACGTAGTGCGTAACGGGGTATGCCTCGTTTTCTTTTCTGTGGAAACTCAGTACGCAGGGTGTACTCCCAAAAGTGGGAATAAGTCATTTTAGGCTTTGGGCGAAGTTGGGTGGGTTTAGCCTTGGAAGGGTAAAATGATCTTTTACCCTTAGTGAGAGAGAATATGAAATGGACCTTAATTATGATTACCACTCTACTTCTTAATTAGGGTTGGTTTTAATATATATAGTGTGCGGAGATTCTTGGACCAGCAGCTCAGGTGTGAGAGTTATATGTTATTGATTGAGGCGAGTCTTTAAACTATATTGTAGGACACTAGGTGTCGTATGTGCTTGCTGTCTTTGTGACTCTTGTTGTATACTTCTATGCCTGTATGTTATATGTATTTGGGGTGAAACAGACCCGTTCGGTTGAAAAACACCAATTGAGTCGAAAGGGACTCAGAGAGTTTTAAGGGACTCAAGGGTGAAATAGACCCGTTTGGTTGCAAAACACTGATTGAGTCGGAAGGTACTCAGAGAGTCGGAAGGTACTTAAGGGTGAAATATACTCGTTACAGCTTTACGCTAATATGTATGTATGGTATGAGGTATTTTGGGGAACTCACTAAGCTTTGTGCTTACGGTTTATATTTAAAATGTTTTTCAAGTACTTTTGGTTCGAAATGGAAGGGCCCGGCATGATCACATAGCATCCACCAGTGTTCCACATTTTATAGTTTTGGATTGTACTCTGATAACTATTTTCTACATTGTCACACTTTAATGGTTTTAAAATGAATGATTGATGGTTTTGGTTGACTTAAAAGTAAAAAAAAATTACTTAGTATTTTTTAGGATGTTACAAGTTGGTATCAGAGCCTTGGTTTGAGGGATTCGGGCACACTCCCGGGTGTGTCTGAACTCAAACTGAGGAATTGGTAAGAAGAAAAGATTTTCCAAAGGGTTTTTATAAAAGAATAGGTGTGATGCATGCAATCGGCCGAGATCAAGTAAGTATTTTCCAAAATACCCATACATGTTTATCTGTTTTCAGTATGTGTGTATGTGTATAGCATGCTAGAATAAGGCTAAGGATTTGCTCAGAATTGTGTAATGGAATGTTAGGAGAGATGCCTTTGTATGCCTACTGTATGAGCCTCTAGATCTGCATGCTAGAATGGATTACTGATGGTATGATAGAGTGGCATGATTAGGCAGTGCACTAGTTAGCACGTGATGCTTGAATGTTGCATGCTTTGTGCTCTTAGGAACCTACACTAGTATCAATTAACTATCAAACAAATATGCTAGGTTACATGTTACAGACATTAGATAATTTTAGAAGGCTGGGTTTAACTCTATTGTGTAGCTTTTGTGTGAGTCCAACCGTTGTAGTGTGTGTAACATCTTGTTATGAATTGATTACTAGTACGAGGCTGTGGCCCGAAGATCGTTCATCATAAGGATTAGGGCTTTTGAAAAGGTAGGTTCTAGGCTATTTGGGTGCGGGTGATGTATTATAAGTGATCCGGGTGTTCGTTTCGTGTTTTGGAGCCAAGGTGTATTTCGGTAAAGTGTCAGTTGGGCTTTTGTGGAAAATGGATTTTTGTTTGGAAGGTCTTAAGAAAGGTATGATTTGATAGAAGTGTAGGGCTTCTCGTTACCTTTCCGTTGATATAAGGATCGTCGGAATCGGGCTTATAACGAAGAAGTTATGGCCTTCGGAAGTTTCATGGTTTTCAGGCTTAGCCGAGTACACGGGGCGTACACAAAGTGTACGCGGGGCGTACTAGTGAAGAAGGTAGTACGCGGGGTGTACCTTGGAGTACGCTGGGCGTACTGACCAGGATGGTCGCGAATGTTCCCCGGAGTACGCGGGGCGTACCATATGTATGTTGGGCGTACGCCAGTCAGATCAGAACCCTATTTTAGGGTCTTGGACCCCATTTAAGCTCCTTATCTCATAATCTAACCCTAATATCTTCAGCCTCCACCCTCTAAAACCCTAGAAATCGTTATATATCATTCATGGTGGCATTTTGAGCTTATGGAGTCCATTTTTGGAGTATTTGGCCCATTCTCAAGAAGATGGAGTTTGATGCAAAGATGGGGATCAAAGAGGAGCTTATGGATCTGGCTTTTGGGACTCATTTTCAGCTTAATGAAGGTATAAAGCTTTGAACTTGATCATCTATCTCTTAGATCTTCCATGTATGGGTTTTAGTTCATTTTGGTCCCAAGTATGAGATTTAGTGGTCTTGAATTTATTCCAGAAGCTTTGAGTTGCCCCTCTTAGTGTCTTTGAGGTTCAAGGTCCATAAAGTTGGTACCTTTAGAGTTTAAGACCATCTATGTGGGATTTTGAGTCATTTCCATGAAAGAAGAATGTTATTTGGTCCTTGTGGGGCAAGCAAAGTCACCAAGTCAGTGACTTTATGGGTTTAGACATTATGTGGGACTCAGATATGTGGTTTGGACTTATGGCTTAAAGAATTGAGTGCTTAATGGCAGAAATGGATCTAGAGGGTAGTACGTTGGGCGTACAAGCAAGTACGCGCAGCGTACAAGCCAGTAAGCGAGTACGCTCAGCGTACTGCTGAGTACGCCCTGCGTACTCAGTCAGGTTGGATTTCAGACTTTGGGCTTAGGGTTTGGTCCATCTGTTTGGGCCTAGATTCTTGGGCCCTAATGGACTATTAGGGTGGTTGTTTTCTAGACAAATTGAAGGATTGGATCTTAGGATGAGGCCCAATAAGGAGTATGGTCCCAATTTGGAAAATTGGGCCATTAATGGGCCTTTATGGATCTTATGGTTTTGGATTGCGTGAATTGGGCCCTATTGGGCCATCAGGTTTTGGGGTTGATATTTATTTGTGGAGGCCATTATGGTTTTGAGCGCAATTTAGAAAATTGGGCCATGGATTGGGTGTTAGGAAGTTTTTGGTATTGGGCCTTGTGGACTATTAGGTTTGGGCCCAATTTGGAAAATTGGGCCATTAGTGGATTAATTGGCCTTTGGGGCCTTTCAGATTATAGCTTGGGCCAAAGTTTTGGTCAATGGATAGAATAGGGGTATAATGGTCTTTTTACCCCGGGTATGAAGTTATAGTTATGTATTAGAACCCAATTGCTAATTGGGTATATTAATTGGTAGTGATAGCTCGGGAAGCTAGCGGGGCAACAGCTAAGGATGTCATTCGGGAAGCTTCTGCATTCGAGGTGAGTCTTCTCACCATACCAATGGGTCTAAGGCACCAAGGCCGGCCCATTTATCTAGTTGTGATGATTGTTACGGATGTGCTATTGATACATTATGTATTTATGTGAAGACCATGCGGGGGGGTTCCCATTGCAAATAGTTATATATGCGGTATGCTAGTTGATTGTGTAGTATCTGGTATGCTAGTCGTCTTTGTGATACTTGCATGGAAGACCCCGAGGGGGTTCCCGAGGCAGTTGGATATAAGACCATGTGGGGGTTCCCATGGCTTTCCAGGCTAAGACCATGTGGGGGTTCCCATGGCAGTGGGCTAAGACCACGTGGAGGTTCCAGTGGCACCCGGTGTAAGACCTTGGAGGGTTTCCAGGGCATCCTTATATGTTTGTATGTTTAGCTCATATGTTTGTATGTATGGTTTGATTGGTATTTAGAGAAGACCATGTGGGGGTTCCCATGGCAGGAAGACCATGTGGGGGTTCCCATGGCAGATAAGACCACGTGGGGGTTCCCGTGGCACGGTGTAAGGCCCTGGAGGGTTTCCATGGCTTCCTTATATGATTTTATGCAGGACTTATGTGATATATGTAGATTTTATAGCTAATATGATATGTATTATGTGGATTGTGCGTGGGGTATGCTCTGGGGGACTCACTAAGCTTTGTGCTTACGGTTTACAGTTTTGGTTTCAGGTATCATCGATTTGGAAAATAAGGGACCGGATTGATCACAGTGCACACACCTATGATTTCCGTAACGAATGATTTTGGGATGAAATCTGATAAATGTTTTACTCAATGATTATTTGAAATGTTTGAAATAAATGGTATCAATGTTTTAGCTAAATTAAAAATGAAATTTTTACCCTTGATTTTTGGGTCGTTACAAGTTGGTATCAGAGCCTTGGTTTGAGGGATTCGGACATACTTTCGGGTGTATCAGAACTCAAACTGAGGATCTGTAAAGTTTTCAAAAGAAAAATGTTTTTAAGAAAAGTTTTCTAAGACAAGAAAGGGTATGGTGCATCAATCAGCCGAGCTCAAGTAAGTTTCCCCAGAATACCCACATATGTTATATGTTATGACATGAATCTGAGTATCGCATGCTAGTTAGGGCTAGGGAGATGCCTTTATATGTTGTATGAGCTGGTAGACTTGCATGCTAGTGCTGAGTATTCAGTGATAGATTGGCCTGATATGTGGTGCTTGTAGCCTTGGGAATATGGGATGCCATGCTAGAATGAAAATGATTATTGGTATTAGTAACTGCTAAGTGTATGCTTTTAAAATTATATACGGTTAGGATCTTATAGCCTTAGAATAATTGATTTCGCCTTATTTCCTGTTCCTCGCCTGGTTGTGGTCCTAGGGTAGAGTCTGTTATTCGACAGTCTATTAGATAATGTTCTGTGTATAATTTTCATGCATAAGGCAGCCGGCAGTGAGGATGGATGTGGACAACATGAGTTGTAGTATGAGGGCCGAATGTTTTATGATAGTTTATGGGTCAGAGACTACCCTAGGGTAAGCCTAGGATGAGGTTAGTGACAGGTGTTACCTGCTTGCGGATTGTATGTGTGGATAGACTGACTTGTCTAGTGTATGCTGGTTAGATTTACCGTTACCTGAATGCTGCTTGCTTTGTGCTTTGTGGGATTCCTAGTGATGTGGATCAACTACTAAGTGAATATGTTAAGTCACATATAGTACAGGTTAAATAATCTAAGAGGGATGGATTTGACCCTATTGTGCAACTCTTGTCTGAGTCCAACCGTTCTAGGGTTGAATCTTTTACTCGAAGGATTATCTGACCTCTGTTGTATGTGACTATATTCATGAGGTAGTTGGTCGAAATTGGTGGGAATCTTTCAGCAGTTGAGGGCTGGATGAGGATGGGAACCTAGGAAAGCCTAGGATATGCTCCAGTGAGTTTAGTGGGGCGGTTCGGTGAAGTTGGGAACCTAGGAGGTGCTTCAATCGATATTGTGTGCTGTTTAGCAGATATTTAGTACATCATTGGAGTAGGTGACTTAGAGGATTCGGGAGGATTGCTGAGGAAAGTATGAATAGGTGTGGAAGGTAGTATTGGGCCCGTACTACTGAAAGCACAGGATCCATACTCGAATCGGTGAGAGTCTTGGAGAATCTGAGAAGCCTGGAAAGGAGAATTCTTGGTTAAGCTCTGATAGTGGGGACAGCTGTTTTGCAAGATGAGGATGAGCACGCAAGGGTGGTGAGCCAGTTAGTGGAAGAACTGCCAGGATTTCGAGTTCGCCTTGGATCTCTTGTATCAGGCGGCAAGGATTGATTGTGTGATCTATTGCACTTTTGGGATTGGAGACTATGTCTTGGGAGTACTTGTAGCCCGGTTTGGGGCAGAGGTTGCTTCAGCTATTGCAGTTCGGTTGTGAACGATTAAGCTGGTGAATGGATCAGGGTACGAGACCCTGAATGATATGATTCTAGAGCTCGAGAGCGGGAGACCGAGTTGGAGCACATTGGGAAGAGGGGACCAGATCAGGTTCATATATTGGAGGGTCCTGGGAAGAGACCCAAGATTTCGGATCAACTTACGAGAGGCCAGCAGGGCCGGATTCAGTGCAGCACGAGCGGGAAACCGTACGATGGAGTTATCACTCCAAGGCTATGGGTCGCTACAAGCGCAACATGATTTATCGTGTTAGCAGGTGACATTGTGAGTGGATGCTCGACATAGGGTGTCTGATCTGATGGATCGGTAGTAAGATTTTGGACAGTTGTGATGAGGCGAGAGTGTTGTAGGACTGCGGGGTAGCCCGTAGCATTTACCGGTCCATAGGCAGCGGTAAGATGTTGGTAAATTTGTATTCGCCTTCGGATTTCTTTGGTAAAAGGGCGCCTTGGGAAGTGATTGGATCATCCGATTGGTTAAGATTACAAGAGTATTCTTCAAGATATCCAGAGCTGAGTGATCATTGTGTTGGCTAGCTATGGGGTGCTTGTGTTTTCGGCGCAGGATTTGGGTGGGTCATGCATATTGATGGAAATGGATCGGAGATCCATAATGCATAAAAGGTGAAAGAGCATCGTCGAGTCTAAGTGGGGGAGAAACAAGTGGCTACTTAGGCCTAGGTTGTGTTGGTGGGAGTTCAGGAAACTCCCAATCGTCGGATGGCATCACTTTGATTATGCAAAGTGAGCAGTGGGAATCCATAGGTGTGACCCGAACCCCTGATGGGATATAGGATTCGGCTCGAGAAGTGCGACGATGTGATAGTGGAGTGTGGAAAGGCCATGGGTGGTAAGCATGGTTGGATGAAGTAGTGTTAGGCTGCGATAGGACCATAGCATCCGTCGGTCCGAATTAGACTATTCATATGATGGTCAGAAGCATGGAAGGGGGATTAGCTCGTGCTTTGGGCACGCTGGCTAGGGTCGTTAGGGAATTATTCTCTGTTTTGGGATTGAGTATCTTCGGTGTCCATGGGCGAGCTTGGGTGATTATGGAAATTCAGGTTGGAACTGGTAGAGACTGTTGAGTCAAGGGTTGGATCTTGAGTTGCAGAATATGCGGGTAACTAGTGTGTGATACAGAGGGGTTCAGCCTGAGTAGCTTGGTTGTTGACTCTTGGGAACTTGGTAGTTGGACCAGGTGCGAGATTGGAAGTCTCGAAGACATATTGGGTATACCAACCCATTGGTTACGTAAGGGAGTTGGTAATCAGGAGGATGTGGTGTGAGATGCAGGTGTAGATTCGTTGATGGTGGGACATGAGTGAGTATCGAATCGGTTTTAGGTAAGATCTCGAGTCGGGTATCGCGCATGTTTAGTGCATGATTTTTCGTTCCATCGGAATACAAATTCAGATATTCACACATTGAGGGCTTCAATCGTAGGGTTCAAGGGTAATGGATGGGTTTAGTTGATGGCAGTTTGAGTTATTGTGATGTGTCTTGGGTTGGTTTTATCCGTGAAAGAGCCATAGCATGTCTGAAGTGAGGAAAAGATGGGTCGTTGAAGACCGGGTAGGAGGTGAGTCTGTAGTGGGTCATGTAGCGTTCATTATGTTAGCAGAAGTTTGATGGCAAGGCGTGGAAACAAGTCTCGCCAGTCGGTTTTCTTTTCAGGAGACGTGTGGGACTGCTGTGTGTGTGTGTGTCTTTTGGCTCATCAATCGGTGAGGTGTCCGGTGTTTCGGGTAGTGGGCAGACAAGTTGGGACCAGGGAGGTCTCGTCTACGTCTAAGAAGCAGCAGGTGGTAGCAGGAAGAGTTGAAATGGTTTTAGGGCTTTTGAAAAGGTAGGTTCTAGGCCATTTGGGTGCGGGTGATGTATTAGAAGTGATCCGAGTGTTCGGTTCGTGTTTTGGAGCCTAGGTGTATTTCGGTAAAGTGTCAGTTGGGATTTTGTGGATAATGGATTTTTGTTTGGAAGGTCTTAAGAAAGGTATGATTTGATAGAAGTGTAGGGCTTCTCGTTACCTTTCTGTTGATATAAGGATCATCAGAATCGGGCTTATAACGAAGAAGTTATGGCCTTTGGAAGTTTCATGGTTTTCAGGCTTAGCCGAGTACACGGGGCGTACACAAAGTGTACGCGGGGCGTACTAGTGAAGAAGGTAGTACGCGGGGTGTACCTTGGAGTACGCTGGGCGTACTGACCAGGATTGTCGCGAATGTTCCCCGGAGTACGCGGGGCGTACCATATGTATGTTGGGTGTACGCCAGTCAGATCAGAACCCTATTTTAGGGTCTTGGACCCCATTTAAGCTCCTTATCTCATAACCTAACCCTAATATCTTCAGCCTCCACCCTCTAAAACCCTAGAAATCATCATATATCATTCATGGTGGCATTTTGAGCTTATGGAGTCCATTTTTGGAGTATTTGGCCCATTCTCAAGAAGATGGAGTTTGATGCAAAGATGGGGATCAAAGAGGATCTTATGGATCTGGCTTTTCGGACTCATTTTCAGCTTAATGAAGGTATAAAGCTTTGAACTTGATCATATATCTCTTAGATCTTCCATGTATGGGGTTTAGTTCATTTTGGTCCCAAGTATGAGATTTAGTGGTCTTGAATTTATTCCAGAAGCTTTGAGTTGCCCCTCTTAGTGTCTTTGAGGTTCAAGGTCCATAAAGTTGGTACCTTTAGAGTTTAAGACCATCTATGTGGGAGTTTGAGTCATTTCCATGAAAGAAGAATGTTATCTGGTCCTTGTGGGGCAAGCAAAGTCACCAAGTCAGTGACTTTATGGGTTTAGACATTATGTGGGACTCAGATCTGTGGTTTGGACTTATGGCTTAAAGAATTGAGTGCTTAATGGAATAAATGGATCTAGAGGGTAGTACGTTGGGCGTACAAGCAAGTACGCGCAGCGTACTGCTGAGTACGCCCTGCATACTCAGTTAGGTTGGATTTCGGACTTTGGGCTTAGGGTTTGGGCCTAGATTCTTGGGCCCTAATGTACTATTAGGGTGGTTGTGTTTTGGGCAAATTGAAGGATTGAATCTTCGGATGAGGCCCAATAAGGAGTATGGGCCCAATTTGGAAAATTGGGCCATTAATGGGCCTTTATGGATCTTATGGTTTTGGACTGGGTGTTTTGGTCCCTATTGGTTTCTGGGGGACTCACTAAGTTTTGTGCTTACGGTTTACAGTGTTGGTTTCAGGTATCATCGATTTGGAAAAGAAGGGCTCGGATTGATCGCAGTGCACACACCTATGATTTCCGCAACGAATGATTTGGGATGAACTATGATAAATGTTTTACTCAATGATGGTTAGAAATGTTTGAAATAAATGGTATCAATGTTTTAGCTATATTAAAAATGAAATTTTTACCCTTGATTTTAGGTCGTTACAGTGTGAGACCTTGCAGTCGAAGAATTATCTAGTTCCTATTGCATGTAATTGTATTTATAAGGTAGTTAGTGGGTATTAGTGGGAATTTCTTCTGCAGCTAATTGCGGAGATAGGTGTGAAGAGGATCCTAGGAGGACCTAGGAAGTATGTTAGCATGTCGGATGCGTTGTTAGCAGGATTGTCGAGTGAGTGGTTGTATGGAAGTAACTTAGGGTAATCGAGATGATCCTTGAGGAAGGTGCGGATCGGTGTGGAAGGTAGTATTGAGCATGTACTACTGAAAGCATAGGATCCGTATTCGAGACAAGGTGAGTCACGAGGATACTAAGGAACTTGCTAAGTGTGGAAAATCCTTGAGTATTTTCCTGATAGTTACATTGTTCATTTTTCAGTATAGTGGTCACTTGAGGTGGTTCAGGTCCTGGTGAGGGATCAGGTTCAGGTTTTGGAGCCAGACCCTTGGATGAGCAGATGCGATAGTTCATTTCTCCGGACATCACTCGCGGTATTCATGATCAGACTCATTTGATCTTTGGTACGATCAAAGAGGGTATTACGGAGATGTTGGATGAGCGTCTGGGCGTATTTCGTATTGAGATTATGGCTATGGTGGGTGCACGCTCTCTGACTTTTCGAGAGTTCTGTGCATGTGGGGCTCCTGAGTTCTTTAGGAAGAAAGACCCCATTTTTATCAAGTGATGATTGGCAGACATCGCGAATGCTTTCCATACTAGCTTCTGCCCCGAGGGTCGAAGGTCATATTTGCATCCTGTCTGTTGAAAGATAGAGCCCGTGATTGGTGGGAGGAGGTAGACCATGCTTTGGGAGGCAAGGTTGTTAAGACGATGTCACAGGAGGATTTTATGACGAGATTCAAGGCTGAGTTTGTACCATTTATCGAGGTTCATTAGCTGGCGAGGGAGTTTTAGGACCTTCGTCAGACTATTGAGACTATGGCAGAGATCAACGCCATGTTCCGTGAGAGGGCTTTCTTGGTTCCGCAGTATGTGGCGGGCGAGGAGATGAAGAAGGCGAGGTATCATGACATGCTGAAGGATGAGATTTGGCAGTTTGTGAGCATGTCCAGCTGCAGGACCTTGTAGGATATGATAACGAAGGCCCGATAACTTAACAAGTTAACGGTGAAGAACTGTTATCCGCTTCCGAGGATTGATGATTTGTCCAACCAGTTACAGGGCGCATCTTGGTTCTCCAAGATTAATCTGTGTTTAGACTATCATCGGATGAGGATGTTCAGAAGACATCTTTCATGATTCGTTATGGGCATTATGAGTTCATGGTGATGCCTTTTGAGCTCACCAACGCACCAACAACGTTTATGGACCTCATGAACAGGGTTTGTAGGCCGATGTTGGATCGTCGGTGATCATTTTCATTGATGATATTTTGGTCTATTCTAAGACCAAGGAGCATCATGAGGATCACGTGCGAGTGGTTTTGTTGAGGAAGGAAAGGCTTTATGCAAAATTCTATAAGTGCAGGTTCTGGTTGTGTGAGGTGCAGTTCTTGGGACACCTCGTCAATCAGAAGGGTATATTGGTCGATTTGGCCAAGATCAAGGCCGTGATGCAGTGGGAGGTTATGAGGTCTCCATCTGAGGTTCAGAGTTTCCTTGGCTTAGCAGAGGACTATCATAGATTCATTAAAAACTTTTCCAGGATTGCAGTTCTGTTGACCAGATTGATGAAGAAATCAGTCTCTTTTTGTTGGGGGCCTGAGCAGCAGGCAGCATTTGAGACTTTGAGGCAGAAGTTATGTGAGGCTCCAATTTTGACTCTACCAAAGGGTGTGGATGATTTCGTGGTATATTGTGATGCGTCGATTTCAGGATTGGGTGCAGTGTTGATGCAGAGGGGTCATATGATTGCTTATTCTTCGAGGCAGCTGAAGCCTCACGAGGCGAATTATCCCACTCATGATTTAGAGCTAGGGGTTGTGGTGTTTGCCCTCAAGATTTGGAATCACTACTTGTATGGGGTTCGTTGTATCACCCTTGGAAGGCAGCGCAGATGGCTCGACGTGGTGAAGGATTATGATTGTGAGATCCTTTATCACCCTTGGAAGGCCAACATGATAGCTGATGCTCTTAGCCGCAAGACGGCTGGTACTCCTATCAAGGATTTATGTTTGAAGATGACAATGATTACCCCACTCTTGGAGTAGATTCACGAGGCTCAGATTGAGGCTATGAAAGAGGAGCATCGAAAGAGCGAGTGCATAGTGGGTTAGGTGTCCTATTTTGATTTTGATAGGTGGGGATTGTTGACCCTACATCGGAGAATTTAAGAGTTTGGATTTCGTATTTAGGAGGCACTCATCAGATTCTGATGGAGGAGCTACATAAATCAAAGTTTTCTCTTCATCCGGGTGCGGCTAAGATGTATAGACACCTCCAAATTGATTATTGATGGCCTTGCATGAAGCGGGATGTAGCCTAGTATGTGGAGAGGTGCTTGACTTGCAGGAAAATCAAGCCGAGCATCAACGACCTCAAGGCAAGATGGATCCGTTGGGTGTTCCCGTTTGGAAATGGGAAGAGATCATGATGAATTTCATCACAAAGCTAATACAGACAACGTGTGGGGTGGATTCAATTTGGTTTGTGACATCCCAAATTCACGGTCATTTTAAAAATTTTATTTATGCTTATTTAAAAATCAAAGTATTATTTTTGAAGAATAATATTTCGGAATTTGTTCCTAGAATTAACATGATAATAATATTATCAAAGCATTTCCGAAGAAATGTATTTTGTTTATATTAAAACTTTGAGATGTCATCGTCAATACAGAAACATAAGCATACACAGACCTTACATTCATTTATACTAATGATTTACATCTCCTTTAATCTCTCAGTGTAATGTGTCTTCGTATCGATACCTATGATACAAATAAACTGAGTGGGTCGGGTTGGGAAACCTGGTGAGTACATAGGGTTTTCAACCCACAATGATAAAGTTATTATGTTTCATCATCAAACAATTAACCTAATTACCCATCCTCGTTATCTTCTTTATTCTCAAGTATCTTCCTTAAGAATCATCTAATCCTTAATATTTATTCTTGAGGATTGTCCTAAGGAATAGGCATGAAGTCCATTGCTGCCAAGGTTTATCTGATAGGCACTAAGGGGGTGTTTGGGATTACTTATTAGCTTATAACTTATAACTTATTAGCTTATAAGTTAATAAGTAAGTGGAGGGTTACTTATAAAAAATGACTTATTAGAGGTTCCCCACCGGATAAGTTACTTTCATCCAAACACTTTTTTAACTTATAGTGGTGTGGAACCATAATAAGTTGTTTTAAAAAGCTTAGCCAAACACCCCCTAAGTCTATAGCTGTCAGTGTTATCCATTAGGCACTAACTCCATAGCTGCCAGCGTTCATTTATAAGGCACTAAATCTGTAGCTACCAGCATTTATTTGTAAGGCACTAAGTCCATAGCTGCCAATGTTCATCTATATGGCACTAAATCTATAGCTGCCAACGTTTATCTATAGGGCACTAAGTCCATAGCTTCCAGGGTTTTTAGAGTACATCTGATGAACATATCGTTCACAACACCTACAGGTTGCGAGCTTTCTAGCGTTCCACTGGGCTGTCTGGAATAGTCTGTGGTTGTCATGTATACTCTGCTAGATGAATGGGTCATCGCTTGGGTCAAGCTTATCATCATCTTTCACCTCTCATCAAGTCATCATATGTATCATCTTTCATCTACCTATCTTTAACCATCATAATTATAGATATAAAATACGTATACAGTTTAAATCGAATAAAACATGTATATTTTGTTCATCCAACATAAGTATCAAGAACACAGATAATATGCACATATAGCACGTAATTTATATTAAATACTTCATATCTATGTGTAATATGAAAGTGACTATGCACTCACTTGTTAAAGTGATGATTCCAAACTCGGGCAACGCTTCGCTTCTAACAATTCTATTCCTTCGGCAAAACCTAGTATCATTATCGCTAGATTTTAGTTTAATATTTATAACGACTATTTACGAGCAATATTGTTTTATAAGTGGTAAACAATACTTTTCAACCACTATGTACAAACATGGGCCATACATGAAACACCGGAGGGCAGGACCATTTTGGCATTATAGCACTTCTGAAATCCAACAACCCTATGCGGCCTTTCAAACCAGATTCCCCGTACCGAGAGTAGTTAAAATATATTATAATAACACTTTGTATATTATATTTTATAATATATTTATTGTTTATAAGTTCATAATAACGATATTGAACTTAAACATAAGCTATACTTAAATTAGGGTAAGCATAACTCACTTACTAGGAGGTTTGGCTAGGAACCGGGCTCTGTGGATGCAGAACTTCCGAGCCGAAAGCTCTTCTTTTCGAAGCCTTTTGGCACTCCGGGACTCGCCTATTAGCACTTGCGAAGTGCGAAGGGTTGAGAGAGGTTTAGTGAGAAGTTAGAGAGAGAGAGAGAGAAGGGTTAAGGTGTGAGGAAAAGTGGCGAACTTCGCATGCTATTTATAGGCAGCCTGATCTTCGGTACGCTGGGCGTTCCTTAGAGGTATGCTGTGCGTTCCCGGTACGCTGCGCGTACGAGGGTTACATTGCGCATACGAGGGGGCACGTGTTGCGATTCGAAGCAAAGTATGTGGGGATCAAGCAAAGGCCGAGATTTGGCCACGTCACCCTCCTCGCAACTGAATAATTTTCGATTTCTAAATTTCATAAATTTTGCACACGAGCTCCGTTTTGACGTTCCTTATATCCACGCGTACGTGACGACGTACTCTACAACTTTTATTTAGACTCCGTCGGCTAATTTTGACTTAATTTTTAAAGTTATATTTTAACAGGCCTCGACAGGTAAAGTCAGTTAAAAATTCATAACTTTGTCATCCGACATCCGTTTTCGTATATCTTTATATCGTTGAATTCTTATTGATCTTCAATTCTCGTTTAGATTGTGTCAGCTAAAAATCGGTCGATCTAAAATTCGATTTCCGGGTTGGGCACTGCTACGCTAAATCTTAGAAAAATCATAACTTCCTCATACAAAGTCTGATTTGGACGTCCTTTTTATGCACGCTCTCAGTTTAACGTATACTACGACTTTCGTTTAGATCGCTAAGGCTAAAAAGTATTTTATCGTAAACTCACTTTTTACGATTCCCGGTGTCGTGCCAGTTTTGCCGTAAAACTTCGACAAGTCATAACTTCTTCGTTATAACTCGAATTTTAGCGTTCTTTATATGTACGGAACCCTTGTGACATATACTATAACTTAGTTAAGATTATTTATTCTAAATAATATTCTATCAAAAAGTGATTTTTAACGCTTATTATCTCTAAATTGACTAGCCCAAATCTGCGGGCGTTACAATTATCTCCCCCTTAGGATAATTACGTCCTGGAATCATCAAAGAAACAGGGTTGTATAATGACTCCATACGTTATCCCTCCATCCTAGGTAATAAACATAGCTTCTATGTTCCTTCGAATGAGTATCTAACTCTTGGACTTCTTAACTACAAGCGTTGCTCAATCTTGCACCCGCTCTTTATCCTATGTTGGACTTTCAATCATAACCTTCGAGTTAAAAAATCGATCCTTATTGGAGACTCCTAATTCTTCTTAAACAGAATTAACTTAAGAGAAGTTCTTTACTTCGATTATTGTAACAGACCGATGGGTCATGTTCTAATGACCTTTCATCGTATGATGCAATGCTTAGACTCATGTCTTTTAGAGTCAAATTCCATAATGGAATATACCTTCCTTTAGGTTCTAATGTGATGTAATCACATTCTAGCATGTATCACTTCTATCTACAAGCTTCTTACTTTGCCAATGATCACGATACTTCTACTGATCGCTTCAATTATCTTTTCCCCTCAATCTTCTGGCTTAAGTCAGATGCTACATCAATCTTGGTTCTCTGAACCACGTAACATACTCGTCTTAGTCAGACTCGATTTGATATGACCACTAGGGTCGGAATAACAATCATCTTTTTAGTCATTACCGAAACGATGGTAACGACATACATGAATAAAACAGAATCAATTACTAGCATCATGGTAACCTTGTGACTTTCCCTGATCCAAGTGTGAGTCATGTGCTTCCGGTAGCATAGGCATCCACTACCATTCACACCTACTCATACTCTTCCCAAGTATTGTCTCGCAGTTCTCCAAGTCACCATAAAATAATTTCACATAGTCATTTAACACATCGGATAAAATAACCAAGGTTTATATTATTTCTTGAAACGATTACATAGGTATTCAAGTTCACCCTACATTATGCCTCTTATGTTAAGCTACACCACATGTTACTATCTATATGGCTACTTCATACCCGATCTCCAGATATATAGATCTTCACTCCTGATCGCTTGTATTGTCACCTGCCTCGTTAAGGATCATATGTAATGCTCTTGCCTTTGGCTTTGGTGGTACATTTGGCCTTGCTACTTCATTTTTCTTCGGGCAATCTTTTGACATGTGCCCCTTGTCTCCACATCCGTAGCATACCTTATGATTAAACGTACAATCCTTCGAATAGTGACCGATTCTCCCACACTTGTAGCAAAGTCACTTCTCCGTCATATCTGATGGGTTTTGAGCATTCTAACACTTCCTAAGTGTACATACAACCCTAATAACCTTGGATCTATGTTTGTCTAATAATCATGCAAAGTTGAATTCCAAGGTTATATTCCTATCTAGCATACATGGGGAACATTTTTAACTTGAATGAAAGATAGAATAACTTACCTTGTTGTTGATTATGATCCTTGAAACCTTGTGAGCCTAGCACCCCAAGTGTGATGCCTCAAATGCTTCACACAACACCAAATGCAAAGGAGTAAACTTTAAGAGAATCTTACACTTGCAAAATCAGCTCTAGCCCTCTTGTTTCTTATGTGTAGCCAATTTTGGTGGAGAATGGGTTTCTTATATAGTGTTGACACATATAGGGTTACACCATGTAAACCCTAATGTGTCATGACTCTTCATTTCCATGACCCATGGGTTTGTAACTCCCATGGAGCATCCTATGGGTGGAACCCAACTTGATAATCCATGGAGCCTCTTAGCCCACTATATAAGATATGGAAGATTTACATAATCTACCCATATATTTAATTAGTTATCTTTTGATCACTTAATTAATTCTAAATTAATTCTTGATCAAACTAATTAAATAATATTATTAATATATTAGAACTTATAATATATTAATAAACCATAAGTGTTATTTCTCTCATTTTAGTTTATCCAATTGCATGGTGCCATGCAACCCAAATGGACCATGCCGGGTCGGGTCAAGTACATACCAGAAATAGTTATGGACTTAGATACCTTATCCAACAGTTTCCCACTTGGATAAGTCTAATAACTATAACTGCAATACTTCAGGAACCGATCGGCAATCGTAGCTCTTTCAAGGTCTCTCGAAACTGAGAAGATGATGATACGCCATTTAAGATAAGTGATCATATAATCCTCTGTTCTAGATATCAGCCGGACAAATACATGGAACAATGTCTTACTTATTGTCCAGCAGTTTGTTTCCCGATTTCCGATTTGTTTGACAAAGAACTTAATTGAACACATCAACTTAGTTCTGACCGGGCCCGGTACATAGGTCAAAACAAAATCATCAAGGGGCCCATATATCAGCTTCTAATCCAAGAAGGAACATATAAACTTCGACTCATATGTTTGTTCTACCACTCATTGAATTATACACAAAAGCACGTTTTATAACATCGAGTTACCAATGCGTTAACGTACAATCAATGCATAACCAACTCATAAGTAACAAATCATATCTCTAGGTTTGAAGACTTATATGATATTACCGTCTCACGATCACTCGAGATAAATTCCATGAAGTGATTCCAGTGAGCGTGGGTTGAGTCCAATGCTCAGAACTTATGAGCACTCATGAGTGTTGTAGCCATGTCCAACAAGTTACACCTCTGCAACCAATCATGACAGTCTTGATTCATACCTACTTCCGACATATGACCGATTGTGGAGGTTCGAATAATATGATATACCAAACATAATTATTCTGGAAGTCAAAACATGCAAAAGAAATATAGTAAACGATCGACAAGAGATAGCAACACTTTACTCATAAATAAAACACCTTTTATTCATCATCTAATGTCAATTACACTTTACAAATTTCAAGGTTATCTAACTACTAAATCTAATATCATCCTTCAGCCCTATGCTCCGAGCATGCTGGAGATGCTTAACCCGAGTCAGTCCCTTCGTGAGGGGATCTGCTGGATTCTCATCCGATGATACCCTCTTTGCCATGAGGAGTCCTTCTTCTATTCGATGTCTGATGAAATGGTATTTTTTGTCGATGTGTCTGGATCTCCCGTGATCCCTTGGTTCCTTGGCTAAGGCAATTGCACTTTCACTATCACAGAAAATTTCCATTGGCTCTTTAATAGCTGGTACAACTCCAAGGTCTCCAATGAAGTTCTTCAGCCATATCGCCTCCTTTGCTGCCTCGCTAGCTGCTATATACTCTGATTCGCAAGTTGAATCAGCCACTGTCTCTTGCTTGGAACTCTTCCAAGAAATTGCTCCTCCATTTAAGGTAAAGACCCAGCCTGACTGAGAGCGGAAATTATCCCTATCAGTCTGAAAGCTAACATCACTATACCCTACAACTCTCAAGTCTTCACTCCCACCGAGGGTAAGGACCCAGTCCTTAGTCCTCCGTAGGTACTTGAGGATATTCTTTATCGCAGTCCAGTGTGCCTTGCCAGGGTTCCCCTGATACCTGCTAACCATGCTCAAAGCAAAGGCTACATCAGGTCGAGTACACGTTATAGCATACATGATCGATCCTACAGCCGAAGCATAAGGTATTCGACTCATTTCTGCTATCTCAGCCTCAGTACTAGGGCTTTGTGTCTTACTCAATCTGGCATTACTCTGGATGGGTAACTCTCCTTTCTTGGAGTCCTGCATGCCGAATCTCTTCAACACCTTATCCAAGTAAGTACTCTGACTAAGTCCAATTAGTCTTTTACTCCGGTCTCTCAAGATCCTTATCCCTAGAATATAGGCAGCTTCTCCTAGGTCCTTCATAGAGAAACACTTCCCAAGCCAGGACTTAACTTCCTGCAGAGTTGGGATGTCATTTCCTATGAGTAGTATGTCATCCACATACAATACCAAAAAGCTAACTATACTCCCACTAGCCTTGACATATACACAAGATTCATCTTCACTCCTAGAAAAGCCAAATTCCTTGACTTTCTCATCAAAGCAAAGATTCCATCTGCGAGGTGCTTGCTTTAACCCATAAATGGATTTCTCAAGCTTACACACTCTATTAGGGTACTCTGTGTTGACAAAACCCTCTGGCTGACTCATGTAAACATCCTCAGCCAACTTTCCATTAAGGAAAGCGGTTTTGACATCCATTTGCCATATTTCATAGTCATGAAATGCGGCTATGGCTAACAGAACCCTAATAGACTTAATCTTGGCCACTGGAGAAAAGGTCTCATCATAATCAACTCCCGGAGTTTGTGAGAAACCCTTTGCAACCAGTCGTGCCTTATAAGTGTGTACATTACCATCCATGTCGGTCTTCTTCTTGAAGATCCATTTGCACCCTACAGTCTTACGACCTGGTACATTCTCAACCAAGTTCCAAACTTGATTGTCATACATGGACTGTATCTCGCTGTCCATTGCCTCTTTCCACTTGGCTGACTCAGGGTCTGCCATGGCTTCTGCGTAACTGTTAGGTTCATCCAGACCTATCAGTGTCTCATCACTGATAAGTGTATCACCTTCCGCAGTAATATGGAATTCATAGTAATGCTCAGGTGCATTCCTAACCCTTGTGGAACGCCTCAGAGGTACAGACTTGTCAATTGGCTCAACAGAAGTTTCCTCCTCAAGTTGAGTGCTAGGGTTTGAAGTTCCTTCACCACTTGACTCTTGAATTTCTTCAAGGTCAACTTGCCTCCCACTGTCTCATTGGCTTATGAACTTTCTCTCTCTCTCGAAAGAAAGCCCTCCTAGCTACAAAGACGACATTCTCACTAGGTCTGTAGAAGAGGTAACCAAAGGATTTCTGTGGGTAGCCGATGAAAATACACCTCTCACTTCGAGGTTCGAGCTTATCATGAGTCTCGCATCTCACGAAAGCCTCGCAACCCCAAATCTTAATGTGGTCTAGTTTGGGTACTTTACCAGTCCACATCTCATGAGGAGTTTTGGCAACTTTCTTTGTGGGAACTAGATTAAGGATATGGGCGGCAGTCTCTAAGGCATACCCCCAAAATGAGATTGGTAGCGAAGCTCGACTCATCATGGAACGAACCATATCCAACAAGGTTCGATTACGCCTCTCAGCTACACCATTCAACTGCGGTGTCTTGGGAGGTGTCAATTGTGAGACAATCCCACATTCCCTAAGATAGTCGAGGAACTCTGAACTAAGATACTCACCACCTCGATCGGATCGAAGCATCTTAATGTTCCTGCCCAATTGATTCTCGACTTCCTGTTTAAACTCTTTAAACCTCTCAAAAGTCTCTGACTTATGCTTGATTAAGTAGACATATCCATATCTACTGTAATCATCAGTAAAAGTCAAATAATAACGATTAGCATCCCTTGTGGCATGTTTGAAGGGCCCACACACATCCGTGTGTATAAGATCCAACAAACCTTCACCCCTCTCACAAGAACCTGTGAAGGGTGACTTTGTCATTTTTCCAAGTAAGCATGATTCGCAACTATCATCTGACTTTAGGTCAAATGACTCCAATACTCCATCCTTTTAGAGTTGGCCTATGCGTTTCTTGCTTATATGTCCAAGACGACAATGCCATAATGATGCTTTATCCAAGTTATTATCATTAACAGAATCAATACACAATACATTATTTCCTAAGTTATCAACCACAGATACAGTTTCATACACACCATCACAAGGTAATGCTTTAAAATAAAGAACATTATTAAAGAAAGCATTAATCGAACCAACTTCATTATCAAATGAAAAGGTGAAACCTTGTTTATACAATGCATGAAAGGAAATAATATTTCTTGCCATTTCTGGCGAATAACAACATTTATTCAAATCTAAACTAAACCCACTACTTAGCGATAAAGTATAAACTCCAATCTTGGTGACAGGTAAAGCTTTCCTATTCCCCATGATTAAGTTTATTCTTCCATGCTCCACATTCTCACTTCTTCTTAGTCCCCGCAAATCAGAACAGATATGAATGCCACAACCGGTATCAAGGACCCAAGAGTTAGAATGGGGTGAGTTATTAGATAAGATACTGTAAATACCTACATGGTTGGGTTTAACTTTCCCATTCCTTCACATCTTGTTGGTACTTTGGGCAGTTCCGCTTCCAATGTGACTTTTCATGGCAATAGAAGCATTCAGCCTCTTTAGGGTCAGAAGAAGGAGTGACAAAACCTTTCTTGGTTCCACTTGAAGAAGAGCCATCAAGGGTCCTAGCCTTGGTACCCTTCGAAGAGCTCTTCCTCTTCTTCCCTCTACCTTTCCCGATTGCCAAAACCGGGGCGGAGTTTGGAGTAGGAGTGTTAACAACCAACTTACCCTTAAGACCTGTTTCTGCGGTCTTGAGGAGTCCCTGAAGTTTGCTGAGTGTGACCTCTTCCTTATTCATGTGATATGTCATGCGGAATTGATCATAGCACGATGGTAAGGAGTGCAAAATGATATCTATTGCAAGCTCCTCAGGGAAGTTCACATTAAGCTTCAGCAACCGATCCACATACCTTTGCATTTTCTGCATGTGGCTCGTGACGGATTCCCCGTCCTTCATGATGGTTGTTATGATAGAGCATATGATTTCATACCTCTCTTGTTGTGCACTTTGATGGTATCTTTCCATCAGATCTTGGTGCATTTCAAAAGGGTAGAAGTCCTCATAGGACTTTTGGAGTTCCGATGTCATGGTGGCCAACATGATGCATGCCACTTTTGTAGCATCCCTTTCATGTGCCCGGAAGTTAGCGATCTCCTGGGGAGTTGCAGTGGTCTCATCAATCTCCTGAAGCTCCTTGTCAAGGACATATTCTTTGTCCTCGTAGCGGGTAATCATCCTGATGTTTCTGATCCATTCATTGAAGTTGGATCCATCAAAAGTGACTTTCCCACACAAGTTCATAAGGGTAAAGGAGCCATTAGGATTAGAGCCAGAAGCAGCATTGTTTGAAGACATCTGAAAGAAGAGAACAAGATTAGTTTAGATATTAAGAGAGTCCTTAATAAAACACCCAAATGTAATATTAAGGCTAGGATCCAATCACAATATATTATAACTTAGAAGAGGTATGCCGTAATCCAAGCTATAACATATTTGAAAGGTAGGTGAATGACGATTCACCAATTTCCACCATGAAAAACGAAATATAAATATTAGGTTTTTAATTGGTTCTTAGAAATTCCAAAATTCTTTTGAGATTCAATGAACTTTTCAAAGACATGTTTCAATCTCGAGTGTGCCCTCCAAGTTTTGTGACTGGGATACCGAGGATCACAAAACGAGGTGTGAAGTAACCATGCAAATCACTTGGTACCCTCAAGGTTTATCACTCAATCGATGTGCCGGTAAACCACACACGCTCCACCGATGCTATGGTAAACCGTAAGTCACCCTTTACCTACCTTGTTAAGTCCAAGTTAGTGTGCCGGTTAACCACACACGCTCCACCAATGACTTAAACAAAGTGTAAAGTGTAATTTCATGGATTAGCACCTTATTCACATTTTCCTAAAGTAACTAAGATTGGGAATTTAATAAAAGCATTTAGTTACTTTATAATATTCATCATACTTTTAATGAGAATTTATAAGTCCTTGTCTTACCCGTTCGGCTAACGACCCTCCACCGATCAAGGAAGCGGTGGGTGAGAGTGGACACCCATTAAGTTGCCATTTTATAGGCAACAACCTTATACCCCCCTTATAGACCGGCTTCGTGAATGAGGCGTACTAGCGGTAAGACGACTTGACGTTATACATATATATATTAGTAACTTATAATATTATAAAGTATAAGGGTTGAATTTTAACTTTTAAAATTCTAAGGGTTGGAACTAAAGTTTTAATCAAGACTTTACATGTTCCAAAACTTGAGGGCAAGTTTTGTAAACTTCCAAAACTTTTCATTTCTTATAACTCATGAATTAATTGAGTAATAAAAATGAAGACTCTTCATTTTTATAACTCTTGTGTTCTTTTAATGGCTTTAATAAAAGTGAGACTTTTGGTTTTCCATAACTTGAGGACAAGTTATGGACTCCATTAAAACACATTATGATCATGAATTAAACTACCATGAAGGTTACAAACAATTCCTATGATCATCTAATCTTCATAAGTTCAAGAACATGAATATGAACACTTTCAAGAATAAAAAAATTACACTTAAAAAAACTTGTAATTTTAATAATTGCCATTGTAAATGGATTAGCATAAACATTACACCATCTAAAACAAGCTTTAAAACATCAAAACAGTTTAGGGTAATGTTTCTAGTCCATTTCCAGCAACAAATGTGCAAACTTTCATACGAGCAGAAAACATAAAAACGATTTTTTTTTCAAGCTGTTTGCACACAAAAAAAAACAACAAACAAACCTAGGCTCTGATACCACTGATGGGTTTTGAGCATTCTAACACTTCCTAAGTGTACATACAACCCTAATAACCTTGGATCTATGTTTGTCTAATAATCATACAAAGTTGAATTCCAAGGTTATATTCCTATCTAGCATACATGGGGAACATATTTAACTTGAATGAAAGATAGACTAACTTACCTTGTTGTTGATTATGATCCTTGAAACCTTGTGAGCCTAGCACCCCAAGTGTGATGCCTTAAATGCTTCACACAACACCAAATGCAAAGGAGTAAACTTTGAGAGAATCTTACACTTGCAAAATCGGCTCTAGCCCTCTTTTTTCTTATGTGTAGCCAATTTTGGTGGAGAATGGGTTTCTTATATAGTGTTGACACATCTAGGGTTACACCATGTATACCCTAATGTATCATGACTCTTCATTTCCATGATCCATGGGTTTGTAACTCCCATGGAGCATCCTATGGGTGGAACCCAACTTGATAATCCATGGAGCCTCTTAGCCCACTATATAAGATATGGAAGATTTACATAATCTACCCATATATTTAATTAGTTATCTTTTGATCACTTAATTAATTCTAAATTAATTCTTGATCAAACTAATTAAATAATATTATTAATATATTAGAACTTATAATATATTAATAAACCATAAGTGTTATTTCTCTCATTTTAGTTTATCCAATTGCATGGTGTCATGCAACCCAAATGGACCATGCCGGGTCGGGTCAAGTACATACCAGAAATAGTTATGGACTTAGACACCTTATCCAACAATATCTCCCGTAATGCTTCTTCTTGCACTTTTCACACCACTTGGCTCCACACTTTTGGTCATCCAGGTTGGATTTCGAGCATCTTCCTTTCTTTTTCAGATCTTAAGGATACTTCCATCTTCCTGTTTTCTCCCGCCTTATCTTTTCTAGACCCTATTCTCTTATATGGGTCTCTATATTCTTAGCTGCTCTAACGGTTGTTTTCAAAGTAGTTTCCATTTTGACCGTTGGGCCAAAGTCCGTTGGCAATCCGTTAGCAAATCTATCTATCTTGGAAAGTTCAGTAGGCACCAAGTAGGGTAATAGCTTCATCCTCTCGGTGAATGCGGTGGCATACTCATCAACACTCATCCTCCATTTCTTTAGGTTCTCAAACTCGTTGTTTAGGTCTATCAGATCTATCTCTGAGCAGTATTGCATTTTCAACTACTCCACGAATGCTTCCCAAGACATCCATATGGCTTCTCCCCGTGGCATTGTATCTGCCAACAACTTCTACCAACTCAAAACTCCAGTCTTTAGTTGTCTGAATGAAAATACGGTCTTTTGCTTATCGTTGCAGTTGCAGCTTTCAACTACCATTTCCATCTCATAGATCCAGTCCATAATTTCCACTGGCTTTGGGCTTCCAGAAAGACTTGGTGGTTTGGCACCCAAGAAGTTCTTATACACGTGCCCATCCCTGTCAATCCTTCTTTCCGGGTCGTTCCTCCTGACCACTCGGGTCCAACTTGACTCACAGTATGATTCCCTCCTCTAATAGCTCTTTATTTAGTTTGGGCTGCACAATAAGCACATTAAGTTCATCCCTATTAAGCAACATTTGCCTCATCTCCTCCATTTGTTTGGACATCATAGCCCGAATCATTGCTTGGACTCCTTTCATCGTGATTGGCTCGGGTGCAGCTGCTACCTCTGGTGTACGCTCAATCACTCATGGCTGTTGGTTTCCATTAGCATTTCCAAATCCGCTGCGAGTTCTCACCATTTCAATCTATACACCAAATCAGACGTTCGGTGCGCAGTGACGAAAATTTAGATAAGGGAATCGGATGTATAAATCTCCTTATTACTACGAAAAGTTAAATTCCAGTTCTAATACCATAATTAAACGTTTATAAATCTGAACACATAAAGATTCTAGATCCGTTCGGCATCCGACCAAATAATGGCATCATAAAGCGTCACAAATCATTTAGCACATAAAGCAATTTAGGCATCTTCCTTAAATGAGCTAGTGCTCGTGTCTATTCAGGTGTACTTCCAAAATTATATTAGACACACCCCTCACGATCATCGCTTAGCATTCTAAGTTTAATTCAAGAAATAAATCATTATTCCTAGTTCGCTTAAACTAATGATCTGATACCAACTGTGACATCCCCAAATTCAAGGTCATTTTAAAAAATTTATTTATGCTTATTTAAAAATCAAAGTATTCTTTTTGAAGAATAATATTGCAGAAATTGTTCCCAGAAAAAACATGATAATAATATTATCAAAACATTTCCGAAGAAATGTATTTTGTTTATATTAAAACTTTGGGATGTCATCGTCAATACAGAAACATAAGCATAAATAGACCTTACATTCATTTACACTAATGATTTACATCTCCTTTAATCTCTCAGTGTAATGTGTCTTCGTATCGATACCTGTGATACAAATAAACTGAGTGGGTCAGGTTGGGAAACCTGGTGAGTACATAGGGTTTTCAAACCACAATAATAAAGTTATTATGTTTCATCATCAAACAGTTAACCTAATTACCCATCCTCATTATCTTCTTTATTCTCAAGTATCTTCCCTAAGAATCTTCTAAGCCTCAATATTTATTCCTGAGGATTGTCCTAAGGAATAGGCATGAAGTCCATCGCTGCCAAGGTTTATCTGATAGACACTAAGTCCATAGATGCAGTGTTATCCATTAGGAACTAAGTCCATAGCTGCCAACGTTTATTTATAAGACACTAAGTCCCTAGCTGCCAGCGTTTATTTGTAAGGCACTAAGTCCATAATTGCCAATGTTCATCTATAGGGCACTAAATCTATATCTGCCAACGTTTATCTATAGGGCACTAAGTCCATAGCTGCTAGGGTTTTTAGAGTACATCTGGTGAACATATCGTTCACAACACCTACAGGTTGCGAGCTTTCTAGCGTTCCACTGGACTGTCTGGAATAGTATGTGGTTGTCATCTATACTCTGCTAGATGACTGGGTCATCGCTTGGGTCAAGCTTCTCATCATCTTTCACCTCTCATCAAGTCATCATCTATATTATCTTTCATCTACTTATCTTTATCCATCATAATTATAGATATAAAATACATATACAGTTTAAATCGAATAAAACATGTATATTTTATTCATCCAACATATGTATCAAGAACACAGATAATATGCACATATAGCACGTAGTTTTTATTAAATACTTCATATCTATGTGTAATATGAAAGTGACTATGAAATCACTTGTTAAAGTGATGATTCCAAACTCGGGCAACGCTTCGCTTCTAACAATTCTATTTTCATTCGGCGAAACCTAGTATCATTATCGCTAGATTTTAGTTTAATATTTATAGCGACTATTTATGAGCGATATTGTTTTATAAGTGGTAAACAATACTTTTCAACCACTATGTACAGACATGGGCCATACATGAAACACCGGAGGGCAGGACCATTTTGGCATTATAACACTTCTGAAATCCAACAACCCTATGCGGCCCTTCAAACCAGATTCCCCGTACCGAGACTAGTTAAAAGATATTATAATAACACTTTGTATATTATATTTTATAATTTATTTATTGTTTATAAGTTCATAATAACGATATTGAACTTAAACATAAGCTATACTTAAATTAGGGTAAGCATAACTCACTTACTAGGAGGTTTGGCTAGGAACCGGGATCTGCAGGGGCAGAACTTCCGAGCCGAATGCTCTTCTTCTCGGAGCCTTCTGGTGCTCTGGGACTCACGTCTTAGCACTTGGGAAGTACTAAGGGTTGGGAGAGGTTTAGAGAGAGAGAGAGAGAGAAGGGTTATGGTGTGAGGAAAGATGGTGAACTTCGCATGCTATATATAGGCAGCTTGATCCTCGTACGATGGGCCTTCCTCGGAGGTATGTTGCATGTTCCCGGTATGCTACGCGTATGAGGGGGTACGTGTTGCGATCCAAAGCGAAGTCCGTGGGGAGCAAGCAAAGGCCGGGATTTGGCCACGTCACCCTCCTCGCAACAACTCATTCCCGATTTCTAAATTCCGTAACTTTTGCATACGAGCTCCGTTTTTTACGTTCTTTATATCCATGCGTAGGTGACCACGTCGGCTAATTTTGACTTTATTTTTAAAGTTATATTTTAATAGACCTGGGCCGGTAAAGTCCGTTAAAAATTCATAACTTCGTCATCCGACGTCCGTTTTCGTCTATTTTTATATCGTTGAGTTTTTATTAACGAGATATTCAATTCTCGTTTAGATTGTGTCGGATAACAATCGGTCGATGTGACATTCGATTTCCGGGTTGTGTCGGCTAAAAATCGGTCGATGTGACATATACTATAACTTATTTAAGATTATTTATTCTAAATAATCTTCTATCAAAAACTCATCTTTAACGCTTATTATCTCTAAATTGACTAGCCCGAATATGGGGGCGTTACAGGGTCATTGCGAATCAGTTGACTAAGAGTGCGCATTTCATTCCTATTCAGGAGAGCATCTCTGTAGAGAAGTTGGTATATGTTTACATACGGGAGGTTGTGGCACGACATGGGGTTCCAGTATCAGTGGTTTCGGATCGGTATGTACGCTTTACTTCGAGATTCTAGAAGAGATTCCACGAGGAGTTGGGTACTCAACTACACTTTAACACGACTTTTCATCCGCAGACTGATGGATAGAGTGATTGGACTATTCAGACTTTGGAGGATATGCTTGGGGCATGCATGTTAGATTTTGGCAGTAGCTGGGATACGTATCTCCCATTGGTTGATTTTTCTTACAACAACACAGTATTGATCGAAGTCCTTTTGAGATGCTCTATAGGAGGAAGTATCTGTTGGATATAGTGTCTAAGTCCATAACTATATTTGGTATGTACTTAACCCGACCCGGCATGGTCCATTTGGGTTGCACTTCACCCGAACAATTTATGGATAATCTTTTGAGAATAGTATAAGTTATGATTTATTAATATATTATAAGTTCTAATATATTAATATAAAATCATATTATTTAATTAGTATTGATCTATAATTAATCTAGGATTAATTTAGAGATCAAAAGTATGACTAATTAAATATGGGCTCTTGTATTTATATAGTGTGAGCTAATGCTTATTTGGAATGGGCTAGGCTTGCATGGAAAGTCCATGGATACTCCATGGAGCTTTAACCCATGGATCTCATGGAAATAAAAAGACATGGGTATTAGGGTTTATATGGATGTAACCCTAATCCACCACACTATATAAAGGAGGTTATGGTTCTTGAAATCACACTAGTTGTGGTGAGTAAAGTAAGAGGGCCGATTTCAAGAAAGGTGATTACTATTCTCTCAAAATTCCAAGTTTGTGGTGATTTTGAGAGAATAGTCACAAAAATTCCAAGTTTGTGGTGATTTGTGATTTCCATTTGAGGCATCCACACTATTGGTGCTAGGCTCTAAAACTCCAAGCAATCAACTACAACTACAAGGTAAGTAATTCTACTAGCTTTATTTTATTCAAGTTCCCCATGCCATGCTAGATAGGATAAGAACCTTGGAAAAATAATTATTTGCATGTATCTTAGTCAAACATAGATCCAAGGTTTCTAGGGTTGCATGTACACCATAGGTGTGTTAGAATGCTCAAAACCCATCAGTGGTATCAGAGCTTGGTTTGTTTATTTGATACTTGATGCAAAAAAAAAAAACTTGAAAATCGAAGTTTTGTTCAAAAGCTCGTATCAAAATTTCAAGTTTTGTATATGTACTTACGATTCTTGAAATTTTTGATATGAACATTCATAAACATATGAGTTTAGAAGATCATAGAAATTATGTGCTAATAATTGATTAGATTAATTCTTGATCTTTATGTGTTTTAATGGAGTCCATAACTAGTTCTTAAGTTATGGATAACCAAAAGTCACATTTATAAATAACCATTAAAAGAACACATAGGTTACAAAAAATGAAGAGTCTTCATTTTTAATAACCATTAACTCATAAGTTATGAGAAATGAAAAGTTTTGAAAGTTTACAAAACTTGCCCTCAAGTTTTGGAACATGTAAAGTCATATTAAAAACTTTAGTTCCAACCCCTAGAATTTTAAAAGTTAAAATTCAACCCTTATACTTTATAATATTATAAGTTTAATAATATTTATATATGTATAAGATCAAGTCGTCTTACCGCTAGTACGCCTCATTCACGAAGCCGGTCTATAAGGGGGGTATAAGGTTGTTGCCTATAAAATGGCAACTTAATGGGTGTCCACTCTCACCCACTGCTTCCTTGATCGGTGGAGGGTCGTTAGCCGAACGGGTAGGACAAGGACTTATAAATTCTCATTAAAAGTATAATGATAATACTAAAGTAACTAAACTTTATTGAATTCCCAATCTTAGTTATTTTAGGAAAATGTGAATAAGGTGCTAATCCATGAAATTACACTTTACACTTTGTTTAAGTCGTTAGTGGAGCGTGTGTGGTTAACCGGCACACTAACTTGAACTTAACAAGGTAGGTAAAGGGTGACTTAATATTTATCATAGTATCGATGGAGCGTGTGTGGTTAACCGACACATCGATTGAGGGGTAATACATTAAGGGTACCAAGTAATTTGCATGGTTACTTCACACCTTGTTTTGTGATCCTCGGCATCCCAGTCACAAAACTTGAAGGGCACACTCGAGATTGAAACATGCCATTGAAGAAAGTTCAATGAATCTCAAAGAATCTAGGAGTTTCTAAACCAATTAAAACCTAATTAAATATTTCGTTTTTCATGGTGGAAATTGGTGAATCGTCATTCACCTACCTTCAAATATCTTATAGCTTAGATTACGACATCCCTCTTCTAAGTTATAAAATATTGTGTTGGGTCCTAGCCTTAATATTACATTTGGGTGTTTTGTTAAGGACTATCTCTATATCTAATCTAATCTATTCCCTCTTCTTTTCAGATGTCTTCCAATAACAATGCTTCTGGCTCAAACCCTACTAGCTCCTTCTCTCTCATGAATCTTTGTGGGAGAGTCATCTTTGATGGGTCCAACTTTATAGATTGGATCAGAAACATCAGGATGGTCACTCGGTATGAGAACAAAGAATATGTTCTCGACAAGGAGCTGAAGGTACCCGAGCCAACTGCTACTCCTGAAGAGCTTGCTGAATATGAGGTACATGAAAGAGATGCTACAAAAGTGGCATGCATCATGATGGCCACCATGACAGCTGAGCTCCAAAAGTCCTATGAGGACTATTATCCTTTTAAGATGCACCAGGACTTGATGGACCGTTACCATCAAAGTGCTCGTCAAGAGCGATATGAAATAATCTCCTCCATGATAACAACCCGAATGAAGGATGGTGAACCCATCACGGGCCACATGCAGAACATGCAAAGGTATGTGGACCGTTTACTGAAGCTGAATGTGAACTTCCCTGAGGAGTTAGCAATAGACATCATTTTGCACTCCTTGCCATCGTGTTATGATCAATTCCGCATGACATATCACATGAACAAGGAAGAAGTCACCCTCAGCAAACTTCAAGGACTCTTGAAGACCGCCGAAAGTGGTCTAAAGGGTAAGTCGGTTGTTACTACTCCTACTCTTACTCCAACTGCGGCCAATGTCTTGGCAATCGGGCATGGCAAAGGGAAGAAGAGAAAGAACCCTTCTAAGGGTACCAAGGGTAAGAACCTTGAAGGCTCCTCTTCAAGCAAAACCAAGAAAGGTTTTGTCACTCCTTCTGCTAACCCTAATGAGGCTGAATGTTTCTATTGCCATGAAAAGTCGCACTGGAAGCGAAACTGCCCAAAGTACCAGCAAGATTTGAAGGATGGGAAAGTAAAACCCAACCATGCAGGTATATACACTATATTGTCTAATAACTCACCTCATTCTAAGTCTTGGGTCCTTGATACAGGTTGTGGTATTCACATATGTTGTGATTTGCAGGGACTAAAAAGAAGTGAGAATGTGGAGCAGGGAAAGATAAACTTGATCATGGGAAACAGGAAAGCTTCACCTGTCACCAAGATAGGAGTTTATTCCTTAGTGCTAAATAGTGGGTTTACATTAGATTTGAATAAATGTTATTATTCGCCAGAAATGGCAAGAAATGTTATTTCCTTTCATGCATTGTATAAACAAGGTTTTACCTTTTATTTTGATAATAATAATGGTAGTATTGATGCTTTCTTTAATAATGTTATTTATTTTAAAGCATTACCTTGTGATGGCGTGTATGAAACTGTATCTATTGTAGATAATCTAGGAAATAATGTATTGTGTATTAACTCTTCCACTAGCTTAGATAAAGCATCCTTATGGCATTGTCGTATTGGACATGTAAGCAAGAAACGCATAGGCCAACTCCAAAAGGATGGAGTCTTGGAGTCATTTGACCAAAAGTCAGATGATAGTTGTGAATCTTGTTTGCTTGGTAAAATGAAAAAGTCACCTTTTACTGGCACTTGTGCTAGGGGTGAAGGTTTGTTGGACCTCATACACACGGATGTGTGTGGACCCTTCAGAACCGCCACAAGAGATGCTAATCGGTTCTATGTGACTTTTACTGATGATTTTAGTAGATATGGGTATGTCTACCTAATCAAGCATAAGTCAGAAACCTTTGAGAAATTCAAAGAGTTTAAGCAAGAAGTGGAGAATCAGTTGGGCAGGAACATTAAGATGCTTCGATCCGATCGTGGTGGTGAGTATCTTAGTACTGAGTTCCTTTACCATCTTAAGGAATGTGGGATTGTCTCACAATTGACACCTCCTAGGACACCACAGTTGAATGGTGTAGCTGAGAGGCGCAATTGGACCTTGTTGGACATGGTTCGTTCCATGATGAGTCGAGCTTCGCTACCAATCTCATTTTGGGGGTATGCCTTAGAGACTGCCGCCCATATCCTTAATCTAGTCCCTACAAAGAAGGTTGCCAAAACACCTCACGAGTTGTGGACTGGAAAAGTTCCCAATCTAGACCACATCAAGATTTGGGGTTGCGAGGCTTTCGTGAGACGCGAGACTCATGATAAGCTCGAACCCCGAAGCGAAAGGTGTATTTTCATCGGCTATCCACAGAAATCCTTTGGTTACATCTTCTACAGATCCAGTGATAATGTGTTCTTTGTAGCAAGAAGAGGATTCTTTCGAGAGAGAGAATTCATGAGCCAAGGAGACAGTGGGAGGCAAATTGACCTTGAGGAAATTCAAGAGTCAAGTGGTGAAGGAACCTCAAACCCTAGCCCTCAACCTGAGGAGGAAACTCTTGTTGAGCCGACTGAAGAATCTATACCTCTGAGGCGTTCCACCAGAGTTAGGAATGCACCTGAGCATTATTATGGTTTTCATATTACTGCAGAAGGTGAGACACTTATCAGTGATAACACACTGGTAAATCTGGATGAGCCTAACAGCTACACGGAAGCCATGGCAGGCCCTGAGGCTGCTAAATGGAAAGAGGCTATGGATAGCGAGATACAGTCCATGTATGACAATCAAGTTTGGAACCTGGTTGACAATGTACCTGATCGTAAGATAGTTGGGTGCAAATGGATCTTCAAGAAGAAGACCGACATGGATGGTAATGTACACACTTATAAGGCACGACTGGTTGCAAAGGGTTATTCTCAAACTCCGGGAGTTGATTATGATGAGACCTTTTCACCAGTGGCCAAGATTAAGTCTATTAGGGTTCTGTTAGCCATTGCTGCATTTCATGATTATAAATATGGCAAATGGATGTCAAAACTGCTTTCCTTAATGGAAAGTTGGCTGAAGATGTTTACATGGTTCAGCCAAAGGGTTTTGTTAGTACAGAGTACCCCAGTAGAGTGTGTAAGCTCGAGAAATCCATTTATGGATTAAAACAGGCACCTCGCAGATGGAATCTTTGCTTTGATGAGAAAGTCAAAGAATTTGGCTTTTCAAGGAGTGAAGATGAATCTTGTGTCTATATCAAGGCTAGTGGGAGTATAGTCAGCTTTTTGGTACTGTATGTGGATGACATACTACTCATAGGAAATGACATCCCAACCCTGCAGGAAGTAAAGTCCTGGCTTGGGAAGTGTTTCGCTATGAAGGACCTTGGAGAAGCTGCCTATATCCTAGGGATAAGGATTTTGAGAAACATGAGTAAAAGACTAATTGGACTTAGTCAAAGCACCTATGTGGACAAAGTGTTGAAAAGGTTCAACATGCATAACTCCAAGAAAGGAGAGTTACCCATCCAGAGTAACGCCAGATCGAGTAAGACACAAAGCCCTAGTACTGAGGCTGAGATAGCAGAAATGAGTCGATTACCTTATGCTTCAGCTGTAGGATCGATCATGTATGCTATGACGTGTACTCGACCTGATGTAGCCTTTGCTTTGAGCATGGTAAGCAGGTATCAGGGTAACCCTGGCAAGGCACACTGGACTGCTGTAAAGAATATCCTCAAGTACCTACGGAGGACTAAGGACTGGGTCCTTACCCTCGGTGGCAGTGAGGACTTGAGAGTTGTAGGGTACAGTGATGCTAGCTTTCAGACTGACAGGGATAATTTCTGCTCTCAGTCGGGCTGGGTCTTTACTCTAAACGGTGGGCAATTACTTGGAAAAGTTCCAAGCAGGAGACAGTGGCTGATTCCACTTGTGAATCAGAGTATATAGCAGCAAGCGAGGCAGCAAAGGAGGCTATATGGCTAAAGAACTTCATCGGAGACCTTGGAGTTGTACCAGCTATTAAAGAGCCAATGGAAATTTTCTGTGATAGTGAAAGTGCAATTGCCTTAGCCAAGGAACCAAGAGATCATGGGAGATCCAGACACATTGACAGAAAATATCACTTCATCAGACATCGAATAGAAGAAGGAATCCTCGTGGCAAAGAGGGTATCATCGGATGAGAACCCAGCAGATCCCCTCACGAAGGGACTGACTCGGACTAAGCATCTCCAGCATGCTCGGAGCATAGGGCTGAAGGATGATATTAGTTTTAGTAGTTAGATAATCTTGAAATTTGTAAAATGTAATTGACATTTGATGATAAATAAAAGCTGTTATTTATGAGTAAAGTGTTGCTATCTCTTGTCAATCGTTTACTATTATTTCTTTTTGCATGTTTTGACTTCCAGAATAATTATGTTATGGTTTATATCATATTATTCAAACTCTCCACAGTCGGTCATATGTTGGAAGTAGATATGAATCAAGACTGTCATGGGTTGGCTTGTAGAGGTCTAAGATGTTAGACAAAGCGGGGCTACAGCACTCATGAGTGCTCATAAGTTATGAGTATTGGATTCAACCCACGCTCACTTGTATCACTTCATGGAATTTTTCTCGAGTGATCGTGAGACGGTAATATCATATAAGTCTTCAAACCTAGAGATATGATTTGTTGCCTATGAGTTGGTTATGCATTGATTGCACGAAAACGCATTGGTAACTCGATGTTATAAACCGTGCTTTTGTGTGTAATTCAACAAGTAGTAGAGCAAACATATGAGTCGAAGTTTATCTGTTCCTTCTAGAATTAGAAGCGATATCTGGGCCCCTCGATGATTTTGTTTTGACCTATGTACTGGGCCCGGTCAGAACTAAATTGATGTGTTCAGTTAAGTTCTATGTCAAACAAATCGGAAATCGGGAAACAAATGCTGGACAATAAGCAAGACCATGTTCCATGTATTTGTCCGACTAATATCTAGAACAGAGGATTGTATGATCACTTATCTAAAATGGCGCTTCATAGTTCAACAGAGTTTAAAGAGCTACGATTGCTGATCGGTTCCTGAAGTCATACTTGCAACTATAGTTATTAGACTTATCCAAGTGGGAGACTGTTGGATATAGTGTCTAAGTCCATAACTATATTTGGTATGTACTTGACCCGACTCGGCATGGTCCATTTGGGTTGCACTTCACCCGAACAATTTATGGATAATCTTTTGAGAATAGTATAAGTTATGATTTATTAATATATTATAAGTTCTAATATATTAATATAAAATCATATTATTTAATTAGTATTGATCTATAATTAATCTAGGATTAATTTAGAGATCAAAAGTATGACTAATTAAATATGGGCTCTTGTATTTATATAGTGTGGGCTAATGCTTATTTGGAATGAGCTAGGCTTGCATGGAAAGTCCATGGATACTCCATGGAGCTTTAACCCATGGATCTCATAGAAATGAAAAGACATGGGTATTAGGGTTTACATGGATGTAACCCTAATCCACCACACTATATAAAGGAGGTTGTTGAAAAATGTTTTTATATGTGATCATCACTGAAATAAGACGAATTGGTTTTATATTATCTAACAAATATTATCAGTTATTTCAGGTTGCGTGGATTCGTGCTTAATTATGAAATAGAAAAATATTCAAAAGACGAAATACGCAAAGACGGAAAAATAGACGCAATATTTGGTCGTTTGAAGACAAAACAAATCAAGACTAAAATTGTCAAGAATTTAAAAACCTCAAGGGTCAAAAATGGAAATTCAATTCACAATTGGATATATATATATATATATATATATATATATATTATATAAATATATGTATATATATTATATTGTATATATATATATGTATGTATATTGTATATATTGTATATATATATATATATATATATATATATATATATATATATATATATATATATATATATATATATTGGAAAGAAATCTTCACAAAAGCAAAAGTACCAAACATCATGTATGCTTCCAACCTTTACAATCAATCACTTCATTACTTTTCCTTAAACAAACAAGAGTTGCTTGATTCCTTTGCATATATATAGATGCATGTTTACATGAGTTTTTGTGTGTGTTTTGTGTTTCCTTGTAATATATCTCCTATTACTCTCTCATCTCCAGAAGAATAAACACATAGCCAACCTCAAAATACTCTCCAAACACCCTCCAAATACCTTCCTTAAACCTCCTCCAAAAACCCTTTCAAATCACCACAACCATCATCACCTTGCTGATTTTCGACTTCAGAATTTGCAAGTTAAGAAAAAATTCACCGAGCACAACTCAACAAGATAATACGGGAGAGATTTGCACCGCAAATTATTCAGGACCTTACCTACATCCAGGAATTTTCCTCGATTTTTTTGACCACTGCAAACCCCAGAGAGACGCGAGAGAGAATTGGCTATCCAGAGAGATTTACTACGAAAATCTATATTCATAACCACCCAAAGCTCTTTCAACATCACCCTCTTTGTTACCTTATACCACCAAAACTACAACCTTATTACACCTTCTACCACCCTCCAAATACCCACTTCAACCTCATCAAATCACCTTAAAAAACCCCATACCCACATACAAAAAACATTACCCGTGTATTTTGTATCGTTTTGTAAACAATTCATTGTTACATAAAAAGAACTTATTGTTACTTACCGGATTGAACTTTGAACAAATAGAGACACAGTCTATTAAGATCCAGTCCAATTCTAAACCAGTTCAGTCAATTTATTGACGAACCGACTTTATATATATTTATATATTTATATATTTTATTACAATTTTACGTCATTTAAATACTGTCATTTATTTCATTTATAGCTTTCAGTCATTTATAGCTTTCCAGTTTATATTTATTCCGCACTTCTTATTTTTTTTCCGCATCTTATCTCCTTAAATATATATATCTGTCACCCAGTAACTGGTATCCGAGCCTTTATTCGTGGTAATCAGATCGTATATTTTCAACAATTGGTATCAGAGCTTGTGTGATTTACCTTAAAATTTTTGTCGAAAACTTTTGGTTAGCGTTTATAAACCTTCCATAAGCTTTTCTTTAAAAATTTCATTTTAATATCACTTGTTCAAAATCCTTAAAAAAAATTTATTAAAAAATTAAAAAAAAATTTAAAAAAAAAAATCTTAAACAAAAAAATTCAGAGCTTGTGTGATTTACCTTGAAATTTTTGTCGAAAACTTTTGGTTAGCGTTTATAAACCTTCCATAAGCTTTTCTTTAAAAATTTCATTTTAATATCACTTGTTCAAAATCCTTAAAAAAATTATTAAAAAAAATTAAAAAAAATTTTTTAAAAAAAAAAAATCTTAAACAAAAAAAATTCAGAGCTTGTGTGATTTACTTTGAAATTTTTGTCGAAAACTTTTGGTTAGCATTTATAAACCTTCCATAAGTTTTTCTTTAAAAATTTCATTTTAATATCACTTGTTCAAAATCCTTTCAAAAACAAAAATTTTATTATGTCTTCTGCTAATTATTCCAACATGAACTCCGTTTCTATTGCTAACAGCTTGGGATCTGGTTCACGGGCACCCATACTTATTCCTGAAGAGTATAATTCGTGGGTTGGCCGTATGAATCTTCATCTTAACACCATAAGTGAAGATGTCTGGAATTGTGTAGAAGGAACATATGTTACTCCAGAAAATATGGCTACTCTTGCTACAAATCAAGCCACTCTTGCTGAAACCGAAAAAAGGCTGCAACTCCAAGCCAAAAAGGAACTTGTGTCTGGAATTCCCCACAGTATTCTAAGTCAAATGGATGACATAATACTATTGACTGCAAATCAAATCTGGGAAAATTTAAAAAATCGTTTTTGTGGAAATCAAAGAATTATTGGAAACAAAAGAACATCTGTTTTAAATGAATTCGATAATTTCAAGATGCTTTCATCAGAAACCATCCATGATGCTCATGATAGGTTCAATTTTATCATGGTAAAAATGAACAATTTGGGCATCAAAAAGACACAACACGAGATAAATCTCAAGTTTCTAAACAATCTTTACGAAAGCTGGAAGATGGTTAAACTCATCATTCAGGGAAATCCAGCCATTCATACTGAAACTTTATACAATTTGTATGGAGAACTTCAATCGTATGAATCCTCGATTGACTCACCAACCACTACAGCTTTTGGAGGACCACTTGCTCTCGTTTCCACATCTTCTCAAAACCAAACACCTTTTAATGAACAAAACTTCAATCATTTTAATCAGACATCTTTTCAAAACCAACCCTTTTTGAACAATTCTTTTGATCAATCTGATTTAAATGATGAAGCAGACTACCAACAACTGTGTGCTTTGGTAGCAAACACAAACCTCCAGAGATTTATTCCAAATCACGGTCAATCGAATTTTAAACCAAATTTTCAAAACCGACCATCATTTGGACAAAATAATTCTGGATTTCAACCAAGACCTCAACCTGTTCAAAACAACTCAGGTTTTCAACCAAGACCTTCTTTTGGACAAAATTTTCAAAGACCTTCCTTCCAAAACAATTCAAACCAAGGTTTTCAAAACCAGGGATTTCAAAACAATCCCAACTCAAGTCATCATAACAATAACCAAAACAACAGTTTTCAAAACCCAAACAGAGGATTCCAAAATCAAGGTTACACTAATCAAAACAATGGCTTTCAAAACAACCAAAATTTTGGATTCCAACAGAACCCTTCCCAATCTTCCCAACAAATCCAAACTCAAGCTCCTGAAAGACTTCCGATTAAAAGTCAAAAGGATGACAGTGATGAAGAAGTGATCATTTGTCACAACTGCAAAGGAACTAATCACTATGCCAGAGAATGTCGAGCCAAAAACAAAACCAAAGTCAAAGACTCAGCATACTACGCTCAAAAAGCCGATGAATTAAAGAAACAGGAAAATCAAGATAAGCAAAGAGCATTGATGGCAATCCATGAACCAAATGTGGAATACTGGCCAACTTCTGAAGACGAAGCTGACAATGAACCAACACAATCAAACTTCTGTTTCGTAGTTGGTGTTGATAGACCTTCAAGAGCTCCAAACGTCATAGAACAGGTATGGTCTATGATCTCTGAACTTGGTCTTTCGAAATCAATTTTTGAGTCCCATATAACCAAGATTGAGAAAAGTCTAGAAGCTGATCTCAAAAAATATCATGACACAATGATCAATTCCGATATCTGCAAATCTGAGTTACAAACCTTGCAACTCAAATTTGGAGAATCAACAAGGATAAAGAACAAATTGGAAAGAGACGTTGAAAGAAAATCAGAAGATTATAATCACGTCTTGGAACAATTAAATCAAACCCTAATTCAGAAAAAGGATTTGGAACAAAAAAATCAGTCAGTCATTTCCTCTGAAACAAAAGATGTTTTAGAAAAGGAAATCCTTCAGTTGAAACAAAACTTTCAAGAATCAACTGAAAAATACAAAACTTTAAATGAAAAACTGACTGATTCTTTAAACCAAACCAATTTTCTTGAATCTGAAAACAAAAGATTGATATGGAATATGAATTCTATCAAAATTGCTAGAAAACTAAGTGATGATGTTTTCACCAAAGCAAACACCTTAGGAACTGGCAAAATTGATACGAATTACAGACCAGGAATTGGAAGAGAATCCTTTGAAAATGAACTAGCTAAACAAGAAAACATGACAATTTGTGAAAACTCTGAATCCACTCTTCCAGATCTTTTCACATCTGCTAATGAGGAAGATTCAGATGACGAAACAGTTATCAACTGTAGCCCAGATGACACTGCTTTCACTATTTCCAAAAAGTCTATCAAAAGAGTTGTAAAATCTGAAACAAACTCTGCTAGTTCTTCAACAAACCAAATCAAACATACCAATGAAGCAACCATAACCCCACTTAACAAACCAAAGGCTTTTGAAAACAAACCAAAGAAACCTGTTAAACCATACGTCATACCTCAAAAACAGGTTTCCAAACAAAAACCAAAACCTTTTCAAAAACCTTTTGAAAACCGCTTTCAAGAGATCACCTTTAAAAATTCAATGAACTTTCAAAAACGACCAAATCAGAAAGTTTCAAAACATCATCTTCAAAAAGCCTTTCATAACCGCCAATCACATCCCAGATATGAAGAGAACTTTTCAAAAAAAATTTCACATCTAGGATATCATTCACCAAATCACAGATTTTATCAACCAACGAATTTTCAGAAACAAATCACTTTTTGGGAAAATTTGATAAATAAAATCAAACCTCAACCATTCCATCCTTATAAACCAAACTCTTATAGCAATATGAAGTCAAATGCTACAAGAAGTTCAGTAAACAAAAAACCCAAAATAAAAACAACTAACAAACCAGGACCCATTCAGATTTGGGTACCTAAATCTTCTGTCTAAATTGCAGGTATCTAATGCTGGAGAACCCAAGGATGATACATGGTATATTGATAGTGGCTACTCCAAGCATATGACAGGAAATCGAAACTACCTTCGTGACTTCAAACCCACCCAAACCAATCAAGACGTTACCTTCGGCAACAACATGACGGCAAAAATCAAGGGTTATGGAAACATAACAAATGGTAACTTCACCATAAAGAAAGTTGCCTATGTCGATGACCTGAAACACAACCTCATCAGTGTTTCTCAACTGTGTGATAACAATCTTGAAGTCCTATTCACCAAACAAAGAAGCTTGATCATGGACGCCAAAACCAAAGAAATCATTGTTGATTCTTACCGTGCCAGAAATATGTATCCACTTGACATGGATCTTATCTATGGTAAACCCGATATATGTCTGCTATCAAAAGCCCCAACAGATATCAGTTGGTTATGGCACCGCCGCCTTTCCCATCTAAACTTTGGGTACATCAACAAACTGATCGGCGATGATCTTGTTAGAGGACTGCCACTTCTGAAGCTTGATAATGACACTCTGTGTGCTGCATGTGAAAAGGGAAAACTTTCCAAATCCACTCACAAAAGCATCTCGGAATCTAGTGTATCCGAACCACTAGAATTGCTGCACATAGACCTTTGTGGCCCTGCCAAAACCCAGACCATACAAGGGAAGAAGTACATTCTTGTTGTCGTTGATGGCTTCTCGCGCTTTACTTGGGTCTTTTTCTTAAGACTAAAATCAGAAGCACCTGAAGAGATGATCAACTTCATCAAACAAATCGAACTGAAGCTCAAACGACCTGTTCGAAGAATCCGAAGTGATAATGGTTTAGAGTTCAAAAACAAGACTCTAGATTCATTTCTCAAAGACAAAGGAATTGAACATAACTTCTCAGCCCCATACACTCCACAACAGAACGAAGTTGTCGAAAGAAGGAACAGAACTCTATGTGAAGCTGCAAGATCAATGCTTATCTTCGCTGATCTGCCACAATACTTCTGGGCAGAAGCAATAGCCACAGCTTGCTACACTCAAAATCGTTCCTTAATCCATAAACATCTTCATAAAACACTATATGAAGTCATTAACAACCGAAAACCAAACATCAAAATTTTCCATATTTTTGGTTGTCGATGCTTCATAAAGAACAATAAAGACCACCTCTCAAAATTTGAATCAAGGTCGGACGAAGGAATTTTCCTTGGTTACTCATTTTCTTCAGCTGCTTATCAAGTACTGAACAAACGTACCAGAGTAATTGAAGAAAGTATCGATGTTCATTTCGATGAATTTTATGTCAGGAAATTGGATAGTGAACATTTTGGTTCAAAAATGATCGATAATATTTTTCAAAATCCAATTCAACAAACGCCTTCTCCTGACAGAGATATTAAAATCGATCTTGATTTACTTTTTGAACAACCCAAAACCGCTTACAATTCTGAACTTCTAACTACTTCTATTGATTCTACAGGAACAACCACTGAAGGAACTCCACAAACAAACCGAAATGATGCAGATCAATTCGAGGGGGAACCACCTACACATACTTCTTCATTGGAACAAACACCAAATCCTCCTTTAAATACCCCATCCCCAAATATCCAAAACAATCCCGATGCATCATTTATGAGGAAACCTTCAAACCTATTCCAAGATGAAACTCCCGGAGAAGAACAATGGGATACTGAAATTCCAATTATTATAGCGGAAGAGAATCGCTTAATAAAATGGACCAGAAACCACCCAACTGACCAAATCATCGGAGATCCAAACTCAGGCATCCAAACTAGAGCCGCAACTTCTAATGATTGTTTATTTGGAGCCTTCTTATCCATGACTGAACCCAAAACCATACATTCTGCTCTCAAAGATCCAGACTGGGTAAAAGCTATGCAAGAAGAGCTAGAAGAATTTGAAAGAAATGACGTATGGAATCTTGTCCCTACCCCACCCGATGTTTCTGTTATAGGTTCAAGATGGGTATTCAAAAACAAAACTGACGATCAAGGAATCGTTTGTCAAAACAAGGCACATCTCGTAGTCAAAGGATATTCACAACAAGAAGGAATCGACTACGATGAAACATATGCTCCAGTTGCCAGAATTGAAGCAATTCGCATCTTTCTTGCATATGCTGCACATAAGAACTTCAAAGTATTCCAAATGGATGTTAAATGTGCATTCCTACATGGAGAGTTAGATCGCGATGTATACATCCAACAACCACCAGGTTTCGAAGATCCCAAATTTCCTGATCACAGCTTCAAATTACAGAAAGCTGTCTATGGCTTGAAACAAGCACCCCGAGCCTGGTATGCCACATTGACAACCTTTCTTGAAGAATCAGGTTTTAAAAGAGGTTCAATCGATCAAACCCTCTTTTGTAAAATCTATAATAAACATCTTTTAATCGTACAAATATATGTTGATGACATTATTTTCGGTTCTACTAATGAATCTTTGAGTATTAAGTTTGCAGATCTAATGAAGAGCAAATTTGAAATGAGCATGATTGGGGAGATGGCTACTTTTCTCGGACTTCAAATCAAAGAGTCAACTGATGGCATTTTCATCAACCAAGAGAATTATGTCAAAAACCTACTCGCTCGCTTTTCAATGGACAAATCCAATACCGCAAAAACCCAAAATGGCTTTTGGATACAAAATCGATGCAGACTTAAATGGCAAACCTGTTGATCAGAAAAGATATCGTGGAATGATCGGATCACTCTTATACCTCACTGCCAGCAGACCTGATATCATGTTTTCTACATGTGTCTGTGCCAGATACCAAGCAAATCCTATGGAATCCCATGTAGTTGCTGTGAAACGCATCTTCAAATACCTAAAAGGCACTCCCAAACTTGGCCTTTGGTATCCAGCTAAATCCGATTTTCAGCTGAACGCTTTCACCGACTCAGACTATGGAGGATGCAAGTTAGATAGAAAGAGTACATCTGGTAGCTGTCAATTCCTAGGAGGTAGACTAGTGAGTTGGACTTCAAAGAAACAGACTTGTGTATCCACATCAACAGCAGAAGCTGAATACGTCACTGCCGCCAGCTGTTGTTCGCAAGTCATATGGATGCAAACTCAACTGCGAGACTATGGCTTCAAAATTTCACAAATTCCCATATTTTGTGACTCAACCAGTGCAATTGCCATTTCTCACAATCCCGTTCACCCTTCCATGACAAAGCACATCGATATTCGATATCATTTCATCAAAGACAACATTCAAAAGGGTCATATCGAATTGCACTTCATCAACACCGAAGATCAAATTGCCGATGTCTTCACTAAGGCTCTCGATGAAACAAAGTTTCAATACTTCCTAGGCCGTCTAGGAATGTTAAATCCAGATAACATCTATCCTTAAACTTTTACTTTTTGTTTGTACAAAAGTGTGTTTACTTTCATTCAAAAGGAAAATTCAAAAACAATTGAAAATTGCTTTCCTTTTAAAAAATACCAAAAACATTCAAATAACCAATATTTCCAAAAACATTCAGAAAAACAAATCTTCAAAAAAAAATTAATAAAAGACTTGCCATAATAAGCTTTTATAGAACCTTGTGATTAATCTTCTCTTGACTTAATTTTCAGATGCTTATGCTCGATGAAGATTTTAAGTCATATTGATTCTCAATTGGAGTGAAGGTTCAAATATCCTACTTTTCATAATGTATATAACTTTATTTCCTTCGATTTTATTTCATTATTGACGATTTTAAACAATCAAGGGACATAAGGTTAGGAGGTTCAGATGAAAACAAAAACCCATGTGAGAATTTGTGCCTCGTCGATCTAAATCATTGTGGAAATCATTTCTTGTGAGCTTAGGTGTGTCACTATTGCTTATAAGGTATACCCAATTATACCTTGTCACGGTCTCATTTTTGCTTAGATATCAAAATGACCAGGGACGATACATTCATTTCTTACATACTAGACAAACAGTCTTTTATGCCACCTATCCCTACCTAGATAAAAGCCAACCAAAAATGAAGACTTGCGATCCCATGATCCATCAAGCAAACAACGACATATCCTTACAAGAAAACCAAAGAAAAAACAAATATCTATCAACATCCAATCCTCAAATACAAATCAACAAGAAAACAAATGGATTCAATAAAGATATACCAAACAAAACAAAAAAAATATATTCTATATTTGGTATTTTCAAACAAACTTTCAACCAAATGGTTATTTCAAAACAAAAATCATAAAATCCCGCGATTTGTTTTAACCATTTTTCACAAAAGAAGATATTTCAATCACTCAAGTCAAATACTCTTAAAAAGGTCTCAAATGTAGCAAATTCTCAATGCTAAAACAAAATATCTTTTTACAATAAATCGATATTAATCAACAAACAGGATATTATCAAAGAAGAAGCTGCAACAACAATGGATTTCCCGGGATACTGTAGCCTTCATCACTGAAGAATCTTAGTTGCAAACTGCACTATGAAAATTGCTAAACCCCTCTACATGTATTTCCCGACGGAGAGAGAGTGAACTTTAATGGCATGAATGAAGAAACCCGCTGAGTAATGCCGAAACCAGTCTTATGTGATTGATTATCTAATAATGAGACTAAGTGACTTTACAGGAAAAGCATAGTTGAACACCTCCAATATGAGTGTGAGTCGTCAGAAAGAGATATCACTCATTTTTAGTGATCATTAACTTGTTCTGCTGCCAGAACAACCAAACACCCAAGTGAAGTGTGAGCTATACCTATGAGCGTTCATCTGAATCGACCTGTTAGACCACTTGTCGTCATTAATAATGCTATAAAATCTAAGGAAATTTCTTTAGATACATATATGACTATTGATAACCGAACCCGAGACTTTGATTCGGAAACAAATTTCTGAAAATCTTTTACATAAGATATGTTAAACCAAGTCACAAACTTTCAAAACGATTACAATGGTTTTATATATATCTTCTCATTGACAAAACTTTTATCCCAAATCTTCAAGATTAAAACTGTTAATGTGATTATATCTATCCTTATTTCATCAATGATCACATAGGGGGAAATTGTTGAAAAATGTTTTTATATGTGATCATCACTGAAATAAGACGAATTGGTTTTATATTATCTAACAAATATTATCAGTTATTTCAGGTTGCGTGGATTCGTGCTTAATTATGAAATAGAAAAATATGCAAAAGACGAAATACGCAAAGACGGAAAAATAGACGCAATATTTGGTCTTTTGAAGACAAAACAAATCAAGACTAAAATTGTCAAGAATTTAAAAACCTCAAGGGTCAAAAATGGAAATTCAATTCACAATTGGATATATATATATATATATATATATATATATATATTATAAATATATATGTATATATATTATATTATATATATATGTATGTATATTGTATATATTGTATATATATATATATATATATATATATATATATATATGAATCATGCATATATATATATATATTGGAAAGAAATCTTCACAAAAGCAAAAGTACCAAACATCATGTGTTCTTCCAACCTTTACAATCAATCACTTCATTACTTTTCCTTAAACAAACAAGAGTTGCTTGATTCCTTTGCATATATATAGATGCATGTTTACATGAGTTTTTGTGTGTGTTTTGTGTTTCCTTGTAATATATCTCCTATTACTCTCTCATCTCCAGAAGAATAAACACATAGCCAACCTCAAAATACTCTCCAAACACCCTCCAAATACCCTCCTTAAACCTCCTCCAAAAACCCTTTCAAATCACCACAACCATCATCACCTTGCTGATTTTCGACTTCAGAATTTGCAAGTTAAGAAAAAATTCACCGAGCACAACTCAACAAGATAATACAGGAGAGATTTGTACCGCAAATTATTCAGGACCTTACCTACATCCAGCAATTTTCCTCGATTTTTTTGACCAGTGCAAAGCCCAGAGAGACGCGAGAGAGAATTGGCTATCCAGAGAGATTTACTACGAAAATCTATATTCATAACCACCCAAAGCTCTTTCAACATCACCCTCTTTGTTACCTTATACCACCAAAACTACAACCTTATTACACCTTCTACCACCCTCCAAATACCCACTTCAACCTCATCAAATCACCTTAAAAAACCCCATACCCACATACAAAAAACATTACCCGTGTATTTTGTATCGTTTTGTAAACAATTCATTGTTACATAAAAAGAACTTATTGTTAGTTACCGGATTGAACTTTGAACAAATAGAGACACAGTCTATTAAGATCCAGTCCAATTCTAAACCAGTTTAGTCAATTTATTGACGAACCGACTTTATATATATTTATATATTTTATTACAGCTTTACGTCATTTAAATACTGTCATTTATTTCATTTATAGCTTTCAGTCATTTATAGCTTTCCAGTTTATATTTATTCCGCACTTCTTATTTTTTTTCCGCATCTTATCTCCTTAAATATATATATCTGTCACCCAGTAACTGGTATCCGAGCCTTTATTCGTGGTAATCAGATCGTATATTTTCAACAGAGGTTATGGTTCTTGAAATCACACTAGTTGTGGTGAGTAAAGTAAGAGGGCCGATTTCAAGAAAGGTGATTACTAATCTCTCAAAATTCCAAGTTTGTGGTGATTTGTGATTTCCATTTGAGGCATCCACACTATTGGTGCTAGGCTCTAAAACTCCAAGCAATCAACTACAACTACAAGGTAAGTAATTCTACTAGCTTTATTTGATTCAAGTTCCCCATGCCATGCTAGATAGGATAAGAACCTTGGAAAAATAATTATTTGCATGTATCTTAGTCAAACATAGATCCAAGGTTTCTAGGGTTGCATGTACACCATAGGAGTGTTAGAATGCTCAAAACCCATCAGTATCAGACCTTAATTTTTTAGGGTGAGGTCAGTCAGCGAGTCATGGGTAGCACGGAGATGGTGCTTCGGACTACCGAGTTGATCCAACAGGTGCGCGGGAGATTACAGACCACACAGAGTCGGCAAAAGAGTTATGATAGTAGGCGTCGATCGAATTTGGAGTTTCAGGTCAGAGATATGGTACTCCTAAAGGCGTCACCTTGGAAAAATGCCATCCGGTTCAGGAAGTGGGGAAATTTGGGCCCCAGATATATTGGTCCTTTGAAAGTTATTGCTCAGGTAGGAAGGGTTGCATACCGTTTGGAGCTACCCAAGGAGCTTAGTCAGATTCATAACATGTCTCTCAACCATGAAAGTGTCTGTTGATAACTCCGCAGTGGTGCCATTGGAGGATATTCAGGTGGACGAGCGCCTGAACTACATGGAGAGATCGGTTGTGATCCATGATAGGAAGACGAAGACTCTGCGAAACAAGGAGGTGGGTTTAGTGAAGGTGCAATGGCAGCATCGGAAAGGCTTAGAGTGGACGTGGGAGCATGAGGAGGAGACGAGGGAGCATTATCCAGAGTTATTTACAGAGACGGACTTCGAGGACGAAGTCTGATTCAAGTGGGGGAGAATTGTAACACCCGTGTTCCCAGGTATTTTCATTTTGGCTTGGTGTATTAATTTTCTTGCAAATTGGTCCCTACACATGGCGTACTTGATGTGTACGCAGGGCGTACATCATTAAAGAAGGACGCGGACTTCGTTGAGTACATTGGGCGTACATAAGGAGTACGCAGTGCGTACTCAAGATGAACCTAAACCCTAATTTTTTAGGGTTGAGCCCCTATTTAAACACGTTAAGTCCCTTGAGGCGTCCCTTATCATCAGCCTCTACTTCCTTCTTCTGAAATTTTGAAACCCTAATCCTTGAGAGCTTGTTTTAGACCTTTAGAGTGTTCTTGGTGCCTTGTAGAAGAAGAAGAAGTTTATCATTGAGGATTGGTGGGCTTGGAGCTTGAAGATCCATAAATTTCATCACCTTTGAAAACCTATGGAGGCATAAAGCTCTCAACTTTATGATTCTATAATTAGATCTAGGTTAGAGCCTTGATTTGCAAGCTTTTGTTCCCATGGTTTTGGTTCTTGTGAGTAAAAGCTACTCCAGAGCTCAAGTTTGTCATTTTATGTTGTTTATGAGGATCATGTGTCATAAAAATGAAGTCTTTGATGTTATTTCTCACTAAAGAAAGAGTTTGAGGTTATTAAAGAGTTTTATGGACTTAGGCTTTGGTTTTGGGCTCTATTAAGCCATGAAAAAGCTTAAAGTTGACGACTTTATCATTTAAGACCTTCCCAAGATCAATATCTATGAGTTGGACATTTAGTCTTTAGGTATTAAGAGCTTAATAGTGGATTTTGGCATCAGGGGGTTATGCATGGCATAACCATGGAGTACGCATCGCGTAAAGGGGTATGCCCTGTAGTCTTTTATGTGGAAACTTAATACGCAGGGTGTACTTCCAAAAGTGAGAATAAGTCATTTTAGGATTTGGGCCAGGTTAGGTGGTTTAGCCTTGGAAGGGTAAAATGGTTTTTTACCCTTAGTGAGAGAGAATATGTAATGGACCCTAATTATGATTATTACCCTACTTCTAAATTAGGGTTGTTTTTAATATAAATAGTGTGTGCAGAGATTCTTGGACCAGCAGCTCGGGTGTGAGAGTTATATGTTATTGATTGAGGTGAGTCTTCTCACTATATTATAGGACACTTGGTGTCGTATGTGCTTGTTGTCATTGCGACTCTTGTTGTATACTTGTATGCATGTATGTTATATGTATGTGGGGTGAAGTAGACCCGTTCGGTAGAAATACACCAATTGAGTCGGAAGGGACTCAAGGGTGAAATGGACCCGTTCGGTTGAAAAACACTGATTGAGTCGGAAGGGAATCAGAGAGTCGGAAGGGATTTAAGGGTGAAATAGACTTGTTACAACTTTACTTTGATATGTATGTATGATATTAGGTATTTTGGGGAACTCACTAACCTTTGTGCTTACGTTTTATGTTTAAAATGTTTTTCAAGTACTTCTGGTTCGAAAGGGAAGGGCCCCGCATGATCGCATTGCATCCACCAGTGTTCTGCATTTTATGGTGTTGGATTGTACTCTAATAACTATTTTCTACATTGTCACACTTTGATGGTTTTGAAATGAATTGTCACACCTCCCCTGGCCATCGGCGAAAGTGCCGAGGGTGATGACGGTTACATAGATTACCCAAATCACAGAGAGCAAACCATAATTACTTTTCTTTTATAAATAATGACATTTATTACATGGAATATATAAAACCTATCTATCTTCACGTTGATTGTCCTTCCTTGTGTTGATCCTTACTTCACCCTAGGAATACATGTGTTTTTTAAAACGTCAACTTGATGTTAGTGAGTTCACAGGTTTAAATAAACATTAAATAAACTCTTTTGAAAACTTTCAATGATTATGATCATTTTTCTTATATTCCTTGTTTCCTATATTTTACTATGTTGTGTCTTTTAAGGTTCCTTGTGTCTTGAAACTTATAGGTTTTCCGAATACTCCAAATTTTTAAGGTTCTGTGCTCTTTCCCTAATTTATAATACATCCTTAGGATACTTTTTCAATCCTATCTTACTATCTTTATAGGATATTTTACTAATCCTAACTTACTATCTTTAGAGGATATTTTTACCAATCCTAGCCTATTATCTTTATAGGATATTTTACCAATCCTGTCTTACTATCTTTATAGGATATTTTACTAATCCTAACTTACTATCTTTATAGGATATTTTTACCAATCTTATCTTATTATCTTATATTTTAGGATGTTTTACTAATCCTAACTTATTTTTTAACTACTCGAAGGCGTCCCTCTAGGTGGTTGATTCCTTAAGGTTGTCGAATTGTATTACCATGAGCCCCCATAATCAATGTTGTGGACTAAAAATTTCCCTTGCACGACGCTTCATCGGACGTCGAATGATACTTGTGTAATAAAGAAATTTATCCTGCCGGGATTGTAGCTAGCAAATGCAGGTGGAGGTGTGAAACCCCATATAGATTTATACATATCTTTTTGGCTCTCGTAATATTAACGATTATAAGTTCGGGGTAGCCGAATTTAATCAGGTTAAGGATGAATAATAAAAGCTCGCTAACACATTAACCTTAGTTCTTTTATCTTTTCTTTAACTTAGTGATTTCTATAATTATCACAATATAATTCTTTTAGTTTATATTTGATAATTATAATTTATATATCTCATAATTATCTTTGTGTGTGTGTGTGTGTATGTATATATATATATATATATATATATATATATATATATATATATATTATTTTTCCATACATATATACCCTAATTATGGTTGATTTGAAAACAAGATATTAGGACAGAGTAACAATTAAGTACAGTTCATATCCCTAAAAATTACCAACATTACTTCTAGGTATTATGTTATCCTAGGAAATTGGTCAATATAACATCTATGTAATATCTCTTCCTAGACCATTGAACATCATAACTTTTAGACATACTATCATAGCTTACAACTAGATAGGGTATCTATGGTAACATTATCCTAAGGTTTTATACTTTATATAACTATAACTATATATATATATATATATATATATATATATATATATATATATATGTATATGTATATATATATATACACACACACACACACACACACACACACACACACATATATATATATATATATATATATATATATATATATATATATATATATATATAGATAAAGCAGTTTGATAAGCATGTATTCCCCCTATAAAAAAACATTTAAAATAGTAAAGTGGGGTTGTGACCTTAGTAGCGTGATCAGAGGTATTCTTGTTATTGCACCCGAAGCTCTGTGCCATTGGGAGAATTTTTGAGATGGATCGAGAGAGATAGAGAGAGAGAGAGAGAGAGAGAGAGAGATTTTTGGGTGTGAAGAATTCTGAAAGTGAGCACCTCCATTTATAGTGCATATGCGCGCAATGTACTTTATATACGTTGTGCACTCAACTCGTGGCTCCATCCAAGGCTTGCCACGTGTCACTCTTCTGGTGGTCCACGTCTCTCCAATCTCGACAAATCCGGGTGTCAGACGTGCGCGTCGAGCATGGCGTGCACTTAACGTGTAACACTAAATTTTCTATAAAAATTAATATCTTCCTTATATGAATCTTGTTTCTTACCCTCTTTATGTATTTGTGTAGTTCTCTACTAGTACTACAGCTTTCCTTAAGATTTCGTTGTCAAATTTGAACTTTTACTTTTAACCCGTATTTTATGCTTTTCCAAAAATCGTATCTTCTTTATATGAACTCTGTTTTTGAAATTTTTCTTTTTAAAGTTCTTATCTCTCAAAGTACTACGATTTTTCTCTTAATGGCTTAAGCCAAAACTCAACCGATTTCTTTATACTATTTTGACGTTGATTACATTAATAACGCAATTGATTTTACTTTTTATAAAATCATAACTCCTCCAATCGGAGTCAGAGTTTTACAAAGTTTATATTCTTGGGATCATGTTACCGTGTAATTTCCAAATACACTAACCATTATTACTAATGGTATAACTTTTTGGTCACTCATTTTTGACCCTATTAACCTTATTCTTACTTAAAAATCATAGCATATCTGATCATATTTTCCCGAAATATGAAAAACTCTATTGTTACCATTTGTCGATGCTAATATCCAGTGACGGTTGTTGACAAAAATTTTCCGGTTGTCACATTCTTCCCTTGTTTTAGGAATTTTGTCCTGAAATTCAGACCTTAGGGTAATCTTATCAGGGGAGACCGGTTTCTTACTCATGGATCGACCCTTTTTCCTTTTTATTGGGTCAACTAATTTTTTAGTTAAACTTCTAATTCTTATTAGAATCTATCATTAGTCTTTTGATATTGTATTTGATTTCATCCTTATTTTACACCAATAGGAAACCTAAACCTTTCATTTTAATATTAGTGTGGATTTTTGGAAGGATTTCTATGTGTAGTTGTCCATTCCTACTTGTACTAAATAGTAGACATTTATGTGTGTGTATATATATATATATATATATATATATATATATATATATAAGTACCATTTCAAGGATTCCCAATCCCTTTTAAGCATTACATAAGTATTTTATGGGATATAACCTCTTATTCTAACTTCCTAATTTCCAATATTTCCTTTTTACTGGGCTTGTTGACTCCTGCAAGCACTCGCGATGTGTCCTAGTCTACCATAATTGTTACACCAAAATTCCTCACAATTGCCCAGATGATGAAGTCCACAACTATTGCACAAGGGGAGTCTTCCCACGTATCCCCTTGGTATAGTGGGTGTATCCTCTCGAGGCTTCCTTTCCTCTATTTCCTTCCACAAGGGTTGACTTGATTTACCCTTGATGGTTCCTTCCCTCTTATTTTTGAGTTATTTTTACTTCTTCTTACTCAATTTTGAGTTCTGGATCACAAGTTCCTTGAGGCTGAAGGCTAAATATTTGTCTTCCTCATTGGTGTTGGGTTGATACGTACGCACCTCTCTCCTAACGTAGGTGTTGGGTTGATACATATGTACCTATCTCATTAGGTAGCTAGTCCTTGAAGGTATGCATCAGACTTATTGATCTCCGAACCAACCAATTCATGGCATACGGTGACTAGATACTCAAAGCGTACGGTACAGAAGGCTAGACCTGATTCCCTTGTGCTTAGATGAATGAATTCATGTTCTTCTCGAGACACGTCTTCCTCAGAACGAAAATCCCTTATCATCTTCTTCTTTAGCTCTTCCCATAGGGTTGCATAGGCTTTGTCTATGCCTAAGGCCTTGACCTAGGTACTATACTAGATGAGAGCTCTTCCCATAAATGTGCATGTTGTGAGCTTAACTCTATGTTCATTAGCACACTTGCTCTCTATTTCCTTTATCCAATGGATTAAACTAACTACTCCTTTATTTCCATAAAAAGGTGTTAGTCTACTATTAATGAAATCCAGATAGTTTTTTTTTTCATTTGACCGTCTTCCTTATTACTTCCCTCTTCCTTACTTGCTTTGAGGTTCCCTAACGCATCAGAGACTTGACGTTGAATCATGGTCTGTGTCACACCCCCAAACCGGAACGGCAGAAACGTTCGGGGGCGGAGGACGTCATGTACAGTATCACAACAATTGCATAATAGTAATCAAAGCAAACACAACCATTACATTGATAAAATATAGAATTTACATCGGTTCAATACATAGTTTGTATGACATCAAAAGTGTATAGCAAAAGTATAGAAGACGCGACTCTAAAAGCTCCGTCTTCTCAAAACATGTGGGTGTACCTGTCTACCGGTTCCCTGAGAATATAAGTGGTTTTGAAAGTGTATCAACATTTAAGTTGGTGAGTTCATAAGTATGTATTTGAGATGGAAAACTTGTCTTTTCTTTGAAATGTTATAGTGTACTTCCAGAAAATCCAATATTTTCTTAGTGAATGAAATGTAATCTTAGGCCTTAAGACCAAAATGTATGTAGTTACCGTATTCTAAAATAGTGAACTGTATTCGGAAATAGTGAACTGTATTCTGAAATAGTAAATTGTAGTCTTATTAATAAATAAAACTATGTCATGAATGTTTCTTGAAATTTGTATCTTGTACTAGTGTACTCTGTTGTGACAACTGTCAAATTCAGGTCATTCTCGGACTCATGCATCTTTTTATAAAAACCATACATGCACAACATGCCATGGCCTAGTAGTATAAATTAGGTCAAAATCTTACATGAACTAGGATCCAACTAAAATCTAGGACTAATATACTTGACTCTTACGATTCTAGTAAGTTGTTTAGCTACTGTAGGAAATGCCGATATCCGAATTAGAATAAACTCCAAACATTTGTTACAATTGAAAAAGAGTATCAAAACCTTAAAAATAAATTAAAATTTTCTAATTTCATTTCATTATGATGGTAAATATCGAACAAAGTTCCAAAAGCCCTAAAGAACCCAAAAATCCAAATTTATAAACTTTAAAACCTAAAAACCCTATAAGATTTGTTATGAACCTCATTATATCAAATTTAAATAATTAAGTTATGGGATATAATGAAAGACATAAAAATTTAATTATCAAACATTAATCATAATTTATTAGTTAAAAACAAAGATTTTTAATAAATCAAGAATTAAATAAAGAAGCCTTTTTATAAAAGTTGGGGTTTTATAAAAATTAAGGGGAAATTATATAAATGTGAATTAGGAGAGAGAGGACCTCTCTTATACTCATAAATTTCTTCCATACTCTCTCCCATGCTCTCTTTTCCCCAAAAATCTTAATCATTTTATCCCTCTCTTACACTTCAACTTCCCCTTCACTCTCTCTCACACTCCACTCTTTACAACACTCAAACTCTCTCTTCCTCTCTCCATACCCACGAAAATCATCAGCCAAGAACACCTCTCCACACTCAAATCTTCATCTTCTAAGGTTGTTCTTCAAGGTATTCACGAAAATCCTTCATTTTCCCTTACTTTTCCTTCTTGTTTTAAAGGGTTTTCTTGTACTTCTCTTCCTTCTACACCATTCTTTATGAACATTCATGAACATGTTCATGAATGTCGAGTTTGATGATGATGGTGGTAGGGTTTCACCCAAGAACAACATGCATGTTGTTTAATGGTGAAATCCAAGGACCAAAACCTATGTCAAACACTAAAGTTTGGATTTTTACAAGTTTTAAAGGCTCATACACCTTATGCATTCAAGTATTTCCTTTAAAAACATCACTATGACAAACATATGCCCATGCATGGTCTTCAAACCGTGATGCATGTGATGAACACCAAGCTAAAGAGCTTGATGATCAAAGTACATTGTTAATAGTGCATGTAAATGATTTTGTCTATAAAAATGTCTAAAAGTTCTTTTCTGTTCAAAATAAATTTTTTTCCAGATTCCCATTAAGGTAATATGAACATCTGGAAAATTCCAAGAGTTTTTATCATTTCCTTGATTTATTAAAATTGTTACAAGAAAACAAGGGCATAAATCACATAAACTACTTCCAGAGGTCTATAAATCCTGAATAAATTTGTGGATGACCCCTATGGTGAATAATGACTTCTCATTAAGTTTCATCGATTTATGTTTCTGTTTAGTATGACTTTTGATTTTCTTTTTGTTTGGTTCCAATAAATCGCAAAACCACTTTAGAGAGTGTGAAAATTGTATCTAACAATTTTCGCAGCTCTTACCAGAGGTGGGAGACTCAGAAAAATAATTTCAGAATTTTTCATCATGCATTTCTATTTTTCCCTAATTTTTGTATTTATAATGGCCTAAAAATAGAAAAACTAGTTCTGCTCATCCAAAATTCATGAAAATTTACCAGAACACCTTGTAGTACATTAGGAGGCTACATAAAAATATGGATGATTTTTCTCTTCTGTATACTATTTTTCTCCTATTTTCTAAGATTAAATACACTTAAATACACAAAATCGGATTATACAATATGAAAACCACCTTTGGTATTTTTCCCAGGTTATTTACACTGTAAATGAGGTTACAAAAATTTTTGGTAATTTACTTTAACTGTTTATTATTTATTCTCCAATTAATGATTATTTAAGAGGATAAAACAAAGAAAAATAGAAAGACCAACTGAAAAATATCTTTTATATTTTTCACAGTTTCTATATGTATAACAACAGAGTTACAAAAATTTTGGGTAATTTTGGAAACTGTTTTCTATTTATTTCAATTTTTATTAGGATAAATGCTCAAAAATCATAAATTTTAGGTTAAATAGTTGGAAATCAATTTTTAAATTTTTCCTAGTTTAATAATGCTTAATAACAGTAATAGAAAAAGTTTGGGTAATTTTGGAAACTGTTTTCTATTTATTTCAATTTTTATTAGAATAAATGCACAAAAATCATAAAATTGGGTTAAACAGTTTAGAAATCCATTTTTATATTTTTCCCAGCTCAAGTATGTCTAATGGCAGTATTATAAAAAGTTTGGGAATTTTTATGCTTTTAATACTATTTTTCATGAAGTTATGTTGTTATGAAGGCTTAAAAATTTAGAAAAGTAGTTAATCATATCAAAATTTCAAGGGAAATTTTCTGGAAGACCTCTACTGTATTTAGAATGAAAATACAAGGTTTGACAATTTTTGGAAACTTTTTGATAATATTTTACATTTTTAGGAGTTTAAAACACCTTTAAATGTGTTGAAATACCCTAAATTAATATTACTAAATCTGGAAAATTAATATCCAAAATTGTCTTAATCACATGAGTTATAGAATTTCACCATTTCAGAAAAATTGTAACCAATTAATATAAAACCAATATTAGAACATAAATTTGGCATTTCTCTATATGTAGAGTTTAGTATATTAGCATTAGATTTCGACATGGAAACTCACTAGTGTGTGTTTGATGTCGTAGGATCCCGGTAGTAAGGCGTTGGTGTATTCCGAGGCACCACTTGTACCTACTCGAAACATTGTGAGTATTCACGCACTCCCCTATTTTCAGTTTTTATGTTTTGGGGTGGAAAAGCATGTCCCGAAAAACTTTTATTTGAATGTTGTATTTAAATTGATTTGTATCAAACATGATTGCTATTTTATTGCTATGTCTCTCTATGTATGTCTATGCAACACGGAACATGAGAACTTATCGTACTAAGGCCCTTCCCTTATCTCTAACCATTAACTCTTTGAGTCAATGGTCATTATGGATAGCGCTATTAGGAATTGACAACTCCTCACTCGCCCTATTGCTGGAGTGCATGATACCATATTCATCTATGGAACGATAAGCATAGATCTTGATAGGGCTTCAGTCATAGGTTTGGTTGAGACTCATTGTTTGCTCATACACATACAAACTCATTTCTCGTTATAGCAATAAACTTGTTATCAATCATAGCAATCAACTTTGTTTCTCATTAAAGCAATGTACTTGTATTTATGAAAAGCCTTATTCCAAATCTTGATTTTATAAACTTGTGAACTCACCAACTATTTTCATAGTTGACGCTCGTTTTACATGCTTTTTCAGGAAATAATTAGTAAGTGGATATAAAGATTCATCATCATAGAGCATGCTGCATCGTGTTGAAGTTATTTATGAAGTTATATTTTGAACAATGTTATTTTGGAAAAACTTGTACTTGTTTCTATTAAGCTATGGGTTGTAAACTTTTGAATATTGCTATGGTGATGTATCTTTATCTTTTGCAATGAAACCGTTATCGCTGTCATATCTTGCGTTTCCGCTTTAGCGGGGTGTGACAAAAGTGGTATCAGAGCTAAAGTTATAGAGAACATCAGTTTTCCTTTAAGAAAACACAACCTATAACCAAAACTTATAAAAATTCTTTTTACATCAAACATATTACTAATATAATTAGGTCGGGAATTGTATCGTTGGACCTCAATTAAACATAGCCTGATCACCTATGTTTAATTAAGGAAAGATTTATACAAAGCTTGAGCTAATTATAATGGGAATATGTTCAACAAAATTTTTGAGAAAACTTTATTTCAAAAAAAATTCAAAAAGGTTAATTTTGGTGTGTGTAAGCATTGCATATTATAGGCATGCATTGTCATTTATTTCATATCTCATTGAATCTATGTCTCAGTCCACTATGTCGACATCGTCATCTTCTCACGCTACCGCCTCAGCTGATGAGTCCGGCTACGTCACTGTTATCCCTCGACGTGATCCCCCCGCCTCGGTGGAGGAAGACCCCTCGGAAGACACAGAAGATACAGGAAACTCGGTGGAGATCAGAAATGACAACGCCCCGAGTCAGCAACGCGAGGCATCGCCTACATCGATGTTGCCACAGCCACCACTTTATGGGCTTCGTATTCGGAGGACGGCGAGGAAGAGTGTTCCTATTCCAGGAAGGATAGCAACCAGTACAGCAGGACTTGGCACGGCAGGACCCAGTAGGGTAGGACCCAGCAATACAGGACCGAGAGCACCCCCACCACAGCGAGTCATAGGGATACCTGTCAGGCAGCCAGGTATGACCCCGGAGGAGTCCCGGAGAATGCAGTCGATGGCAGCGGGCCTACGTCACAGTCTCGCTGTGATAGCTGGGCATCGGGAAGTTTTGGATGAAGTGTTGACAAGGATGGAAATCCTGTTTCAGCATTCGATGGAGGCTGCTGACACTGCTAGTGCTGCTAGACGAGTGGCAGGTCGTGCGATGACCGCATATTATGTGCTTGGAGGGCTATTACTGATTGTGGTGTTGATGTTTCTTGTTGGGATAGCGATTAGTATTTGGTTCTGATTTCAGTATTTTATTTTATTTTGTCATGAAACGAAAACCCATGTTGGGTGTCTTTTGGGGAAAAACATTTAAAACTTTATTTTGGGAATTGATGTATTGCTTTGGTTTTAAGACTATTTCAAATGGTGATGAGAAGTTTATTTTATGTTTGAAAACTTTTACTATGAGGCCAAACCCTAGAATTTTCTTAGTCAATGGTCGAATAAAAAGATTTTTCTTTTCTTTCCTTTCTAAAATCTATATGCCTAGTATTAATGCAAACCATTAATTTGACAACACTTACGGTTTTCAAAATAGTAGTGAACTAAATATTATACATTATTTTATGTATTTATACGTATTTCTTCTCTTGTGTCTTAGAACCATGTCAGGAAGGCCTAATCGTGGGCGCCCACAGAACGAAACACCCGATGTTGCTCAAATTGTAGCACAACAGCTCTTGGAAGCAATCCCAAACATTGTTACTCAAGTAACTGCGGGACTTAATGCTAACCAAGGAAGTAGTGGAGGAAACCGGGGAAACAATGAAAGAGAATGCAACTACAAGTCCTTTATGGCCTGTAAACCTAAGGAGTTCCACGGAAAGGAAGGTGCGGTCGGGTTGCTGAAATGGATTGACAGCATGGAGTCGGTCCTTCACATTAGCAAATGCCTCGAGCGCAACAAAGTTGAGTATGCAACTTGTCTACTCCAAGATAGGGCATTGACCTGGTGGAATACTCTAGTGCAAACCCGAGGTCGTGCAACGGCATATCAGCTAACTTGGGAAGACCTAAAGAAGCTGCTGATAGAGGAGTATTGTCCCAAGGATGAAATTCAGAAGCTTGAATCTGAGTTCTGGAACCATTCTATGGTTGGAACACAAATAGAGAAGTACTCAGTCCGATTTCATGAACTAGCAAAACTGGTACCTCACATGGTTACTCCTGAGGAGAAACGGATAGATCGTTACATCTGGGGTCTGGCACCAGAGATTCGGGGAATGGTTACTTCAGCAAACCCAACTACCATTCAAAGTGCAGTATGTCTAGCAAATCGACTAACCAATGATGTGATAAGGACGGGAGCATCGAAAAAGGAAAACTCTAGTAGCAAGAGGAAGCCAGCAGATCAGGGAGAGAAGAAGTATGGAGGAAAGTCGGGGAGGAAGCAGAAAGTCTCAAGAAACTTTATGGTAAGAGCCCAGGAGCAAGAACCAGTGAAAACTCAGGAACAGAAAGTCATGGAAGTGCAGGAGCGAAAGCAGTACTCAGGACCGCATCCGAAGTGCAATAAGTGTAACTTCCATCACAAGGGAGCTTGCCCAGTGTGCCAAAACTGTAAACAGACAGGCCATTACTCGAAGTATTGTAAGCTGAATAAGGATGGAAAAAGGGCATGTTACGAGTGCAGGAGTGCTGATCATCTCCGTAGAGCATGTCCCAAACTGAACAAGGGGCCTGGTAACAATGGACAAGGCCAAGCTAGGCAAAATTTCCAAGGAAATCTAGGTGGGCGGCCAAGAGGTGTAGCCTTTGTGATTGGTGCAGAAGAAGCTCGTCAGAACCCTGAAGTGATAACAGGTACGTTTTTTCTGAACAATCATTTTGCATCAGTAATATTCGATGCGGGAGCAGATAGGAGTTTCGTTTCTTTAGCATTTAGACCGTTAATTGACTTGAAATCAAGAAAGATGAGGAATACTTATACTATTGAACTTGCTGATGGGTATGAAATTAGGGCTAATGAAATAATTCCTGGCTGTACTCTGAATTTAGCTGATAAACTCTTTAGCATTGACCTAATTCCTATAGAGCTAGGTAGTTTTGATGTAATAGTAGGAATGGATTGGTTATCCAAAAATAGAGCGGACATTGGTTGTTACGAGAAAGTCATTAGGGTACCTCTCCCCAATGGAGAAACCCTTATCATACACGGTGAGAAGCCAGGAAGAAGTTTAAACATTGTATCAAGCATGAAGATTCACAAGTACCTGAAGAAGGATTGTATTGCATTCATGGCCCACGTGCTAGAAAGGGAACCTGAAGCTAAGCAACTCAAGGAGATCCCGGTGGTTCAAAACTATCCCGAAGTGTTTCCGGAGGAATTACCCGGTCTACCCCCTCACAGGCAGGTCGAATTTCGGATCGACTTAATTCCCGGAGCGGCACCGGTAGCAAAAGCACCATATCGCCTCGCGTCATCCGAGATGCAAGAACTATCCGGACAACTTCAAGAACTTCTAGACAAAGGGTTTATATGACCAAGTTCTTCACCTTGGGGAGCCCCCGTGTTATTCGTCAAAAAGAAAGACGGGTCATTCCGAATGTGTATTGATTACAGAGAATTGAACAAGTTGACAATCAAGAATCGATATCCTCTTCCTCGAATTGATGACTTGTTCGATCAGTTGCAGGGCGCTTCATACTTCTCAAAGATCGACCTCCGATCAGGATACCATCAACTAAGAGTTCACGAAGGAGACATTCATAAAAAAGCATTTAGAACCCGTTATGGACATTATGAGTTCTTAGTCATGCCTTTGGACTAACGAACGCACCCGCTGTTTTCATGGATTTGATGAATAGGGTCTGTAGACCATACCTAGACAAGTTTGTAATTGTATTTATCGATGACATACTTGTTTACTCACAAACCAAAGAAGATCATGAGAGACATCTGAAGCTAGTGTTGGAGCTGTTGAAGGAGCAGAAATTGTGTGCCAAGTTCACTAAGTGTGAATTTTGGATTCGGGAAGTACATTTCCTTGGTCATGTGATCGGCGAAAGAGGAATTCATGTAGATCCAGCTAAGATCGAGGCAATCAAGAAATGGGAAGCCCCCAAAACCCCGACAGAAATACGACAGTTCCTAGGATTAGCTGGGTACTACAGACGCTTCATTGAGAATTTCTCTAGGATTGCTCAACCATTAACATCTTTGACCCAAAAGGACAGAAAATTTCTCTGGGAAGAGAAACACGAAGAAGCGTTTCGAATCCTGAAAAACAAGCTGTGCAATGCACCAATTCTGGCCTTACCAGAGGGATCAGAGAACTTTGTAGTGTATTGTGATGCGTCTCATCAAGGATTAGGATGTGTGTTAATGCAAAAAGATAAGGTCATTGCGTATGCTTCCAGACAACTCAAACCGCATGAGAAGAATTATACAACCCATGATCTAGAACTGGGAGCAATAGTTTTCGCTCTTAAGATATGGAGGCATTATTTGTAGGGAACCAAGTGCATCATTTATACCGATCACAAAAGCCTTCAGCATATCCTAGATCAGAAAATGTTAAACATGCGGCAGAGGAGATGGGTAGAGTTGTTTAGTGATTATGACTGTGAGATACGATATCACCCAGGGAAGGCTAACGTAGTAGCCGACGCTCTAAGTAGGAAAGAAAGAGTGAAACCTTCCCGTGCGAGAGCTTTGGGAATGGTAATTCAGACAAGCTTGAAATCTCAAATCATTGATGCCCAGGAGAAAGCGCTATTCAAGGAACATCTTCCAGGCGAAACCTTACATGGTTTGGAAGTGAGATTTGAAACCAAACCTGATGGAGTTCGTTATTTTAAGGACAGGGTCTGGATTCCAAGGGTTAACGATCTGAGAGACATGGTACTAGAGGAGTCTCATCGATCTAAATACTCAATCCACCCTGGAGCGGATAAAATGTACAAGGATCTTAAAGAGTACTATTGGTGGCCTGGAATGAAAAGGGATATTGCCTTATATGTTGGGAAGTGTTTAACTTGCTCAATAGTCAAAGCTGAACATCAAAAACCATCCGGCTTATTGCAACAACCTGAAATTCCCCAATGGAAATGGGAGCAGATATCCATGGATTTCGTTACCAAACTTCCTAGAACTGCTAAAGGTCATGACTCAATTTGGGTCATAGTGGATCGACTGACGAAATCTGCTCACTTTCTCCCCATTCGGGAAGACTTCAAGATGGAAAAATTGGCCCAAATCTACATAGACAAAATTGTTTCTCTGCATGGTGTACCCCTATCCATCATTTCTGATAGAGATAGTCGTTTTACATCACGATTTTGGTGGATGTTACAGAAGGCACTAGGAACCAAGATAAATTTGAGCACAACTTACCACCCTCAGACAGATGGGCAGACAGAGAGAACAATACAAACATTGGAAGACATGCTACGGGCGTGTGTCATTGAGTCCAAAGGAAATTGGGATACTCATTTGCCTCTAATTGAGTTTTCCTACAATAACAGTCACCACACGAGTATCCAATGTGCTCCATATGAAGCATTGTATGGACGCAAGTGTCGTTCGCCCTTATGCTGGACAGAAATCGGAGATAGACAATTGACTAGACTCGACCTTATCCAGGAAACAACTGACAAGATTGCTATCATCAAAGATAGGCTTAAAGCCGCCAGAGATCGTCAGAAAAGTTATGCGGATAATCGTCGAAAACCATTAGAATTCCAAGTTGGAGACAAGGTACTTCTAAAGGTGTCGCCTTGGAAAGGGCTTGTATGTTTTGGTAAGAAAGGAAAACTAAGCCCAAGATATGTTGGACCCTTTGATATCATTGAAAGGATTGGTCCGGTGGCATATAAACTCCGATTACCCCAAGAGTTAAGCGTCATTCACGACACATTCCACGTCTCCAATCTTAAGAAATGTTTAACCGACGAAGCATTGATAGTACCTCTGGAGGAAATTAAGATCAATGATAAGCTAACCTTTGTTGAGGAACCGATAGAAATCCTTGACATAGAGGTGAAACAACTTATAAGATTCCGATTGTGAAAGTTCGATGGAACTCAAAACGCGGGCCGGAGTACACCTGGGAGCGTGAGGACTTCATGAAGGAAAAGTATCCACAACTTTTCCCATGCGATGACAAACGATGACATAGAATGAATTTCGGCACGAAATTCTTTTTGAGTGAGGGATACTGTGACAACTGTCAAATTCAGGTCATTCTCGGACTCATGCATCTTTTTATAAAAACCATACATGCACAACATGCCATGGCCTAGTAGTATAAATTAGGTCAAAATCTTACATGAACTAGGATCCAACTAAAATCTAGGACTAATATACTTGACTCTTACGATTCTAGTAAGTTGTTTAGCTACTGTAGGAAATGCCGATATCCGAATTAGAATAAACTCCAAACATTTGTTACAATTGAAAAAGAGTATCAAAACCTTAAAAATAAATTAAAATTTTCTAATTTCATTTCATTATGATGGTAAATATCTAACAAAGTTCCAAAAGCCCTAAAGAACCCAAAAATCCAAATTTATAAACTTTAAAACCTAAAAACCCTATAAGATTTGTTATGAACCTCATTATATCAAATTTAAATAATTAAGTTATGGGATATAATGAAAGACATAAAAATTTAATTATCAAACATTAATCATAATTTATTAGTTAAAAACAAAGATTTTTAATAAATCAAGAATTAAATAAAGAAACCTTTTTATAAAAGTTGGGGTTTTATAAAAATTAAGGGGAAATTATATAAATGTGAATTAGGAGAGAGAGGACCTCTCTTATACTCATAAATTTCTTCCATACTCTCTCCCATGCTCTCTTTTCCCCAAAAATCTTAATCATTTTATCCCTCTCTTACACTTCAACTTCCCCTTCACTCTCTCTCACACTCCACTCTTTACAACACTCAAACTCTCTCTTCCTCTCTCCATACCCACGAAAATCATCAGCCAAGAACACCTCTCCACACTCAAATCTTCATCTTCTAAGGTTGTTCTTCAAGGTATTCACGAAAATCCTTCATTTTCCCTTACTTTTCCTTCTTGTTTTAAAGGGTTTTCTTGTACTTCTCTTCCTTCTACACCATTCTTTATGAACATTCATGAACATGTTCATGAATGTCGAGTTTGATGATGATGGTGGTAGGGTTTCACCCAAGAACAACATGCATGTTGTTTAATGGTGAAATCCAAGGACCAAAACCTATGTCAAACACTAAAGTTCGGATTTTTACATGTTTTAAAGGCTCATACACCTTATGCATTCAAGTATTTCCTTTAAAAACATCACTATAACAAACATATGCCCATGCATGGTCTTCAAACCGTGATGCATGTGATGAACACCAAGCTAAAGAGCTTGATGATCAAAGTACATTGTTAATAGTGCATGTAAATGATTTTGTCTATAAAAATATCTAAAAGTTCTTTTCTGTTCAAAATAAATTTTTTTCCAGATTCCCATTAAGGTAATATGAACATCTGGAAAATCCCAAGAGTTTTTATCATTTCCTTGATTTATTAAAATTGTTACAAGAAAACAAGGGCATAAATCACATAAACTACTTCTAGAGGTCTATAAATCCTGAATAAATTTGTGGATGACCCCTATGGTGAATAATGACTTCTCATTAAGTTTCATCGATTTATGTTTCTGTTTAGTATGACTTTTGATTTTCTTTTTGTTTGGTTCCAATAAATCGCAAAACCACTTTAGAGAGTGTGAAAATTGTATCTAACAATGTTCGCAGCTCTTACCAGAGGCGGGAGACTCAGAAAAATAATTTCAGAATTTTTCATCATGCATTTCTATTTTTCCCCAATTTTTGTATTTATAATGGCCTAAAAATAGAAAAACTAGTTCTGCTCATCCAAAATTCATGAAAATTTACCAGAACACCTTGTAGTACATTAGGAGGCTACATAAAAATTTGGATGATTTTTCTCTTCTGTATACTATTTTTCTCCTATTTTCTAAGATTAAATACACTTAAATACACAAAATCGGATTATACAATATGAAAACCACCTTTGGTATTTTTCCCAGGTTATTTACACTGTAAATGATGTTACAAAAATTTTTGGTAATTTACTTTAACTGTTTATTATTTATTCTCCAATTAATGATTATTTAAGAGGATAAAACAAAGAAAAATAGAAAGACCAACTGAAAAATATCTTTTATATTTTTCACAGTTTCTATATGTATAACAACAGAGTTACAAAAGATTTGGGTAATTTTGAAAACTGTTTTCTATTTATTTCAATTTTTATTAGGATAAATGGTCAAAAATGATAAAATTTGGGTTAAACAGTTGGAAATCAATTTTTATATTTTTCCTAGTTTAATAATGCTTAATAACAGTAATAGAAAAAGTTTTGGTAATTTTGGAAACTGTTTTCTATTTATTTCAATTTTTATTAGAATAAATGCACAAAAATCATAAAAATGGGTTAAACAGTTTAGAAATCAATTTTTATATTTTTCCCAGCTCAAGTATGTCTAATGGCAGTATTATAAAAAGTTTGGGAATTTTTATGCTTTTAATACTATTTTTCATGAATTTATGTTGTTATGAAGGCTTAAAAATTTAGAAAAATAGTTAATCATATCAAAATTTCAAGGGAAATTTTCTGGAAGACCTCTACTGTATTTAGAATGAAAATACAAGGTTTGACAATTTTTGGAAACTGTTTGATAATATTTTACATTTTTAGGAGTTTAAAACACCTTTAAATGTGTTGAAATACCCTAAATTAATATTACTAAATCTGGAAAATTAATATCCAAAATTGTCTTAATCACATGAGTTATAGAATTTCACAATTTCAGAAAAATTGTAACCAATTAATATAAAACCAATATTAGAACATAAATTTGGCATTTCTCTATATGTAGAGTTTAGTATATTAGCATTAGATTTCGACATGGAAACTCACTAGTGTGTGTTTGATGTCGTAGGATCCCGATAGTAAGGCGTTGGTGTATTCCAAGGCACCACTTGTACCTACTCGAAACATTGTGAGTATTCACGCACTCCCCTATTTTCAGTTTTTATGTTTTGGGGTGGAAAAGCGTGTCCCGAAAAACTATTATTTGAATGTTGTATTTAAATTGATTTGTATCAAACATGATTGCTATTTTATTGCTATGTCTCTCTATGTATGTCTATGCAACACGGAACATGAGAACTTATCGTACTAAGGCCCTTCCCTTATCTCTAACCATTAACTCTTTGAGCCAATGGTCATTATGGATAACGCTATTAGGAATTGACAACTCCTCAGTCGCCCTATTGCTGGAGTGCATGATACCATATTCATCTATGGAACGATAAGCATAGATCTTGATAGGGCTTCAGTCATAGGTTTGGTTGAGACTCATTGTTTGCTCATACACATACAAACTCGTTTCTCGTTATAGCAATAAACTTGTTATCAATCATAACAATCAACTTTGTTTCTCATTAAAGCAATGTACTTGTATTTATGAAAAGCCTTATTCCAAATCTTGATTTTATAAACTTGTGAACTCACCAACTATTTTCATAGTTGACGCTCATTTTACATGCTTTTTCAGGAAATAATTAGTAAGTGGATATAAAGATTCATCATCATAGAGCATGCTGCATCGTGTTGAAGTTATTTATGAAGTTATATTTTGAACAATGTTATTTTGGAAAAACTTGTACTTGTTTCTATTAAGCTATGGGTTGTAAACTTTTGAATATTGCTATGGTGATGTATCTTTATCTTTTGCAATGAAACCGTTATCGCTGTCATATCTTGCGTTTCCGCTTTAGTGGGGTGTGACATCTGTACTAGGAAAGTAGTGTACTGTAGTAGTGTTTGTTAGAAAACTTTATTGTATGAGTGCCTGGAATCCACCAGCTGTAGTGTAAAATAGTGTACTGTAGTTTCATTATTTAAAATAAAACCTTTTGTATGAATGCCTGGAATCCACCAGTTGTAGTATATGTAATGTACTGTAGTTTTATTAATTAAAATAAAACCTTTAAAGTAGTGTTAATCCCGTAAACAAATGTTTTAGTTGATACTATTGTGAGTTTCATATAACCATGCTTGATATAACCTAGTGGCCTCTACGACGTTCTTTAGGCGTCGGAATGTTATAACATTTGTCACCCCAGGCCTGCCGGCCTAGCTGTTGTAAGCAGCTCAGGTGCGGGATTGTCAGTCCCGTACAGATTTATACAAAAATTTGCGCTCTCCCTCCAGGAGACTCTGGTTATAATTTATAGGACTTGAACCGGTACCCTGATGGGTACCCCAAATTAGTGCCTCACAACCCTATATTAACTAGTTTACGTGTAGTGTAGTAGTGTTCTCTTGTACTTGAAACTGTATGTATAACCTTGTAGTGGTGTACTTTGTAATGTAAAATAATTATACTTAAATAATTATTTAGTAGTGTATCCTTGAATTAGTGGAATAGAGTAGTGTTCCATAAACTATACCTATTATAGTTTATATACTTGTTTCTGTATAGTGTTTTTGAGCTTGTAAAATAGTGTAGTGTCTCCTAAACTATACCTATTATAGTTTAAACGTATGTTCTTGTATTGTTTATTGAACTTAACAAAATAGTGTAGCGATTCATAAACTATACCAACTATAGTTTAAATGTATATCCTGTAATTAACTAAAACATTTGCAATTTAATAGTGTGTATAAAGCGGTAGTAAGAGATTTACGAAAAATACCCTTTTTGCTCGACATGCTACATAAGGGTTAAAAATATATAAACATATTTTGGTAAATGCAGCGATGAATCGTTTTGAAAGAATTGCAAATGGTTTGAGATGTTTTGAAATCGTTTGAATAATAACACAAGAGTCCTTGTGTTTAACTTGTATTCCCCCCCCCCCCCCCTAAAAACATTGAAAATAGTGAAAATGTAGGGGTATGAACTCACCTCTAGTGTGTGTTCGAGTCTGGATAGCGGATTTGTGGAGATGATCCTCGGGCTAGCGTATGTGGAAATAGCGGTATCATAATATTATTTAAAAACGTAATCGTATTTAAATTAGCGAAATAATTAATTAAAGTGTTAAACAACACTTAATTTATGTAAGGATTACTTACAAAAATTACCGAGAATTATTTGAAGTGATGATAAAGGTTTTCGGTCTAGCCTCCACCGAAATCCCTTGATTTCGGTCTTAAAATCTCAACCGAGAACCAGGTTCTCGGTCTTAAGGTGTTCTCGGTCAGGAACGAGTTCTCGGTCCAGGGTGTTTTCGGTCAGCTTGAAGATTTGAAGATTGTTCTTGGTGTTCTTGGTGGAAATTATGAAGATTTGAAGAATTTTTCTTGAAGATATGAAGGTTCTGGTATGATACTTGAGAGCAAAATGGGAGTGTTTTCGATTGAAAAAGTGAGAAAATGACTTATTTTTCAGGGAAAAATATATATACCGAGAGGGTTTTCGACCAGAAATGTGTTTTCGGTCCGAGGAGTTTGCGCTCCGAGGGTTTTCGGCCGAGAAGGGGTTTTCGGTGCGAGGATTCTCGGTTCCAAAGGGAAAAATTTTGATTTTTAAGTGTATTTTATTCCAGATACTTATATAAAAACATCATTTATATAATTTAAATCATATTTAACCCGTATGATCTTTAACAACATAAATAAAACTCGAATTTAATTTAAAAGGGTTTGACTTTTATTGACTTGAAAAATAACGGGTTGTTACAGTCTGAATGGTACTTGGGTCAATCAAGGTTAGCTTTGAAGGGTTGTTATCCTGAAATGACAACAAGTAGGTTACTCGTTGATCCTATATTTGACTAATGGGGTTGTAATCAAATCCTTATATGTTTTGATCTACTATGAATATTTTATATCTTTTGTTATAGCAAGCTACTGTTGCTATCCTAGCAACCAGTCTTCTTATCGTTGCTGAAATAAAAATTTTCCTTTTATCCTATGAACTTTTTTCTTCATTGTTCCTTAATTCCTAGATAGATTAAGCCTCTAGGGTTTTATGGTATAATCTAAGGGTGAAGATATATTTTTTTTGGAAATTGTGAGCAACGCGCGACGAGCATACAATGTGAGTCGCGCGCACCTAAAACAGATCAACATTAAAGTTGATTTTTGGCCTCATTCTACACTTTTCTACCAGCATTCCTCCCCCCCTTCTATCTCCACTGGTCCCCACTCTCACGACGAGCATGACACACACTTGATCATGGTCTTCGATTTTTAGCATTTCCTTTGATTTATCTACTTCCAGGTGCTGTCTACACTTATCCTAACTCTGTATATTTCTCAAATTTGGGTTTTAGGGCTTTTTAGAAGATTTTGCATTGGTTAGATTTTGAATGAATTTCTTGTAATGGGATACCATTTGGGCTTGTAATACTATCGATTTTACTACCTCAAACTTAATTTCGAGTTTATTTCGTCCATTGATCCATGTTTTAAGTTTTTAGATTTCGTAATATTTTCTAAACTTTTAACTAAATCCTTCAATTTGTAATGTTTTTGACGAAACAAACCGCTTGTTTGCACTATAGAAGCTTAGTCGAACACCCATATGTGGTTTTGTGTTGGAATTCGGACGAAACAAAAGATTCCAAACCTGCTGTTCTTCGTGTTCTTGGAGCACATCGCACAGAGGCTTGTGTGCCACGTGCACTCGCATGCAGTGCGCACCTTTGCGCGTTTGGTCAATTTCAACACTCTATGTTGTATTTATCTTATATATTTGTTCCTAATTTGCCTTTTTCCTATTTTTCTACAAATATGTCGATACGGAGTCGTCAGGCTGCGGGTCAGTTACCTCCTAACTAGCCATCACATCCGTTTCTACAGTTCCCCAATGATCTTGCTGATCGGAGTTCCTTCGTCTCTCGCTTGATTGCTCTTCTGTCCAAGAAGATCAGTGTCCCCCAGGCTCTTTCGTAAAGTGTTGCAGATGAATCTGGGTTGACGGTTCGTATGGATCCATTCCTTATTCAGGTCCTACATGATGATAACGGCCTTGAGCTATTTACTTGCCAAGGATGGCGTCAGGTTGTTAGGATTCGGGAGGAGATCTACAAAGAGCTCTACTAAGAGTTCTTTTCTACAGTTCGTTTCGGCAAGGTGTCGACGAACTGGGTTGATAGATCAGTTTTCTCCTTTCGCCTGGGAGGCGTATGCCGTTCCTACAACTTGATTCAGCTGTGGATACGACTAGGGATTTATATAGAGGATGAGACTGCTAGTCCTAATTTCTTTGCTTATCTTGACAGCTGCATTACTGAGCCATCTCGGGAGTATAGCTATCTTTAGGTTTGGGGTAATGCTAGGGGAACCTATGTTTCTAGGACAACCCAGGAGAGTTCCTTTATATATCCTACTTATCAGTTGCTTCACCGATTAATTGCTTCTACTGTTTTCCACTGCGAGGATCATGACAAGGTTCCTTCTGGCAACCTCTTCTACATGTGGTGCCTTACTCAGACCGAGTTTCGCCTCAATCTTCCCTTTTCTCTTACTCTCTATTTGTATGATATGCCTCTAGGTACTATGCCTTCGAGCAGGATTTGTGGTGGTCATTGGGTTACTCGATTGGCTTTGTCTTACGAGGACGATACTAGCGGGATGGTTCCTATTCCTATCAGAGACATGGGTACGACTGCTCTAGGAAAGATGCGGGTGTTGGTTCGAGGGGATGATTGGTAGTGGAGGGTTCTTAAAGATGATGTCGTGGCACCTATTAGACAGGTGGAGTCGGAGCATATCCATGAGCCTGCCTTCGAGAGGCGTCAAAGACCTAGGCATGTCGAGCCAGAGCCGACTCTACGCGATGTGATGCAGAGTTAGGATGCTAGACAAAAGGAGCATCGCTGGATTATGGCATTGATTGCCGGGGTGAGGCAACACCTAGGGATGGATCATCCACCTTTTCCTCAGGCAGGTCCTACTGTTCCACCTCATGCTCAGCCGAGGGGTGCTGGTCCTTCAGGCACACATCATGGAGATATTGATGATGACAGCGAGGAGGGTATTGAGGATAAGGAAAGTGAGTATGAGAGCAGTGGCGAGTAGGTGGGAGGGTTGATGTTTTTGGTTTGTATTTTGATACTTGTTTTTATATATTTGGTGGGATATCTTTTGATACACTTACGTATGTATACTATTTACTTTGATTTGTATTGTATATGTATGTATGGTTTCTATTTTATCATTTACCGATTCTAAATTCAGTTGATGTATTGGTCAAGTCAAGACTAAACATAGGTGACCAGGCTATGTTTAGTTGTGACTCAACCTTTACACAGTAAATCAGCCTAGATAACCGACTTACATAGTTTGCGTTTGTGATTTGTGTATTTAACTGTTCTGGATTGGCGATTTTTATTTGTTTTGTACTTTTAAACTATCAAATAAGGATTGGCCAGATGAGAAGTGTCGGAGGGCAGGATCATTTTAGCATATAGCCATTCTGAAATCTAGCAACTGAAGCAACAGTTTAAACTAGTTACTCATTTAAGTAGTCTATCAGTGGGGTACTTAATAGTAATACTTTTATTTATAGGTTTGAGGACAAACCTAATCAGAGTATATGTCATAGGCTATAGTCACAATTCCTAACGAAGTACTAGTTTTCTATAGCAAGTAGCTCTGATACCATTCTATCACACCTCCCTTGGCTGTTGGTGAAGTGCCGAAGGGGTGAAGGCGGTTACATAGTGTGACAACCGGCAACCTTCTGGTCAAAGTAAAGTCAAGGTCAGCAAGTCAATCTAGTCAACTCAACTAGTGTTATATGTTAGGGATTTCTGTATGTTTACTAATGTACAACTATAAATCCTAATACGAAGTAACACTTGAAAGTTGCAAATGTTCAAGATTTAAAACCCTAATATGATTTAGGGAAGTAATAGCTCTATAAAGTATAATTAAGTGCCATTCGGGGGTGTATAACACTCAAAATAGAATGTAACTAAGTCTAAAGACCTTGAACTATGAAGAAAAACACTAATAAAGGTTCCCGACAAAGTCTCTCTCAATCTCTCCCACTATATCTCTCTCTCCCAAACCTCTCCAACTATGTGGAATCTCTCCCAAATCTCTCTAAGTATGTGCAATCTCTCCCAAACCTCTCCAAGTATGTGGAATCTCTCCCAAATCTCTCCAAGTATGTATAATCTCTCCCAAATCTCTCCAAGCATGTGAAATCTCTCCCAAATCTCTCCAACTATGTGAAATCTCTCCCAAATCTCTCCAAGCATGTGAAATCTCTCCCAAATCTCACCAAGCATGTGAAATCTCTCCCAAATCTCTCCAAGTATGTGAAATCTCTCCCAAATATCTCCAAGTATGTGAAATCTCTCCCAAGTCTCTCTATGTACCTTCCTCAGTCGAAAACAGCCCAAAACCAAAGGAGAAAACCCAAAGGAACCCTCTTGGTCAGGAACCCTCTTAGTCCGAAACCGTCTTGGTCCGGAACCCTCTTAGTCCGAAACCGGACAATTTCGCATCTGAGCTTCGAAACTCCTTCCCTCCGGAAAGTGGCTCCGGAATGCCATAGCTTCAGACTCCCCACTTCGGAACCATGAAAGAGCTTCGGAATATCCACCTTTGGCTCCGGAACCCTCGCAGGTTCGCTTCCTTCTCCCGGTTTTCGACCACTTTTGCGTTTTAAACTCGTTTTTCATGATTTTCGTGTGGGATTTTCACCCAAACTTATATTTTGACATATAAGACCATATATATATATATATATATATATATATATATATATATATATATATATATATATTCATATTTTAATCACATTTTGGGGGAAATCTCAACTTAAGAACAATATATAGTGGGTGAGATATTGAGATAGAGTGTTGATCTTTCCATGAAGTATGACTCAAGTTAACCCCATACCCACATACGACAACCCTCAGTCACTATTCATCCATACCTAGTCAACTATTTGTCCTCTCACACCTCTCCTCCAGCTGGTATCTTGATCAAAAGTTGGAAACCCCCATCTCTCCTTCCACTTTACTCACTCTCTCACCAAGAAACAAACACTTCTCTCTCATTTCCCTCTCAAGGAACTCGAGACTCCAAGGCTACCTTTGAGCTTTTCACCCTCATTCAGTAAGTATTCTCATCCTACATTGAACATTATTCACTCTTTCACTCAGATTATGAATCTCTCATAACAAAGGTCACCATAATTGTTCTTAGATCTTCAACTCTCCAAGCTCCCACCAAGTGTTCTTGACTTGGAAACCCTTTCTCTTCAGCATTCATCTAAAGAAATCACTCAAGGTGAGCTTCATACCCCATCTTTTTCAACGTTTTAATGTTTTTGGGGGAGAATACAAGTCAAATCTTGCCTAAATACTTGAATACTTGCATATACACGTATGTTTGTATGTGTGTGTGAAATATTATTAAATTATTATTTTAGTAATATTCTCATGAACGTAAGATTTCACAACTTCATAAAGAAGAGAGGATACTTTGTGTACAAAAGAGCCTCCCAACTATTGGGTGTGTCCAACTTGACCCCTTTATCTATGCTTTCATGCCTAGAGATAAAAGTTATAAAAAAATAGGGGACCTTGATAAGTTGACACTATTTCTAGTAATTTTCGAAAATGGGAACTTTGTGACTATTTGCAAACTATTAAGGATTATTTATAAATATTTGATAAATAATTTCACCAAGGAAATACACAAATGGAGCCTTTGTGACAGAAAAATTTGCATGTCATAAAGCTGCTGTCATACACTCACTCACACAAGTCAAAGTTATATATAAATCATAACTTGGCACTTTCCGACAAATTGAGTCACACATAGTATTTTATAAAAAAAAGGGGCTGGTTGCCGACTTTGATAATATTGAGTCATTTTGATAAATATTTCAAAGCGGATTGATTCCAACAAACGAAATGAACGAAACAAAATATCTAGTTACGACTACAACTATTATTATTTATTTAGTAAATAATGATTTTCACGAATTGCTCAAAGATCGGTTAGTATTCTAGTCAGACAAATCTTCACAGTACATATATTTATACATAATAATGTACGCTCAAAGTCCTGTAAGAGTTATAACTAGAGTCTCATGGAGGGGGAGCATGGATTTGTGTATAGATCTATACGGGGTTGACACCCCGCACCTTCGCTGTTCGCTACAGCTAGACCGGTCAGTCTAGGGTGACAAATGTCTTAAACGAAACCGACGCCTGAAGAACGTCATAACAGGCCCTCCGTCATATTAGTATGGTTATAACGACTCACTAGAATATATCAGAAATGTATTTATACAATTTTTCACTTTTGGTTACAAACAACTATGTTTTGGTTGTTCAAATGAAACTTTTCTATACAAGTGTTATGGATTTCAAAGCTACTATTTTATACATAAGAAAATATCGGATTTTCTGGACTTCTAAACTATCATCAAAGTTTTATACAAAAATGCTTATGAACTCACCAACGTATTTTATGTTGACGCTTTTTAAACGACTTGCATTTTCAGGAAACAAATAAGCAGGTTGTGGATCACGGACTCAAGATTATTTTGCTATATTTTGGATTGCTTACTGATGTCTCTTTTGTGTAAAATTTGAGAACATGAACATGATGTAAAACAATGTAATCTTTTTATATTGATGTATGATGTTTGGATTTGCTATGTTTCAATTATATACAATTGTTATGATACTGCACAATGACGTCACCCGCCTCCAGACGTTTCCGCCGTTCTGGTCCGGGGGTGTGACACATAGGTTACCCAAATCACAGAGAACAAACCATAATTGTTTTTTTTATATAAATAACGACATTTATTAGAGGGAATATACAAAACCTATCTATCTTCAAGCTGATTGTCCTTCCTTGCATCGATCCTTACTCCATCCTCGGAATACATGCGATTTTGAAAACGTCAACTTGATGTTGGTGAGTTCACGGGTTTAAAGAAACTATTTTGAAAACTTTCAATGATTATGATCATTTTTCTTATATTCCTAGTTTCCTACATTTTACTATATTGTATCTTTTAAGGTTCCTTGTGTCTTGAAACTTATAGGTTTTCCGAATACTTTAAATTTTTATGGTTTTGTACTCTTTCCCTAATTTATAATACATCCTTAGGATATTTTGTCAATCCTATCTTACTATCTTTACATGATATTTTACTAATCCTAACTTATTATATTTATAGGATATTTTTACCAATCCCATCCTATTATTTTTATAGGATATTTTACCAATCCTATCTTACTATCTTTATAGGATATTTTACTAATCCTAACTTACTATCTTTATAGGATATTTTTACCAATCCTATCTTACTACCTTATATTTTAAGATGTTTTACTAATCCTAACTTATTTTATTAACTACTCGAAGGCGTCCCTCTAGGTGGTTGATTCCTTAAGGTTGTCGGGATGTATTACTATGAGCCCCCATAATCGACGATGTGGACTAATAATTTCCCCCACACGACGCTTCATCGGACATCAAATGATACTTGTGTAATAAATAAAGCTATCCTGTCGGGATTGTAACTACCAAACGCAGGTGGGGGTGTCGAACCATGTATAGATCTATACATATCTTTCTGGCTCTCGCAAAATTAACGATTATAGGTTCGGGGTAGCCGAATTTAATCAAGCTATGGATGAATAATAAAAGTTCACTAATGCATTCACCTTAGGTCTTTTATCTTTTCTTTAACTTAGTGATTCCTATAATTATCACAATATAATTCTTTTACTTTATATTTGATAATTATAATTTATATATCTCATAATTATCTTTATATATATATATATATATATATATATATATATATATATATATATATATATATATATATATTTTTTCATACATATATATCATAATTATGGTTGATTTGAAAACATGATATTAGGGCAGAGTGAGCATTACTTCTGGGTACTATTTTATCTTAGGAAATTGGTCAGCATAAAATCAAGGTAATATCTCTTTCTAGATCATTGAACATGGTAACTCTTAGGCATAGTATCATAGCTTACAACAAGACAGAGTATCTATGGTTACATTATCCTAAGTTTTTATGCTTTATATATATATATATATATATATATATATATATATATATATATATATATATATATATATATATATATAGTAGACGTGTGCCCGCGCAAAGCAGCGACGACAAATAGTTTTTTTGACGAATAGATTTCTTACGGGAAATAAGTATTAGATTTTATTATTAGTTATTATGTAATAAGAAAAATTACCACTTTTAATTAATATATTTATGTTTAGATCTTATATTTATATTCTATGTTTATACATTTGATGTAAATTAATTATTATAAATTAATTTATATTGATGGATTTAATATTTTAAAATTGTTATTTTGCTCCAAATTAATTTTTTAATAACCTTTCTTAATTTAAGTTTTCAAAATTTTGGCAAGTATTAATGGTTTTGTTTTGCATAATTGATTTGTACAAAAAGCTTTGTATCTTGTACTTCTTAAAATTCAAGACATGACTAATATGTTTTATATATAGTATAAGATATATATATATATATATATATATATATATATATATATATATATATATATATATATATATATATATATATTGATAAAGCAGTTTGATAAACATGTATTCCCCCACATAAAACGTTTAAAATAGTAAAGAGGGTCATGAACTCTCCCTAGTAGCATGATCAGAGGTATCCTTGCTACTGCACTCGAAGCTTCGTGCCATTAGGAGAATTTCTGAGGTAGGTCGATATATATATATATATATATATAGAGAGAGAGAGAGAGAGAGAGAGAGATTTTTAGGTGTGAAGAATTTAGAAAGTGAGTACCTCTATTTAAAGTGCATATGCGCGTGACACACTTTATACTCGTCATGCACTCGACTCGTGGCTCCATCCAAGGCTTGCGACGTGTCAGTCTTCTGGTGGTCCACGTCTCTCCAATCTCGACGAATCTGGGTGTCATACGTGCGCGTTGAGCATGGTGCGCACTTGGCGTGCAACACTAAATTTTCTATAAAAATTCATATCTTCCTTATATGAATCTTGGTTCTTACCCTCTTTATGCATTTGTGTAGTTCTCTACTAATACTACAACTTTCCTAAATATTTCGTTGTCAAATTTTAACTTTTACTTTTAACCCGTATTTTATGTTTTTCCAAAAATCATATATTCTTTATATGAACTCCGTTTTTGACATTTTTCTTTTTAAAGTTCTAATCTCTCGAAGTACTACGATTTATCTTTTAATGGCGTAAGCCTAAACTCGACCGATTTCTTTATACTATTTTGACATTGATTACGCTAATAACGCGGTTGATTTTTAGTTTTTATAAAATCATAACTCCTCCAATCGGAGTCAGATTTTTATAAAGTTTATATTCTTGGGATCACGTTACTGTGTAGTTTCCAAATACACTAACCATTATTACTAACGGTATAACTTTTGGTCACTCATTTTTGACCATATTAACCTTTTTCGTTCTTAAAAATTGTAGCATATCAGATCATATTTTCGCGAAATATGAAAAACTCTATTGTTACCATTTGTCAATGCTAATCTCTAGTGACAGTGGTTGACGAAAATTTTTCGGTTATCACATAATGATTGATGATTTTGGTTGACTTAAAGATAAAAATTTGTACTTAGTATTTGTGGGATGTTACACACAATCTCGTCCTATAGCACCAATTTATGATATTTTTTAAACAAAACCATAATCATATTACCAACGTATGGAATCACCCCCCCCCCCCCCCCCCCCCCCCCAATGGGTTTAACGTCATGGGGTACATCATTTTTGCTTCCCACCATAAAAATATTTTCCAAATCCTCCGGGAATTCCAACCCTTATCGCCGGCTATATCTCAACCCCAAGTGATGACGATATGGTGATACTTGCAACACAACTGAGCCAGAAATCCATACGGAGGGAAAGGGAAAGCAAAAGTTAGGCAAAAAATCAAAGCAAACATGAATGGTCTGGCTCTTCCTAGACAATGGTCTCCAAAAGAATAGGTGGTTTTGGCAATCTCCTACAATGACTCTAGTGAGGATCCGAAAGAGGAGAATACTTGAAAAGCGGATAAATTTTAGAACATTGTGAAAGGACCACCATTGAAGCTCTCATGGTGGCCGAATCTACAAGCTTACAGTCTCGCTCCGTTAGGGTTGTAGGTCAAAACATATATACTGGCTCTACAAATCGGATTCAGTAGTTGGATCATAAATGAAATTCATCCACACCCATAATCCATGAGGTCTACTTTTTATGCAAATGGGAAATATTTATGATTATGTAAAAAAATTGAACCAATGAAATTGTATTTGATTTTGTGAAACTGTATAAAAAAGAATATTCACATTGCTTCTATTTCTTTTTGCAGGATCTAATTTTGTGTTTAAATTTGTAAGTTTGTATATTAATTTGGTTTTGTATTTAAGCTTATCATGGTAGAATGATTGCACACAAGCTCAAAGTAGGTGTATATTTGATAGTCTCTTATTAAGCTTATAATAATAGAAAATGTAAAAAGAAAAATTTAATATAAAATAATATATAGTAGGGGCAATAAATTCATTTCAAATCTGGTGGGGACCAAAAACATGACAAAAGTATATCATGTGGTCGGTCTGAGTTAAAACATAATTACGAACCAATTGCGTAGACTACCCTAAACTACATGCAATGTTCGTATAATTTATTTACCCTTTATAGTAAGATTAATTATTTTGGTTTATGGAAATGAAATTTTACTTGTTTTTACAACCCTACATATGAACGTGAATGTATAAGGAAAAGTTAGAAAATGAATTTTTAGAAAAACTATTTGTAAAAAGAAAAAGAAAATGGGTTAGTGTTACTGTTGCAAAACTATTTATAAAAACAAAAAGAAAATGGGTTATTGCACGATGAACTATTAATTTTGGCATAATTTGTTCACTGATGTTTATTTCTCATGGATCCCTAAACTCTTAATTTACCTGGTATTTTAGGGGAACATATGCATTTGTATCTGGTTCCGTCAGTTTTTTTTTTTTTTTTGGGGGGGGGGGGGGGGGGAGGGGACGAGATACCTACGTGGCACCAGTATTAACTGTTGGGTTATTAATATATTGTGTCAAAGTGTTTTGTACTAGAATAGTCTCATTTATAATGGATTGGGTCTGTCCATCAATGTTTATGGTTTGCTAGGGTTAGACAACTTAATATGCATGCATTTATCGTTTTAGGGTTAATGGTTTTGTATTACCCTACTTAGCTTTTACAGAAAAGTTCACGTTGAACTCTTCTAAAGCTTTGATAATATTAAGCATTCGACACATCTTTGATCATTGCTCTTGTTATTTGATTCACTCTACTTTTTGGAATCTATCGATCTTAAGTTTTATTATTTCTACAATTGGTATCAGAGCAGGAGATTGTGTAACTCATACGCTAATCTTCTGTCGATCGAGTTCTGTTAGGGTTTGCATTTTTATTGAATCTGTCTTGTCGTCTTCATCGTTTCTATCAATTGTAGATGTCAGATATAAATCCTAGTTTTACCCTAAACTCGTTTATTGTTTTACACATCTGATTCTATACAAGTTTCTGTGAATCTATAAATCATGAAGCACGAAGATCCCCATACTCTTTCTTTCAATCTATTCAGTGGCATCGAATCTACTACCAGGATCCCAATCCTCTTCCCACAGGATTATGAAGTCTGGGCCTTGCACTTCAAAGACTATGTTATAGTTCTTGAAGAACAAGACTCAACCATATGGAAAGCAATGATACAAGAGACGTTTTCTCACACAGCAACCCAGAGAGTTATCAAAACACAAGCTAAATAAATACAATGCTCTTCTTGTTGAACACATAAATATTCCTCAAGATGAAAAAGAGAAGTTGCTGAGTAACATCAAGGCGTTGAGAATAATAAGGTTTTCTCTTCCACCAGATACTTTTCATCTGGTGAGTGCATGTGAGACGGCAAAGGAAATATGGGATAGGTTAAAGGTGCTTTATTCAAGCGATGCCGATTTGGAACACTCAGTTCAAAAGTTGTTTCTATCGTAGTTTGGTGCTTTTGTTCAAAATCCAGAAGAAAAACTTGATTAAACATTCAATCGTTTTAATCATCTTTTGAGTAGGATGTTAAAACACAAAATCAAGCGTGAAATAATAGAGCAAAAAGTCACTTTTATGAATGGATTGAGATCAGAATGGAAAGCAGTAGTATCCACAATAAAAGCTCATGAACAGTTCAAGAGTTACACTTTGGCAAAGCTTGGGGGAATTCTAAGATCCCATGAAGATGAAGGGACTAAGGATGTGAAGCTTGTGTCTAGCATAGGATCGTTGGCCCTGGTTGCGAAGGGCAAAAAGATAGTAAAAGAAGATTCCAAATCCGACCTTCGGATTGTGATCTTATGAAAAAAGAATATGCTCTGTTAGTGTCTAATCCCAAGAAGGTTTCTAAAAAGAACTTTGGACATTTCAAGAACAGGAATGGGATGGGAAACTATAGTTCAGACAAGCCAAAAGATGAGAGCTTTAAGAACTCTCAAAAGGATGAAGAAAAACAAGAGAAGAAGTTGTTGGGAGATTCTGACTATGATTTCAATTACTGTCATGGAAAGAATCATTTTGCTAAGGAGTGTATGTTGAGAAGGTTGAATGAGAAGAAGGAAGTTGAGAAAGATGAAGCCTACTATCTACAGAAGATAGAGGATTTGAGGAAAAAGAGTGTTGGGAATGCGAATCCTGCTTTGATTGTGTAGGAAGGCAGTGATGAAGATGGACGTGTTGAAGTATGGTCCACAGATTCTGAAGATGATGAGGTTCGGAAGCATACACATAATGGATGTTTTGTTGCAAAGTCTGAAGTGCAGGAGTACAAAGGAAGATGTATGATGGTTCAGAGTGGGGTCTCAAAACAAAGGGGATACGTGACTGATGGCAGCCGGTCCTCTGAAAATTGTTTTGCTGCGAGGCCTGTTTCTGAGCAGGTGAGTGAATGCGAGAAGGTCATCAATAAGGTACACTCTATACTCCAATCTCTTAATATTCCTATTACTCGTTACGAATCTGAATTAGATGATTTAAATTATACTGTCTCTAATTTTAGTGATAGTTTAAAGAGAACACGTCTAAGCAATTCTAACCTAAATTATCAAATCAGCAAGGTAACAAATAAAAGTGAAGAGAGAAGGATGTGGATAGAGAAGTTGGAATTAAAGCTTAATAGGTCAAAGGATGATGTTATTTATCTTAAGAGAGACAATTTAACACTTTTAAAATAAAGGAATATTTTCTGTTTAATTGTGAAGCATTTATATTTCAATATTACTCAACTGCATCTTGATTGTGAAATAGGTAAAAATATACACAAAATGATTTTACCCTTTCTTGAATCGAAAGAGGATGAAATCCATGCAGAGTGTATAAGTGCCAATCTATTGTGTCCTATGATGATGTTTCCGAATCTTACAAAATTAGACTTAACAAAATAGAAGCATATATTCACTCCAAAGAACATAAGAGCATGTTAAAACAAATGTTGGATGAAAATGATAAAGAACAGATTAAATCTAATACTGTGCAAAAATTTGATTCGTTGTGCATAAAATTAAGTTTAGAAAATACTTTTGATGCTGAAAACGTTTCTGAATTTGATGAAAGTGACATGAGTGAGATTTCTGTAGAGGATGAGATATATTGTTCTGCATTTGTACAACATAAGGCTGAACCAAAGAAAAAGTTGATTTCTGAAAATTCAATTGAATAGATTTGTGTTGTTGAAAATAAAGGTTCAGAAGTTTTAAAAGCAAAAGCCACAGTTTTTCCGAAAGTACAAACCGTCCCTAATCAAGTTTTCGTAAAAACTGGACTGGACAAAACTGATACATCAGAACTGACGTCCATTGTTAATAATGATAATGCTGATTGTTGTGACGATTTTTCCTGGTCTAGACCAATAGACAGTGCAGATGAAACAAAAGGTCTTTCTGAAATGACCTCATGGAAAACGAAAGGAAAATACGTTTCAGAACCACTGAATTGTGTTGACCTTCCTTACGATCAGGGCAGGGCCAAGTGGTATAAAGAATGTGTCAAGTGAAAAATCTTCAGAACAGACTGACATGCCGGTCAAAAAAGAGAAACCTAGAACTAACATTCATAAATCAGCTGAAGAACTCATTGCTAAGAAACGACAACTGAATGCTAGATATAGGAAGAACTTGCAAGAAAGAAAACTTTTCTGGAAAAACAAGAATTCCAATCAAAATTCTGTTAATTCAGAAAGATCTTCAGTTCAAAATACTAACTCTTCTCCTATTCAGAAACTGAAAACTAAACCTTTTTCAAAATCACAAGTTTCAAAACCTCAAATTTCAAAATCTGTTGAAAAATCAAAATCCAGTTGTCCTCCGAAAACAAATTTTTCAAAATATGTCAACACATCAAAAGATGTTAAGGGAAAAAATAAAGTTGTTTTGGAACCAGAGATTTCTCTCGAGGAATACGACGCTAACTTGAAAAAGGAGGAAAAGCCTTTGAAAAGAGAATGGCTAAGAAACACAAAGAATTTATCCAACATAAATCAAATGTGGTTGAAATTAATCTTGGTGAAAATAAAATAAAGATTTTTAAAATATTCAAAGGGGAGAATAATGTTTTGCTTAAAAGAAACTTCTGGGTTGATACGAATAAAACTTTTCCTGTTGTTAAGAAATCCTCACAAGGACCCAAGAACGTTTGGGTTCCTAAATCTCTCTGACTTCTGTAGGTAATGCGTGACGAACAATACGACTCTGAATGGTACATCGACAATGATTGTTCGCATCACATGACTAGAAGGAGAGAAGAACTGAGGGAGTTCCGATCGTTAAAGGACGGTGGCAGAGTAAAGTTTGGAAACAATGTCACAGGAGAAATTAAAGGATATGGCATGATTACGAATGGTGAATTCTCCATTTGGAAGGTAGCTTATGTGGAAGGCATGCAACATAATCTAATAAGCGTTTCTCAGTTGGTTGTCGGTATTGGGCTGAAAGTCTCATTCGATGATGAGGGATCAGAGATTATTGAGAAGAAAACAAAAACAGTGCTTCTGAAATCCAAAATAAAGGGAGAGATGTTTCCTTTGAACATAAAACCAATCATCGAGAAGCCTTCCATTTGCCTACTTACGAAAGCATCTTCGGATGACAGTTGGCTATGGCACCGAAGGCTCTTGTATCTGAATTTCAAGGATATCAACAAACGTGTACTAGGCGATCTTTGTTGGATTAGGTGTCTAAGCCCATAACTATAATTGCTATGTACTTGACCCGAGAGTAGCATGGTCCATTTCGGGTTGCCTTCACTAGAACAATTTGACAGGATGGATATTTGAGAAAGAGGTTATTTGTGATTTATTAATATATTATAAGTATAATATATTAATTGAGAAATCATACTATTTAATTAGTATTGATCACGAATTAATTTGGAATTAATTTAGTGATCAAAAGAGACTAATTAAATTAACGGGGACTGATTATGTAAATCAGCGAGACATATGGTTGGGGCTAATGATCCATGACTAATTTGTAATGGGCAAAGCTTATGTGAAAGTCCATAAATTATTAGTCTAAATAAGTTATGGATCATAAGCCTAAGTGTAAGAGTTAGGATTACATATAACTCTTGGAATTCTACACTATATATGTAACCCACTAAAGCCAAAAATCGGACCAAGGGTGGATTATTCTAAGAGATGGATGATTTTGAGTGCTCCATAGCCTCTCTCATTATTCTCCATTTGTTCATGGTGTTTGTGACTTGTTTGAGGCATCACACTTGAGGTGCTAAGCTCTTGAAAGGCCAACAACTACAAGCTACAAATAAGAGGTATTATTCTAACTAGTTTTATGATTCATGTACCAAATTTGTATGCTAGATAGGTTTCATGCTTTGGATAATTATTGTTGCATGTATAACTAGAGAAAACTTAGATCCAAAGCATTAGGGTTGTATGTGCACCATATGAGTGTTATAGTACACAAAACCCAACAGTGGTATCAGAGCCAGGTTGGTTTTCTGTTATATAGATGCATAGATTAATTGTTCAAAGTTGGAAAAGTTGAAAAATTGCATTCTGATTGAAGGAATCGACGAGTCCATACATGAAATCGACGAGTCCATGTCCATCAGTGATGAACTCGACGAGTTGGATCATCTGTTGGCAGATTTTTCGAGTTTTTGGCCTATTTTGGATTAGGATATTACCACCAAATTTTTTGGCTCACTAAACTTGATTTTACTGATATGGTAATGATTATCCCCATCCAATAACATGATGATTGTCAAATTCTAAGATAACTACTTGATTTTGTGAAAAACTAATTATTTGTAGAATTTGAAATTATCTAGCCATATGAATTGAATTAGTTCAAATTAGTAAAAGATAAAATTATATGATTATTTTATTAGTTTAAAATTTGAACTAAATGGTTTTGAAGAGTTTCATAACTTGCCCTCAAGTTATGGAATTTGGAAAGTCTCTTTTTATGACTAAAGAGAGTTATAAAACTTGCCATCAAGTTTTGGAACTCAAAAGTTTTTTTAAGGAGTTACAAAACTTGCCATCAAGTTTGGAATTCAAGAGTTTTGAATTAAGTTTTGGAATTGGAAAAGTTTAATTAAAAGGTTTTAGTTTGTAATATTGAATTCTAAAACATCTAGTAATCGAAAGGTTTCAAAAGGATGCAACTCTTGGGTTCATAACCTAAAAATTAATTAAATAGTTTTTAGTTTTGAATTTTTATAACCTTGATCCCTTGAATAGTTCAATTACACCTTATGGACTTTATTAAATTGATTAAAGTGTTTAATTAAAAGAGAATTAATAATTCCATAATGATATGGTTTAAGTTTAATTAAATTAAGAGTATAACTTATTAATAGATTAAACCACCAAGTATTTTAAATGTGTAAAATACACCCTTATACTATATAACATTAAAAGTTTAATATATTATATATGTATAAGTAAAATGTCAGTCTTACCGTTAGTAGGCCTCATTCACGAAGCCGGTCTATAAGGGGGGTATAAGGTTACTGCCTATAAAATGGTGGTTTAATGGGTGTCCACTCTCACCCACCGCTTCCTTGACTGGTGGAGGGTCGTTAGCCGAACGGGTAGGATAGGACATTAATTCTCATTAAAAGTATGATGAAATATTAAGTAAGTAAACCTTTTATAAATTCCTAATCTTAGTTACTTAGGAAAAATGTGAATTTGATGCTAACCCATGAAATTGCACATTGCACCTTATTAGTCGTTAGTGGAGCGTGTGTGGTTAACCGACACACTAATATGGGACTAATGAAGGATAGCAATGGGTAGCTCGTAGTTTGTCATAGATCAATGGAGCGTGTGTGGTTAACCGACACATTGATTAGGTGATTAATGACTTTGAGAGTACCAAGCTAATTTTCATGGTTATTCACACCTTGTTTGTGATCCTCGGTATCCCAATCACAAACTTGAAGGGCATAATCGAGATTAAACATGCCCTTGAAAAGTTCAATGAATCTCAAAAGATCTAGGAGATTCATTTAAAACTTAATTCGTTTAAAATTTTCGTTTTCGTGGTGGAATTGGTAAATCTTCATTTACTTACCGACAAATAGTTTACAATTGGATTACGACATCCCTCTTCCGAATTGTAGAATATTGTGTTGGGTCCTAGCCTTAATATTTCATTTTGGGTGTTATATTAAGGAATTATATCAACTAAATTGAATTTCTCCCCTTATAGATGTCTAGGTCAGACAACTATGGTCTGCCTTATCCTGTTGGAAAAAGCTTTCCTCATGAAGATGATATTCGACAATATCATACTTCACTTCCTCCACCTCCTCCAATAATTCTCCCCGACCCACATGTTCATCGACTTGAAAAGTTCAAGTTCATTCAAGCCCTATTGGAAAGAAAACATGAAGATGGAAGGTCTGTGTGTGCACATGTCTTGGAGATGAAGTCACACATTGACAGGCTGGGAATGTTAGGAGTCGTTGTGTCAAGGAAGTTGGTTGTTGACTTGGTTCTTCAATCACTTCCTAATTCATATAGTGAGTTAATTAAAGATTACTATATGACAGACCGCAACATGATCCTTATCGATCTTACCTATTTGCTAATTGCTGCTGAATCTGCAATCATTTGGCGCACTGGTAAAGCAAATGTGATTGGAAGATCTACTTCCCAAACTTCCATGGACATTGACAATGGAAACATTGGAAGTCCAGAAAAGTCTTCTCTTCCCAATGGAAAGGGAAAGACTAAGCCTGGGATTGTCCTGTGTGCCATTCCAAAAGAATTTGTTTTGTTTCTATTGCCAAGAGAAGAGACATTGGATGCGAAGCTGCCGTATCTACCTGAAGGACCATAAGGATGGTAAAGTCAAAATGTATGACTCAGCTTCAGGTAAGTCCACTATCTAACTCTATTAAGTTCCTATTTGAAGATTCTTAATACATGATGTGATGAGATAACATTTTGATGTTTTGTAGGATCGAAGAAGAGAAAGGAAGCTTAAAGAAAGAGTAGGCTGAGTCTGATCACGAAGAGATGGATTTCGATCGCATGATTCGATGATCAGAGTTTTGAGCTGCTTAGGAGTTATGATAAATTGCTTACAAATATGTAGTAACATAGTTTTCATATGTATTTGCATTGTAAGGATAAGTTTTCCGCGTTTTATAAATAAAGAATAAAATTTTGATTTTATCTTATTTTATATTTCTTTGCAATGACATTTGTGAAAATTGATGTTTGTATGTTTCTATTTTTAGCAATATGGATTTGATTCTCTCGTTTGTGGTAGTGTCTAAATTTACCAAATAAGGAAAGATTCTCATCACCAAGTTTCAATTGGACAGAAACTTGGAATCATGCAACTTGTATTGTATGCTGAATGAGAACCTTCATCTTTGGGAAATTAAGACTAATTCCTTGTTTACATATAGATGTGAGTCAAGTAAAGGACTAGAGGATCAAGTACACATTGTTGTGCACTGGTCGGGTCCACCACAAAGAACGATAAGACTATTCGTCATGATTTACTAAAAGTTTAGTAAATATGGTTATGCTTACAAGTTTAAGTGTAATTTTGAAACATTGAAAAAGTTTCAAGGTATAGCAGGATGAATAAGAAGAATCAAATTAGGCAGAAAGATAAAAAAGTTTCTCCAATCTGAAAGGAAAGGAGAATACTTTAGTATCATGTATTATGATCATCTTATTGATTATGGAACCATGTCACAATTGATCCTCTAAGGACACCTTAGTGCACTTGTATGGCTAAGAAGATGAATCGGGAATTGTTGAAATGGTTAAATCAATTAAGGTGAGTCATAATTCGTTCCAAAATCAAGTCTTAGAGTCATAATCCAAGATTTTGACTTGAGTGACATAATCTTAAGAAGGTTTATAACACATCTGGAATTTGTAGTTGTGATGTTTTGATAAAGCAAAGACCAATTAAGACCAGTTATATGAAGTGTTATTCTTGATAAGAATCTGCATTAACTCTTAGATATTTTTTTGTCAAGGAATGTTTCTTGAAAAGTGAATCTTATATGTCAAGAAGTTAGTGGGAGTCTTAAAGATCTTGAAAAGTTTCAAGAACTAATCAAGAATAACCTATTGTTTATTACTAGCACACGACTTGAGGTTCATAACCTATCGTGTTGACACATTCTTGTTTCTGTGCCCATTCCAGTTAAAGTTAACTATGCATGTGAGTTCTATGAGTTCTTAATTGTTCGCATAAGGCAAAGGACCTTGATCAATGAAAGTTCATTGATCTGTAATGGTGAACTGCTCAATAACTTGGAAGACATGGTAGCCCCTTGTGCTGTCAAGTGGCAAGAAATTAAGATTGAGTAAGATCAGTCCATATGAGGTTGATCTTGTCGTAGACCTTATCTAATGATAATGGTTGGAAATGACAGTTTCACATGGATAGGAAGACATACACCATAAAGTCTAAGTGACATAAGGTTTCTCTCCAATTCATGAAAATAATTGTGAGGAAATGCTTTCACTAAGTAGATTTTAAGGAGATAGCAATTGTGTTAATTGCATTCTCAAATTCGATTATGATTACAGCATCCCTCTTCATAGTTCGAATTATGAGAAATGGCAAATAGTTTTAACATTCAGAACTTATTGTTGTAAGTTATGAATAATTTAGACACACGTATGAGCTTTCTAATAAAAGGTGTATGAGCTTAGATAAAGGCTTATCGAAGCATCTCGTATCAGAAATCTGAACTTTGGTAAGAAAGCCAATAAAGTATTGATTTCTAGAAGTCCAGCTGATTTCTAGATACATGTCAAAGCTAGTGGGAGCATAAGTGTTATGCTAGTAAGAATATAATTATCATGATAGTGGGAGCATGATTATTATGAGAAGTATTGCAAGTTAGCAATACTAGGTATAGGAAACAAAGGTTACAAATTTGCAAAGTTGCAAAATTTGAAAAGCTGTTTCGCTATAATAAGGGAGAGAATACTTATACTTTATTTCGAATCTAAAAGTTTAGATTGAAGTATTAATCAAACTTAGTCATGGATATATGAATACTATGTTGAAATGATTCAACATAAGGAAATTCTATATATGGAAATATTATAGCAAGAGACTGGACTAGTATCATGTCTTTATGTAAGACATTTTGAGTCGTGTCCCATATGCTTCGGATATATGATCGATTTCATATGCTATAATATTCAACTGTTCTAATTTTCCAAATGCTTAGGGCATTGAGAGGGAAAAGGGATCAGAACTAGGTATGACTGAAAGTCATTAAACAACCGTCAAGGACAATATGAGGTTTACCAAGGATTGGTTGCTTGTGGATAGTTGGCAGTATAGTAATGAATGGACCATATTGATATAATTCTAAATAGATAGGATTCTATTAATAACGCATTATGATATGGCAAACATGGAAATGTTTTCATAATGGGAGTTGGATATTGAGAATCTATGTGTAGGTTAGAAACTGTAATGCAAGAAGGATGTTCAAAGGAATGTACTTTGAATGTGAGACTTCAATTCTGGGGAACTGTTTTGTAAAAATCTCCAATGGAATACTTTGTAATATCATTGGCAAAGTCTCTGTGACGTTGGTACCATGACATTACAAAATGAATCATTACATGATAGTTTAGAATCTTACACTTATGATAAAGATTTGGAATTATGAAATGAGTTTGTGTTTATTTCACAAAGAAAGGACCATAGGCAAACATAGTGTGCATGCTTGGAGCATGGGATAACTATTGTTTTAATTCAAGTATTAAGTTGATTAATCGAAACATTATACAATGAATAATGTGTAATCGATATGGTGATTAAATAAAAAGTGTTTTATTTATATTCAAAAGTTTTGAGACCATATTGGATTCAATTATTCTTGTGTTTCAGTTCGCATGTTTTGACTTCCCGAATAATAAGATTATTCAAACTATCCACAATCGATCATACTTTGGAAGTAGGTATTGAGGCAAGACTGTGATGAATCTGACTGTAGATTGTCTAAGTGTTTTAGACATAACACAAGTTTGTTGCAGTGTTCATGAGTACTCCTATAATAAGATTTGAGTATTGGATTAAATCCACGCTCATCTGAATCACTTCATGGATTTTATCACGAGTGATTAGTGAGACGATAATATCTTATATTCTTGAAGTGCAGACATATAGTTGCAGTTTACAAGTTGGTTGCACATTGATTATATTTAAACGCACCAGTAACTTGGTGTTATAAAACATATTATTGTGTGTGATTTGATGAGTAAATAGAGCAAGCATATGAGTTGAAGTTTATCCGTTCCTTTTACCCTAAGAGGGATAAAAGCGATATATGTGGGCCCCTCGATGATTTAGTGATGACAACCCTAATCGCTTGGCCATGCCTGGACTGATTTGATTTGTCTAATTAGTCGGTCGTCATAAATCGGAAATCGGGAAACAAAACATGAATAGAGAGAATGATTATAATCCATGTCTCATTCATATGATATCTAGAATGGAAGAATATAGGATCCCTTATCTAATGGATGCATCATTGACTAGGTCAGAGTTCGACAGCGGCTTTTGAGAGCTACGATTGCTAATCAGATTTTGGAGTCATACCTGCAATTATAGTTATTAGACATATCCAAGTGGGAGACTGTTGGATTAGGTGTCTAAGCCCATAACTATAATTTGTATGTACTTGGCCCGAGAGTAGCACGGTCCATTTCGGGTTGCCTTCACCAGAACAATTTGACAGGATAGATATTTGAGAAAAGAGGTTATTTGTGATTTATTAATATATTATAAGTATAATATATTAATTAAGAAATCATATTATTTAATTAGTATTGATCACGAATTAATTTGGAATTAATTTAGTGATCAAAAGAGACTAATTAAATTAACGGGGACTGATTATGTAAATCAGTGAGACATATGGTTTGGGCTAATGATCCATGATTAATTTGTAATGGGCTAAGCTTATGTGAAAGTCCATCAATTATTATTCCAAATAAGTTATGGATCATAAGCCTAAGTGTAAGAGTTAGGGTTACATATAACTCTTGGAATTCTACACTATATATGTAACCCACTAAAGCCAAAAATTGGACCAAGGGTGGATTATTCTAAGAGATGGATGATTTTGAGTGCTTCATAACCTCTCTCATTATTCTCCATTTGTTCATGGTGTTTGTGACTTGTTTGAGGCATCACCCTTGAGGTGCTAAGCTCTTTAAAGGCCAGCAACTACAAGCTACAAATAAGAGGTATTATTCTAACTAGTTTTATGATTCATGTACCAAATTTGTATGCTAGATAGGTTTCATGCTTTGGATAATTTTTGTTGCATGTATAACTAGAGAAAACTTAGATCCAAAGCATTAGGGTTGTATGTGCACCATAGGAGTGTTATAGTGCACCATAGGAGTGTTATAGTACACAAAACCCAACAATCTTGTGCGAGGTTTACCTCTTCTGAAGTTTGAGAAGGAACATCTGTGTGTTGCCTGTGAATTAGGGAAACAAAGTCGTAAAAGTCACTCGACAATTATCAATACCAAAGTAATCGAGCCACTAGAACTGTTACACATTGATCTTTGTGGCCCATCTGCCCTAGAAAGCATCGATGGTAATAACTATATTCTAGTTATAGTTGATGATTTTTCAAGATTTACGTGGGTTTACTTTCTTAGACAGAAATCAGATGCCACTTAAAAGCTAAAGGATTTCATCAAGCACATTGAGCTTCAATTGCGAAAGCCAGTTGGGAAAGTTTGCAGTGATAACGGTTCTGAATTCAAAAACCAAGTGTTTGAAGAATTCTTGACAGAAAAAGGGGTTGCTCACAACTTCTCTTCTCCTTACACTCCACAGCAGAACGATGTTGTTGAAAAAAAACCGCTCTCTCTGCGAAGCTGCAAGGACAATGTTATCCTTTGCGAATCTTCCACTTTAGTTCTGGGTTGATGCTATCGGAACTGCCTGTTTCACTTAGAATCATTCTCTAATCAATAAATGATTCTTAGTCACACCTTATGAGATTAAGAATAAACGAAAACCTAACGTTAAGTTCTTTCATGTCTTTGGTTCCAGGTGTTTCATTTTCAATTCCAGAGAGCAACAGAACAAATTTGATGTGAAAGCTGACGAAGGAGTCTTCTTAGGGTACTCTCTTACTTCTAAGGCATATAGGGTTCTGAACAAGCAATCCAAAAAGATAGATGAAACTTATTATGTCACCTTTGACGATAATTATCTAAAGAAGAATCAGAAAGCTGATTGTCCATCTGAGGAGATTTTTCCTTTGACAAGTCCAATGACGATTCCTCTTTCAAATCTTTATGAGGAATTCATGAATTTTTTTGATGAGCCCGAAAAGGCTATTTCTTCATAATCAAATGCAACAGATAATAAGGAAGATGAACTGAATAAAATCATTGATGATGCTGCCAAAGATCTTGGAAAAGAGCCTCCCATTCCGAAGGCTACTAAAATTCCACCTCATCCACAAGCTTCTAATGCTCCTGTTCCAGGGGAGGGTTTTACTTCAACCTCCACAATCGATCCACTTGTTCAGATGGATAATTCAAATCCCGAAGTCAACACTGATTGTAACATCCCAAAAATCATAACCAAAAATTTCATTTTTGATATAACAACTCATGAAACAAGTTTAAGAAAAAATATCAACTTAATTCATTTCATCAAAGCCAGAGATCATATGTCTCAAAAACATGTCATAGTGTAGTAACAATGTTAGAGTACAATCCCAAGAACATCAAGTGTGGAAAATAGTGATGTGATGCGTTGCTACCGTGCTGGCTCCTTTCCCTTCGAAGAAGAAGGACCTGGAACAAAAATTGTAAATCGTAAGCACAAAGCTTAGTGAGTTCCCCCATCATACCACATACCATAAACATATAATGCCTATCCCAGGGTATCTTTCAACCGGTATCTGACTGGCATAACCGGAAGCTGGACTTCCCTTCGGTATCTTTCAACCGGTAGCCGGGAGCTGGCCTCCCCTTTGGTATCTTTCAACCGGTAACCGGGAGCTGACCTGCCCTTTGGGATCTTTCAACCGGTATCCAGGGACTATTTCACCCCTACCACTACCACATAATAACATAACATGAACATACTGCTACGCATGCATGGGTACTGGTTACCCCTTCGGTATCTTTCAACCGGTAACTAGAGACTATTTCACCCCTACTACTACTAACACATATATCATAGCATCCTATCACACAAAGCATATCAGATAGTGGCATACCAGACAATTATCACAAAGACAATCACCTAACAAACAACTCCTACTAGTGGGCCGACATTGTGGCCTTAGACCAACTTCTACTGGAAGGTAACTCACCTCAATGTCGTGCAGCAAATGAATAGTCCTCGGTGCTAGGATCAACCCTCCTCAAAATCCTACACATATCAGTCTCCCTCAGTTACCTTTTCATATTCATAACCCCTTTAAGGGTCAATCTTGGATAATGGCCAAGTCAAAGTCAAAGTCAATGCTCTGGTCAAAGTTAACATCTTGGTTGACTCAACTCGCCGAGTTAGTCCATCAACTCGTCGAGTTCCATAATTCATAGAATCTCGAATTCTCGATCTGAATCGTCGATTTACCCTCTAACTCGCCGAGTTTCTCCTTATGGTAGAATCGGGACTTTCCATTTGAACTCGCCGAGTCCTTCCTTGGACTCGTCAAGTTCTCCCTTCATACAGTCGGGACAGTTGCTCACTGACTTGGCGAGTTCATCCTTGGAATCGTCGAGGTTCTTGACCTTTAAGTCCAAAACACGTCTAACTGGATGAGTTATCTTCTAGGCTCAACAAGTTGCTAGGTAACAGAGAAGGTTGGGGAACAAAGACCAGGCTCACCGAGTCCTAAGAACGACTCGTCGAGTCCCCCATGATCCCAAAACAATACAGTCGATTTCAGTCAGGCTTAACGCATCCAAAACATAGATCTGGCCTCCTAGGGTCGATATCACACGTAAAGTTACAAACTTTATGTTCATGCATGGGTTATCTAGCTCAAAAGGCCTTAAAATGAGGTTCACAAGGTGCACGGGACTCCCATGTCCATAAAGTTGGCACCTTTATGCCATGGAGTCCCTCAAAGGTTCCAGATCTGAAGTCATAACCCCAAAACATGCTTGCATCCATGATTGGTTCCAAAAATGGCTCCTTAAAGCCCTAAACTACCCTAAAAAGAAATATAATAGATGAATGGTCAAGGTATGAACTTTATACCTCAAAAGAGCTGGAAATGGAACACAACCTCTGGATCTACTTGCTTCCTGTTGAACTACCAAGCTTCTTCTTCCTTCTCAAGCTTCAAAACCACCAAAATACACAAAAATGGCTCAAGAACACTCAAAATGGGTTAGGGTTTCGAGTTAGGGTTTTCTGGACTAAGGGAGGCGGTGAGGGAGGCCATAGTGGGGGTGTTAAGGTGTTTAAATAGGGTGCAAACCATGAAAATTAGGGTTTCACTCTGTCAAGCCTACTCGTTGAGTCGAGGCTCCTCGACTCGTCGAGTAGACATCAAGTCCCGCGTCCACATATCCAATTCCTACTCGACGAGTTTGGGGCCTCCAACTCGTTGAGTCCCTTTGTAAAAATGCATAATTCTTATTTAAAATACATACTAGGAACCCGACGTTACACTGATATTCCAATCCATGGGGAGAATCCGATTTCGAACGTAGAGTCACATGTAAACTTCCAGGGGGAGAACGAGAATGAAAATAATGACTCAGACGCTCAATCGGAATTTGAAGACGTGGATGCCGAATTGGATCCAACCTATGATCCAAACTACCCTCCATTGACCAAATGGACCAAAGATCATCCTAATTCTCAAGTTATCGGAGCAGCAACTTCAGGAGTTCTCACAAGAGCTGAATAAAAAGCGAATCAAACTGCATTATTTTCAAAAATTGAATTTTGCATGTTTAATTCGTTCATCTCCAAAATTGATCCTAAAACTGTGAAGATTGCTCTTGATCATTCTGATTGGGTGCAAGCTATGCAGAAAGAGCTTAATGAGTTCGAGCGTAACAAAGTATGGAGATTAATCCCAACTCCGAAGGATGCATTTATGGTTGGATTAAAATAGGTATTTCAGAATAAGCTTGAAAAATAAGGAAACGTAATTCGGAACAAGGCACAATTAGTTGTGAAGGGATACTGCCAGGAGGAAGGCATAGACTATGAAGATACATTCGCACCGGTTGCAAGGCTAGAATCTGTTCGGATTTTCCTTGCCTAAGCAGCTCATAAAATTTTTGAATTCTATCAAATGGACATGAAATGTGCGTTTTTGAATGGTGAATTAGAAGAAACAGTCTATGTGGGATAGCCACCAGGTTTCGTAAATGCAAAATATCCAAATCATTGCTATATTTTGGATAAGGCTGTGTATGGTCTAAAACAAGCACCTCGTGCATGGTATGAAACCCTAACTCGATTCTTGAAACAATACAAATTTAAACAAGGCTCGGTTGACCCAACCTTCTTTCGCAAGAATGATGGTGACCATCTGATGATCGTCCAAATTTATATTGATGATATCATTTTCGGATCCACTAATCCTAGATTAACAACTGAATTCTGAAAACTGATGGAGACTAAATTTGAGATGAGCTCAATGGGTCCTATTAACTTTTTTCTTGGTTTAAATATCAGACAGAGTTCAGAAGGTATATTCATCAACCAGGAAGCCTACACGAAGACCTTGCTTGCGAAATTCGGAATGGTAGGAGATTCAAAGTTCAAGGTTCCAATGACGTTCAGAACGAAGGTTACACCATCCTTGGACAAGCCAGTAGCGGATATGACTTTTTATCAACAAATGATGGGATCTTTAATGTATCTAACATCTAGTTGTTCAGATATAGTGCTTGTTGTTTGCTATTGTGCCAGGTTTCAAGCGAATCCATGTGAACCACATATGACTGTTGTGAAGGATATTCTCTGATACCTAAAAAGAACCACCTCTCTTGGAATCTGGTATCCTTCCAACGATGGATTCTTTGTGCAAGCATACTCTGATGTTGATCTTGGTGGATGCGGTATTGATCGTAAAATTACAACCGGAGGATGTCAGTTTTTGGATGTCAAACTAGTCAGTTGACAATCTAAGAAGCAAACATGTGTCTACTTGTCCACTGCTAAAGCTGAGTATATCGCTGCTGCATCGTGCACTTCTCAAGTTGTTTGGATTCAAAGTCAGCTTAGAGATTACGGGATAAATATGAAGAGGATTCCATTATACTGTGATTCAGAAAGTGCAATTCGGATATGTCATAATCCAGTACAACACTCGAAGACAAAACTGTTGGATTAATGTCTAAGCCATAACTATATTTGGTATGTACTTGACCCGACCCGACATGGTCCATTTGGGTTGCACTTCACCGGCACAATTTATATGGATAGTCTTTTGAGAATAGTATATTTATGATTTATATTAATATATTATAAGTTCTAATATATTAATATGGAATCATATTATTTAATTAGTATTGATCAAGAATTAATTTAGAATTAATTAAGTGATCAAAAAGAACTAATTAAATATGGACTCTTATATATATGGAATGGGCCAAGTTCATTTAGGTTGGGCTAAGCTTTCATGGATGGTCCATGGAGCTTTTAACCCATGGATCCTATGTAAATGAAAGGTCATGGGTATTAGGGTTTACATGGATGTAACCCTAATCCTCCATAATATATAAAGGGGTCCTTGGCTCACAAAATTGGCACAAGTGTGTGAAAATAAGAGTGGGCCGATTTTAGTGTGCATACATATTCTCTCAAGTTCTTCCAAGGTGTTTTGGTGATTTGTGATTCCATTTGAGGCTTCCACACTATTGGGGCTAAGCTCTTAAAGCTTGAAGACATCAAGCTACATCAAAAGGTATGTCATCTAACTAGAACTTTGTAGTATAGGTGCTTCATAATATGCTAGTTAGGATGAAACCTTGGAATAGTTAATATTTGCATGTATAATAGAGAAAACATAGATCCAAGGTTTATAGGGTTGCATGTACACCATAGGAGTGTTAGAATGCTCAAGGACCAACAAAAACATATTGCACTGAGATATCATTTCATCAAGGATCACGTTGAGAATGGAAACGTTGAAGTACACTTTGTAAGATCCTCTGATCAGTTGGCTGATATCTTCACAAAGGCCTTACCACAAACGACGTTTAATCGTATTTTACAAGGTCTCAGAATGATAGAAGTTGACTCAGTTCCGAAATCCCATTCGTAATCGGAAATTACTGTTCACGTTGCGAGCATTTGAAATGATTTGGATTTTACTATTCACGATCCGAGCTTCAGAACGGTTCGGAGCGCACTGTTCATCTGGGTTTTAGAATGCCTCTGTATACTTGGTATATTATGTTTTTTCCGATTGATTCTTAGCCTCGGAATGCTTCGGAAGCCACTGTTCATTTATGCTTCTAAATTTATTTTTCTTAATATTTTTATTTTATATTTCAGAAAAATCAAAAATCAAAAATATTTTCTTTATTTCTGTTTTATCTTTTTCAAAAACATCAAAATTAATTTTTTATATTTTCTGTTTTTTATTTCAGTTTTTCTTTATTTTTACGTGTGTTATTTTCAGAATACATTCTTGTCTCATGTGCATATTCCTGTTATTTCAATTCAGAACGATGGGGAAGGTATAAAATTTTGAATCTATATACTAGCTAAGAGTCCCTAGAAGCATGCTGTTGCATGTTGTCCCAAGCCTCTAAGACTCTATGTTGAAGCCTTAATGAAACTTTCATTTCGATCGTTTCTTCCCAATCAGGCTGTATAATCACATAAGTCGTTGAGCTAACTTACTCTTCTCACATTGAGTTAAGAGTTGACTGCTTTGTCATTCTTTTATAGAAGAGGTAGACTTTTCTCTTCGGAACCACCTCTAATATTTCTCCATCAATTTCGCATTCATAAACGTAACCCTTGAGACTCTCAACAATTACCACTGAGGTTTATGGTTGCACAACATCTGTGTTCATGATCTTAAAATCGTTATCACCACGATTTAAGTGAAACCCAAAATCCAAAACCTATTTCAGAATTGAAGGCGAACAATTAATATGTTCTAGATTTTTCACCAAGGAATTTGACGCAAATAACCTTTTGGTTGGCACCTTCAAAAGCATGAAATCTCATTTTTTTCAGTGATCTTTATGAAAAGCTCTCGACCCAAGACTTTTTCTTCCCAAAAGATTCACTTTTTTTTCTCTTGAGATTTTCAAAATTATCTTGTTACTCAAAATATATCCAAAGCTTACTTATTTTTATGGCTACACTGGTCAGACAAGTACTTCTTCCAGACTTTCAGACTTATGTTGAGTTTCGGAATTTGGTTGAAGCTAAAGACACCATTGCAACCTACTCAAAAGAAGCCTTTCACTATTTCTTAACAAATAGATGGTCGTAATTCAACAGGAAACCACATAAGCACTTCCGAGTCTCTCTTTACTCCGAAGGAAGATATCGTTGCCCGGGATCCAACTGCTTTTGTGTTGATTTTAAATTACCATCAAAGAATCCCCCAGATATAAACATGTTTTATTTCTTTTTCTTTAGCACACTCTTGCACAAAAATCTATTTGATTTTTCCAAGTCTTGTTCTGGTTCCGTTTAATTACTGTAATTCAGCGACAGGATGTGGTGATTGGTTATTAATTCCGAAAGAGCAGAATTGAAACAGCGGTTTCTTGGGGATAAGATTTCATATCCGACGGGTCTTTTCCAATTCCTGACATCATGCATGTTGGTGTTGGATATAGTGTCTAAGTCCATAACTTTATTTGGTATGTACTTGACCCGACCCGGCATGGTCCATTTGGGTTGCATGGCATTGCAATACTTGGATAGACTAGATGAGAGAATAAGGCACTTATGATTATTAATATATTATAAGTTCTAATATATTAATAATAGTATTATTTAATTAGTATTGATCAAGTATTAATCTAGTATTAATTTGGTGATCAAAGTGAGACTAATTAAATATATAGGGTTGATTATGACAATCATCAATTCTTTTATGGTGGATTAATGATCCATGGTTTATGGGTTTGGTTATAACCATATGGAGCTCCATGGATAGTCCATGGGAGTTACAAACCCATGGGTCATGAGAAATCAAGAGTCATGACAATTAAGGGCATTCATATGTAAACCCTAATTGTGACAACACTATAAAAGGAACCCTATGGCTAGCAAAATGGTGACCTAGTTTTTCTAGTGAGGGCATAACCGATTTTCAAGTGTAAGAAGTATTCTCTCAAGTTATTCCAAGTCTTGTGGTGTTGTGTGAAGCATTTGAGGCACAACATTTGGGGTGCTAGGCTCACAAAGTCTTGAAGGAATCCAAGCAACAACAAGGTATGTATTTCTACTAGTTTTATGTTCTATGTAATCCCCATGCCATGCTAGTTAGGAAATAACCTTGAAAAAGAAATTTGCATGTATATAGAGAAAACATAGATTCAAGGTTATTAGGGTTGCATGTACACTTAGGAAGTGTTAGAATGCTCAAAACCCATCAGTGGTATCAGAGCCTAGGATTGTTTTCTGTATACTTGATGCAAAACTGCTTAAAAATCGAAAATTCTGCACTCTGACGACTGGACTCGCCGAGTCCATGGGGAGGACTCACCGAGTCCATGAACAAATTCATCCTACTCGACGAGTAGAATAATGCACTCGACGAGTAGGAGCGTGCTGGGCAGTTTTTTTTCGAGTTTTGTTGCTGAAAATGGATTAAGATCATTATCCCAATCTGTTTTGGACTTGTAAAATCTGTTTTTCAAAATGATAATGATTATGTTAACCCATTTTACATGACTTTTATCAATTTTCAAGTATTGTATATGTTTATATGATTTTCTTGAAATTGCTTGACATGAATTTGTGTTCATATGAGTTTAGAAGATCATAGGAATTATGTGTAACCTCCATGTGTGTTTAATTCATGATCTTAATGGCTATGATGGTATCCATAACTTGTCCTCAAGTTATGGATAACCAAAAGTCACTTCTTTTAATTATGATTAAAGAACTAAAGAGGTTTCATAAAATGAAGAGTCTTCATTTTTTATGAACCATTAAAACTCATAAGTTACAAATTGAAGAGATTGAAGAGACTTGGAATCGTTTCAAATCTTGCCCTCAAGTTTTGGAATTTGAAAAGTCTTACACTTTAATACTTTAATTCCAAATTAAACCTTAGATTTTTAAAAAGTTTAAAAATCAACACTTATACTATTATTATAATTTTATTATATAGATATGTATAAGAATATGTCATTCTTACCGTTAGTAGGCCTCATTCACGAAGCCGGTCTATAAGGGGGGTATAAGGTTGTTGCCTATAAAATGGTGACTTAATGGGTGTCCACTCTCACCCACCGCTTCCTTGATCGGTGGAGGGTCGTTAGCCGAACGGGTAGGATACGACTTTAAATACTCGTTAAAAGTATAATGAATTATAAAGGAACTATACATTATAAATTCCCAATCTTAGTTACTTTAGGAAAATGTGAAATTGGTGCTAGCCCATAAAATTACACTTTGTACCTTACCAAGTCGTTAGTGGAGCGTGTGTGGTTAACCGGCACACTAACATGGACTAGTAAGAGTGGCAAAGGGTAACTTGACCTTATTATAGATCGGTTGAGCGTGTGTGGTTAACCGGCACATCGATTAGGTAATATTGTTGAGGGTACCAAGTCAATTTGTATGGTTATTCACACCTTGTTTGTGATCCTCGGCATCCCAGTCACAAACTTGAGAGGGCACAATCGAGATTCAAACATGCCATTGAAAAGTTCAATGTATCTCAAAAGATCTAGGAGTTTCAAAACCAATAAAACCTAATAATAAAATATTTCGTTCTTATGGTGGAAATTGGTAAATCGTCATTTACCTACCTTCAAATATTTTATAGTATGGATTACGGCATCCCTCTTCCAACTATAAATAGTTTGTTGGATCCTAGCCTTAATATTTCATTTGGGTGAATTATTAAGGATTCCTAATCTAATGAAACTTGTCTTTCTTTCCTTTCAGATGTCTTCCAACAATGTTTCTGGCTCAAACCCAACACGCTCCTTTTCCCTTATGAACTTGTGTGGTAAGGTCATCTTTGATGGATCCAATTTCAATGAATGGATCAGGAACATCAGAATGATTACCCGCTATGAGGACAAAGAATATGTCCTCGATAGGGAGCTTAAGGTTGTGAATGAAGCCACTGCTACTCCTGAAGAGTTTGCGGAGTTTGTTGCACATGAAAAGGATGCTACTAAAGTAGCATGCATCATGATGGCCACCATGACTCCTGAACTTCAAAAATCCTATGAAGATTTCTACCCCTATGAGATGCACCTGGATCTGATGGAAAGGTACCATCAGAGCGCGCGTCAGGAGAGGTATGAAATCATCTCCTCCATGATAACCGTAAGGGTGAAGGATGGTGAACCCATCACCGGTCACTTGCAGAAGATGCAAAGGTTCGTTGACCGGTTGCTGAAGCTAAATGTTGAGTTTCCTGAGGAAATGGTGATTGACATCATTCTCCATTCCTTACCTCCAAGTTATGATCAGTTTCGTATGACTTATCATATGAACAAGGAGGAAGTCACACTTAGCAAACTTCAAGGACTCTTAAGGACAGCTGAAAATGGCCTTAAGGGTAAAGCGGTTGCTACTTCTACTCCTTCAACAGCCCATGTTCTGGCTATTGGGCAGGGAAAGGGTAAGAAGAGGAAAAGCCCTTCGAAGGGTACCAAGGGTAAGACTCTTGATGGTTCATCTTCAAGTGGGACAAAGAAAGGTCCCATTACTCCTTCTTCAAATCCAAAGGAAGCACAGTGCTTCTATTGCCAGGATAAGGGACACTTCAAGCGAAGCTGCCCTAAATATCTGCAAGATGTAAAGGATGGGAAGGTTAAACCCACCCATGCAGGTATTTACACAATATTGTCTAATAACTCATCTAATGCTAATTCTTAGGTGCTTGATACAGGTTGTGGTATTCACATTTGTACTGATTTGCAGGCACTAAGAAGAAGTGAGCAAGTGGAGCACGGGAAGATAAACTTAGTCATGGGCAACAGGAAAGCATCACCTGTTACCAAGATAGGAGTTTATTCTTTATTGCTTAATAATGGGTTAATGTTAGATTTGAATAAGTGTTGTTACTCGCCCGAAATGGCGAGAAATATTATTTCTTTTCATGGCTTGTACAAACAAGGTTTTTCATTTTCATTTGATAATAAAAATGGTGCTATTAATGTTTATTACAATGATGTATTTTACTTTAAAGCATTACCTTGTGATGGTGTATATGAAGCCGTGAATGTTGTAGACAATCTAGGAAATAATGTGTTGTATATTGATTCTTCAGATAGCTTGGATAAAGCATCCTTGTGGCATTGTCGTCTTGATTCTCCAAAAGGCTGGAGTCTTGGAATCATTTAACCTCAAGTCAGATGATAGTTGCGAGTCTTGTTTACTTGGAAAAATGAAAAAGTCACCCTTCACAGGTACTTGTGATAGGGGTGAAGGTTTGTTGGACCTTGTACACACGGATGTGTGTGGGCCCTTCAAAGTTGCTACAAGGGATGCTAATCGCTATTATGTGACTTTTACTGATGATTACAGTAGATATGGATATATTTACTTAATCAAGCATAAGTCAGAAACCTTTGAAAAGTTCAAAGAGTTTAAGCAGGAAGTGGAGAATCAATTGGGCAGGAACATCAAGATGCTCCGATCCGATCGGGGAGGAGAGTATCTTAGCATTGAGTTCCCTGACTATCTTAAGAAATGTGGGATTGTCTCACAATTGACACCTCCCAGAACACCACAGTTGAATGGTGTAGCTGAGAGGCGCAATCAAACCTTGTTGGATATGGTTCGTTCCATGATGAGTCGAGCTTCGTTACAAATCTCTTTCTAGGGGTATGCCTTAGAGACTGCCGCCCATATCCTTAATCTAGTCCCTACTATAAAGGTTGCCAAAACACCTCACGAGATGTGGACTGGGAAAGTTCCCAATTTGGACCACATCAAGATTTGGGGTTGTGAAGCTTTCGTGAGGCGTGAGACTCATGATAAGCTTGAACCTCGAAGTGAGAGGTGTATTTTCATCGGCTACCCACAGAGATCCTTTGGTTACCTCTTCTACAGACCCAGTGATAATGTGGTTTTTGTAGCAAGAAGAGGAGTCTTTCGTGAGAGAGAATTCATAAGCCAAGGGGACAGTGGGAGGCAAATTGACCTTGAAGAGCTTCAAGAGTCAAGTGGTGAAGGAACCTCAAATGTTATCGACCAACCTGAGGAGGAAACTCCTGTTGATCCGATAGATGAGTCTGTACCTCCAAGACGTTCCACTAGGGTGAGGAATACACCTGATTTTTATTATGGTTATCACATCACCACTGAAGGTGATACATTTATTAGTGATAGTACACTAATAGATTTGGATGAACCTAATAATTACAGGGAAGCCATGGCAGGCCCTGAGTCTGCTAAATGGAAGGAGGCTATGGACAGCGAGATTCAGTCCATGTATGACAATCAAGTTTGGAACTTGGTTGACAATGTACCAGGTCGTAAGATAGTTGGGTGCAAATGGATCTTCAAGAAGAAGACCGACATGGATGGGAAGGTACATACTTACAAAGCGCGACTGGTTGCGAAGGGCTTTACTCAAACTCCGGGAGTTGACTATGATGAGACCTTTTCACCAGTAGCTAAGATTAAGTCTATTAGAGTATTGTTAGCCATAGTTGCATTTCATGATTATGAAATATGGCAAATGGATGTCAAAACCGCTTTCCTTAATGGAAAGTTGGCTGAGGATGTTTACATGGCTCAACCAGAGGGGTTTGTCGATACAAGATACCCTAATAGAGTGTGTAAGCTTGATAAATCCATTTATGGATTGAAACAAGCATCTCGTAGATGGAATCTTTGCTTTGATGAGAAAGTCAAAGAGTTTGGCTTTTCTAGGAGTGAGGATGAGTCTTGTGTGTATGTCAGGGCTAGTGGGAGCATAGTTAGCTTCTTGGTGTTGTATGTGGATGACATACTTCTCATAGGAAACGACGTCCCAACCTTGCAGGAGGTTAAGTCCTGGCTTGGGAAGTGTTTCGCTATGAAGGACCATGGGGAAGCTACCTATATCCTAGGGATAAGGATATTGAGAGATAGGAGTAAGAGACTAATTGGACTTAGTCAAAGTACTTACTTGGATAAGGTGCTGAAGAGGTTCAGCATGCAAGAATCCAAGAAAGGGGAATTACCCATCCAGGGTAATGCCAAGCTGAGTAAGACTCAGAGTCCGAGTACAGAGGCTGAGATAGCTGAGATGAGTCATATACCATATGCTTCCGCTGTGGGCTCGATCATGTATGCTATGACTTGTACTCGCCCTGATGTGGCCTTTGCTTTGAGCATGGTCAGTAGATATCAAGGGAACCCTGGTAAGGCACACTGGACAGCAGTAAAGAACATTCTCAAGTATCTGCGGAGGACTAAGGATTGGGTCCTTACCCTCGGAGGCAGTGATGACTTGAGAGTGGAAGGATATAGCGATTCTAGCTTCCAGACTGATAGGGATAATTTCCGCTCTCAGTCAGGCTGGGTCTTTATCCAAAATGGAGGGGCAATTACTTGGAAAAGTTCCAAGCAGGAGACAGTAGCTGATTCTACTTGTGAATCAGAGTAGATAGCAGCAAGTGAAGCAGCTAAGGAGGCGATATGGCTAAAGAACTTCATCGAAGACCTTTGAGTTGTACCAGCTATAAAGGAGCCAATGGAAATTTTCTGTGACAGCGAAAGTGCGGTTGCTTTGGCTAAGGAACCGAGAGATCACGGGAGATCTAGGCACATTGACAGAAAATACCATTTCATCAGACATCGAATAGAAGAAGGACTCCTCGTGGCTAAGAGGGTATCATCAGATGAGAACCCGGCAGATCCCCTCACGAAGGGACTGAGCAGGGTTAAGCATTTACAGCATGCGAGGCGCATTGGGCTGAAGGATGATATTAGTTTCAATAATTAGATTCCTGAAACTTGTAAAATGTAATTGACATTTTATGATAAATAAAAGTTGTTATTTATTTATGAGTAAGGTGTTACTATCTTGTGTTGATTGTTTACTATGTTTCAATTTTGCATGTTTTTACTTCCAGAATAATTATGTTATTATTCAAACCATCCACAGTCAGTCAAACTTTGGAAGTAAGTATTGATTTAAGACTGTCATGAATTTGGCTTGTATGCTTTGTCTAAAAGTGCTTTGGACAATGCAATGGTTGCTACAACATTCATGAGTACTCATAAAGGCTGAGTATTGGATCCAACCAACGCTCACTTGCATCACTTCATGGAATTTATCTCGAGTGATCGTGAGACGGTAATATCATATAAATCTTCAAACCTAGAGATATGAGTTGTTGACTATGAGTTGGTTATTCATTGATTGCACGAAAACGCATTGGTAACTCGATGTCATAAAACGTGCCTTTGTGAATAATTCAACAAGAAGTTAGTACAAGCATATCAGTCGAAGTTTATCTGTTCCTTCTAGAAATAGAAGCGATATCTGGGCCCCTCGATGATTTGGTTTTGACCTATGTACCGGGCCCGGTCAGAACCTAATTGATGTGTTCAATTTAGTTCTATGTCGAAACAAATCAGAGATCGAGAAACAAATGCTGGACAATAAGTAAGACCATATTCCATGTGTTTGTCCGGCTGATGTCATGAGAACAGAGGATTATATGATCACTTATCTTAAATGGCGTATCATCATCATCTCAGTTCCGAGAGACTTTGAAAGAGCTACGATTGCTAGTCGGATTTTGAAGTCATATTTGCAAATATAGTTATTAGACTTATCCAAGTGGAGACTGTTGGATATAGTGTCTAAGTCCATAACTTTATTTGGTATGTACTTGACCCGACCCGGCATGGTCCATTTGGGTTGCATGGCATTGCAATACTTGGATAGACTAGATGAGAGAATAAGACACTTATGATTATTAATATATTATAAGTTCTAATATATTAATAATAGTATTATTTAATTAGTATTGATCAAGTATTAATCTAGTATTAATTTGGTGATCAAAGTGAGACTAATTAAATATATAGGGTTGATTATGACAATCATCAATTCTTTTATGGTGGATTAATGATCCATGGTTTATGGGTTTGGTTATAACCATATGGAGCTCCATGGATAGTCCATGGGAGTTACAAACCCATGGGTCATGAGAAATCAAGAGTCATGACAATTAAGGGCATTCATATGTAAACCCTAATTGTGACAACACTATAAAAGGAACCCTATGGCTAGCAAAATGGTGACCTAGTTTTTCTAGTGAGGGCATAACCGATTTTCAAGTGTAAGAAGTATTCTCTCAAGTTATTCCAAGTCTTGTGGTGTTGTGTGAAGCATTTGAGGCACAATATTTGGGGTGCTAGGCTCACAAAGTCTTGAAGGAATCCAAGCAACAACAAGGTATGTATTTCTACTAGTTTTATGTTCTATGTAATCCCCATGCCATGCTAATTAGGAAATAACCTTCAAAAAGAAATTTGCATGTATATAGAGAAAACATATATTCAAGGTTATTAGGGTTGCATGTACACTTAGGAAGTGTTAGAATGCTCAAAACCCATCAGTTGGTTACAACAGCGTCTGACATCTACAACTATCACGTCTATCAAGGCTACTTTATCGGGATATGGAAACGTCTAAGTGTGATTTTCTCTCACCTATCATGACATATAGAAGGGGTTTTCGACGCTTTATTTCCTCTCACTGCTTACAAAGAATTCAAAAATCTCTCAAAGCAAAAAACCTTTTTCTCTCACTGTTCATTGTCGTCTTCAACCTCTTCCATGGCTGGTTCATCTGAGACTACGTCTTTTGCTGATCAATCCATCTCTGTGGTTTTGCTGAATGTGAAACCAGGGCAGAATTTGATCATCGATCTTACTGCCTCATGCCACAATGAAGCCCTACGCCCAATGATTGAGTGTTTGTGTTTCTCGCCACTGGCTCAAGCTTTGACCAGGGCAGAATCCATTCCTCTCATCCATCTCTCAAAGGCGTATTTATCTGCTACTTATGTTCTTGTTGATGATGTGATCAACTTTGAGGTTGATTCTCAAAAGACCTCCATCACTAAATCTCGATTTTGCAGAATTCTAGGGTTTGATACCACTGAAGGGCTTGTCGATCCAAACTCAATTTCTTCTACTGATCTAATCCATATGTTCTACCAAATGGGTTACCTTGGGGAAATCACATTGCTATCCAAGTTCAAGAAGCCTAATCTTCCTACTATGTGGAACGGGTTTTTCACGTTACTGTTCAAGAGTCTTTCTGAAATGGTTGTAGGCTCTGACAGTGCGAGTAAGCTTTTCTACACAATTCTTTATGGTCTCTATCATGGTATCAACTTGGATTATGGGTCTATCCTCTAGACACAACTAATTCAGAGCACTACATATTCTACTCGCAACACTGAGATCTCTTGCGCTCAGTTTTGGTCCATAATTGTCCACATAGCCCTTGTACACTTCAAGATTCCTTTTGCAAATGATGTGATTGTTGTTGCTATTCCAATTCTACAGACATCGTCCTTCATTGTGTTTGACTCCTCCAAATTTTCTTTTGTTGGATCGATTCTGGAGGTCATGGTCGCCAAAGTGCCTAAAGACAATGTGATCATCAATGACTACTGGACGCAACCTCCTTCTGGTCCATGTCCTATGTCTGATGATTTACGAACGACGATAGAAGAGGCCAACAAACCAAAAAGAGGTGGAAAGCATAAAGGAAGAGCAGGTCCGTTTGAGGTTGTTAAAACTCCTAAGAAGAAGGTCAAGAAACAGGCTCAGAAACCTAGATCTCTGAGTCCAGAAGTCTAGGAGGATTCAGAATCACAGACCATTTCGGATTTCCTAAGGGATGATACCATCCACCATGAAACCGAAGATATTGTTGCTACCTCGGAACCTCAAACCTCCACACCAATTCTGAATGTATCTACTCCACCCTTTCTACTATTCGCTTCTCTGATTTCTTTAAGATGAATTCTCCAACTTCATCTCCGATCACCTCTTCCACTCCAATCATCACCTCTATACCAATTTCCATTGCTCCACTACCAAAGTTTTCTGTGGGTGTTACTCTTCCACAAATTTGTGTTCCTTTTTCTACCCCAATCTTTTTCGAATCCACTGCTACAACCACAACCTCCACAGCAGTACGAACACCCAAAGTCCTTGTCACCAAATCTGTTTCAGAGGAGGTACACACTTCCGGTATTCCAGTCCACGTATTTGATACGGGGGCTAATGCCAATATAGGTGTATCCAAGGGTCCAACCACATCTTCTTCTCCTCCTCTACGAGATGATGACTCAGATCTCATTCTTGGAGATGACTAAGATAATCTTCAAGATTTTGCTTTTAGTCCCTTTACATTTCAGCAAGAGAGTGATGACGACAACGCCCCAATGACAAAAGGGCAATTCAAGACCCTCAATGAAAAATTGAATAGTCTCATGGAGTCTTCAAAATCTTCGTCCAATTATGAATATATGCACAAAACTCTTCAATCCACGGTCGAGACCCTGACCAAGGAGAATGCCAAAGCGCTTGCTGCATCCACAAAGCCAGTTGAAGCTTCTGAGAAGACTGTTCAAGATACGACCGGAAAAGTCGAAAAACTACTTGCTGAAGTGACAAAGTTTATGGCTGACTTTTGCAATTCTTCTGATCAAAACACAGAAGCAGCCAACAAAGTCATTACGAGTCTTGGTACCACTCTTCAAACTGAAAAAGAAGCTCTGTCCAAAGTTTGTTCCGATCTTCAACCTGACGACACTCAGTTGAACGCTTTAATTGTATCAAAAATTGAGCAGCTTCAGAAAGATCTTGTTGCTGAAAATGCAATCATGGATAAACTGGCTCAGAAGACTGAAAAAGAGAAAGTTCTATCAGTCAAGATGCACTACACAACCAAGTGCTTAGATGACTTGGATCTGAGAAGACCGTCTTCCGAAGCTGTATTTCGGAAATTAATCAATACCTACAAAGGCTGTTGGAAACTCGCGACTCAATGCTTACCATTTCGGTCCGACAACACCTCTCAGTAAAGCTCAAACCTGTCTTTGCTCTACTAAATCAATTGGAAGGTGTTTTGGGGAGTGATGCTCTTCCAAAACAAGGGGAGAACAGGTTAATCAAGAAAAGATTCAGAAGGAACAACCTCAACCAAAGCAGACGACAGAAGATCATCAAGATAAAAAAACCGAAGGTTGACCAGAAGGGTAATGTAGCTTCTAGGTCAAAAGGAAAAGAAAAGATTGTTGATAATGAAGATGAAGAAGAAGAATTGTCTGAAGGTGAAAAGCTTGTGAGGAAGAAAAGAGATAAGTAACTTGATAACTTGTTACATCTTACAAGAGAATTAGAAGCTAAAGAGGCTGAAGCGAAAAATGCAAAAATTGCTCTTGAGACGCACAAGACTTTGTTTCCACCTTGGACATTAGAGTGAATGCAGAAGGAAGCAATTAAAGATCCGAGCATTTTATGGTTGGAGCCTACTATATCATTTGAGTTGAACAATGCTCCGGACTCTCAATGTGATTTTCCGATGACACCTCGATCCTTTCTGTTCAGATGTTTCGAGAAAATTGAAAAAGCTCCTCTCTCGGATTATGACGTTAATAACATGCTTATCTCCTTCTATCTCAAATATCCCAAGCCTTAATTTCAGACATGGAGCTTAAATAAAATTGTTGTTGTGAAGGTGTATGCACCTATTGAGACTGAGAGCTTCATAAATATTAAGTTCAAAGCATTCTGAGAAGCTAATCGTACCGAATATGTGTTCACGCTGGCTGACTTACCGTGTATCAATCCTTTTGATTGGCTTTCCTTGTTTCTGATTTTATCCAAGGATGAACAGAAGTTTGAACTAATTATTGGCCATTTGAAACGAATGCTTATTTGCTACATTCTCGAAGTAGCAAAAATGAATGTTGAGATAGCTTCGGTTCTGCAGAAGAAGCCGGTTGCAAACCAGATAAGGATACGAAGGATCTGAGTAAGAAGAAGCTGGGCACAATTAAGAAATCTAATTGGAGTGTGGTATACCAGCGAAGGGATGGTCTGTTAGGTCACATTTAGACGGTTTGGGCTAGGCATTTATCTTGTATAAGTCTTGATTAGGTTTTGGTCATGTGTTTAGGTGTTTTTGGCTGGTGTTCACGGTTGTAAGGTGTTTACGGCCGTGAACATGTTCACGGCCGTGATGTTCACGGCCGTGAACCCGTTTGCGGTTGGTCATGTACTATATATAGTGTCAGATCGTATCAGATCTGTAAGTGAGTGAGTCAGACGTGTATGTGTGTGTTTTTCAAGGTGTACCAGACGTTTACGGCCCTGCTATAAAACGTGTGCATTGCTTGATTAATTCCTTCTTCTACTCCATTCTAGTGCTTGATTGTTCATTGCTTGATCCATTGTTTGATCACTGGTTTGGTTCTAGATTTGTGGGACTTTACATGGTTCGAAGCTTCAGAAGTGTTTGTTCGTTTTGAATGACAAACATCTTTACTCCACAGTTACGCTGAACAACATTATGGGATTGGTTGAAGCTAGCAAGGTAAATACAACTGTGGATCTGAAATGCTTTACAGATATGATCCAGTGGTATCTTATGGTCCGAAACACTCTTCTTAACTTGATGCCAAGATTGTTCAAGGTGCAGAAGAAGCAACCATAAAGAGACTCCTTCCTTATTTGACACATAGGGGGAAATTGTTGGGTTATTAATGTATTGTGTCAAAGTGTTTTGTACTAGAATAGTCTCATTTATAACGGGTTGGGGTTGTCCATCAGTGTTTATGTTTTTCTAGGGTTAGACTACTTATTGTGCATGCTGTATAGTTTTAGGGTTAATGGTTTTATATTACTCTACTTACTTTTATAGAAAAGTTCACGTTGAACTCTTCTGAAGCTTTGATAATATTAAGCATTCAACACATCTTTGATCATTGCTCTTGTTATTTGATTCACTCTACTGTTTAGAATCTATCGATCTTAAGTTTTATTGTTTCCACATTAACCACGTAATTTCCAACATGGTACACGATGTTTAGTGTAACGTCCCAAAAATAAGACCTGGAAATTTTCATTTTTAGATTAATCAAACAGTAAATCATATCATTTTCATAAAACCAGGGTAATCAAATTTTTATCAATACATCATCATTATCAGAGTAAATCACAGAATGCGGAATCGAGTGGTGTGTGCTCTACAATCATCCCGAGCTCTTCCCTTTGAAAACAGAAGTACATGAAGTAAGCACAAAGCTTAGTGAGTTCCCAAAAAATACCACATACCATACATACATAAATAAACACATAATGGGCCCCACCCTGTCATCGGGCCCCGCCCGGCATCGAGACCCGCTCGATATATAGTTTTGGCAGTCATCGGGCCCCGCCCAGTAAACATATGAAACATATAATCATATAAAAATACAAACACATGCAAAAATCACAAAGATAATAGCATATCGTACAATCATCGTGTAACATCCCAAAAATACAGGCCAAAAATTTCATTTTTAAATACGTTATTATAAAACCAACAGTATAATAAAACATCCATAATATCATGTCATGTCAAAACCAAAGTAGAAATAATCAAAACATGTTATCATAAAATAATATCAGAGTGTAATCCCAAAGATCTCATGTGCGGAAAATCATAGTGTGATGCGCTGCGATCGAGCCGACTCCTTTCCTTTGAAACATAATACCTGAAACCAAAACTGTAAACCGTAAGCACGAAGCTTAGTGAGTTCCCCAGAGCATACCCCACACACAATCCACATAACACATATCATATTAGATATAGAAGCTACATATACCACATAAGCTATACATACATAAAATCTGTAAGAATGTCATGGGCTACCCCACATGGTCTTTACCTAGGAATGCCATGGGCTACCCCACATGGTCTTACATCCAATGCCATGGGCTCCCCCACATGGTCTTTACCTAGGAATGCCATGGGCTACCCCCACATAGTCTTACATCCAATGTCATGGGCTCCCCCACATGGTCATTACCTAGGAATGCCATGGGCTACCCCACATGGTCTTACATCCAATGCCATGGGCTCCCCTATATGGTCTTTACCTAGGAATGCCATGGGCTACCCCACATGGTCTTACATCCAATGCCACAGGCTCCCCCCGGGGTCTTCCCTGCCAATATCATATATAATCAAATAGCATAACATGTGCCACAGAAATATCTATACATAACACGTACATAAACCTGTAAGGATGCCGTGGGCTCCCCCCAGGGTCTTATACCATTGTGTCATGGGCTACCCCACATGGTATTTCCATGCAAGTATCACAAAGACAACTAGCATACCACATATCATATAATTACTAGCATACAACCTAGCATAAAGCTAACTATCGTACTACATAACATAAAATGGGCCGGCCTTGGTCCCTTAGACCCATTGGTATGGTGAGAAGACTCACCTGACATTGCTGAAGCCCCGCCGATAAAACTCCCCTTGCTGGTTGACAGATTCCTGAACTGTCAACATCAAACAATACCCAATTAATAATTGGGTTCCAACACATAACCACAACTCAATACTTGGGGTAAAAGACTACTTTACCCTAACTAAGCTTTATTCAATTCAAGACCCCATTCAAAGCCCAAAAGCCACCCCATGGACAAAAGCCCAACACATGGCCCAATTTTCCAAATTGGGCCCAAACCTCTATACAGGCTTATCTTAAGGCCCAACGACTTATTCCAGTCCAAATGATTGGCATTCTGATGGTCCAATAGCTAATAGTCCTCAAGGCCCAATTATGACCCACTTATGGCCCAATTTTCCAAATTGGGCCCAAGCCTCTCTAATGGGTCCTATCCTAAGGCCCAACAACATATTCTTGTCCATATGATTATTCTTGGATGGCCCATTAATAAGCCCATCATCAAAGCCCAATGGAAAGGCCCAACTCAAGGCCCAAGTGAACTTAGGGTTTCACATAAAATGATGATTAGGGTTAAGTTTTCCTACTTAACCCATTAAGGACTTCATCCATTAAGTCTAATATTGACTTAGGTTGCTTGCAAATGATTATTAACTAATATATTAAATTCATTAAATAATTTCGATGCGGTCCCGATAAGTCCCAAATTAGGGTTTCATTGCATTAAGGTTTTCCAAACCCTAATTAGGGTTTCCAACCCATCTTAGCCCAATAGGCCCAAAATCAAGTCCTTAAGCCCATTAGGGTTTCGTTAGGTCAATTAGTGTTTTGCTAGGCCCATTAGGGTTTCACTAATCGGGCACCACCCACTACCACCTCGGGTAGTGGTGGTCAACGGTGGCTCACGGCGGCGGCCACCACCTCATAGTGGTGGTTAGGGTTTCTAGTCCAATCGAGTCCAAGCATCCCAAACAACATCCAAACACAAATAAGCACACCGCCGCCCAACGTCGCGGCTGGTGGCGGCAGGAGGCGGCAGCCACCACCTCACATTGGTGGTTGATTTCTTTCTTTTTATTATTCTAGCTCCGGTTACAATGTTACAATGAAATACCAAATGTACACACACACAAGCTAAAAATACACCCACCCACGGTGGCACATGGCGGCACAACGGCGGCGACGACAGTAACAGACACCATGGCCGGCTGCCATGGTGGTTTTTCTCGGGTTCCGGCCAACCGAGTATCCAGATTCACACCACGATGGAGCAACGACCCACATGACACGAGATGCAACACAACAGTAGTACACGCACCTCCTTGACCGGAAAATAAACTCAACACCCACCTACGGTGGGCAGTGGAGGCAGCAGCATAATCAACGGCAACAACAACAACTTTGACACCGGCAGCGGCCTAAAACCCATCCCCAATCTTCGACGGTTTCCCCCCCTTCGGCCGCCCACGACGTCACAAGCAGCGACTGTGGCGTTTGGGTGGCGAAGTAGCAGCGACAACGTAACAGTGGGACGACGACGCCAATCCTTGGTGGTCATAGGGATCCAACAGCGGCGGCAACTCCAGTTTGCGAAGTAGCGGGTGGATGAAACCTCACGTGGCAGCGACTGAAGAGGGAAAAGGAGAAGAAGAACGGAAGTCCGGAGGTGTTGACGTCGGATGGTGGTCGGAGACGACATAGCGGTGGCGCCGACGGGGAGGCATAAGGGTGGAGAGGTGGCGGCTGGGAATAGTTGACATTAGGGTTAGGGTTCGCTTGTTTAAAGATGGAGGCAGCCGGTTAAGCATTTTCCCATGATTACAGATTCGGTCCCTCCCTCCCCTTTTTCTTAAAAAGGAGTCCATATGTTACCCTTTCTACCCTGACCTCGGAAATCCCTTGCAAAACGGTCAGGAATTTACCTAACAGCCCCCCCCCCTACAAATTGTTTCCACAAGAAGTCCAGAATTTATTCTTTTAGCCCTTAGCATTCTAAATTCATTTCGATTTAAGTCCAATGGTCAAACTTCAGCCATATTTACGCTTCTAGTCCCTTCACCTCTCATTCTTTTCAACTTAAGTTCCAATAATTTCTACGGAGTCCCTTTCTTCATAAATTTTTACGAGCTGAGTGCGAAACTAAAACTTTTAATCCCCCGAATTCTAAAATTATGACAATTAGCTCCTCGAGACCAACACCTTGCTAAATAATTATTAATTTTATGCTATTATTCATTCATTAATTATCTTATTTATTAAATAAATAAACGGGGTGTTACAACTCTCCCCCACTTAAATTAGATTTCGTCCTCGAAGTCATTCCTTACCCTTCCTTACACGCTCACCACTCTAGTAATACGGTCTCAACTCCGAGCATACCCCCAACCTTCCCAAGGCATTCTAAATCATCCCTCGCAGGGTTCTAAAACCCGGAAATGAACGAAATCTTTGCAACAAGATCACATCTACTCCGTCTGGAATCTGCTGTCTCGGGATGGTCTGAATCCCTAACAAACCACTCATAATGAATCATTATCATTGAATCCAGTCCGTTCATCCCTTGACAGACTACTCAGGTTCCCACAATAAAACAGGTTCACAGACCTAATTATCCCTGCAAATCACTTACACTTGGCCAAGGCTCAGCTAATCCCGCTGTAAGTGACTTGTCACTCCCCAATAAACCAGCTATTCCGTGCGTACTTTCAACCTAAAACACAAATACTAACACTGACTAAACGCAGAAACTGCCCGAACACTGAACTTCCTGAAGCAGTATGTTGCCACATGGCTGTTTTCCAAAATCTAATGACACCTCCCTGGTCTCAATTCGTTCACCAATCATCTGAAACACCGGGTTCCAGCCCGGTTGCGGAGCCAAAGGGCTCCCTACTTAGTCGACTCACACGTCTTCTGAACGAAATCCTTCTCTGGAACTAGTTGCCACTAGTTATCATGCCACTGTGGCTCTAACAACCTCCTGATCCAACCGATCGGGTCCATGCGTCGAATCCTGACATTACCGAATCCAAGGCTAAAGGTGATTGCTACCCAACCAATGGTAGCCTAATATACCAAATGACCTTACGCAGTCCATTACTTCCCTGATCTCATAACCGTAGGGGCGATCCTATAGGCTTATCACTGTCTCAACCAGATATAATCCATCTGGGAAATTCCGAAATCCAACCCATGGATTTTCCATATCCTCACTGCTACACCCGAACTGGTAGGTATTGTTGTTCCTTCCGCGTCCTAACGAAGCACTCATGCTATCTACCAACCATGTGAAGGTTGCGGCTACACCCACAGACTTACATCACTCTAGCACTATCTACTAACCCTGTGTATGCTACAGCTGCACCCGTAGACTTACAACACTTCTAACACTCTCTGCTGCTAGCGAATGCTACAGCTACCCCCGTAGTCTTACAACACTTTCCACACCGGGTCGAACACGCACTCGACCTAACACTCAACTGAACCTGAGTCCTAACTAGAGGTCTGACCTGGTTCCCGAAACCTGCTACCTGATGCCAAGGAAAAACATAAACCAAAAGTTGAAACGTTTTCTAAACTTCCAAGTCACCCAATCCTCCACCTAGATGGCCACTCGACCGTCTTTCCCCCTAACGGGGATGCGAAACTCATCCGAGTTTCACACCTATTTCTGCTTCTGGATACCTGATCGATTCTCCCCCACTTAGCTTCGGCTAAGTCTTCACGGCTCGTGAGAATTGAAGGATTCACAATCCTTCTTGCTTTCTAATATCCCACTGATGAAAACCTGTGCTTACTAATGCTAGCGATCAATTGCCGGTTACACCCTAAGATCGCCCATCCTCTGAATTATTGAAGAGTACTCTTGAAATCTGGTTTAGTCTGACCCTTTAATCCATCCCCCGTGCTGACAACTGGAGGCCTTAATCTTTACCCTGGCTGACGAGTTCTCGTTCCCACTTTCATTCTTGCAGTATCACTAAACTCTAACCTAACACAACCCATGCAAAAATGCAATTCTCTTGAACATTCAATGACCGAACACCCATACATCTAACACTCGCAACTGAATCCACTATCTTCATGCTACCAGTCCTTCCTTAGCAATGGCAGTGCCTTAAACTCTAAAGTTCTTCCATAGACAGCTGACGACCATACCCAAACAATGACAGAACTACTGAACTCTAACTTCCCTGGAGAACTATCCCTTTAACTCTGACTCGATATCCTCTGAACACTACTTCTACATAGATCCCGACAAGGATCCAGAATGATAACGGTACACGCGGAACCCACTTCGCAAGCTACATCCCTCTGTAGGTTCATCAATGACTTTTCGGCATGCAGGAAGATATACATGATCCTTGATAACCCAGACAATAGCAGAAACCGACCCGAGATCTGGCTTATCCAAACTCACTCACAATTCCAAAGCGATACGTATTCCCAACGTCCACCTAATAGCAGTAGATGATGACATACCCGCAACATCCGGAGGAATCCTGATCTCCTTCTGCTGACATGATCAACCCCGCTACCCTGTAGCAGCCTAAACCCTTAGAGCGACAAACTACCTTGTGAAATTTCCCGCACGTGCTGCACTGACTCTGGCCATGCTGGCCTTTTAACCGATGATCAGAAGTCATGGGTCTCTTCCCGGGACCCTCTACTATACGCACCTAGCGCGAACCTCTCTTCTCAAGGTGCTTCAACTCGATCTCGCATCTGCAATCTTTTGGAAATCATATGCTTCAGGTTTTGACACCCTGCCACGCTCACTAACTCACTTGCCAATGGCTAAGCTGCAACAACTGGAACATCCTCTGTCCCCAAACCGGGTCACAAACTTCTCCCCGAAGCTTCTCAGATTCTGCAAGACTCTCACCGATTCGAGTATGGATCCTATGCTTTCAGCAGTACGGGCCCAATACTACCTTCGACACCTATCCATACTTTCCTCGACAGTCCTCCCGAATCCTCCAAGTCACTTCCTCAAACTGATGCACCCAAGTCTCACTAGTCTTCACTACTAACCTGCTGAATCATATCCTAGGCTTTCCTAGGTTCCCGACCTCGCCATGCCATCAGCTGCTGAAGAACTCCCCATGATGCCAGCCATCCACCTCCTGGATATCGTCACATCCACTTAGTAGCTAACTCCCATCACTCAAGAGTTCTACAAAGCACAAAGCAAGCAGCATTCGTGCAGTAGCACTCCGATCCAAAGAACTATCGTAGAACATTCCACCCACATACCATAACTCGTGCTATCTACATCCATCCATCCTCATTTTCGGCTGCCTTATGCATGCAAATTATACACAGAACAAGATCTAATAGACTGTCGAATAATAGAATCTACCCTAGGACCACAACCAGACATGGAACAGGAAATAAGGCCAAATCATTTATTCTAAGGCTATAAGATCCTAACCGTATACAATTTTAAAATCATACACGTAGCAGTTACTAATACCAATAATCATTCTCATTCCAGCATGGCATCCAGTATCTCCAAGGCAACAAGCATCACATATCAGACCAAATCTATCGCTGACTACTCAACACTAGCATGCAAGTCTACCAGCTCATATAACATATAAAGGCATCTCTCCTAGCCTTAAATAGCATACGATTCACAGATTCATAATCAACACATAACAGATAGCAAATGTGGGTATTCTGGGGAAACTTACATGAGCTCGGCTGATTGCACGCATCACACACCTTGTTCTTTTCAAAGTTCTTTTCTCTTTTTAAACCTTTTTTTATAAAATGATTTTACTTTTGAAATTTTCATACCAAGTCCTTAGTTTGAGTTCAGACACACCCGAGAGTGTGCTCGAATCCCTCAAACCAAGGCTCTGATACCAACTTGTAACATCCCAAAAATACAGGCCAAAAATTTCATTTTTAAATACGTTATTATAAAACCAATAGTAAAATAAAACATCCATAATATCATGTCATGTCAAAACCAAAGTATAAATAATCAAAACATGTTATCATAAAACAATATCAGAGTGTAATCCCAAAGATCTCATGTGCGGAAAATCATAGTGTGATGCGCTGCGATCGAGCCGGCTCCTTTCCTTTGAAACGTAATACCTGAAACCAAAATGGTAAACCGTAAGCACGAAGCTTAGTGGGTTCCCCAGAGCATACCCCACACACAATATGTTGGATGAATGTCTAAGTCCATAACTATATTTGGTATGTACTTGACCCGACCCGGCATGGTCCATTTTGGTTGCACTTCACCGGAACAATTTATATGGATAGTCTTTTGAAAATAGTATATTTATGATTTATATTAATATATTATAAGTTCTAATATATTAATATGGAATCATATTATTTAATTAGTATTGATCAAGAATTAATTTAGAATTAATTAAGTGATCAAAAAGAACTAATTAAATATGGACTCTTATATATATGGAATGGGCCAAGTTCATTTAGGTTGGGCTAAGCTTTCATGGATGGTCCATGTAGCTTTTAACCCATGGATCCTATGTAAATGAAAGGTCATGGGTATTAGGGTTTACATGGATGTAACCCTAATCCTCCATAATATATAAAGGGGTCCTTGGCTCACAAAATTGGGACAAGTGTGTGAAAATAAGAGTGGGCCGATTTTAGTGTGCATACACATTCTCTCAAGTTCTTCCAAGGTGTTTTGGTGATTTGTGATTCCATTTGAGGCTTCCACACTATTGGGGCTAAGCTCTTAAAGCTTGAAGACATCAAGCTACATCAAAAGGTATGTCATCTAACTAGAACTTTGTAGTATAGGTGCTTCATAATATGCTAGTTAGGATGAAACCTTGGAATAGTTAATATTTGCATGTATAATAGAGAAAACATAGATCCAAGGTTTATAGGGTTGCATGTACACCATAGGAGTGTTAGAATGCTCAAAACCCAACAGTGGTATCAGAGCCATGGGTTGTTTTCTGTTATATTGATGCAAATGTTTTATTTTCAAGTTGAAAAAAAAAAGAAAAAAAAACATGACGTTTGTCAAATTTTAAGATAATTACTTGTTTTGTGAAAAATAAATTATTTGTAAAATTTGAATCATTTGTTATATGAGTTGAATTAGGTCAAATTTAGTAAAAGATAAAATGATATGATTATTTTATTAGTTTTAAAAGTTTGATCTAAATGTTTTAAGGAGTTACATATTTTGTCATAAAATTTTGGAGCTCAAAAGTTTTTTTTAAAGTTGTGATCTTAAGGGTTTTTGAAACTTCCATAAGTTATGGATATGAAAGTTTTTTTTTAAAAAAAAAAATTTTGATTCAAAGTTTTTATGGAGTTACAAAATTTGGTGTTAATGTATTAAAGAATTCCATAATTTGTTCTTAAGTTGTGGAACATGGAAAGTTTCATCATAAAACACCATTAATTCCGTAAGTTATGGAATCCAAAGGTTTTCAAGAATTACAAAACTTGCACTCAAGTTTTGGAATTTGAGAAAAGTTTTTTATGAAAAAAAGAATTGAATTCTAAAACTCTTGGGTTCATAACTTAAACAATTAATTAAATGGTTTTAATTTTGAGTTTAATAATTCGAATTATGATGTTTTGCTGAATAATTCAAATTAACTCTTATGGACTTTATTAATAGTTAATTAAAACGTTTAATTAAAAGAGTATTATTAATCCATAAATATATGGTTTGAGTTTAATTAAATTAAAAGTCTAGTTTAATTAATAGATTAAACCACCAAGTATTTTAAATGTCTAAAATACACCCTTATACTATTATAATATTAAAAGTTTAATATATTATATGTATAAGAGAAAGTCGTCTTACCATTAGTAGGCCTCATTCACGAAGTCGGTCTATAAGGGGGGTATAAGGTTACTGCCTATAAAATGGCAGTTTAATGGGTGTCCACTCTCACTTACCGCTTCCTTGACCGGTGGAGGGTCGTTAGCCGAACAGGTAGGACAAGGACTATAATTCTCCCTTCATTATAAGTATAATGATAAATACTAAGTAACTAAACACTTATAAATTCTCAATCTTAGTTACTTAGGAAAATGTGAATAAGGTGCTAATCCATGAAATTACACTTTGCACTTTGTTTAAGCTGTTAGTGGAGCGTGTGTGGTTAACCGGCACACTAACCTGGACTTAACAAGGTAGGCAAAGGGTAACTTAATGTTTATCATAGTATCGTTGGAGCGTGTGTGGTTAACCGGCACATCGATTGAGGGGTAAATATAAAGGGTACCAAGTATATTTGCATGGTTACTTCACACCTTGTTTTGTGATCCTCAGCATCCCAGTCACAAAACCTGAAGGGCACACTCGAGATTGAAACATGCCATTGAAAAGTTCAATGAATCTCAAAAGAATCTAGGAGTTTCAAAACCAATTAAAACCTAATAATACATTTCGTTTATCTTGGTGGAAATTGGTGAATCGTCATTCACCTACCTTCAAATATTTTATAGCTTGGATTACGGCATCCCTCTTCCAAGTTATAAAATAGTTTGTTGGGTCCTAGCCTTAATATATCATATTGGGTGTTATATTAAGGACTTAAATCAACTTTACGTGAATTTCTCCCATTGTTGATGTCTGGTTTAGACAACCAAGTTTTCCTAATGAATATGACTTCCCGAGTTTGGCTCATGGAAGTCATACTTCTCTTCCTCCACCTCCTCCAATTATTCTCCCTAACCCACAAGTTCAAGGTCACTCAAGCCCTAATGGCAAGCAAGGTCTATGTGTGATCACATCTTAGAGATGAAGTCACATATTGACAAGCCGGGAGAGTTGGGTGTCAAAGTCTTCAGAAAGTTGGATGTTCAATCACTTTCTAAGTCACATAGTGAGTTCCTTTGGGACTACTATGAAACAGACTATGACATGAACCTTAATGATCATATCTATTTGCTTGGTGCTGCTGAATCAGCAATGATTTGGAACGATAGTAAAGCAAATTTGATTAGAAGATCAACTTCCCAAAAACTTTATGGACAGTGACAATGGTGACACTGGAAATCCAGAAAAAGCATTCTCTTCCCAATGGAAAGGGATTGGCCATAGTCAACCCGGTTGACCAAATGGTAAAGAGAAAGGGTAAGTCTGAGATAGTCCCATTACCAAAGGGTCCATACGTTTATTTTGCCAAAGGAAGGGGCGTTGATTGCAAAGCTGCCAAATTTACCTAAGGATGTTAAAGTCAATAAGTTTGACTCTACATCAGGTAGAGCCCATTATCTAACTCTGTTAAGTTCTATTCTGAGATCCTCATTACATGATGTGACTGTGTCACATGTTGATGTTTTAAGAATCAAAGAATAGAGAGAAATCTTAAAGGAAGTATATGTTGATTCTGATCGCGAAGGTGGATTTCGATCGCATCAGAATTTTGAGCAATTGCTTAAGAAGTTATGATATATTGCTAAGGAATAGATAACAACAATTTTCCATGTGGATTGTAAGGATAAATTTTTTCGCAAAGTTTTAAAATAAAAGAAAATTGTTTAATTTTATTTATTTGAAGTATCCTTACAATGGCATTTGTGGAAAATTCAAGTATAAAGTTGATAAAACCGAAACAATGAATAATGAGTAATCAGTATGGTGATAAATAAAAGTGTTTATTTATATTCATAGGGTTTGATACCATATTTGATTCATTTATTCTTGTGTTTCACTTTGCATGTTTTGACTTCCAGAATAACTAAGTCGCTCTTCCTGAATGATTAAGTTATTCAAACCATCCACAGTCGGTCATATGTTGGAAGTAGATATGAATCAAGACTGTCATGGGTTGGTTTGTAGAGGTCCAAGTTGGTGGACAAAGTGGTGCTACAACACTCATGAGTGCTCATAAGTTCTGAGTATTGGATTCAACCCGCGCTCATTTGAATCACTTCATGGATTTTATCACGAGTGATCATGAGACGATAATATCTTATATTCTTCAAACCTAGAGATATGAGTTGTTACTATGAGTTGGTTATACATTGATTGCACGAAAACGCATTTGGTAACTCGATGTTATAAAACGTACCTTTGTGTATGATTCAACAAGTAGTAGAACAAGCCATATGAGTCGAAGTTTATCCATTCCTTTTAACTTCGGGATAAAAGCGATATCTGTGGGCCCCTCGATGATTTAGCGATGACACATGTGAGTGCTTGGCCAAACCAGGACTGATTTGATTTGTTCAATCAGTCAGTCATCATAAATCGAAAATCGGGAAACAACAAATGGACAGAGAGAATGATTATAATCCATGTCTCAGTCCATATGATATCTAGAATGGAGGAATATATGATCCCTTATCTAATGGACAAGTCATTGACAAGGTCAGAGTTCGACAGCGGATTTAAGAGCTACGATTGCCAGTTAGGTTTTGAAGTCATACTCAATAATAGTTTTAGACTTATCCAAGTGGGAGACTGTTGGATTAATGTCTAAGTCCATAACTATATTTGGTATGTACTTGACCCGACCCGGCATGGTCCATTTGGGTTGCACTTCACCGGCACAATTTAGATGGATAGTCTTTTGAGAATAGTATATTTATGATTTATATTAATATATTATAAGTTATAATATATTAATATGGAATCATATTATTTAATTAGTATTGATCAAGAATTAATTTAGAATTAATTAAGTGATCAAAAAGAACTAATTAAATATGGACTCTTATATATATGGAATGGGCCAAGTTCATTTAGGTTGGGCTAAGCTTTCATGGATGGTCCATGTAGCTTTTAACCCATGGATCCTATGTAAATGAAATGTCATGGGTATTAGGGTTTACATGGATGTAACCCTAATCCTCCATAATATATAAAGGGGTCCTTGGCTCACAAAATTGGGACAAGTGTGTGAAAATAAGAGTGAGCCGATTTTAGTGTGCATACATATTCTCTCAAGTTCTTCCAAGGTGTTTTGGTGATTTGTGATTCCATTTGAGGCTTCCACACTATTGGGGCTAAGCTCTTAAAGCTTCAAGACATCAAGCTACATCAAAAGGTATGTCATCTAACTACAACTTTGTAGTATAGGTGCTTCATAATATGCTAGTTAGGATGAAACCTTGGAATAGTTAATATTTGCATGTATAATAGAGAAAACATAGATCCAAGGTTTATAGGGTTGCATGTACACCATAGGAGTGTTAGAATGCTCAAAACCCAACACAATCCACATAACACATATCATATTAGCTATAGAAGCTACATATACCACATAAGCCATACATACATAAAATCTGTAAGAATGCCATGTGCTACCCCACATGGTCTTTACCTATGAATGCCATGGGCTACCCCACATGGTCTTGCATCCAATTCCATGGGCTCCCCCACATGGTCTTTACCTAGGAATGCCATGGGCTACCCCACATGGTCTTACATCCAATGCGATGGGCTCCCCCACATGGTCTTTACCTAGGAATGCCATGGGCTACCCCACATGGTCTTACATCCAACGCCATGGGCTTCCCCACATGGTCTTTACCTAGGAATGCCATGGGCTACCCCACATGGTCCTACATCTAATGCCACGGGCTCCCCCGGGGTCTTCCCTACCATATCATATATAATCAAATAGCATAACATGTGCCACAGAAATATCTATACATAACACGTACATAAACCTGTAAGGATGCCGTGGGCTCCCCCCAGGGTCTTATACCATTGTGTCATGGGCTACCCTACATGGTCTTTCCATGCAAGTATCACAAAGACAACTAGCATACCACATATCATATAATTACTAGCATACAACCTAGCATAAAGCTAACTATCGTACTATATAACATAAAATGGGTCGGCCTTGGTGCCTTAGACCCATTGGTATGGTGAGAAGACTCACCTGGCATTGCTGAAGCCCCGCAGATAAAACTCCCCTTACTGGTTGACAGATTCCCGAACTGTCAACATCAAACAATACCCAATTAATAATTGGGTTCCAACACATAACCACAACTCTATACTTGGGGTAAAAGACTACTTTACCCTAACTAAGTTTTATTCAATTCAAGGCCCCATTCAAAGCCCAAAAGCCACCCCATGGACCAAAGCCCAACACATGGCCCAGTTTTCCAAATTGGGCCCAAACCTCTATACAGGCTTATCTTAAGGCCCAACGACTTATTCCAGTCCAAATGATTGGCATTCTGATGGTCCAATAGCTAATAGTCCTCAAGGACCAATTATGGCCCACTTATGGCCTAATTTTCCAAATTAGGCCCAAGACTCTCTAATGGGTCCTATCCTAAGGCCCAACAACATAATCTAGTCCATATGATTATTCTTGGATGGCCCATTAATAATCCCATCATCAAAGCCCAATGGAAAGGCCCAACTCAAGGCCCAAGTGAACTTAGGGTTTCACATAAAATGATGATTAGGGTTAAGTTTTCCAACTTAACCCATTAAGGACTTAATCCATTAAGTCTAATATTGACTTAGGTTGATTGCAAATGATTATTAATTAATATATTAAATTCATTAAATAATTCTGATGCGGTCCCGATAAGTCCCAAATTAGGGTTTCATTGCATAAGGTTTTCCAAACCCTAATTAGGGTTTCCAACCCATCTTAGCCCAATAGGCCCAAAATCAAGTCCTTAAGCCCATTAGGGTTTCCTTAGGTCAGTTAGGGTTTTGCTAGGCCCTTTAGGGTTTCACTAATCGGGCACCACCCACTACCACCTCGGGTAGTGGTGGTCAACGGTGGCTCACGGTGGCCACCACCTCACGGTGGTGGTTAGCATTTCTAGTCCAATCGAGTACAAGCATCCCAACTGACATCCAAACAAAAATAAGCACACCTCCACCCAACGCGGCGGCTGGTGGCGGCAGCCACCACCTCACGGTGGTGGTTGATTTCTTTCTTTTTATTATTCTAGCTCCGGTTACAATGTTACAATGAAATACCAAATGTACACACACACACGCTAAAAATACACCCACCTACGGTGGCACATGGCGGCACAACGGTGGCGACGACAGCAGCAGCCACCATGGCCGGCTGCCATGGTGGTTTTTCTCGGGTTCCGGCCAACCGAGTATCCAGATTCACACCACGATGGACCAACGACCCACATGACACGAGATGAAACACAATAGTAGTACACGCACCTCCTTGACCGGAAAATAAACTCAACACCCACCTGCGGTGGGCAACGGCGGCAGCAGCATAATCGGTGGCAACAGCAACAACTTCGACACCGGCAGCGGCCTAAAACCCATCCCCAATCTTCGATGGTTTCCCCCCCCCCCCCTTCGGCCGCCCACGACGTCACAAGCAATGGCTGTGGCGTTTGGGTGGCGAAGTAGCAGCGATAACGTAACAGTGGGACGGCGACGTGGATCCTCGGTGGTCATAGGGCTCCAACAGCGGCGGGAGCTCCGGTTTGCGAAGTAGCGGGTGGATGAAACCTCCCGTGGCAGCGACTGAAGAAGGAAAAGGAGAAGAAGAATGGAAGTCCGGAGGTGTTGACGTCGGATGGTGGTCGGACACGACATAGCGGTCGCGCCGGAGGGGAGGCATAAGGGTGGAGAGGTGGCGGCTGGGAATAGTTGACATTAGGGTTAGGGTTTGCTTGTTTAAATATGGAGGGAGCCGGTTAAGCATTTTCCCATAATTACAGATTCGGTCCCTCCCTCCCCTTTTTCTTAAAAAGGAGTCCATGATAGTTTCGTTTTTATTACTTCTTTTCATAGTTTATTTTTAGCCAAAACCATCTCATTTTAGTTAATCTTCATGCATATTTTCTCTTTTTGTTATTTTTTCTCCTTTACCGGGTACTTTCCAGTCTTTCGAGCTTAATTGCAGGATTTATTGAAGACTTTTTATTATTGGAGGCGTGAAAGGAGTATGGGACTACTGGAGGCTTGCATTCTGTTTATGGTCTTGAAGTGGTGCGATTGGGCTTGGTGTCAACATAAACAAGAAACCGCGTCAGACTTATATTTCGGGTGGGACGACGAGAATTCGAGCTATAGAAGATTAAAGGAGCATTGGAGCATCTTGGAAGAGCTTTGGAATGGCACAATTGGGCTATCAAGAACTTGCACAAATGGGCTGGAGCATAAAGTAGAAGATTGGGCTGGATGGTATTTGAAATGGGCCAAAGCATGCATTCAGCGTGACCCATGCGGTCCGCGTGAAGAGTGGAGAATTGAACCCGGGTTTTGACTTGTTGACTCTATTTGTGGAAGGTTGGTGGGTGACTTTTAGCTACTTTTTGAATCCAAAAATGACCTCCTTTTACTGGAGATTTGAAGCATATTTGCATTATGAACACTTAGAGAAGAACTCCATTTTTTGCTCTTAAGAAGGTTTTGGAAAAGTTTGATGATTTAGAAGATTGGTGTAATTTCTTTCCATCTTACAACTAGAACAATGTTTGGTACCATTAAACTACCTTGTATTTCTTTTATTTTGGCCATGCTTGACTAAATTCTCATTTGGTTGATTAGGGTTTAACCCATGGATGATTAGTTGTTTTGAAGACTTATTATTATCTTGTGTTTGAAGTTTATGGAAATGTTTTCTAGTTAAACATCTTTTTGTGTTTATTTATCTTTGATCATGAGCTTAGATGAATGAATGCTTATTTTTGTTGACTAATTTCTTGGTTAAGTAATGGACCCTCAAATTAGTAAGCAACAAATGGTTTATATGTTTGTTTTCATTTCATTTGGACCATGGAAATGTTTCCTCCATAATGATAATGTAAGCATTTGATTATCTTTTGGACTTGGTAATTCTTAGAACTTAAAGCTAATTGATTTTCACAAGATTTTATGCTTCATTGATCTTGTGACTTTAATTTTGGGAATGTGTTAGAGCTCCTCTAACCATTCTAATATCTAAGAAGAGTTGAGGCAATTTGTGCTTATGAATTGCTATAGCCAAGTTAAACAAATTTACAAGATGTGCTCCATTTAGTCTAATGATAAGTCAACTATGTCATCCATGTGGTGTATCCCAAAATCAACCAATTTCACTTCATTGAATTTAATCAAATCCTTTACTTATTTACTTGTCATATTTACATTCTAGCTAGTTTTAATTTTGTCAAACAATCAAAAAGACCAAACCCCCGCATTTTTAATTTATTGTCATTTTACAAGTATTTTTACAAAGAGACTTTTCATGGAGTTATAAAATTGAACCAATCTCCGTGGATACGATCCCTTTTGTGACAACCGTCAAATTTCGGTCAAGTCAAAGTCAAACAAAGTCAACAAGTCAAACCGATCAACTAAATTAACCCTTGTATATTAGGGTTCACGTTATGTAATTTCTATTCAATGCGCTATTTTAATGAGAAAACATCATTTGGAAAATTCGTGTGTTTGAATTTTCGTAGCCTTAATAATGCTAAACATTGAACCAAAGTGATAACACACCATTGCACACTCATCGGGAGTGTGTACGACACTAAAACATGGCTTAACGGGGTTTACGGACCTTGCGTTGCGAAGCCGGACACTCAAAGAGATCATAAAAGAAACCTCTCCCAATCGTTTTCACTCCATCTCTCTCTATTAAGAATCTCTCCCAAATCTCTCTCAAAGTTTCCGGTAACTTCTTGTAATCATTCGGGTCATCCCGACCCTTAACCGGGTAAAAAATCGCTTAAAACGGGGTTAGAACGGGTAAAATACCCTAAAAGACCCGAAACCCCTTTACAGGGCCGAAGCCTCTTAGGGCTGAACCCTCTTGGACCGAAAGCACCTAGGAACCGAAACCCCTACTGAGAACCGAACACTGCTGAGGACCGAACCGAGAACATGACCCGAACCCGAAGGTCCTTTCGGGCCCGAACCTCACAACCAGGGACCGAACCCTTCGGTCCATTTCGCCTTCGCCTCTTCAGCCTTCGCTTCCTTCAGCAGCCGGACCGAACCCTCGCAGGTTCGGCTCCCTTTTCCGGTTTTCGACCACGACTTCATTTTAAGCTCGTTTTTCATCGTTTTAACGCGAGATTTTCACCCAAAACTTTATTTTAACAATTAAAGCCCATAAATCATTAATTCCCACGTTTTTAATACAAATATTATCCAAGAAATTAGTGGGTGAAGTACAAAAAGGTGGAGTGTTGACTTATCTTTGATTTATGACACAAGCAACCACCACACCCACTCCATGACTAACCTACACTCCTCCCCACCATCCCTAGTCACTTCCTTGTACTTTTCCATCAATCATCAGCCCCTCCCACGTTCTAAGAGCTGGAGCAAATCAACCTCTCTCTTCACTTCACTCATTTTCTCTCATTTCCACCAAAAGATCAAACACTTTTCTCTCAATTCTTCTCTCTCAATTTCGAGATTTTCAAGGCATTTTCCAAGGCTTTTCTTCTACTTTTGGTAAGTATCTTCATCATCCTTATGATTATTACACTTCCTTCTACTCCAATCATAGATTGCTTACACAAATATCGTCATATTTGTGTTAGATCTTCGAATCTTCAAGCACCTCCCAAGTGTTCTTGAGTTGAGCACTTCTTTTCTCCATCATCCATCTACTGAAATCACTCAAGGTGAGTTCATACCCCTACATTTTCATGTTTTCTTACGTTTTAAGGGGGGGAATACAAGTTAAAACACCAAGAACACAACTAAATTCTTCTAACAGCTTTCATCAGAAAAGTTGGACTCCATTCACGGACTGTTTTGGTCAACTTAAACATTTTTGTTTTCAAAACTGTACAAGGTGCAAGTAGATCAAGTTCTTAGCTTTAAAATGGCTACTTGCACATCACCATAAGATTTTTCTACAATCTATGGTGATTTTTACAAAACTGCCTATCATTTCAAACATCAATCCGGACCAGTCTGTGGTTATGGACTTTTTCACACAAGTTGGAGGTCATTAAAAATCATAATAAAACTTATGAACAAACTAGACTCATTTCCCAAACTCTCAGAATTTACGGATTCTGATTTGGACCTTTGATGATTTTTCTACAAATTTTCTAAGAACAGTAATAAAAATTGTTAACAACAGAAAAATGCTATCAACTTTATTACACCTTGTAACATGTTGAGCAAGGTGTATATCTTTATGTGATTATACATTATTGCATTATATGACATTTTGTCTTAATATAAGGACATACAACAGTTAACAAATGGATTTTGCTAGATAAAGCATAGAAATAACAAATTGTTATAATCAAAGCACATCCATTACATACAAACATTTGGATAAACTATGTTAAGTATAGTTTACATACATTACTACTACTACCCTTGTTTTGATGAACTATAATAGGTATAGTTAGGTTGCATATACATTACAAACATTATGATAAACTATAATAGGTATAGTTTATGTTTCATTTACATTACGAACTTATTACAAAAGGTTATCATACAAATGGGGTACAAATACAAAGTACCGGTTTTCATACGAAAAGGGGTACAAATACAAAGTACCGGTTTCGTACCAAAAAGGGGTACAAATGCAAAGTACCGGTTTCATACCAAGAAGGGGTACAAATACAAAGTACCGGGTTTATACAAAAAGGGGTACATTACAAAGTACCGGGTCTTCATATAAATGGGGTACGAATACAAAGTACCGGGTTTATACAAAAAGGGGTACATTACAAAGTACCGGGTCTTCATATAAATGGGGTACGAATACAAAGTACCGGGTTTATACAAAAAGGGGTACATTACAAACTACCGGTTAATCTTAGTATAGTTATAGTGACTCACATAGGGAGTTAACAAAACTTAAAGTATAAGGGATTTTATAAATCAAAAGGGGTTTTTATGTTGATTTAAAACCACCTTTAATAACAATAAATATAGATTTTACTTGTACACTTTCGGTCTCGGTACTTGAGATCACATAACACAACACTCACACGCACATCCAGTCTTGGGTTTTAAGACTACATATCGTTTTTATAAGGAAAATGTTGGATTTTCTTGGTAACATACAACTCATTACAAAGAACGGCTTTTAAACTCTTACTTTCAAAAGCTTATGAACTCACCAACCTTTGTGTTGACACTTTTTCAAAACTACTTGTATTCTCAGGAATTCAGTGAAACAGGAAATCAACAGCGTTTTGAGGATGGGACGATAAATCGTCAAACAGTTCTTTTTGTCATCATAATGTAATTGATTTGAATCATGTAAACATATGCTTTGGTGTAACTTTTCAATTATATGTATGATTAGTTATATTTACTTTGAGCACTATTATACTTGTTGTTGTGATACTATACATGAAGTCCTCCACCCCCGGACGTTTCCGCCATCCTTGGTTTGGGGGTGTGACATCTTTACCACTATACACTATTTAGTGTGTAATATTTGGGGTATTAATTTTGTTTGCCTCGACAATCACCAAATTTTGGCGCCGTTGCCGGGGATTGGTTTATTTTTAATCAATTTGTTTCTCTATGCCCAGATCTCAAGATACAGGTGACTTGATTTATAAACCGGAAATTGAAAAAGAAGCAAGGTGTTTGGCGAAGGAAAAGAGAATAGAACGTGGTCAAACTTCTAATCCTCACGGGGATTCGATTCAAGAAATTCCCGAAACACCACCTCTACAACCAAATCCACCATTATTGAACCAATCGCAATGGCGGACGGAGGAGAAGCTCCCGAAAGAACCTTAAGGCAAATGATGGAAACCGATGTTACCCATACTCCAACCGGTATCAATTACCCCGTATTAGAAGGAGGTTCAGAATTGAAGTCAAGTTTAGTTCATCACCTTCCAACTTTTCATGGATTGGAGAATGAACACCCTCATAAGCACTTGAAGATGTTCCACATTATTTGCACTAGTATGAAGCCACAAGGGTCAACCGATGACCAAATCAAGCTAAGGGCATTCCCCTTTTCATTGGCCGATAGAGCAAAAGATTGGTTATTCTATCTTCCACCAGAGTCAATCAACTCATGGACCGATATGGCAAGAGCTTTTCTTGACAAGTTCTATCCCGCTTCAAGAGTCTCAAGTCTTAGAAATGAGATTTGTGGAATCCTCCAAGGTCAAAATGAGACTTTTCATGATTATTGGGAGAGGTTCAACAACTTGTGCTATAGTTGTCCACAACATCAAATTCCAGAGCAACTCCTCATCCAACACTTCTATGAGGGATTGTTGCCAATGGAGAGAATACTAGTTGATGCCTCAAGTGGTGGTGATGTCTTTAGTAAAACTCCACAACAAACAAGACAACTTTTCAACACCGTAGCCGCGAACTCCCAACATTTTGGCCCGCGCCAAGATATGAAGAGAGAGACACAACACAAAGTCAATGAAGTGGGAACATCAAACCTCGAGTCTCAAATCAAAGACTTAACCTCCGTTGTTCAAAAGTTAGCCATGGGACAAACTCCACAAGTGATGGTTTGTGGAATATGTGCAACAACGGGACATCCTACGCATGTGTGTCCCATTCTTCAAGAAGATGCGAAACATGTAAATGCCACGGGAGAGTTCCAAATTTACCACAACAAGCCATCCGGTTACCAAAATGCTTACAATTCAAGTTGGAAGCCAAATCCCAATATGAGCTACAACCCAAGACCATTGCCTCAAAATGCATTGGTTAGACCTTCCTACCCAACACAACAACCTCATTACCAACATCCGCAACCACACTATCAACCCAAACCGCACTCTCCACATCATCATCAACAACCCCCTCAATCCCAACCAAGTAGCTCCGGAATGTCTCTTGAAGACATTGTCAAATCCTTAGCCACTAGTACCCAACAATTCCAAAAAGAGACAAGAACTAGTATCTCCAACCTTGAAGCACAAATGGGAGATATACTTACATCCATAAGCAAGTTGGAGTCCCTTGGGAAATTACCTTCTCAAACCGAAAAGAACCCAAATGTCAATGTGGTGACCTTGAGAAGTGGCAAACAAGCCGGAGAAGGTAGTTCAAAGAAGATGCCAATGGAAGAGGTGGAAGAAATAGAAGTCATTCCCATTGAAGAATCTATAGTCAAGAACGATGCAGAAGCCGGAGTCCCAAAGAAGACTACCCCTATAGTGACTCCAATAGCCACTCAACCGCCATTCCCCTCCCGACTTGCAACTTCAAATAAGAACATGGAGGAGAAAGAGATTTTGGACACCTTCCGTAAGGTGGAAGTAAACATTCCTTTACTTGATGCAATCAAACAAATTCCTAGATATGCAAAATTCTTGAAAGAGCTTTGCACCAACAAGAGAAAGTTGAAGGGGAATGAGAAAATCTCAATGAGCGAAAATGCATCCACGGTTTTAGAAAGGAAACTTCCACCCAAGTGCAAAGACCCAGGAATGTTTACGGTTCCTTGCAAGATAGGAGATGTCACTTTTAGTAGTGCCATGCTTGACCTTGGTGCTTCTATTAATGTCATGCCTTAGTCGGTGTATGAATCATTGAATGTTGGTCCTTTAAGTGAAACCGGTGTCATAATCTCTCTTGCGGATAAATCGAGTGTCTTTCCTAGAGGTGTTTTGGAAGATGTCCTAGTGCAAGTGAACCAATTGGTCTTCCCGGCGGATTTCTATGTGATTGATCTAGATGAACAAGTGTCCTCAAAGTCGGGTATAATTTTACTTGGGAGACCATTCTTGAAGACGGCTAGAACAAAGATTGAGGTATATGCGGGAAGCTTAACGATGGAGTTTGATGGGTAAACAATAAGTTTTAACATCTACGATGCTATGAGATATCCTAGTGATGTTTCATCATTGTGTTTTATTGATGTTGTCGAACCATTAACCCAAGAGTTGTTCGATTTGTCTAATGGTGACATGTAGGAGATGATATTGAGCAAAGGATTTGATTGTGGTAAATCAGCCAAGAAGTTAAAGCTCTACTCATTAGATCCGGAAGTTGAAAGATTGGTCAACAATTTAGAGATCAATAAAACAACGCAATTTCGTGTGAAGCAAATTGAATTACCTCAAACTCACACAAGATTTCCGCCCTCCCTTGTTCAACCACCAGAGTTGGAATTAAAAGTCCTTCCTCAACACTTGAAGTATGCGTACTTGGGAAACAACGAGACTCTTCTGGTCATCATTTCAACTCACTTAACCGAGTGTGAAGAAGAGCAACTCCTCAAAGTATTGAAGGATCATAAAGAAGCAATGGGTTGGACGATTGCGGATATCAAAGGGTTGAGCCCCTCCACTTGTATGCATAAGATTTTGATGGAGGATGAATGTAAGCCGAGTCGGGACGCGCAAAGAAGGTTGAACCCGCCAACGATGGAAGTGGTCAAGAAAGAGATTTTGAAGCTCCTAGATGCGGGAATGATCTATCCAATCTCGGATAGCAAATGGGTGAGCCCGGTCCAAGTCGTGCCGAAGAAGACAGGAATCACGGTGGTCGAGGATAACAAAGGTCTGATGGTCCCCACCCGTGTGCAAAATGGGTGGAGAGTATGTATTGACTACCGCAAAGTCAATGCAAGCACAAGAAAAGATCACTTCCCATGACCTTTCATTGACCAAATGTTAGAAAGGTTGACCGGGAAATCCCATTATTGTTGTCTAGACTGGTACTCCAGTTTTCACCAAATCCCGGTGGCACCGGAAGACCAAGAAAAGACAACCTTTACATGTCCATTTGGCACTTTTGCATACCGGAGAATACCATTCGGATTATGTAACGTCCCGACCACTTTCCAACGTTGCATGGTTAGTATCTTTTCGGAATATGTTGAAAATATAATTGAAGTTTTCACGGACTATTTTACGGTATATGGAAACTCCTTTCAAGAGTGTTTGACCAATCTCACCAAAATTTTGAAAAGATGTATTGAAACGAATTTGGTTTTAAACTTTGTAAAATGTCATTTTATGGTGAGTCAAGGTCTTATTTTGGGTCACATTGTGTCAAAGAAAGGAATTGAGATATATAAGGCCAAGATTGATGTTATTCGAAGCTTACCTTACCCGACTTGTGTACGGGAAGTTCGTTCCTTTTTGGGTCATGCAGGTTTCTACCGGAGATTCATCAAGGACTTTTCAAAGATAACAAGACCAATGTGCCAACTCTTGCAAAATGATGTTGATTTCGAGTTCAATGAGGCGTGCAAAGAAGCTTTCGACAAGCTCAAAGAGTTGCTTACATCCGCTCCCATCATGCAAGCACCAAATTGGGATCTCCCCTTTGAGATCATGTGTGATGCAAGTAACTATGCAATAGGCGCCGTTTTGGGTCAGAAAAATGGAAGAGCCTCTCATGTGATCTACTATGCATCGAGAACACTAGACAATGCTCAAAGCAACTACTCTACCACGGAGAAGGAGTTATTGGCCATAGTGTTCGCTTTGGAGAAGTTTAGGCAATATCTACTTGGCACCAAAGTTATTGTGTATTCAGATCACGCAGCTCTCAAGTACTTAATGACAAAGAAAGATGCAAAGCCAAGACTCATTCGGTGGATTTTACTATTACAAGAATTTGATTTGGAAATCCGAGACAAGAGTGGATGTGAGAATCTTGTTGCCGATCACCTAAGCCGAATCACTTCAAATGAGACTCCTCCCCCGTTGCGGGATGAGTTTCCGGATGAGCATCTCTTTTCCCTTACTCAATCTAATCCTTGGTATGCCGATATCGTTAACTTTTTGGTCACAAAAAGGTATCCTGACACATTCACACGTGCTCAAAAAGATAAATTGAAAAGTGATGCAAAATACTATGTGTGGGATGAACCTTATTTACGGAAACATTGTCCCGATCAAATTATTAGGCGATGTGTGCCCCAACAAGAGCATCAATCCATTTTACAATTTTGTCATTAATTTGCTTGTGGGGGACACTTCGGACCTAGCCGGACCTTGAGAAAGGTCCTTGAGTGTGGACTATTTTGGCCAACCATGTCACGCGACTGTTACTTGTTTTGCAAAAGTTGTGAACGGTGCCAAAGGACGGGGAACATTTCGAAAAAGAACCAAATGCCCCAAAATCCAATCCTTGTTTGTGAAAATTTTGACGTATGGGGGATTGATTTTATGGGCCCATTTCCCGTCTCATTTGGCAACGTTTACATATTGCTCGCGGTTGACTATGTCTCTAAATGGGTTAAGGCCAAAGCCACAAGATCGGATGATGCCAAAACGGTTATCGACTTTTTAAAATGTAATGTCTTTGTGAGATTTGGTGTGCCTAGGGATTTGATTAGTGATAGAGGGACGCATTTTTGCAACAAGATGATGGAGGCCTTGCTATAAAAGTACAACGTGACCCATCGTGTTTCTACCGCCTACCACCCTCAAACAAACGGTCAACTGGAGGTTTCGAATCGTGAAGTGAAGAGTATTCTTGAGAAAACTGTGAATCCGACAAGAAAGGATTGGAGTTTAAGGCTTGTGATGCCTTGTGGGCCTATCGGACCGCTTACAAGACCCCGATAGGCATGTCTCCATTTAGATTAGTTTTTGGAAAACCATGTCAACTTCCCATGGAATTAGAACACCGTGCATTTTGGGCGGTCAAACAATGCAACTTCAACATTGATGAGGCGGGAAAGCATAGGAAGCTTCAACTTCAAGAGTTGGAAGAATTAAGAAACGACTCTTATGAAAACTCGAGAATTTACAAGGAGAAAACGAAGCTTTTCCATGACAAGTCCATTACCCGCAAGAATTTTGAGCTGGGACATAGGATTTTGCTTTACCACTCGAGATTGAAATTATTTCCCGGAAAGTTGAGGTCAAGATGGATAGGTCCATTTGTTGTGCTAAAAGTCTTTGAGCACGGAGCGGTTGAGATCCAGAGTGAAGAAACGGGGCAAATCTTTAAAGTCAATGGACATCGTTTGAAACCTTTCTATGAAGGTTTTAACGCAAATGTCTTAGATGTCATCCAATTGGATGCCCCGGTATACTGAAATCGAAAGGGAAGGACGTCTCGCCAAAGACGTTAAAGAAGGGCATTTTTGGAAAACTTCAAGTTTTCATCTTTTCTAATTCCGAATAAATGTCGTAGATAGATCCTTTTTGCATTTCACATTTCTTCTTCTTCCTTCTTGCAATAAAAGAGTGTTGGATTTTAAGGCCCGGTGTTCGTTTTGGTCAAAGGGCGAAAATTGAGTAAATTGCTGCAGGATACACGCGGACCGCGTGTACTTGGGGGTGTGTCCGCGTTAATAAACAAATGGTCCGCATGTGTTTCCCAATAATGTCCGCGTTCAACATCAAAAGGCAGAAGGATTTCATGTTATTTCACGCGGACCGCGTGTGCTTATAAGTCTGTCTGCGTGTTTATACAAATGGACCGCGTGTGCTCGGCAAGATGACCGCGTGAACAGTCGAACAAATGGAACGTTTTCAGCAACCACATGCGGACCGCATGTACTCGTGGGTTCAACCACGTGTGTATACAAACGGACCGCGTAGGATCCCTAGATTCATCCGCGTGTGAAGAAGGCAAACAGAAGTGTAGCGGTGTAATTCATGCAGACTGCATGTAATCGCAGACGCGTCCGCGTGACATGTTGACTTTTGTTGACACGTGATTTGACCAGGTTTGACCATGAATTTAATCCCTAAATCCCCCCAGCCGGCCCTCTTCTTCCTTCTTCTTCTACTTTTTTTCTCCAAACTCCATTAGAACACCTCCATCTCCACCACTAAAACTCGATTTCCCGTCAAACCGCCGGTCGGAATTACGTGAAACCATTGCCATTCTCTCCCATTTTTCGAGCTCTACAAACCCCACCCAAAATCCGGTCTGATCCGTTGCTGCAATTCTGGGCGCCACCACCACCATCTCGCCACTTTCTGGTCATTTTTCGGCCAACTCCGGCCACTTCTCGCAGTTCCGACACCACCATTGTGCTCCTCTTGGTCAAGGCTACAAACCCCACTAAAAATATCTCTCAAAGCTCGCCGGAAAATTTCGCCGGAATCACAAGCCGTTGCCGGATTTCTCGGGTTTTTGCGATTAAGTTTTTCTCACGAGATATTGAACAAAGCTTAAAGCTTGGTGTGGAGAGTTGCAAGATTTTCAAATCCCAAATTTTCACGCGTAAAAATATCACGGGTACATTCTTTCCTAGAATTTAATTGACGAATATGCATGTTTTAGAACAAAAATTTATATGGCATCGCATCAATAGAGTCTTGATAATGTTGCTTGCATTGAGTGTTGAATCATTTTAGAAGTCCATAGGGAGTCGATTGGTGATTGGAATTGAAATACCATTTGTCGGGATTGTGGTTCGTGTAGTTGTTATTTTTTCTTGCAGGTAGGCCATGTCCACATCTAGAAAACGCTCGGCTGCCGCCCGAGGCAAAGCCCCTGCCAGAGCTCAAAATGATGCACCCGACATTCCAAGATTGCGGGATTCCAAGGCGGCCGAAAATTAAACGAAGAGCTTGCCTAGAAAGGTTGCCTCCACTAAATTTGTGTGCAAACCCACGCTCATCTCGTTAGGGGTTCTTGAGGGTGTCACCCAATTGTTCTGTAACATCGGGTGGGAAAACCTTCTCAATCTCATGGCGCACACTTACGAGCTCCCTACTAGAGAGTTTCTTGCCGATTGCGGGTTAGATAGCGAAAAGAAAAAAGCCGCATTCCAACTTCTGGGGGACCGAAAGTATATTGATTTTGCAACAATAAACGACATCTTGGGCTTACCTTCTTCGAACACATCCACGGTTTTCGACATTTTACCTGCCGAGTTCAACCATGAGACCTTTTGGACGGAAATCACCGGGGGTATCTTTTCATGTGCCGGTCGGGATAAAGCAACCTCCATCATTCACCCGTGCCTCCGTATTGCCCATCGCATCTTGGTATGCACTGTCTTTGCCCGAAAAGAAGCCGGTGAGGTCACAAAAAATGAGCTTTTCTTCGTTTGGTGCATGACACGACGTGAAAACCCGCCAATCCCGGACTTTTCTTCGTTCTTTTTCCATAAATGTGCACTCATGAGAACCAAAGCGTCCGGTGATATTTGCATTGGTGGATTTGTCACACTTTTAGCCCGCGGTCTTGACATCGAGCTTCCAGTCGAATACCAACCTGTTGACAATAAAACTCTTTTGGATGGGCGTGTTCTCACAAACATGAATCACATCCGTCGTAGGAACAGGAGCAATTTCACATGGTATTGTCCTCAAGGGGTCGGATATCTCATTCTTCCCGACCCTCGAGTCACCAACTTCACCTTCCACGATCGTGCTCAGTGGAGACTCGTGAGGACCATCCTTCAGTCAGTCAATGAGGATGCGCTCCAGGATCAAGATGATGATGAGATGCATGTGGATGACGAGCCCGACGATGATCCCACCCATGGTCCACAGCACGCCCAGCCCCAAGCACCTCCCGGATATTACCCGCTTCCCCCCAATTTTTCCGAACGGTTCGAGACTCTTTGTGTCTCCAACCAAATCATGTCCCAATAGATGCACCATATGTGGGGGTGGCACCAATCACAAAACCATTTCGAGAATGTCCCACTTCCTCCTCCCTATCCATACCCTCCACCCACCCACCCTTATCCACCTCCACCTTACCGTTACCCCTACCCCCAATACCCATGTCCTCCTCCCGATCCCCCGGTCTAGTTACTTCCACCTCGCCTTAAGCATTGAGGACAATGCTTTTTCTTAAGCTTGGGGTGGGGTATTCCCTTTTCTTTTTGATTTCTCATGCATTTTAACTAGGTTGCATAGCATTTAGCCTTAAATTGCATTCATTTTTTTTTCTTTTTATAAAATTCCAAAAAGATTTTATTTTCTTTTTTTTCACTTTTTATTTTTGCATGGCATTTAGCTTAGGGCATAAGCATTCATGCATTTTTGTTATCTCTTTATTCTCATCTCCGAACATCTTTACTTGAAAAACACGGCACGCCTTAAATACAATTCTTTTGGAAACTTACATAACAAGTAAGAATCGCTCTTAGGGACTTTCAGTTGTTGCTTCTTCTCTTATATATACGTGGGGAGAGAGTGCAAGTAGTTGTGCATATGAATCGACTCATGTCAAGTGTGGCATAAGTAGGGGGATAACTTAGCCTCGAGCCGACTAGTCCCTCACCTGAATTTTCCTCACAAGCCACAATCAAACCCCAAAGAAAGGAATAAAAGATAGATTTTGCTATTTTGAGATCTTTAGTGTCTAACAACGACAATTCACATCATATCTCATTACTTTATGATTTAGACACATTTTCCCACTTGATCTCGAATTAGCCTTAGTGTAGTTGTGCTCGTTTGGCCTCTTATTTGGGTTACACTTAGATTCTGCTTATAATTGTATATAGTTTTGTATTTTTATTTTCAGGCTATGCTTGTAAAACTCCTGTGGTAAACCAAAAAAGTGAGCCTAAAAAAAATGAGAGAGAGAGAGAGAGAGAGAGAGACAACTACCCCTTTTTCCAGTTTTGTTTTGTTTTGTGAGTCAAAAGTAAACTGTTTCAAAAGTGTCGTTCGAAAAATTTTGCGTCAATTTACCAAAAATTTCAATAAAGTCTAGTATTTAGTTTGTGTACGTGAAATTTTATATGTAACCAACTTGTTTGGAGAAGTCATATTTTGATCTTTCGTGAAATTTGAACCTTATGTTTGTTGGTTCTAGTCTTTAGAACTAAAAAAAAAATGGTTTTGAAAAGTCGGATATTATCGCAATCATAAAATGCGAATGTAATCATATATTTTTAGTGTTTTCCTCTTTGTGTCTTAATTTATTGTATTTGTAACATGTCCTTGGGGTTTTCGAGTGAAAAAAAACCAAAAAATAAAATAAAATTAAAATAAAATAAAATAAAATAATAATAAAAAAAATAAAAGAAAAGGTCGGGCCACGGAGTTGTATCCATTTGTTTGCTTTTGTAGATGTTTAGCCTTTTTAGGATTTTAGCTCATGTAATTTGTTTCTAGTTTGATGTTTTTCTAGTTAGATATCATTTTTGTTGGCAACTACGATGACGCCCTTCACTCATCGCGTGCTCGACTCTTTGCTCTACGTGGATCTTATTTTGGTGGAAGCATTTACTCTTCTAGATGATTGTAGTTTGCCAATTTTTGTATATAGCTCGTTCCTTGCCATTTTTGGCCCGAGTTATCTTTTTCTAGGTTTTATTTCTTGACGTGGGGTTGAAGTTGTGAGGAGTGAGGAACATTCTAACCGAGGGACACTTTCTTATGGCTAGTGGGCTAGATCGGACCACGAAACAATGTCACATAAAGCATACTAGTGAAGTATGCATGCTCGTTTTGCATCTTGATCAACATGTATCCCTTGCTAGAAAGTTAACAAAGGCTCGTCCCTTAATGTGGTTCTCACCCCTAAAAATGGATTATATGTTTTTATTTTAATGGCGTGTTGTGAATTTCAACCTAAGATGTTCATTCCTTTTTCTTTTTAGGATAGTTCATCCCAAGTTCATTTTAGTCTTGTCTTACTTGAGGACAAGTAAGTTTTAAGCTTGGGGTGATTTGATAGTTTCGTTTTTATTACTTCTTTTCATAGTTTATTTTTAATCAAAACCATCTCATTTTAGTTAATCTTCATGCATATTTTCTCATTTTGTTATTTTTTCTCCTTTACTGGGTGCTTTCCAGTCTTTCGAGCTTAATTGCAAGATTTATCGAAGACTTTTTATTATTGGAGGCGTGGAAGGAGTGCGGGACTGCTGGAGGCTTGCATTTTGTTTATGGTCTTGAAGTGGTGCGATTGGGCTTGGTGTCAACATAACCAAAAAAGCGCGTCAGACTTAAATTTCGGGCGGGACGACGAGAATTCGAGCTATAGAATATTAAAGGAGCATTGGAGCATCTTGGAAGAGCTTTGGAATGGCACAATTGTGCTATCAAGAACTTGCACAAATGGGCTGGAGCATAAATTAGAAGATTGGGCCGGATGGCAGTTGAAATGGGCCAAAGCATGCATTCAGAGTGACCCACGCGATCCGCGTGAAGAGTGGAGAATTGAACCCGGGTTTTGACTTGTTGACTCTATTTGTGGAAGGTTGGTGGGTGACTTTTAGCTACTTTTTGAATCCGAAAATGACCTCCTTTTACTGGAGATTTGAAGCATATTTGCATTATGAACACTTAGAGAAGAACTCCATTTTTTGCTCTTAAGAAGGTTTTGGAAGAGTTGGATGATTTAGAAGATTGGTGTAATTTCTTTCCATCTTACAACTAAAACAATGTTTGGTACCATTAAACTACCATGTATTTCTTTTATTTTGGCCATGGTTGGCTAAATTCTCATTTGGTTGATTAGGGTTTAACCCATGGATGATTAGTTTTTTTGAAGACTTATTATTATCTTGTGTTTGAAGTTTATGGAAATGTTTTCTAGTTAAACATCTTTTTGTGTTTATTTATCTTTGATTACGAGCTTAGATGAATGAAAGCTTATTTTTGTTGACTAATTTCTTGGTTAAGTAATGGATCCTCAAATTAGTAAGCAACAAATGATTTATATGTTTGTTTTCATTTCATTTGGACCATGGAAATGTTTCCTCCATAATGATAATGTAAGCATTTCATTATCTTTTGGACTTGGTATTTCTTAGAACTTAAAGCTAATTGATTTTCACAAGATTTTATGTTTCATTGATCTTGTGACTTTAATTAAGGGAATGTGTTAGAGCTCCTCTAACCATTCTAATATCTAAGAAGAGTTGAGGCAATTTGTGCTTATGAATTGCTATAGCCAAGTTAAACAAATTTACAATATGTGCTCCATTTAGTCTAATGATAAGTCAACTATGTCATCCATGTGGTGTATCCCAAAATCAACCAATTTCACTTCATTGAATTTAATCAAATTCTTTACTTATTTACTTGTCATATTTACATTCTAGCTAGTTTTAATTTTGTCAAACAATCAAAAAGACCAACCCCCCCCCCCCCCCATTTTTAATTTATTGTCATTTTACAAGTATTTTTACAAAGAGACTTTTCATAGAGTTATAAAATTGAACCAATCTCCTTGGATACGATCCCTTTACCACTATACACTATTTAGTGTGTAATATTTTGGGTATTAATTTTGTTGGCCTCGACAACCACCAGTCCATATGTTACCCTTTCTACCCTGACCTCGGAAATCCCTTGCAAAACGGTCAGAAATTTACCTAACAGCCCCTCCCCCCTACAAATTGTTTCCACAAGAAGTCCATAATTTATTCTTTTAGCCCTCAACATTCTAAATTCATTTCGATTTAAGTCCAATGATCAAATTTCAGCCATATTAACGCTTCTAGTCCCTTCACCTCTCATTCTTTTCAACTTAAGTTCCAATAATTTCTACGGAGTCCCTTTCTTCATAAATTTTACGAACTGAGTCCGGAACTTACACTTTTAATCCCCGAATTCTAAAATTGTGATAATTAGCTCCTCGAGACCAACACCTTGCTAAATAATTATTAATTTTAGGCTACTATTCATTCATTAGTTAATTAATTTATTAAATAAATAAACGGGGTGTTACACATCGAGCCCCACCCACTGGGTATAACAGGCCCCGCCCAAACTCGCATAACGGGCCCCGCCCACATACAAATCATATACGCATAACCAGATACTAGCATGCATAATAACCATCGGGCCCCGCCCAGTAAGCATACAAGCACATACACATGCAAGAGTCACAAAGACATCTAGCACCCTACATAGCAAACCATGTGTCGGCATTGGTGCCTTCGACCCGCTAAACACAGTGACGAAACTCACCTCGCACTGCTGAATCTCACAGAAAGAATCTCTGACTGCTGGCCTGCTAAAATCCCCACGCTAACAAATCGCAAAATAATCATCCAGTCAATAATCGGATCCCGACCCACACTAAGTGTCTAAACTAGGGTAAAAGCCCTTTTTACCCTTTCCATAACTTGGCCCAAAGCTAAGGCCCAATCCAACAATCCAAAGGCCCAAATTCCAAATAAACACCCAAGGCCCAAATATGGCCTAATTTTCCAAATTGGGCCCAATCTATTTCATGGGTCTTCTCCCAAGAGAGTCCAACAAAATATCAATAGCCCAACCATGGAATTTTGATGGCCTAACATGGCCCAAGACAACCAAGCCCACCTTAGCCCAAAAAAATGAAACCTAACCTGCCGAGTACACAGGGTGTACTCAGCTTGTACAATCATCGTACTGTTAAGAGGGCTTGTACGCGCAACATGCAGGCTTGTACGCCCCACGTACTCACCAACTTTGGCGAATTTTCTAATTTAGCTCTTAATCGATTAAGACCATGAACCAAGCTCAGATTTGACTTCCTTAAGGTGGTAATCACATAAAGTTTCCAACTTTATGTGCATACATGGCTTAATGGAGCTCTAGAGCTCAAAAGAGCTAAATAAATGACTTAATACATGCATGAGACCAAAACCACCATAAAGTTTGCACATTTATGCTTATAAAACCCTTAACATGACTAGATATAAAAGGATAAGCTCCAAAAACGACCTTAGCTCACAACCACCAACCGAAGGGACCTAAAAGACCAAAAACAAGCCAAAGAATAGATCTAAGAAATGAGATGACAAGCTTTGAACTTTATACCTCACAAGCCACGAAATGAAGGTGCTGAAGCTGGATCTCAAGGCCCTCCTCCAAAGAATGAGTCTTCAAGCTTCTTCTTTCCCATCTAGATGCACAAAATCCCCCACAAAAGCCTCACAAGAGCTCAAGAGCACCACACAATGGCTAAGGAACGAATTAGGGTTTTCAAGGGTGAGGAGGCTCGTTAAACAAGGAAAAAAGAGGCTATCTTATGGCTTATATGGGTACATCCTCGAAAATAGGGTTTCTAGGCACTTCATGTACGATAAGCGTAGTCCACGCAAGCCCAACACATGTGGATGAGCTCCGCGATCGACCTTCAAGAGTACGCCCAATGTACAATGAGTACGCCTAAAGTACTCCGACTTTCCCAAAATTGACACTTTTGGACCGTAGGGACCGAATCCACCAAATCTTCCACCTCCAAAGGGTCTAGACTGAAAAGCACAAAGAACCAAGTGCTACAACTCTCCCCTACTTAAATTAGATTTTATCCTCAGAATCATCCCTTACCATCCCAGGCACACCAAATATCTTGAGCAACACGACCACAACCCCAAGCATACCACAACCTTCCTAAAGGTAACTGAAACCAACCTTAGCAGGGCTCTCCAAACCTAAAGGTGAATGAATCCTTTCTCAGCTTAAAACAATGCCATACAGAATAACTGTTGGATTAGATGTCTAAGCCCATAACTATTATTGGTATGTACTTGACCCGAGAGTAGCATGGTCCATTTGGGTTGCATATCATCAGGACAATTTGTTAGGATGGACTTTTGAGAGAAGGTTATTTATGGTTTATTAATATATTATAAGTTATAATATATTAATATGAAATCATATGTTTTAATTAGTATCGATCAAGAATTAATTTGGAATTAATTTAGTGATCAAAAGAGACTAATTAAATCTATGGGGACTAATTATGATAATTAGTTATATTTATATGTGTTGGGCTTATGATCCATGTTGGACCAAGTTTATGTATGGATACATAAAGAGTTGGGCCACATGAACCATGGATCATAAAACCCATGGGTATGGATTATGGGTTATACCCATGACCCTTGGAATCCTACATATAAATAGGTTACTCCATAGCCAAAATCACCACTTCTTTTCTTAGAGAAATATGGAGGTGTTTTGGTGCATGGAATTCTCTCTCAAGAGCCACCTTTGTCCTAGGTGTGTTGTGATTCCATTTGAGGCATTTCATACTATTAGTGCTAAGCTCTTAGGTCCAAATACATCAAGACTTCAAGCCACATAAAAGGTATGTTTCCCTAACTAGTATATTATATGGTTTATGTCAAATGCATGCTAGTTATAGGTTTAATGCCTTGGAAACCATTTGCATGTATAATAGAGAAAACATAGATCCAAGGTATTTAGGGTTGTATGTGCACCATAGGATGTTGTAGTATACTAAAACCCAACAATAACCACATCTACTCAACCTGAAATCTGAAGTCTCAAATTGGTCTGACCCCCTGATAGACCGCCCATACTGAACCATTGCTAATTCAACCCTTATACTATTATTATAATTTTAATTATATAGATATGTATAAGATAAAGTCGTCTTACCATTAGTAGGCCTCATTCACGAACCCGGTCTATAAGGGGGTATAAGGTTACTGCCTATAAAATGGCAGTTTAATGGGTGTCCACTCTCACTCACCGCTTCCTTGACCGGTGGAGGGTCGTTAGCCGAACAGGTAGGACAAGGACTATAATTCTCCCTTCATTATAAGTATAATGATAAATACTAAGTAACTAAACACTTATAAATTCTCAATCTTAGTTACTTAGGAAAATGTGAATAAGGTGCTAATCCATGAAATTACACTTTGCACTTTGTTTAAGTTGTTAGTGGAGCGTGTGTGGTTAACCGGCACACTAACCTGGACTTAACAAGGTAGGAAAAGGGTAACTTAATGTTTATCATAGTATCGTTGGAGCGTGTGTGGTTAACCGGCACGTCGATTGAGGGGTAAATATTAAGGGTACCAAGTATATTTGCATGGTTACTTCACACCTTGTTTTATGATCCTCGGCATCCCAGTCACAAAACCTGAAGGGCACACTCGAGATTGAAACATGCCATTGAAAAGTTCAATGAATCTCAAAAGAATCTAGGAGTTTCAAAACCAATTAAAACCTAATAATACATTTCGTTTATCTTGGTGGAAATTGGTGAATCGTCATTCACCTACCTTCAAATATTTTATAGCTTGGATTACGGCATCCCTCTTCCAAGTTATAAAATAGTTTGTTGGGTCCTAGCCTTAATATATCATATTGGGTGTTATATTAAGGACTTAAATCAACTTTACGTGAATTTCTCCCATTGTTGATGTCTGGTTTAGACAACAATGATCTTCCCAAACCAAGCTTTCCTAATGAATATGGCTTCCCGAGTTTGGCTCATGGAAGTCATACTTCTCTTCCTCCACCTCCTCCAATTATTCTCCCTAACCCACAAGTTCAAGGTCACTCAAGCCCTAATGGCAAGCAAGGTCTATGTGTGATCACATCTTAGAGATGAAGTCACATATTGACAAGCCGGGAGAGTTGGGTGTCAAAGTCTTCAGAAAGTTGGATGTTCAATCACTTTCTAAGTCACATAGTGAGTTCCTTTGGGACTACTATGAAACAGACTATGACATGAACCTTAATGATCATATCTATTTGCTTGGTGCTGCTGAATCAGCAATGATTTGGAACGATAGTAAAGCAAATTTGATTAGAAGATCAACTTCCAAAAAAAATTTATGGACAGTGACAATGGTGACACTGGAAATCCAGAAAAAGCATTCTCTTCCCAATGGAAAGGGATTGGCCATAGTCAACCCGGTTGACCAAATGGTAAAGAGAAAGGCTAAGTCTGAGATAGGCCCATTACCAAAGGGTTCATATGTTTATTTTGCCAAAGGAAGGGGCGTTGATTGCAAAGCTGCCAAATTTACCTAAGGATGTTAAAGTCAATAAGTTTGACTCTACATCAGGTAGAGCCCATTATCTAACTTTGTTAAGTTCTATTCTGAGATCCTCATTACATGATGTGACTGGGTCACATGTTGATGTTTTAAGAATCAAAGAATAGAGAGAAATCTTAAAGGAAGTATATGCTGATTCTGATCGCGAAGGTGGATTTCGATCGCATCAGAATTTTGAGCAGTTGCTTAAGAAGTTATGATATATTGCTAAGGAATAGATAACAACAATTTTCCATGTGGATTGTAAGGATAAGTTTTTCCGCAAAGTTTTAAAATAAAAGAAAATTGTTTAATTTTATTTATTTGAAGTATCCTTACAATGGCATTTGTGGAAAATTGTTGCTTATAGGATTCCACTGACAGCAATATTGGAAAATGGATTTCATTTGTGGTACTGTCTAAATTTACCAAATCAGGAAAGTTCCTCATCACCCAAGTTTCAATTGGACCGAAACTTGGAATCATGCAAGTTGAATAGTATGATGAATGAGAACTTTCAAGCATTGGAAAATCAAGACTAATTACTTGTTCACATGGATGTGTGAGTCAAGTGAAGGACTAAAGGGATCGAGTACACATTCTTGTGCACTGGTCATGTCCACCACAAAGCTCGTTAAGACTATTTGATTTTCTAAAGTTTAGTAAATATGGTTATACTTACAAGTTTAAGTATAATTTTGAAACATTAGAAAAGTCTCAATGTATGGCAGAACGAATGGGAAGAATCAAATTAGGCAGAAAGATAAAAGTTTCTCAAATCTGAAAAGATGGGAGAGTACTTTAGTATCATGTTTGTGATCATCTTAATGATTTAGAAATCATATCACAATTAGTCCTCTAAAGGTCATCTTAGTGCATTCTTATGACTAAGAAGAGGAGTCATGAATTGTTGAAATGGTTAGATCACGAAGATGAGTCATACTTCGTTCCAAAACAATTCTTAGAGTCATACTCCAAGATTGTAACTTGAGTGACATATCTTAAAGAAAGGTTTAAAACACTTGTCAAATGTAAGAGTAAAAGTGTCCTACTCTTGTACATTTGAAATTGGTAAGTTGTGATGTTTTGGATAAAACAAAGACCAACTAAGGCCAATTGTGTGAAGTGTTTGTCTTGATAAAGAATCCGCACTATCTCTTGAATATTTGGCAAGATAGTCTTATATGTCAAGAGGATAGTGGGAGTCTTAAAGATCCTAAAAAGAATTTCAAGAACTAATCAAGAATAAAACCTGAGGTTCTTCACTAGCACACGACTTGAGGTTTATAACCTATCGTGTTGACATATTCTGTGCCCATTCCAGTTAAAGTTGGCTTTGCATAGGAGTTCTGAAAGTTCTCAATTGGTTGCATAACAACTTGGAAGCAATGGCAGGCCCTGTACTGCCAGGTGGCAAGAAGTTAAGATTGCATAAGTTCAGTCCATATGAGTTTGGATTTGTCATTATCCTTGTCTTGTGACTATGGTTTTGACGATTCACATGGATAAGAACACATACACCATAAAATCTAAGGGTCATAAGGTTTCTCTCCGATTCATGAAAATGATGGTGAGGAAACACTTCCACCAAGTAGATTTGAAGCAGATGGCAAAAGGTCTAAACAATTGAGACTATGATTACGGCATCCCTATTCATAGTTCTGAAATTGTTTAGACACACACGCATGCTATTTAAGGAAAGGTGTATGATTTTGATAAAGTTTTATCAAAGCATCTCGTATCAGAAATTTGAACTTTGGTAAGAAAGTCAATAAAGTATTGATTTCTAGAAGTCCAGCTGATTTCTGAGTACATGTCAAAGCTAGTGGGAGCATAAGTGTTATGCTAATAATCATCATGTTAGTGGGAGCATGATAATTATTGTTAGTGTTGCAAGTTAGCAATGTTAATTATAGAAAACACAAGTTTCAATTCGTGAGGCTATAGGGATTGAAAAAGTTGTTTTGCTATAATTAAGGGAGATGATATACTTCATTTCAGTTCTAAAGGCTTAGATTGAGACCTTAATCATCTTTAGTCAAGAATATATATATGAATTTCATGTTGGATTGGTTCAACTTAAGGAAATTCTATATATTGCGTTCTCAAAATTCGATTATGATTACGGCATCCCTCTTCATAGTCAAATTTTGAAAACATGGCAAATAAAAATATTGTAGCAAAAGAATGGTCTAGAATCATGTCTTTATGTGAGACATCATGAATCGTGTACCATTTGCTTTGGGTACAGGATCGATTGCATGTGCTATAATATTTGTCATTTCTAAATTTTTCCAAATGCCCAGAGGCATTAAGAAGGGAAAAGGTCTAGAATTGGATATGACTAAAATGATTAAGCAATTGTCGAGGACAATGTGAGGTTTACCAAAGATTGGTTGCTCAGGGACAGTTAGAAGTATAGTGCTAATTTTGGAAGGACCATATTGACATATTCTGAAAAGAGGCATCTCTTATTCAGAAGTGATAGTCAAAATGAGAATATGGAGTTGTCTCCATAGGTGGAAGTTATCTGTGTAAGATTAGAAAACTTAATGCAAGAAGCATGTCCAAAGCAATGTACTTTGAATATGAGACTTAGTTTCCATGGAGTTGATCTCCATTGGAATACCTTATAATGACTGTTGACAAGTCTTTGTGACTTTGTACATATTCATTACAGGAGGGTCAGTGCATATAAGTTTAAAATCTAAACAGATTTCGATAAATGATAGGAATTTGAAATTCTCACATTTTTCGATAAGGATTTGGGAGTGTGAAATTAGAATCATTGAAATTATGTTCAATTGGTTTATTTCACAAAGTAAGGATCATAGACAAACATAGAGTGCATACTTGGTGTATGGCAAAGCTATTGTTTAAGAAAAACATAGTGTACATGCTTGGAGCATGGGACAACTAGTGTTTTTAATTCAAGTATAAAGTTGATAAAACCGAAAAAATGAATAATGAGTAATCAGTATGGTGATAAATAAAAGTATTTATTTATATTCATAGGGTTTGATACCATATTTGATTCATTTATTCTTGTGTTTCACTTTGCATGTTTTGACTTCCAGAATAACTAAGTCGCTCTTCCTGAATGATTAAGTTATTCAAACCATCCACAGTCGGTCATATGTTGGAAGTAGATATGAATCAAGACTGTCATGGGTTGGTTTGTAGAGGTCCAAGTTGGTGGACAAAGTGGTGCTACAACACTCATGAGTGCTCATAAGTTCTGAGTATTGGATTCAACACGCGCTCATTTGAATCACTTCATGGATTTTATCGCGAGTGATCATGAGACGATAATATCTTATATTCTTCAAACCTAGAGATATGAGTTGTTACTATGAGTTGGTTATACATTGATTGCACGAAAACGCATTTGGTAACTCGATGTTATAAAACGTGCCTTTGTGTATGATTCAACAAGTAGTAGAACAAGCCATATGAGTCGAAGTTTATCCATTCCTTTTACCTTCGGGATAAAAGCGATATCTGTGGGCCCCTCGATGATTTAGCGATGACACATGTGAGTGCTTGGCCAAGCCAGGACTGATTTGATTTGTTCAATCAGTCAGTCATCATAAATCGAAAATCGGGAAACAACAAATGGACAGAGAGAATGATTATAATCCATGTAACAGTCCATATGATATCTAGAATGGAGGAATATATGATCCCTTATCTAATGGACGCGTCATTGATTTGTTCAGAGTTCGACAGCGGCTTTAAGAGCTACGATTGCTAGTCGGGTTATGAAGTCGTACTTGCAATAATAGTTTTAGACTTATCCAAGTGGGAGACTGTTGGATTAGATGTCTAAGCCCATAACTATTATTGGTATGTACTTGACCCGAGAGTAGCATGGTCCATTTGGGTTGCATATCATCAGGACAATTTGTTAGGATGGACTTTTGAGAGAAGGTTATTTATGGTTTATTAATATATTATAAGTTATAATATATTAATATGAAATCATATGTTTTAATTAGTATCGATCAAGAATTAATTTGGAATTAATTTAGTGATCAAAACAGACTAATTAAATCTATGGGGACTAATTATGATAATTAGTTATATTTATATGTGTTGGGCTTATGATCCATGTTGGACCAAGTTTATGTATGGATACATAAAGAGTTGGGCCACATGAACCATGGATCATAAAACCCATGGGTATGGATTATGGGTTATACCCATGACCCTTGGAATCCTACATATAAATAGGTTACTCCATAGCCAAAATCACCACTTCTTTTCTTAGAGAAATATGGAGGTGTTTTGGTGCATGGAATTCTCTCTCAAGAGCCACCTTTGTCCTAGGTGTGTTGTGATTCCATTTGAGGCATTTCATACTATTGGTGCTAAGCTCTTAGGGCCAAATACATCAAGACTTCAAGCCACATAAAAGGTATGTTTCCCTAACTAGTATATTATATGGTTTATGTCAAATGCATGCTAGTTATAGGTTTAATGCCTTGGAAACCATTTGCATGTATAATAGAGAAAACATAGATCCAAGGTATTTAGGGTTGTATGTGCACCATAGGATGTTGTAGTATACTAAAACCCAACAATAACCACATCTACTCAACCTGAAATCTGAAGTCTCAAATTGGTCTGACCCCCTGAACCATACTGAACCATTGCTAATTCCATTCCACTTATCTCCCAAACTGACTACTCAACTTCTGATTACCTGAGGTTCCCACTAGGAAACAGAATCACAGAACATACGTTTCTACTGACAACCTTTCACTTGAACAAGGGATTAGATATTCCTTCGAGGAAAGGCTCATCACGATGTTAACAATTCCATGAATATAATGAACAACGCGAGACAACTGGGAGATAAACCTTCTAGTATTGAACAAGACATTGCTTCCTTTAACTGTTGAACCAACACACCGTTACTAAAATCCTGAAATTCTATACTTGTCTGGCCTCCACACAGATAGATCCAATCCAAAACACAATCACAAGAGCCTGATCTACCATCAAAATTGAAACCATACTTTAAACTTGAACCCTTCAACTGATGCCCTTTGCATACATGTAACATCTCGATATTGATGTACTTCTAAATTCATCCCTAAGGTTTTATCATATGGCATTTCAGTCCCTAAGTCCATGAGAATGAGCCTTGAAGCCTTGTGGCATTTTGTTAATTTGAGCAAGATGAATACGCTAAGTGTATATGAGGGTATGCTGAGTGTACTAGGGTGCGCCCTAATACGCTGGGTATACACTTATGTATGCGGTATATACTCTTGTCAGGATAAAATCTTAATTTTTAGGGTTTGGGTGGTATATAAGCATCATCATGGTTCATTTTACCCCGACCTTTCCAGCCTCCAACCCCTTGAGTCGTTGTTGGAATACCCTAACCCCATAAGAGTGTATTTTGAGCTAAAAGTGTGTCCTTTGTGTGCTTAAGGAAGAAGGAGTTGCATCAAGGAGCTTAGAAGTTGAAGTAATCTAGTGGATCTTGGATCATCACCTTCTAGGGAAGCTCCAGAAGGTAAAAAGTCTTCACCTTGATGCTTTGTTTGCTTGGATCTCATTTTTGGTAGCTTTATGTGTTCTTCTTGTCCTAAAAGTGCCATTTCTATGCATGTTTGGTGTTGGATGTTTTGAGTTGTCCTTCTAGACCCTAGGAAGGGTTCTAAGACATAAAAATGAGGTCCCTTTAGCTAGTTTGGATCCATGCTTCTTGTAGAAGGTCTTAATGGATTAAGACCTTGCATTAAGGACTTTTTGGACATGGAAAGTCATAAAGTTGGGAACTTTATGACCCTAGTATGCCTCTGGACCTTTGTCAGACGTATGAGCTCAAGTGCTAAAGCCATTAAGAACTTAATGAAGAAGTTAGTTTTACGAGGGTACGCCCCGTGTGGGTGGGAGTATGCCCCCACGTACTCCGCCAGCCACCCCGTAACTTGGTCAATGCGAGGCCTTGTGTACGTTGAACATACTTCTGGGAACGCCCCGCGTACTCGCATGGTCATCCCATGTTGAGTTAACTCGGTTGGGTTGACTCGACTGGGTTAACTCAGTGGGTTTATGGACTTTTGACTAGTTGACTTTGAGTTTGGCCATGTTTAACCAAGTTTGACTTTTGAGGGTATTTTGGGTATTATTGGAATTTTGATGGAATTGGTCACTTGGTGGATGTAGGCATTGAGTAGAGAGCTGAGATTCGGAGTCGGACCTTATCAGTTCTGTTCAGCTTGTGAGGTGAGTTTTCCTCACTGTACTTTCGGGTCGAAGGCACCAAGGCTAGCCCATTAGTTTGATAACCTGATATTGTTGATATGCTGAGTATGGAATAGATATGCATGTTAGTTTTGATATGCTAGTCTGGTAGATCTGTAGGACTACCTGTGATACTGTCTGTTTATCTGTATATTATATTATCTATTATATGCCGACATCTTATGTGGGTTGGGTTAAGGTTGTACTGCTCTGTGTTGTAGCCAACAAACATTGGAGCAAGCCAGATATGAGTTGAGGGCCGGGGAGGTCATGCCAAACTCATACTGAGGGCTCATGAGCATTCCAGATACAAGCTGAGGGCCGGGAAGGGTATGCCAAATTCGTACCGAGGGCTTAGTGGTATTCAGTCCAAGGACTGATCAGGCTGGGTAGCAAGCCAAACTTTTGTTGTGGGCTCAGGGGTAATCAAGTCTGTTAGCTGTTGACCCATTGCATCCTTTTATTATATTTATGCTATTTGTTTGTGTATTAGTATTTTGGGGGAACTCACTAAGCTTTGGGCTTACAGTTTTGGATTATGTTTCAGGTACCTCAGTTGATCGTAGGAAGGCAAAGGCTTGATCATGCACCTCCTCATGTTGTGTTTTGTGATTTTGGGAAAACTCTGATGTTAAACACGTTTTGAAAACTACAATGTAAACAATTATGATTTTTGGTTGGTTTGAAAAAGTTTAAATTTTTATGAAATTTTATGGATGTTACAAGTTGGTATCAAAGCCTTATTTTGAGTGAATTGGAGGAACACTCGTGTGAATCCAGTCTCAAACTAAGGAAAAATATTTTTACAATGATTTTTCAAATGGTTTTCAAAATAATCAAGGAGGATGCGATGTGTACGATCAGTCGGAGCCTGTAAGTAGACCCTAAAATACCATACTGTTATTTGATATCGTGATATGTTAGAACATCATGCTAGCGATAGGCTAGGGATCTTCAGGATTTTGCATGATAGAATTGCCTGATTATATGATGCATGATAGCCTAGGGTTCTTCTCTAATGGAATTGACATCATTACTGTAGTTGTTTAGTGTATGCATCGTGGTCATGCATAACTAAGATTTTATAGCCTGAGAATGTTTGGTTTGGCCTTATTTCTTGTTCTTGTTTGATGAAGGGCTTAGGGTAGGATCAGATATTCGACTGTCTATAGGGTCCAGTGTTATGTATGACTAGCATACACGAGTGTTGCAGGGTTGGTGGAAGTTTCATGGATGAGTTGTGTGGGGTCAGCCGACCAGTTTTGAGATATATAGTCTTTCATCTAGCGAGTGAGGATTGAGTGTATGAGTATGCTAGAGGGTATTGTTAGGGCGTTGTAATGATCCTCTGAGACAAATACGGGTAGGTGTGGAAGGTAGTATGGGCCCGTACTACCAAAAGCACAGGACCCGTACGCGTAACAAGGAAGTCACAACCCTTAGGGATTTGTTGGGAGTTGGTTACCCCTGTTATGATATGCGTGTTATCTGATATCCTCCTGGTTTATTTTTAGTATGGTGACTATGCATCGAGTTGAGGCTGGGTCCGGTTCGGGAGAAGGAGTTGGCCGTCAGGGTGAGTCAGTTGTGTTGGGTGACATGCTCAGGGAGATCCTGCAGGAGGAGGTTGTTGCTTCCAAGCTTAGTTGCCAGAGATGTTTGGGTTTATCAATACCGCCATGATTGAGTACTTTGATGAGCGATATGTTGCTTTGTCTGAGACTGTTGCTGCTGCAGCCGTTGCGGCTGCAGGGGTTGGATCAGATCGGGTTTTTCAGTATCGGGACTTCGACAATACGAAGCCCTCGACTTTCGATGGGCTGCATGACCCGATCATCGCCATGAAGTGGTTGTCTGATGTGGAGGGGTGTTTCTTCACTTGTTCTTGTCCAGCTGACCAGAAGGTCAGGTGCACTCTGAACCTTTTGAGGACCGGAGCGAAGGATTGGTGGAGGCTTGCTACTAGTTCATATTCTGCTTAGCAGAGAAATGCTGCATCTTGGGAGTAGTTCTTTGAGATGTTCCGCTCCCGATATGTGCCGCTGGTGGAGCGTGAGAGGTTGGCCCAGGAGTACCTGGATTTGAGGCAGGGTTCTGAGACAGTGACAGAGATCACCAAGATGTTAATGGAGATGGCTATGTTTTGTACTGCGTTTGCTGCATCTGAGCAAGCTCAGATGACTCGTTACTTGAGCATGCTCAAGACGGAGATCAGACAGCTTGTTTCCACCCAGCGCTATGCTACTTTGTTGGAGATGCAGGAGGCCGCTAGGCGGTGTGAGATTGAAATTGATTTGCAGACGAGGGAGCAGAGGCCAGCCCCGGCATAGTCGTAGCCCGCACCAAAGAGGTTTAAGACCGCTGATGTCAGATCTAGGTGCCGGAAGGGCCGCACTTGTGGGAAGTGCGGCAAGGTGCATAAGGGTGCTTGCTGATCATCTTCTGGGTGCCATAATTGTGGTCGGTAGGGCCATATGGCGAGGGATTGCCACCAACAGGCCCCAACACTCAGTTCCAGGATTTGTTTTCATTACGACCAGGTTGGCTATGTGAAGGCAAACTGCCCATCGCTTGCTGCTAGGACGATGCAGGTTTCAGCACCGACTACTTGAGGATCACTGACGGGAGTCAGGGAAGGGCGGAGCCCCCGAGGGCTCGAGGTCATGCTTTCCATCTTACTGCCGAGGAGGCCAGAGCAGCTCCAGATGTTATGACTGGTATGTTTCTATCCATTATTATGTTGATTATGTTTTATGTTATGCTTATATGTGTGCCTCTATTAGGTACGTTTCTAGTGAACTCTTTGCCTGCTCTAGTGTTCTTTGACTCGGGTACGCATCAGTCTTTTGTGTCTCGGTCATTCAGCAGAGAGTTTGTTATGCACATTGGGGAGCTAGAGTGTCCGTTGCGAGTTTCTATCGCCAACGAACATGGGGATTCTGCATCATCAGTATATCGGGGTTGTGTTCTAGAGATCTTCGGGGTGCCTTATCCGATTGATTTGATCCCGATCCCCATGGGGGATGTTTGCGTGATTGTGGGTATGGATTGGTTGAGCCATTTTGGTGCTTTGATTGATTGTGAGGGCCATCACGTGGTAGTTTGAGCCCCAAGTGGGGGAGAACTGGTTATCTACGGAGAGGGCACCAGGATGGGTTCATGGTTTTGTTCTGCAGCCAGAGCTCGACATTATATTCAACATGGGTGTGTGGGTTATTTGGCTTATGTGGTGGATATGCGTGTTGGGGATCAGGTTTCAGTTTTAGAGGTCCCGGTTGTCAGGGAGTTTGTCGATGTGTTTCCATAGGAGTTACCCGGTGTGTCTCCTGAGAGGCAGGTCGAGTTCAGGATTTACCTCGTGCCAGGTGCGGCCCCGATTGCCAAGGTGTCGTACCTCTTGGCACCACCTGAGATGCAAGAGTTGTCATATCAGTTGTAGGAGCTGCTAGGCAAGCAATTCATCAGGCCGAGTAGTTCTCCGTGGGGAGTGCCAGTTTTGTTCATCAAGAAGAAGGATGGTTCACACTGGATGTGTATTAGTTACCGGGAGTTGAACGAGTTAACGGTGAAGAACCGTTACCCCCTTCTATGGATTGATGACCTCTTTGATCAGCTGCAGGGAGCATCTTGGTTCTCCAAGATAGATTTGAGGTCCGGATATCATCAGGTCAAGGTAAGAGAGGAGGACGTGGAGAAGACCGCATTCCGGACTCGTTTTGGGCATTATGAGTTCGTGGGGATGCCATTTGGGCTCACCAATGCATCTGCAATATTTATGGATTTGATGAATCGAGTATGCAAGTCAATTCTCGATCGTTCGGTTATCATGTTTATTGATGATATCTTGGTATATTCCAAGACCAGAGAGCATCATGAGGAGCATCTTCGTGAGCTTCTGGGGTTTTGAGGCAAAAACGGATTTATGCTAAGTTCTCGAAGTGCAAGTTTTGGTTTCGAGTGGTTCAGTTCCTTAGACACCTCGTTCACCAGGACGGGATATTGGTCGATCCGGCCAAGATCAAGGCGGTGATGTAGTGGGAGGTTCCGAAATCTCCCTCGGATATCATGAGTTTCTTGGGGTTGGTAGGGTACTATCGGAGATTCATTCAAGATTTCTCCAAGATTGCAGTACCCTTCACTCGTCTGACGAGGAAGGGGGTGGATTTCTGTTGGGGCCCTAAGCAGCAGACAACATTTGAGAACCTTCAACAGAAATTATGTGAGGCCCGATTTCGACCCACCCAGAGGGAATTGAGGATTTCTTGGATGATGATGCAGTGGTCTTCTTGGATGATATTCAGGTTGATGAGCACCTGAACTATGTTGAGAGGCCAGTAGCTATTCTGGAAAGGAAGGTTAAGGTTTTGCGTAGCAAGGAAGTGCCTTTGGTAAAGGTACAATGGTAGCACCGGAGGGGCTCCGAGTAGACCTGGGAACTGGAGGCCGAGATGCGGGAGCATTATCCTGATTTGTACATTGCAGCAAACTTCGAGGGCGAAGTCTAGTTCAAGTGGGGGAGAGTTGTAACATCCCGAGATTCAGGTACTTCTAAATTCATCCCTAAGGTTTTATCATATGGCATTTCATTCCCTAAGTCCATGAGAATGAGCCTTGGAGCCTTGTGGCATTTTTGTAATTTGAACAGGATGAGTACGCTAAGCGTACATGAGGGTACGCTGAGCGTACTAGGGTGTGTGCTAGTACGTTGGGCGTACACTTATGTACGCGGGGCATACTCTTGTTAGGAGAAGACCCTAATTTTTAGGGTTTGGGTGGTATATAAGCATCATTATGGTTCATTTTACCCCCACGTTTCCAGCCTCCAAGCCCTTGAGTCATGTTTAGCAAACCCTAACCCCATAAGAGTGTATTTTGAGCTAAAAGTGCGTCCTTTGTGTGCTTAAGGAAGAAGGAGTTGCATCAAGGAGCTTAGAAGTTGAAGCAAGCTTGTGGATCTTGGATCATCACCTTCTTGGGAAGCTCCATAAGGTAAAAAGTCTTCACCTTGATGCTTTGTTTGCTTGGATCTCATTTTTGGTAGATTTATGTGTTCTTCTTATCGCAAAAGTGCCATGTCTATGCATGTTTGGTGTTGGACGTTTTGAGTTATCCTTCTAGACCCTAGGAAGGGTTCTGAGCCATAAAAATGAGGTCCCTTTAGCTAGTTTGGATCGATGCTTCTTGTAGAAGGTATTAATGGATTAAGACCTTGCATTAAGGACTTTTTGGACGTGGAAAGTCAAAAAGTTGGAAATTTTATGACCCTAGTATGCCTCTAGACCTTGGATCTGAAGTATGAGCTCAAGTGCTAAAGCCATTAAGCACTTAATGAAGAAGTTAGATCTTCGAGGGTACGCCCCCACGTACTCGGCCAGCCACCCCGTAACTTGGTCAATGCAAGGCCTGACATACATTGAGCATACTTCTGGGAACGCCCCGCGTACTCGCATAGGTCAGCCCATGTTGAGTTAACTTTGTTGAGTTGAGTCAATGGGTTTATGGACTTTGACCAGTTAACTTTGAGTTTGACCATGTTTGACCAAGTTTGACTTTTGAGGGTATTTTAGGTATTATTGGGATTTTGATGGAACTGGTCACTTGGTGGATGTAGGCATTGAGTAGAGAGATGAGATTCGGAGTCGGGCCTTATCAGTTATGATCAGCTTGTGAGGTGAGTTTTCCTCACTGCACTTTCGGGTCAAAGGCACCAAGGCCGGCCCATTGGTTTGATAACCTGATATTGTTGATGTGTTGAATATTGAATAGATATGCATGCTAGTTTTGATATGCTAGTCTGGTAGATCTGTAGGACTACCTATGATACTGTCTGTTTATCTGTATATGATATTATCTGTTATATTTCGACATATTGTGTGGGTTGGGTTGAGGTTGTACTACTCTGTGTTGTAGCCAACAAACCCTGGAGCAAGCCAGATATGAGCTGAGGGTCGGGGAGGGCAAGCCAGACTCATACTGAGGGCTCATGAGCATTCCAGATACGAGATGAGGGTCGGGAAGGGCATGCCAGACTCGTACTGAGGGCTTAGTGGTATTCAGTCCGAGGACTTATCAGGACGGGGATCAAGCCATACATAAGTTGTGGGCCAAGGGCAAGCCAAACTTTTGTTGTGGGCTCAGGGGTAATCCAGTCTGTTAGCTGTGGACCCATTGCATGCTGTTATTATATTTGTGCTATTTGTTTGTGTATTGGTATTCTTGGGGAACTCACTAAGCTTTGGGCTTACACTTTTGGATTATGTTTCGGGTACCTCAGATGATCGTGGGAAGGCAAAGGCTTGATCGTGCACCTCCTCATGTTGTGTTTTGTGATTTTGGGAAAACTATGATGTTAAACATGTTTTGAAAAATACAATGTAAACAATTATGATATTGGTTGTTATGAAAAAGTTTAAATTTTTATCAAATTTTGTGGATGTTACAATACATATACCCTATTTCATGTCCTACTGAAATGAACACCCTACACAAAAACACCCACGATTCCCAATGCGAGTTCCCACCAAAAACCAACTTGGTACATAATTCACAACCGGAGATCCAAGGACCTAAACCTGCATTTCATCAAAAATGTTCTGATTCATGGCAACCCCTCATTAACCCGGGATATAAAGATTCCTAAACCAACGCTGAATCTACCAGACTAGCACCTGGTCCAGCCACCAGGTTCCCAAGAGTCCAAATGACAAGGTTATCCTAGCCTAAGCATCCCACTGCACCACTCACTGACCACATACTCAATCCTACAAACCAAAATCCAATACCTCGACCCAACGGTCTCTATCAGGTTCCATCTGCATTGTCATAAACACACGGGCCTCGCCCTCGGGTGCCGCCCAAGCTATACCACGGAGCGGGCCTCGCCCATGGGTCCCACCCATCTAGAGCTACACAGGCCCGACTCCGCATCGGACCCTAATGTCCCCATCCTAAAATAGAGAAATGCACTCTGACACTCCTGTCCGTCTTATCCAAGGCACGAACTGATCCTCCTCTATACTCATGACCACCTCAACGATGGGCTACCTCAAACCGGTGAATGCTATGATCCCATCGCAGTCTTACAACACATCTAACCAACCATGGTTACCACCCATGGTCTTACCACACCCAAACCATCACAACCCGAATTATCCTGAGTCGAACCCGCATCAAAATGAATTCACATCATGTGTTCGGATAATGATTCGAACCCCAAAGCCTTCATCAAACAAGAACATGCAGCGAGGCTCTAACACAACCCTCAATCTGGATCCATCCACAAGCCTGTTATACCTCACAAAGAAGACGCCGACCAGCTGTTGGAAGTTTCATGAACTTCCAACTTACACAACTTCGATCCATACGGTCACTTCGCTCGTCTCTCCTCCTGACTGGGATGTGAAACTTGCCCAAGTTCCATACCCGATACAACTCCTGGAAATTCTGATCGATTCTCCCCCACTTGGATTCATCGAAGCTCTCCCATCCAACAAAATTTTATGGATCCCCAACCCATCTTATCTTCTTATAACACGAACCGACTATGTTCTGAGCTTACTAATACTAGTGTTCCATTAATAGCCGATCTTGATGATCGCCCAACTCCTGGAATCCAGATAGATACTCCCGGAGATCCAAACAACCTGATAACGCCAAACGATTCCCAAGATACAACACCAAACCCTGAAGTCTATTATGCCGACGACTAAAGACCATAACTGTGACAATCCGAAATTTTTATCTTATACACTTAATCAAATCAATGAAGGCCAGACTCGTTTTTGCTATCCTTTAGCACTGTTTAGAGTCTATTTGAGTGTTCTAAACCTAGTACCATCAAGATGGGGGCCTAGAAATGGGAAAACTAGATGCATATCAAGCAAAATCGGGCCAAAAACTCCAACATATGGAGTGTGCGGCCACACACTTGTGTGTACGGCCACACACAAGAGTGTGCGGCCACACACCCATCCCAACCGCACACTCTCCCATATATATTCAACACTTGTCATTTTTGAACACTTTTTCACTTCTCCAAGACTAGAACTCGAAATCCTCTCAAGTATCATCCAAATCTTCATCTTGATCTTCATAAAAGTAAGAAATTCTTCCTTTTGATTTGTTGATACACGACCCTAACTAGCAAAACCCTTTGCTTTGATCCATGAAAACATCCATTTTTAGTCAAGAACACACACTAGTTTTGGACCTTAATCACCCTTTCAAGCCTCTATAACATGTATATACTTATCATAACTTGTTATATGCTAAGAACACTTGATGATATACTAGAAAAACACGATTTTATCATCTTCATAAAGGGTGTGCGGCCGCACACACCATGTGTAGCCGCACACACCCTTTTTAGGTCCAAAAATGGCAATGAACTCCATATAAGGCTAAAGCATGAAGTAAGAAACCTTCCTAGATGAGTCCTAAAGCCTTAAAATACGTTTTGGCACATTTCATAGGGAGTGTGCGGCCGCACACACACCCTGGCCACACACACACAAATATTGTGCATTTTGTCCACACACTCCCTTGTATAGCCAAATACCCCTTATATACAATCATATATGGTGGTAACACTTAATTCTAAGTGTTTTTATGTCCCTAAGGCGTGTCCCTATCACCTTTAGTGGTTATATACATTAAATATATTCATATATGTGAAATTATATGTTAAATAGGATTCGTTTGTGCTCAAGACTCCAATTGACACCCAACAATCCTATATCGATCTTTCATTTGAGTTACTCACTACAGGTGAGTTCATACCCCTTAATCAACCTTTTAAATGATTTTAAATGATTTTAAATGCTTTTATGGGGGGATACAAGTTGAACTATTATAGTTATTATATCAATCACATGTGATTAATAACTACCAAACAAGTGGATTTCTTACTTTTCAAACTGTGTTATCAAACAAACTACTTTAAATTGTTTTATTAAACTCTTTTACATGTCAAATACTTTTATTAAACTCTTTTAAACTTATATTCTGTTAAATGTGTATCTATATAGATATAGTTATATAAGTAGGATTGAAAGGACTTAGGACTAATAGGTCACCTTACCTCCTGTTCCTCGTTTGGTTGTGGACTTAGGGTATCGGTTGTTTGTCCGAAGGTCATTTGAATCCTAGTTATATATTATGTATATGTATATAGATATAAAAGTTCCTTCTTTCTATTCAATACCTTTGGGTAGCAAAGGTATACAAACATGTTCATACATACAAACCATATTACTAGTAAACTATAATAGGTGTAGTTTAGGAAGATACTAATACTATTACTAGAACAGTGAAACATACAATGAGTCACTTCATACATGGGTCAATACCATACAGAGAGAACATAACATACAGATAGATAATACTATGATGAGAAACAAACAATACCATACAGAGAGAACATACATACATACTAGACAGAGAGAGAACATACAATACAGCTAGTACATACAATACCATACAGAGAGAACATACATACCTACTAGACAGAGAGAGAACATACAATACAGCTAGTATATACAATACCATACAGAGAGAACATACATACATACTAGACAGAGAGAGAACATACAATACAACTAGTACATACAATACATTCACAAGTGCACTAATACAGTTATGTGAGCCACGTAACGGGGCATGGCATCACCTATCATGGCTCGTTTTGTATCAAGAATCTCCTTAAATGGAGAGTGTTGAGTTTGTGTATAGATCTATATTGGATTGACTATCCTACACCTTGTTGCTCGCTACAGTGGGACTTGCAAGTCTACGGGTGCCAAACGTCATTCCTTCCGACGTCTTACATCGTCGTGTTTATAGTCGGTAGTATGGTACAGGACGATCACATAAGTACTTTAAATAACAATTGGTTTAAGGTAGTTAGTACAGCAGTAGTTACTTAATACAACGCTACAGTACTATTTCATTTTCCCATTGCATTCACTTTGTGACCTTCACACAATAAACAGTAATGTAAAAACTATATTTTTGGTTAATGATAGTCAGATTTGGGAAAATACATACTCTTACAAGAGACACACACACCAACACTTGATGCCTTGGTAGAAGGCTACTTTTAGTAGAAAACATAGGGATTTCTAGGAGAGTTCAAACATCTTACAAACATCTTACAAACACTTTCATACAAACATAGACACTAATATACTTATGATCTCACCAGCTTTAAAGCTGATAAACTCTTTCAAAATAACTTGTATTCTCAGGTCACCAGTAGACAGGTACCAGTGCCAGGTTTTGAGAAGATGGAGCTCGTTCAAGACTCATCTTGTATTTTGACTCATATTTTTGGTGTCTATTAAACTTGACAGAAAACACTTGTATTCAATTCTATTATTAATGCAATGGATGATGTTGTTGCTTGTTTACTACTATTCATTGTTGTGATACTGTACATGACGTCCTCCTCCCCCGAACGTTTCCGCCGTTCCGGTTTTGGGGTGTGACAGATTGGTATCAGAGCATTGTTTATAGTGAATTGAGTATATCAACCCATAAAAGATATACAGACTATAAATACAATGGGATTAAAATACTCTGACCAAGAGTTTATACTTTTAAATAATAAAATATTTAACTAAGTATACATACATGCATTCATACTAAAATCAGTGTCACTAGGACAGAACAAAAGTATTACGATTGTTGGGCAGCACAAGTAGACTTAGAGACATATAGTCAAATCTGGGAAGATATAGCCTGATCAACTATATTATCCGAGGATTGACTAGCATGTGCCTAAGTGTGGTTGTGAGGTTGCAACAAGTCTAAATACTTACCAACAATACCACAACGAAAACCTTAGAACAAAACATAAACCTAAAATACCATAGGAGTATTTTGTGTTACTACAAATTACTTATGTGCTTATTTCTTATATCCCTAACCAAGTTAATGGAGGAGGGTTTGAAGCAGAGCCAGAAAATGATCACCAAATCCCTGTGGATGATCACCAGGCTGAAGGCTTTGCAGATGGTTTTGACTCCGAGCCTGAAGTTGAGAACCTACCCCCGATGGCTCTTGTCCCAAATCCTAACCCTCGTCCGGCCTTTCAAGGCCCGACGCCTCCGTGGGTGGAAAGCTTGGAAACATGGAGCCAAGAACAGAATCAGCCCATACCATTCAATTGAGACCAAAGCTTTTATGACCTGAGCGAAGGAGGCTCAGCAGACAGAGTCTTGCCAATCCTGGTCCGCAGAGTGGCCCGAAACGAGATTCAGGGCAGGACAGCTCTCCATCGAATCATGGAAGTTGACGCCAATGCGAGAATGCATACCCTCCGCACCATTCGTCTGGAAGATGCTCGTGAGAGATCTAGGGGAGACCATGAGACCCTGCAGCAAGAGCTAGCTGAAACTCGAGCTGAAGTCATAGAGCTCCGAGTACGCCAAAGGGTGTACGAAAGGTACCTACTTGATATGGAGCGTCAGCTGGCTGAACTGAGGGTTCACCCAAGGGATAACCATCACCAGTAGGAGATATTCTACCTTTATTTCCTTGGTTGAAAGAATAGTCTTCCTATCTATGCTCTAAGTACCACTTTTCTAAGTAACTAACTCTGTACTGTAAGTACTTTCTAGTTAGGCCAGTATGCCATCAAGACTTTTCTACTTCGGATATGATGTAAGACCTACTCCAAGGTCATTTTTCCCAAACGTATTACATCTTAAATATCAATGATATTGACAGTCGGCTAATTTCTATGCCAATCCTTGTTCAAATGCTTTCGTTTTTGCTATCATTAGGATCCTATCTAAACACCCACTTCGTCGAATTATTGAACTGTGGTGAATTGACTCAAGGATTACTTCCAAGTCTTGTCAAAGGTTGGATCCGGTTATCCACCAACCAACGATAGTCTAGTTCAAAATAGCAAATGTCTAGTAAACATTCTACGAACTTACTTCAACTCTTTTCCAGTACTGCATCATAGGGATGTAGGTCAATCCATCGAGGGCAGTTTAACAAAACAAAAACTTTACAATTACATGATTGAGTAGAATACATCTAGGGCCGACCATAATCACTTACAAACTCCTTTTCTTGTCAAATAGCAGAATCATGTCGTCACCAAGAGGTAATCCGCTGAACGACACAACCCCGATCCTTCATATAGACGCTGCCACCTTCCAAGCAGTGGTATCAGCTGCAGTAACAGCTGTCCTTGCACACCTCAACACTAGTAACGAAAGCAAAGCTGAAAAAGGTGTTGACAGTTCAAATTGTTGTAACCACCCGGGAAGTCAACAAATGATAATTGTTGCAAACACCCAAAGCCACAGCTCAGAGTTTAAGAAACGAAAGCGTCAAGCTCAAAAGGAACGCAAGCGATTCCAAAGGCTTGCCATGCAATAACAACCAGTGGCGACCCCTGCCACCTCAGCACCGGTCAAGCGATATGAGGGAACACTCCCGAAGTGTAACAAGTGTAACTATCATCATAATGGAGCTTGTCGGGTATTGCAATGTATCAATTGCAACAAAACAGGGCACATTGCTCGTTTCTGTAGAACCACCTCTGCCACCGGAGCCAGCCAAGTTTGATATAGTTGTGGTGAGGCAGGACACTATTATAGGAATTGTCCAAAAGGGAAGATCAACGAAAACAACCGTGTCCACATAACTCCGACCCGACACTTCACTTCCACCACTGATGCTGGTACAAGCCAGATATGTCATTTATGTGGTGAGGTAGGACATCTCAAGAAGGATTGTCCAATAACAGAGAACTCTGGCGCAAACGGGAAGATACTAAGGATCACTGCTACAGGAGAGACTACTCCGGACCCACGTTGAAATATTAGGGCATTTCGTTTTAGTAGACTTATAAACTGTTAAAAACTAGTGCAACTCGAGTCTTATCTTTTTGCGAGACTCTGTCAGACAAAGGACTCTCGTGCTGCGTATACTTGCTTTTTGTAGTATACCTTGTTCGCAGCAGTAGACTTATAGGTAAAACTAAAGTACCGAAACTCTGTAAAAGTGGCACCATTATGTTTTTGTAACACCTTTATGATCTAGTCTAACTCTTTTTATTCCGAGTAGTCCGACAGTATCATGTAACAAGAGCCAATTCGATCCTCACCATGCCAGTTTCATGCGTAAATCCTTTTCTCCGAAATCGCCTTTATAGCGAAGCCGGCAATCCAGAACACCGAGGTACTCATGCAGAGAGTACCTTATGTTTCGTACCCTTCCCGAAGACACCCCAGCAAACCTCCCCGGAGTACCACTCGTACAGTACGTCAAGTTCAACCCGAAGATCCATACGGTTGATCTATCGCTGGAGAAGGTATACGCAAGGGTGGTATATAATCAAGGTTCTACAGGCTTAGAATTGATGATTCCGCTTTAACTTCTTTTCCTTGTTTGGATGTGAGCTTAAAGAGGAATCATTTATTCGACTGCCTTTTCAGTCTTAATTATATACGACTCGTATACACGAAGCTGTGATTGATGAACCAAATATGACTTCTGATATGAACTTTAGGACGGAGACTGCCCAAGACTACGAGTGATCATACTGCCATGCGGATAAACTTAGAATCCAATCAAATGCCTTCTCACCGATCGAGACAATAGATTCAGATAGAGCAGAAAACTCCCAGGATTTACCTCTGCAACGTCAAGTCGAGTTCAGAATCGACTTAGTTCTAGGGGCTACCCCAGTAGCCAAATCGCCCTATCGTCTAGCACCTGCAGAGATGCAAGGACTGTCCTGTCAACTTAACGAACTGCTCAGCAAGGGCTTTATGAGACCAAGCTTCTCACCCTGGGGAGCTCCAGTCTTGTTCGTCAAGAAGAAAGACGGATCGTTTCGTATTTGCATCGACTACAGGGAGCTCAACAAACTGACCGTCAAAAATCGTTATCCTCTGCATCGTATAGACGATTTGTTCGACCAACTGCTAGGGGCGAATTACGTTTCGAAGATAGATCTGAGATCCGGGTATCGCCAGTTGCGAGTCCAAGTGGAGGATGTTCCGAAGACAGCCTTCCCAACTTGTTATGGACACTACGAATACGTAGTGATGCCGTTCGGATTAACAAACGCGCCCGCAGTATTCATGGATTTAATGAATAGGGTATGCCGTCCTTACTTGGATCAGTTCGTCTTCATCTTCATAGATGACATACTTATCTACTCTCGTAGTAAGGAAGAGCATAGTAAGCATCTACGTCAGGTCTAGGAAACATTAAGATCAGAGAAGCTCTACGTAAAGTTCTCTTAATGCGAGTTTTGGATTCGAAGAGCCAAATTCCTGGGTCACGTTGTTGGAGAAGAGGGAATTCTTATGGACACTTCCTGCCTATCAAAGAACAGACAAGATGGAAAAGCTAACAAGAACCTACATAAGGGAAATCGTACGACCGCATGGTGTTCCTATGTCTATTATCTCCGTTAGAGATGGTAGATTCACTTCGAGGTTCTGGCAGTCGCTACGAAGTTCCCTATGAACTAGGCTAGACATGAGTACACCCTACCATCCACAGACCGACGGACAAAGTGAGAGGACTATCCAAACCTTGGAAGATATGTTGCGAGCCTGTGTGATCGACTTTGGGAAAGCATGGGATACTCATTTACCCCTTGTCGAATCTTCCTACAACAACAGTTATCACACGAGCTTAAAGGCTGCTCCATTCGAGGCCCTCTATGGCCGAAAGTGCAGATCCCCTCTGTGTTGGGCTGAGGTGGGTGATACCCAGTTAGCTAAAGGACGAACTCCTGAAAGCACTTCTCACGGGTCCGGAGATCATTCGGAAAATGATAGAGAAGATCGTTCAGATTCGTGAACGATTGAAATCCTCTAGAGACCGACAGAAAAGCTACGCAGATAAACGAAGGATACCGTTGGAGTTCCAGGTGGGCGACCGTGTTCTATTGAAGGTCTCACCCTGGAAGGGCATAATACGCTTTGGAAAACGTGGAAAGCTAAATCCAAGATACATAGGGCCTTTCGAGATTCTCGCTAGAATCAGCCCTGTAGCTTACAAACTTAACATACCTCGTGAACTCAGTAACGTACATTCTACTTTCCACATCTCGAACTTGAAAAAGTGTCTGTCCGACGAGACTCTTGTAATCCCACTCAACGAGATCGAGATCAACAAGAGCCTCAACTTCATGGAAGAACCGGTAGAGATCATGGACCGAGAGGTCAAGCAAACAAAGCAAAGCCGTATCCCGATAGTGAAGGTTCGCTGGAACGCCAAGCGAGGACCTGAATTCACTTGGGAGCGAGAGGATCAGATGAAACTGAAATATCCTCATCTTTTGCTTAGTTATTTGTAACTACTAAATTGCTTAAACTCTAATTTCAGGACGAAATTCTCTCTGGCGGGGGGATGATGTGACAATCCAAAATTTTTATCTTATACACTTAATCAAATCAATGAAGGCCAGACTCGTTTTTGTTATCCTTTAGCACTGTTTAGAGTCTATTTGAGTGTTCTAAACCTAGTACCATCAAGATGGGGGCCTAGAAATGGGAAAACTAGATGCATATCAAGCAAAATCGGGCCAAACACTCCAACATATGGAGTGTGCGGCCACACACTTGTGTGTACGGCCACACACAAGAGTGTGCGGCCACACACCCATCCCAACCGCACACTCCCATATATATTCAACACTTGTCATTTTTGAACACTTTTTCACTTCTCCAAGACTAGAACTCGAAATCCTCTCAAGTATCATCCAAATCTTCATCTTGATCTTCATAAAAGTAAGAAATTCTTCCTTTTGATTTGTTGATACACGACCCTAACTAGCAAAACCCTTTGCTTTGATCCATGAAAACATCCATTTTTAGTCAAGAACACACACTAGTTTTGGACCTTAATCACCCTTTCAAGCCTCTATAACGTGTATATACTTATCACAACTTGTTATATGCTAAGAACACTTGATGATATACTAGAAAAACACAATTTTATCATCTTCATAAAGGGTGTGCGGCCGCACACACCATGTGTAGCCGCACACACCCTTTTTAGGTCCAAAAATGGCAATGAACTCCATATAAGGCTAAAGCATGAAGTAAGAAACCTTCCTAGATGAGTCCTAAAGCCTTAAAATATGTTTTGGCACATTTCATAGGGAGTGTGCGGCCGCACACACACCCTGGCCGCACACACACAAATATTGTGCATTTTGTCCATACACTCCCTTGTATAGCCAAATACCCCTTATATACAATCATATATGGTGGTAACACTTAATTCTAAGTGTTTTTATGTCCCTAAGGCGTGTCCCTATCACCTTTAGTGGTTATATACATTAAATATATTCATATATGTGAAATTATATGTTAAATAGGATTCGTTTGTGCTCAAGACTCCAATTGACACCCAACAATCCTATATCGATCTTTCATTCGAGTTACTCACTACAGGTGAGTTCATACCCCTTAATCAACCTTTTAAATGATTTTAAATGCTTTTATGGGGGGATACAAGTTGAACTATTATAGTTATTATATCAATCACATGTGATTAATAACTACCAAACAAGTGGATTTCTTACTTTTCAAACTGTGTTATCAAACAAACTACTTTAAATTGTTTTATTAAACTCTTTTACATGTCAAATACTTTTATTAAACTCTTTTAAACTTATATTCTGTTAAATGTGTATCTATATAGATATAGTTATATAAGTAGGATTGAAAGGACTTAGGACTAATAGGTCACCTTACCTCCTGTTCATCGTTTGGTTGTGGACTTAGGGTATCGGTTGTTTGTCCGAAGGTCATTTGAATCCTAGTTATATATTATGTATATGTATATAGATATAAAAGTTCCTTCTTTCTATTCAATACCTTTGGGTAGCAAAGGTATACAAACATGTTCATACATACAAACCATATTACTAGTAAACTATAATAGGTGTAGTTTAGGAAGATACTAATACTATTACTAGAACAGTGAAACATACAATGAGTCACTTCATACATGGGTCAATACCATACAGAGAGAACATAACATACAGATAGATAATACTATGATGAGAAACAAACAATACCATACAGAGAGAACATACATACATACTAGACAGAGAGAGAACATACAATACAGCTAGTACATACAATACCATACAGAGAGAACATACATACATACTAGACAGAGAGAGAACATACAATACAGCTAGTATATACAATACCATACAGAGAGAACATACATACATACTAGATAGAGAGAGAACATACAATACAGCTAGTACATACAATACATTCACAAGTGCACTAATACAGTTATGTGAGCCACGTAACGGGGCATGGCATCACCTGTCATGGCTCGTTTTGTATCCAGAATCTCCTTAAATGGAAAGCGTTGAGTTTGTGTATAGATCTATACTGGATTGACTATCCTACACCTTGCTGCTCGCTACAGTGGGACTTGCAAGTCTACGGGTGCCAAACGTCATTCCTTCCGACGTCTTACATCGTCGTGTTTATAGTCGGTAGTATGGTACAGGCCGATCACATAAGTACTTTAAATAACAATTGGTTTAAGGTAGTTAGTACATCAGTAGTTACTTAATACAACGCTACAGTACTATTTCATTTTCCCATTGCATTCACTTTGTGACCTTCACACAATAAACAGTAATGTAAAAACTATAATTTTGGTTAATGATAGTCAGATTTGGGAAAATACATACTCTTACAAGAGACACACACACCAACACTTGATGCCTTGGTAGAAGGCTACTTTTAGTAGGAAACATAGGGATTTCTAGGAGAGTTCAAACATCTTACAAACATCTTACAAACATCTTACAAACACTTTTATACAAACACAGACACTAATATACTTATGATCTCACCAGCTTTAAAGCTGATAAACGCTTTCAAAATAACTTGTATTCTCAAGTCACCAGTAGACAGGTACCAGTGCCAGGTTTTGAGAAGATGGAGCTCATTCAAGACTCATCTTGTATTTTGATTCATATTTTTGGTGTCTATTAAACTTGACAGAAAACACTTGTATTCAATTATATTATTAATGCAATGGATGATGTTGTTGCTTGTTTACTACTATTCATTGTTGTGATACTGTACATGACGTCCTCCATCCCCCGAACGTTTCCGCCGTTCCAGTTTTGGGGTGTGACAATAACCCTTGCTTGGAACTGGGGAATCTTCACCCCAACTTCCCATCCTCAAAAGAATCTCTAAATTCTAACCATCTACAACTCTTATGATTATAGAATTCCCGTGGCACTTCCAATGACCAAACAACTCATGCAACTGACACCACCATCTTCTTGCTACCGCTCCTTATCTAGCAACGGTAGTGATTGAACCAAAGGTTCTTCCATGGATGACTGTCGATCATACTAGAACAAATGCTAATACCACTGAAATCTGACTTCATTGGAGAACTAACCAGCTAATCCGATCATAAACCTCCCAAACGATAACCCCGAATTGATCCCACCCATGAATCGGAACATCAATCGAAGAAACTGAAACCCGCACAGCAAGATACAACTCACTAATGACTCTTGGCATGCAAAATGGCATATAATAATTCTTGATGATATAACCCAAACAATAACAGAGAACCAAGCCAGAGATAATGCTTACCCAAACCAATACAAAATTCCCAAGCAATATAAATTCTGAAAATAAACAAGAAGAAAGAAGAAGATAACATAATCGCAAAAGCACCTGCTAGAATCCTGACCTCCTCTTCCTACCGAGGTACCCGCGATAGAACCTGAGCTACCCCAACCAATAAGTGTGGGCAATTTTCTCTAATATAACCCGTCTGATGACAACGATGACATAATTCTACCTCCAATGTGCATTCTTGGCGAAAGTGGCCCTTCCGTCCGCACCTGCCGCACTTAGACCTGCTGTGCACATCCTCATGTTCCCCTTCATCCTTCGTGCAACTACCACGGCCCCTCGGGTATCTAACACTAGCTATGGCAACGTCTAACTGCTCCGATCGCCGAGCCAGACCATGATTCCGCTTCGTCTTCCCTAATTGCCCATCCGAACCAATCTCCTGCTCCTGGGTTACATCGACCATCCCATCAACCGCCTGAATAGCCGAGGTTCGACCCTCGACCCTGGAGACCAATCTATCAGTGACGAACCCAATGATGTCGGGTAACGCCTCATGTAGGGCTCGCGAAACCTCCACGACAATCCAATCATGTGATCGACTCCCCTAAAAACATGGTGCATAACCCACCTCCAATCCCAAATGACAAGAGCTAACAATAGAATCCTCCTTCCTGAAGGATTCTAGGGATCCACAAGCCTTGGGCTCCAGATGTGCCCCCAACTGGCCCGCTATAATCTCGGCCCAAAAGGCCCCGAGATGACCATCCAAGAGCTCCAAAATCCCTTCCTTGACTGAACCAATGATCATAGGAGTCCATTCCAAAAAACCGTGGGTAACCTCTGATGAGATGAACTCCAGTATGACTCATCAGTCGGCTCAGCACCTGCACCTGAGCCTAAATTCGAACCCGGACTTCCTTCCTGAGTGCTCATCACCATACGGAAAAAGAAATAGGAAATGATCAGAACATACCCAAGAATACTCATCCCTCAGGCTCCCTAGATTCTTCGAAACTTTCCCCGATTCGAGTATGGATCCTGTGCTTTCAGTAGTACGAGCCCAATACTACCTTCCACACTTATCCATACTTTCCTCAAGAATCATCCCAAATCCTCTAAGTCACCTTCTCAAACTGATACCCAAATACTCGCTACACAGCGCGACCAAACCCAATGAAGCACTACCTAGACTTTCCTAGGTTCCCGACCTCACCCTATCATCAGCTACTGAAGAACTCCCCATAATGTCAGTTGCCCACCTCATGAATACAATCACATGCAACAAGTCTTAGATAATCCTTTGAGTAACAGACTCATCCCTACAATGGTTAGACGTAAACGAGAGTTGTGCAATAGGGCCAAATCCATCACTCTAAGATTATTCAACCTTTGTCACATGTGACTTAACATATTCACTTAGCAGCCAACTCCCATTATATAAGAGTCCCACAAAGCAAAAAGCAAGCAACATTCATGCAGTAACATTCCAACCCATAGGATAATCAAGAACACCCAATCTCATACACTACAACTCATGCTAGGAACTTTCACTATCGCTAATGATTTCCTTACACATACCAATTATACCCAATCTAGCATTTCATGCTTCCTAGGCTATAAGGCATCACATATCAGGCCAAACTATCACTGACTAATCAGAACTAGCATGCAAGGCTATAAGTTCATACAATAGGCATACAAGGCATCTCTCCTAGCATTCTATCATGCAAACACTAAGCAGATTCTTAGCCCTAACTAGAATGCGATTCACAAATTCATAAATCAGATCATATCAGATAACATGTATGGGTATTTTGGGAGAACTTACTCGAGCTCGGTTGATTGCACGCACCACACCCTTTCTTATCTTAGAAAACTCTTTTCTTAAAAATACTTTTCTTTTTTGAAAACTTTACCAAATCCTCAGTTTGAGTTCAGACACACCCGAGAGTATGCCCGAATCCCTCAAACCAAGGCTCTGATACTAACTTGTAACGTCCCAAAAATAAGACCCAAAAATTTTCATTTTTGAATTAATAAAACAGTAAATCATAACATTTTCATAAAACCGAGGTAATCAAAGTTTTATCAATACATCATCATTATCAGAGTAAATCACAGAATGCGGAATCGAGTTGTGTGTGCTATGGAATCATCCCGAGCTCTACCCTTCGAAAACAGAAGTACCTAAAACATAAACTGTAAACCGTAAGCAAAAATCTTAGTGAGTTCCCCAAAAGAACCACATACCATACATACATAAATAAACACATAATGGGCCCCGCCCGACATCGAGCCTTACTTGGTATACAGATCTTTTAGTCATCGCCCCCCCCCCCCCAATAAACATATAAAACATATAATCATATAAACATACAAACACATACGAAAATCACAAAGATAATAGCATACCGTACAATCATCGGGCGCCGCCGACTGAGTATAACGGGCCTCGCCCAAACTCGCATAACGGGCCCCGCCCACATACAAATCATATACGCATAACTAGATACTAGCATGCAGAATAACCATCGGGCCCCGCCCAGTAAGCATACAAGAACATACACATGCAATATTCACGCAGACATATAGCACCCTACATAAAAAACCATGGGCCGACATTGGTGCCTTCGACCCGCTAAACACAGTGAGGAAACTCACCTCGCACTGCCGAATCTCACAGAAAGAATCTATAGCTGTTGGCCCACTAAAATCCCCGCGCTAACAAATCACAAAATAATCATCCAGTCAATAATTGGATCCTGACCCACGCTAAGTGTCCAAACTAGGATAAAAAGACATTTTTACCCTTTCCATAACTTGGCCTAAGGCCAAGGCCCAAACCAACAATCCAAAGGCCCAAATTCCAAATAAACACCTAAGGCCCAAATATGGCCCAATTTTCAAAATTGGGCCCGATCTCTTTCATGAGCCTTCTCCCAAGATAGTCCAACAAAATCTCAATAGCCCAAGCATGGAATTCTGATGGCCCAACATTGACCAAGACAACCAAGCCCACCTTAGCTCAAAACCGAAGCCCACAACAACAAAACCCAACCTGCTGAGTACGCGGGGCGTACTCAGCTTGTACGCTCATCGTACTGCTAAAAGGGTTTGTACGCATAACGTACATGCTTGTACACCCTGCGTACTCACCAACTTTGGCCAACTTTCCAATTTAGATCTTAATCGATTAAGACCATGACCCAAGCTCATATTTGACTTCCTTAAGGTGGTTAATCACATAAACTTGCCAACTTTATGTGCATGCATGGCTTAATGGGGCTCTAGAGCTCAAAAGAGCTTAATAAATGACTTAATACATGCATGAGACCAAAACCACCATAAAGTTTGCACCTTTATGCTTATAAAACCCTTAACATGACCAGATCTACATAGATAAGCTCCAAAAACGACCTTAGCTCACAACCACCAACCAAAGGGACCAAAAAGACCAAAAACAAGCCAAAGAATAGATCTAAGAAATGATATGACAAGATTTGAACTTTATACCTCACAAGCGAGGAAATGAAGGTGCTAAAGTTGGATCTCAAGGCCCTCCTCCAAAGAATGAGTCTTCAAGCTTCTTCTTCCCCATCTAGATGCACAAAATCCCCCACAAAAGCCTCATAAGAGCTCAAGAGCACCACACAATGGATATGGAATGAATTGGGGTTTTCAAGGGTGAGGAGGCTGGTTAAACAAGGCAAAAAGAGGCTATCTTATGGCTTATATAGGGTACATCCTCGAAAAATAGGGTTTTAAGCAGCTCGCATACGCTAAGAGTACTCGACCTACGCGCAGCGTACGTCAATGAGCTCCCCGATTCACCTTCAAGAGTACACCCAACGTATAAGGAGTACGCCCAACATACTCCGACTTTCCTAAAATTGACACTTTTGCCCCCTAGGGACCAAATACACCAAATCTTCCACCCCCAAAGGGTCATGACTGAAAAGCACAAAGAACCAAGTGTTACATTTAGCTTAAATAATAAGCTTTCCTGCCTAAACCCTTTTATGTTCATTGTGGCTTACTTAAGATCAGAAAAAATGATGTGTATATTAGTACTAGTTTTAAATTTATAATTTCTATTAAATCTCAAGCATTTAAAACACAAATAGACATTGTACCTAGTCGCGAAATAATATAGTTTAATGTAAGAAAGGGTGTCGAACACTAAGGGAACGCGTATGGTCTCAATGAAAAACTATTGCTACTAATTAAACTAAGAAAATACTGTAAATGGGTTTTTTTTCTGATTTTACCCAAGTTCGGAAAACTTAAATCATCAATTAAAAGCAATTGAGTTAACAACGATTACTTTAACTAAAGCAAGCAAAATAAATAACGATTTCAATCAAGATTAAGAAATAATTTTGTCTAGCTTCAAATCACCTCTTCCTTATGGTTGATTTCTTCAATGGAATGGACCATTTAGCTGGTTACCGAATTCCAATGTTACTAGTTATCTTGTTCGCATTTCCTAGCGTTTAACAATTTATGAATGGCTATTACAATGATCATGTAACAAGTGAACACTCGATTGATTTTATGTATTCGTACTATGAAGGATATAATCTAAAGATTTCTTATCTATGATCATGAGAATTAATCAAGCACATAGCATGGATATCTAATGCTCTCTATAACATTTACCTCTAAAAGTTGCAGCTAGGCTTCTGATGCTTTTAGATGATATTTACCATCATCGGTCCTCCTTGGCCTATCTTATTAACTTTGCTTAATAATTGTCTTTCTGCAAGCATTTAGATGTCCCTAGGCAAGATTATCAAGCAACGAAGAGTATTTTATGGTACGTGAAAGGAATCATTGATTTTGCATAAAAGAAGTCGAAGTTACGAGCTACTCACATAGTGGTTTTTATGGATACGTTATCAACAAGTGGAAGCAAAGCATAAGTGGAATGACATTATATTTTAGTGACAATTTGGTCATATGGGTATCACATGAACAAACATGTGTGGCACTCTCATGCGAGGTTGAGTTTATGGTTGTCACAACGTCGACTTGCCAAGCAATTTAGTTTCGTCACCTACTCAGTGTAATAAGGTAAGAACATTAGTCAAGTTACTCTTTACCTATACAACAAGTCAACTATAGATCCTGTGAAAAACTCGGGGGAGGGGGGGTTCCATAGGAGGAGTAAGCACACTGATACAAAATTTAGTTTCATAAGGGAGTGTGTTGAGAGATGATATCATAGTCAAACATGTGTGTAGCAAAGAGGAAAGGGTGGACATCTTCTAAGTTCCGGAGGTTGTTTGGGTGGCCTATCATGTCCTCCTTGGCGTCCCGAGCCTTGTGACCTTTCTGGTCCACCATGAGAACCACCCCGTCCATGTGACCCACCTCTGTTACGAGTATCCACCATCTTGTACAAAACCTTTAACATTTTAGCTCAATATTTCCATATATGTATACATGTATCTCACGATTATATATCATTAATATCATATAACTCTCTAAATATAACTCATTATAAGCATACATATAATATGAAGTAGCTATCTTTAACTCACTCATTTTGGTTTAAGTTTTAGGTCTAAACTCATTTAAAAACCCAAATTTCACTTAAACCTCGTCACTAATACCAACTCGTAACACTTGGCTAAAATAAAGTACACTAGACTTTTTTTTTTAATATGTACTTCACACAAGCCATCATCCAAGTCGTTATCGTTTACATCAAAAGATAGTTATACATTATCGATTCGATCCGGGTTTACAATTTTACAAAACATTCCAAAGTTTAGTTATCAAAAGAAATACATTATGGCTACTCCATTAAGCTCTTTCCCTTATTAATGATGCTTGTACCTATAAACATTAAGAAATTTATAAAAGTAAGCTCAAGGCTTAGTGAGTAACTTTTCTTATATCTTTAAGATATTATAACACAATATCATCTTTAATATCAAAACAACTCATACACCCCTCGCGCATATGATACATATTGCTCATGTATTCTTAATCAAATTTGTTTAGCAATACTGTTTCACATCAAAATTTAATTATCTCTTTCAATCTCATCTTGTATATCATCAAATTTTCATCAAATCATCTTAATGAAATTCTTATACATGACACCACCCAATCATCTCTCATGGGTTTACTAGTATCAACTTACATCCTCTATCAATCACTCTCTTCCAAAATCACATATATTCTTAACATGATAATGCAATTATAAATTCTTGGAAATTAGTTAAACATACCAATAATCATAAAATCGATATATGAGGAAATCAAAGTTTACTCACGTTGTCCCTTATAGTTTATTTGGACGATATCCCAACCGTGGAACTTCCTTGCTCGGACCTTCCTATCGATTTCCTAATTACAATTATCTCATAAATATCATTAACAAGATCAATTACACATTTCAACTCATAAACATAAATTCTCATTTGTGAAACCATATCATTTATTCATCATGAATATAATCTATAAGTATATTAATCATTAAATACTTATATCAAGTTTAATTTACTTGTTATATTATTACATATATCAAAATCCAACATTAAAAGACTTAATTCATTAGGTCATATTTCTTCACGCATGAACCCTAATCCCCATGAATCAAATTGAACATATAAGATTCAATAACATGGTATTAAACTGAAATTAAGTTATAATATATCATATAACATCCTAATTTTATCAAGTGAACTCAAACCCTTCGTCTAGGGTTTCAACCCAAAACCTTCTAACTTTGCCCTAATTTCACAACAAAGGTGTTATAGATGATTACCCTTACCTTGATTCAACAAATTAGAGTGATATGCCTTCAATCTCTTGAAAATCAGACTTAGGAGGGTTAACTAGGTGTAAATCACACCTTGGTATGTGCTTCTAGAGAGCTAAAATTGAATTACTCTGTTTAAGGACGTAACTCAATTTAACGTCTGATGCGTCGTCACGTCGTGACGCTTTATTGGTCACGTTGTGAGCATCATTTGTGACATTTCTTTTATAAAAAAAACGGAATCCATCACTAATACTATAAGGTAACATACTTTCTCATGTTGTGTCTTATATCTTCTCACGTCGTGACGCTCCCAAAGTAGAATGCCCTCACTGTTCATTTGCGTAACTCGTTTTACCGTTCTCGCTCATGTCATGACATCTTCTTGTCACGTCGTGAGAATTGTTCATCATGTTTTTCTCATTCAGATGCATTGCACAAAATTCATACAAATCATAATGCTATAATGTCTAAACTTTCATGCATTAATACTCAAATTTAAACAATTAAACATAACATATCTCTACTTAAGCATAACATAAATTAAATCAAAATGAACAAAAAAGGTATTACGATTTTCTTGTGTATCTTTCACCAAGTGATTTGAGTTTTTTATTATCTTTACTTGTTCAGATTCATTCGACATTTCATTAACAATATTCACAAGATTATCTACTGGGATGACACCATAAGCATAAGTATCATTGGGCACTTTATTAGCAGAGACTATAGATTCACAGTCATAAGTCGATGCATCTACTGTTTTCTTTTTGAATGCTATGAGTGGAAGTAACTTTTGGTGTTGTTTTTTAGAGATATCAGATGAATGATGTAAAGCTTCCAAATTAGAATTAAGTCTATTAGTAGTATTACAAAAGATGTTATATTGTTTCAAGAATAATACATTTTCATTCCTAACCACTTATATATTTTCCAATACTATCTATAACCTTTTCGCAAGATTTCCAATACTATCTATAACGTTTTCGCAAGCTGTTATATTCCAGTGATCTTTTCTTGGAGTTTATTCCTCAATTCATATAATTCTCCTTTTACTTTCTATGCATCATTAACAGTGACAAGAAGGTTATTAAAATAAGAGTAATTTTGTTAAATATCATCTAAAACTGGTTGGAATGAAGTAAGAGGAATATTTAATGACTGAAGTAAGAGAGATACACATTCAGTAATGGTAGACTTCGACATAGATTCCATGTGAAACAGACCACAAAGCTTTTATTTTCCATCTTCTCCTCGACTCCTACATCTTCATTAGTCAATGCATCCTCTGAACTCTCATCATCACCCAAACACTTTTCTTCTTGAACACTTTTTACGTTTTCTGGTTCATGAACTGAAAACATAGCTTCATGTGTGGGATGAATCATTTCTTCATCATCATATCCAGAGGACCATAGCCGATAGCAACCTTCATTTGAATTTTCACTAACCACCAATGCAATATTCTTGGTCTTGTTTCAGACTTCCTCAAGCCTCTGGACATAGTAGGCTTCATCCTTCACGTTATCATATTTCTCATTCTTCTTCTTCAACATGCAATCTCGGACCAAATGATTTTTCCTGTTACGATAGTTACAGTCATAGCCAAAATCGTCAACTAACGTCTTATCGGATTGAAGTGCTGAATCAATATTTGACTTGTTTGCAAAGTCATTTCTTTTTATCTTCATAGACTTGTTTCCACTTGAAATATCCTTTTGATTTGAACTATTTTTGTAATTTCCAGCTCCACTCTTATTATAGAACCTTTTAGCTTGATTTTATGAATAGTATGCAACTGCTTCACCATCAGAGTTAATCATAAAATCTTCTTCAACCCTAACTATCTCTTCATCATATTACACTTCTTTTGTTGCTTTATTCTTCGTTACTAGAGCAAGTATACCACCATATTATGCTCTCTCTTTTTTCTTCTATTCTATTATCTCCTTCACATCATCTTCATGTTCTTTCAACATATAGAACATAACAGAGAGTGAGTATGTGTCGAAGTTCTCATGAGATTTAATCGGTACACAAATGTTATTTCACTCCTTCCTTAAACCTTAAATGAAAGTGATGTTGAGTTCCAAAGGACTTCGTTCCACCTTGTACTTTTCCATTTGTAGATAAGATAATTGAAGCGATCAAAGGTTTGCTCAATGGTTTCATTACCCTTTTGCTTAAATTCAACCAATCGTGAAAAGCTACTGAGTGACCGAACTCTTCTTTGTATTTTCTGTTCCTTGAAACTTTTCTTTTAATACCTCCCAAATTTTTCTAGCTATTTTAAAACCACGAACATAACCATAAACATTTGGTGTAAGTGCTCCTCTCAGTTCTCGCATGCATCTCTTATCATTAGCTCTCATTTTCACAGCAACAACTTGCACATATTCAACATTAGTTGCAGATCCCAAACTTGTTAGAACAGTTGAATTGTAAGGACCATATTCATTTGACCTCCATAGATCTTCATCGATACCATTGAGATAATCCTCCATACGATCAACCTATTGATCTTAGTGATTAGATAGTGAGCATAAGAGTTTTGGTTGAAGAACCAAGAAGATTTTCATAATTGATCATTATGGATGTGTTCAAATTCACCATAGGATTAAATGATTTGAAACAAAAAACAGAATCATAAATCTCAAACGAATTTGAAGAAGCAAATTTCAGATGTATAAAGTTATATACAAGAAAGTTTTAGATCTAAAAATGAAAAACGATCGAGATTCTCCAAAAGAGTTGAATGGTTTGTGCTTTGATACCATTTGATGAGTTTTGGACACAATATATGAAACAATTTAATGTAAAAGAAATTATGCTTTAGCTCAGATTTGATCAGAAAGAAATTCTGCTTTAGCTCAGATTTGATCAGAAAAGTAAGTATGGTTACAGTGAATAACTCTAATAATGGTGAGTTATGAGCATGTGTGAAAGACTATTACATACAACCATACATACAACACTATTTATAGACACAACCTATAATACTATTGATTGATCATAAAACAATACATGGACTTCGAAACTAAAGCATACGATTAATGTGTCATGTATAATAAAAAGATATATCAAAGTGGTAACACTTCGATATAGACAATACAATACTTCGATGCTTCCAATTCTCCACTTTGATGTATAAGCAGGCTTCAGATGAACACTTGAAATTTGATATTCTTTACAACATAAGGGTACTCAACACTTCCAATTGCTCATGTATAGGTTGCTCTTGGAACATTTCCTTGAGCTACTCATTCATGTAAAACGCGCCAAGTTTCTCAAAGTTCTTTTGGAGTTCTATAACCATGGTCGCCAACATAAGACATGCAACTTCATTCGAGTGATTACGATGTTTCTCATAATCGGCAAACTCTTCAGTTGTAGCATCTTCATAGGGCTCCTCAAGGATATTCACACCTAGAACATACTCTTTTCTTCTCATATATAAGGTTGATCCTCAGCGAACAACTCCAATCAAGATAGTTCAGACTAGTGAGTTTGTCCCTCGAGCGGAGTAAGAGTAGTGAGAAGTTTGACGAAGAGGTAGGTGAGGGGGGAACAATCCCACTCATACCAGTAGACATCTATAAAACGAAGTTCAAGATTAGTTTTATTAAATACTTTTTAAAATAATTACCAATTTTAAGAAAAAGGATAGGATCCATGTTTCACTTGAAGAATGTGAAGGGGATTAAATGTAATCACATCGAGAAGCTATTTAGGTAGACAAATTTTTTGCCAGTTTCAGTCCCTATGAAATCCTAGATCGGTCGAGATTTATTGACTTATGTCAACAACATGTTAATCTCTTCCATTATCATCTAACATTCATAACTGGATTAGCCGAGGATCATGAATCTAAATGGTAAATCAACCATACGAAACCACGTGATCCTCGACTCTAGTAATGCTTGAGAATTGCGAGTATCACATCACCCTTACTATAATTAAACCAATGTGTTGGCTCCAGATGCTACCCCACAACAGCATATTACAAGGAAGCGTGTGGGTTTCATGGGTAATAGGAGATTAACATTTTTAATTAAAATGGGTTTTTGTTTTATTTTAGTTAAAACATTTTAACTTTTGAAAAATCAAATTTGAATTTAAATATACATTAAAATTGGAAACAAGCAATCACACACATATTAAGTGCAAGTAACGACACCACCAACCTCGATCATATGTGTCTCCCATATGGGCCATCAAAGGAGAGATAAACCATACTAAGGACAAAAGGGACTTTTCAAAGCCTCCATTCTACTAGCCATCAAAGCTTGATGCCACCTCGAACTCCACGAAACTCCAAACTCCAAAGTCCTTCTCTTGGTTTTAGATATTCACAACATTACATTTTTCTGTTCTAATTTAAAAAAAAAATCCTAAACTAACTTTTACATTTAAAATAAATATTACAAATTACAAAATAGAAAACTAATAAAGGTCACAAAGACCAAAATTACAACTAAACAAACAACAAATAAGTCAAGTTGAGGTGTGGTGTATTGGATCCATACAATTCAACAAAAAACAATTATTCGAACTTGGATTACAGCTTTTAGATTAAATTAATAATCATGAAGTTGAAAGCAAGTATACTAACTACTGTTTCTATGATATCGCATCGCCCATGTGAGATCGTTGAAATAATAGTTAGTATACTTGCTTTCAAGATCATGCTTATTAATTTAATCTAAAAGTTGTAATCCAAGTTCGAATAATTGTTTGTTTGAATTGTATGGATCTAATACACCACGCCTTGACTTGACCTATGTGTTGCTTTTTTAGTTGTACTTTTGGTCTTTGTGATCTTCATTAGTTTTCTATTTTGTACTTTGTAATATTTCTTTTAAATGTAAAAGTTTAGTAGGATTTTTGTAAATTAGAATAGGAAAATGTAATGTTGTGAATATCAAAGACCAAGTGAAAGACTTTGGAGTTTGGAATTTCGTGGAGTTCAATGTGGAATCAAGCTTTGATGGTTGATCGAATGGAGGCTTTGAAGAGTCGCTTTTATCCTTTTTATGGCTTGTCTCTCCTTTGATGGCTTATAGGGGAGACACGTTGGATCGAGGTTGGTGGTATCGTTATTTGCACTTAATATGTTTGTGATTGCATATTTCCTATTTTAATGTTTATTTAAATTTGAAATTGATTCCAAAGAGAGGAATCCGATTTCTCTAGGGTTTGAAGCTAGAAATCGGATAATCTAATGTGTTTGATTCCGAAAATCAAACATTTTATTTATAAGGAAGGTCGAGGAGTCCTTATCAGATAGTAAATTGTCCACCAAGTAATTATCCATAAGGCAAGTATATATCTAAAAATTTGAATTTCAAATCCTTACACTTTGACCCCTTTAATTCTACATGTTTCTATTAATTAATTATTTATATAATTAATTAACAAACTAGATACCTTTTTTGTCTATAATTGTTCAATAGTGTCATTGGTTGTAACCCAAAAGGACACTACCATTAATAGTAATATTACCAACTTGTTACGATTGTAAGAACTATCTTCCAATACATATCCGTAACATGTATTCAAGTATTAGGATTGTAGTTTGTTCTTGGCTGCTTCCTCCAAATCATGAAGTTTTCCAACTTCAACTGCAAGGGTTTCTCTTAATTCTAAGGTGGACATTCGTGAATCAATCTATCATTAAGACCTTACCTTATGTGGAAAGCATAATACTCGTTCTAATATATTTAGAAAGAATAAATTGAAACATTCCTCTGTTTCACGATCTTATAATCTAATAGGATTACTCATTATTTTAGGAGTCTTTTATAACGTTATCCTGATACAATCATCATATTAAACTCTACTTTATCATTGCTACTTTGAGGTCTATGACATATGTTCGTAGCATGTCCTCTAAGAGTTGCATCATATTGTCTTTCATTTAAGAATGACATTATGCATTGAGTTGAAAAACTATCATTATGATCCTTGTGAATTTCCTTAGGATCATTACATGAACCATGGTATCTATGTCTGAATTTACTATAAATTAAATATTGCATTCTCTGACATAACTGTCCACCAATCTTTCCTGGAACATTTACTTATGTTCGTAGCATGTCCTCTAAGAGTTGCATCATATTGTCTTTCATTTAAGAATGACATTATGCATTGAGTTGAAAAACTATCATTATGATCCTTGTGAATTTCCTTAGGATCATTACATGAACCATGGTATCTATGTCTGAATTTACTATAAATTAAATATTGCATTCTCTGACATAACTGTCCACCAATCTTTCCTGGAACATTTACTTAGATCGTTTTGGAATGACATTCCTGGCCAACTGTGTATTATATCTTATAACATTTACCTATAAATGTAAAAGCTGCAGCTAGGCTTATGATGTTTTTAGATGATATTTATCATCATCGGTCCTCCTTGACCTATCTTATTAACTTTGCTTAATAATTGTCTTTCTGCAAGCATTTAGATGTTCCAAGGCAAGATTATCACGCAACGAAGAGTATTTTAAGGTACATGAAAGGAATCATTGATTTTGTATAAAAGAAGTCGAAGTTATGAGCTACTTATATAGTGGTTTTTATGGGCACGTTATCAACAAGCAAAGCACAAGTGGAATAACATTCTATTTAATTTGGTCATATGGGTATCACATGAACAAACATGTGTTGAGAGATGATATCATAGTCAAACATGTGTGTAGCAAAGAGGAAAGGGTGGACATCTTCACAAACTCATTGACACAACTCAAATTCATGGAGATGCAAGAGCTGCTAGTTGTGAAGGACATATCGCATTCCAGATTAAGGGGAAAGTGTTAATTCAAATATCTTTGAGTTATCTAATTTTGAATTTTAGTCTCTATCTTTCCTACATTTTAGCAGTAGACATAGTGAGTTTGTTTCCTTCTTCCTTGTATCCCGTCGGTATAAGTAGGATGGTGTTTTTCGAATTTTATACCGTTGTTTTCTCGAGTTCAATAAGAAATGCAAAAGTTGATTTGTTCACCTCTGTTTTCTTCTATTCCTATTTCTCTTTCCGTGCCTACTTTTATGACTTACGATTCCTGTATGCCATTTATATACTTAGAAGTACTGTACACATTCCATCAACTATATCTTATTCTTCAATTTGTAAGCAAAACCAAGTATACCCACTTTAACAATGACTAAAACATTACTTAAGATGCAATAGATGATGTGGGTTTTCAAGCTTTTCAGGGTGTTTATCATTATCTTCATATGGAGAGAAACATTATGCAACTCAAGCCTCATGAATAGCTCAAATCCAACATACAAAAACTAGTTTAAAATCAAACTAACCTGCAAAACCACATACCACCATTTTAATTCTTCTGGTTTAATCTTTCTGATTTTTTCTAACCAAAATCTAATGCTCATACAATCCAAATGAAGCTCAAGAAATACATCAATGGCATACAACAACTCCTAATCTAACTATCCTCCCCCCCCCCCCCCCCCCCCCAACCAACCAACCCCAAACACCTATCCAACACCATATCCAAACCCTTTCTTCCCTCCATCATTACTATGCTTTCTCATCTCCATAATCTTCCTGTGTGAATTCGAATGCTTCACACTTGAAAAAGTCGGGCTGCTCGCCGGGCGGTATTCGGGCACCAACCGCCCGGACTTATACCGGACCCCACATGCATTACACAAAGTCTTGGGACCCATCGGACCTGCCCGCCATTGTGGAGTTTTCTCAGCTAAGCAATGCTGGCACCTTCTTCCAATGCCAGTGGCGGCAGTTGGTGGTTGTGGTGGTGGTGGAAGCAAGTCATGTTTTTTCACGTTTTCTTGATTCCACCACCAGCATTGCTCGCTTGGCAACTCGGGGAAACCTTTTCTTCTTTTTCGCCTGCGCTTTGACCGCTTTTTGACCGGATAACTTATTGGAACATGAAGGCTGCCACAACAGTTTGTAATGGTGCTGTTGCTGTTGCTGTTGGTGTTGCTATGGCTGCTACTGGCGCTGTTTTCAAGAACAGAAACTGGGCTCAGGTGATCAACCACCATGACAATCGGGTTTGGGTTTGGGTTTGGGTTTGGATTTGTGATAATGTCAAAACATGTTTCAAGAGCGGGAAATGCATCCTTGTTTGACAACCATTCAAGTTCTTCTTCTGCAAATTCCTGTACAGGAAAGGTAAACATGACTCAGTCGTCAACTCGATGAGTAAAATCCAAAAAGCTCGTATTTTTTTTATAATTTTCAACATTGGTGGTTAAAGATTACAACTTTATACGAAAATAATACATGGGTCGTTGTTATTTAGCATTGGTTGAGATAAATTTAAAGAATGCAACGAGTCGAGCCCGAGTTAAACCAACTCGGTATCATCTGTTCACTTCATTTCTTTCACACCTATAGTTGACTAATTTATTTACTACAGTTAACATCGCTATCGATATTCGCTCCTATTACTGAGTTCCGAGTTAAGGACATTCAACTCGGGGGTTTACGACTCGTATAGACCGATTCAACTCATTAACCAACCGAGGGCGAACGATTTTGGTCGGAAAAGGCACCGGAGTCCCTGTGTTGGTCCGGTTCAAGGCAAAATACGACTGGATTTCAGTCGAATGGAAAGTAAAACTTAATAAACTTACAGGAAATGAACCGCTGCAATCATCTGGTTCTTGACTGTTAGTTTTTGAAAAGTCCATGGAAGAAGAAGGGGGTTTGGTGGTGTTGTGTTTATCGTCTAGGTCTTCGTCTTCACCATCCAAAGAAAAGTTCAGAATGTCGTCATCAATCATCAAACAGGAAGTTGGGTCCAAAGCCATGTCCAGTAAGAAGAGGAAAACTCGAAGAAATCTTGAAAAGGTTTGTCTGAAACTCGTCAATGGAGAGAAGAAGACATGAGGAGGAGATGGAGGCGGATTCTTTGGCTTAAATTATCAACATTGTTGTTTGAGGGTTTTTGGATGGCAAAGAAAGGATGTCGATTTTTGGCTGTTAGCTCTTGCCTTATGTTTATTACACTTACACCCCTTTGAATATTTGGGCTCCTCACTATACAAGTATGAAACTTCACTTTTTTCATACGAGGACCTTTTACTTTAGTGATTTCCAGCTTGCCACTTCATACTTGAAAGAGAATAAATGTACCCACGATGGGGAGAACAAATATATAAGAATAAAACCATGAATAATTTGTAGGACTAGACTTGGTACTTTTATGTTCCTTTTGTAACATATGGTGTATGGTATGAGTTTTATCATATATTTGGTATGCATTCTATTAAAATTGTGATTTATGTCGATAAAAAATGTAACCTTTTGTAACATATAACATGAGTTTTATTATATTTGATATGTATTCAATTATTACTGTAAATGATGTCGATAAAAAAAATTATAAAGTTTGGTTCCAACTAGAATAATAAAAATGAATATGGGACAATCTCATTCTTGAGATACTGTCTCTTCAAGGAATTGAATCTAATCATGTTTACTATCAAAAATAGTTTTAGAAAGCCTAATCGGATTTCTCAAACATATTCTCAATTCCATTTAGTGTCACAAATAACATATGCATCCTTAGTATAGTAAGAGGGTGAGAGATGGACACCAAACTTGAGATAGTTGAAGCTTTAAAAGAACTAGAGAAATTAACACTCTTAAAAATAAATTCCAAAATGTCATTATGTATAAATAATATTTTTAAGGTTTTTGTTACATTTCTTTTACAGATTACTGATGGTAAAATTTCATATTTGATATTGTTGGTAATGATGAATAAGAAAGACATAAAGTCAATCATGTGTTTATTCGCTAAAGATCAATAATAAAATTTTTAATTAATAAAATATTTAGGATATTTCAAACCAAAATTTTAGATGAGATATGTACAACCACCCATAAGCATCTAGCATCATATATTATCTAGAATATATTAAGGCGCAATTGATGGACACCAATGTCAATATTTGGTGGAACAACATACCCAAAGTAACTTGACAAATTACACATTTTATTCCAAGGGTATAAAGCGTCTATTGACGATGTTAGTAGGGGTGTATTGTGTAGTATAAGGATAACTTTAGGTGTTTGAAAGAGAAATAATGAAGAAAGGCACGGGCCGCCTACGCTAACAGCGTGCTTCGATGACTACAATGATGTTTTCAACATGGTGCGACTAGCATGTCGAGTAGCCAATAATAAGTGAACACGTAGTATTGGTTCGTTTCAAATTTAACATATTTGACCCACCCGACATCGCACGTGACCGATATAATTATCGTCATGCGCCATTCTTGTAACTTTTATTTTTATTTTTTTTCTTTTTCTCTTTGACACATGAAAATACCCATGCAATTTAATATTCACGAGCTCATAATCTATTGTAATTGATATTTTAACTTTTTAAAAGATATGACATTACTTAATAGTTAATAGATACGTAATACATAAAATAATGGTATTTAATGTATATTGTATTAATACATGGTCACAATTAATCAGGGATTTTAAATGATTCTTAGTGTGGACTTTTTGGAGTTTGATGTTAGATTAGGTCCCGCCTGTAATTGACAACGGTGCAGGCATGGGTAGATGATCATATTTCTTGTATCTATCTCATATCTTGTATATCCTCTTCATGTTCATTTCCTGTCAATTTCTTCACTCACTCTTTATTCCATATGTGTTTTTGGATCTGGTCTAGACGTGTTTTCTACTTAATATATTTTATATAGAAAGTTAATTAAAGAAAGGATATCCACTGAAACTATATCAAAACATGAATATCAATAAATTATTGCATTCTATTTCATAATGAAAGGCAATAAAGGCCTGCCCATATATCTATATTTAGAGACCCTATAATATATTATTTTTACCAAAACCCTAGAATATCATTTGGGTAATAATATCTTAACATGTATCATATAGTATAGTTCCCAAAAAACACTTAAAAGAATTTGTTACGCAAATGATAGTGTACGGCTTATAATTAGTAGCAAATCAATCACATGAGACCAGGGGACTTGATGATGGTCGGTCCATTGACATGACCTACATAAGATAAGAACACTCCTTAGCGGTACAGTGTGAATGTTTTTTTTTGACAACATTGCAATATGACAACACTGCAAGACAGAACAACATATCAACCCAACCCCTGACTAGTTGGGTCTAAATAGGTTGGCCCAAGATCTGACCTAATTGTCATTTGACCTAACCTTATAAATAGAATACTTTCTCCTTAATGAGGAGGATCATTATTTTCATATCTAAGTCCTCACTATACATATACACCTCTCCTTAAGATGGTTCTTTCCATTCTAGTCTCCTCTTACACATCAACATAACTTGATCATCGGAGTAGAGTGCTCTTGAGCACAATCCATGTGACAGTTCTAACGATTTCTCTCTATTATTGCAGCTAGGATTTAGGAATCAAGTCGGAAACTCGCTAACAACACTAATTCTAGATTTATGATCCAAATCCGACAGCAAAACCTAATGGTTAGAATCTAGTTCCCATCAATTTCATAAATGTTTATATCTTAATTATATATTAAAGAAATCAAACTAGAAAATTAATAATAATATCACAGGTAAGTTATACTTACATCACATACAAATAGACATCTAGTCATTTCTAGCCTCACGGACCAAAAATGCATAACAAATACTCTAAACAATGATTTTTTGCCTCAATATCTAGCTTTTTCATCAATCGAAACAAGCATTGTCATCGTAGAACTTGTTTTATTTTAATATTGAACAACTTTAAATCTTAGGTTGGTACAAAAATATCAACTTGTCACAACGCTTTACCTAGAGTTTCCATGAAGTTGGTTGGACATTACCATGATGCCACCTCAAATATCTTTAACTTTGGACAACTATTGCCCTCAATATCCCTTCCCTCAAGCTTAGTGTTGCCACAATGCTACTTATATGTCCAAGAAATAGACCTTTAGTTTTATTGGCATCCTTAGGCCAGGTCCAACGTAGATACGATGCCAACTTGACAGTGGTATCCAATGGTCAAAAATATTCTTTAACTAGTTTTATCTTGAATCGAAGTCTTACTCTTAGTTGCATCCTTATAAACTCTCAGTTAATGGTATTTAACACCAATTAGGATGATCCTAACATCTCCACCATATGTTACAATTATGATCTCCCCACACAACTTAAGGTAGACCCAAATCTAGTTTTTCATAATTTCAAGGTCAAATGTTGTTTTTGTTGTAAATCAGATCTAATAGACATGCAAGGAAACCGACAAATAATATTGAGAATTATATGTTGATTAATTACGATAAATAAATCTAATTATTATTATTATTATTACCAAGTTTCGTCCAGAAATCAAATCAATCATTCTCAACCAGATCTGATTATAAGAAAGCAGTAGAAGCAGACTGTCCTGTTGTTGAACGAAAGTAAAGACGAAACAATAATGCAAAACCAACCTGTTGACAACTGATCTTGGATCTTGATGTTGGATTAAGTGTCTAAGTCCACAACGGAGATATATGATTTGTTGTTTACGAGCTGGTTGTGCATTGATGATACGTAAATACATTAGTAACTTGATGTTATAAAACATATTGTTGTGCATGACTTGATGAGTAAATAGTGCAAGCATATAAGTCAAAGTTTATCAGTTCCTTTTGCCCAAACTGGAAAAGCGATATCTTGGGCCCCTCAAAGATTAGGTGTTTACTTATAGTATCGGGCCCGACCAGGACTAAATTGATGTGTTCGATTGGTAGTTCTTTGTCATTACAAATCGGAAATCGGGAAACAATGTATTGGACAAAGAGATTGATTCTATTCCATGTCGTTTGTCCACATGATATCTTGCAGAACGGAGGTTTATATCAATTATCATAGGACATGTAACTGACTAGGTCAGAGTTCAACAACGGCTTTAAGAACTACAATTTGCTAATCAATTCTTGAAGGATATACTAGCAACTATAGTTATTATACTTATGTAAGTGGGAGATTGTTGGATTAAGTGTCTAAGTCCATAACTATAATTGATATGTACTTGAACTGATAGTAGCACAGTCCTTTTGGGTTGCCCTCAAGACTAACAATTGGACAGGATGATTTTGAAGAAAGGAGGTTAATTTAGTATTTGATTAATAAATTGAAACAAAATTTTGTTAATATATTATGAGAATAATATATTAGTATGAAATAGTAATATTTAATTAATATTTAATTAGAAATTAAATGGAATTAATTTTGGGATTAAAATTTTTTATTAAAAGTGTAGGGACTGAATTGTAATTGTTCAATAGTAAAGCAAGAGGCAATCTAGAACTGTGACAACCGTCAATTTCCGGTCAACTCAAAGTCAAATAAAGTCAACAAGTCAAACCGGTCAACCCAATTAACCCTTGTATATTAGGGTTCACATCGTGTTTACTATTGTACAACACACCATCGTAATGCAAGTATCACTCTAAGTCTTCCTGTGTTCAAAAAAAAAAATCTAAACCCTAATCAGTGTAACTGATGGAACAACTCAATAAAACATTAATACATACCCTTCGGGGCGTATAACGTTCATAACAAGGCAAAACGGGGTTTACAAACCTTGCATTTCGAAGTTAAAACACTCGCAAAGGTCGCAAACAAAGCCTCTCTAAATCTCTCTTGCTCTATCTCAAATCTCTCCAAGTATGTGAAATCTCTCCCAAATCTCTCCAAGTATGTGAAATCTCTCCAAGAATATGAAATCTCTCCCAAATCTCTCCAAGTACGTGAAATCTCTCCAAGAATATGAAATCTCTCCCAAATCTCTCTCAAAATCTCTCTCAACTTTTTATAATCACTCGGGGCATCCCGACCCTTAATTTAGTCAAAAACAACTCGAAACGGGAAGATAAACGGAAAATCAGCCATATAGAACCGAAACCTCTTAGGAACCGAACCTCCCTTAAGGAACCGAAGCCTCCTAGACCTGAAACTTCTTAGAACTGAACTCCTCTTATAGGACCGAACTCACATTCGGTTCGGGTCAAGTCCTTTCGGTCCGAAACAAGCACCTTTGGTTCATTCTACTTTCGGTCCCTCTTCCGTGTTCGCCTGCGAGACTGCTCGGACCGAGCCCTCCTCTCGGTTCTCATCCATCAACCGAACCCTCCCCTCGGTTCTAAGCCTCTAAGGACCAAACCTTCGGCCTGATCTCAGATTTTCACCCTTTCTTCCCGGTTTTCGACCCCGATCTCGTTTTAAGCCCGTTTCTCGTGATTTTAACGTAGGATTTTCACCCAAACTCATATTTTAGCATATAAGACCCTAAATATTCATAAATTAATCATATTTTGGGGGAAATCCTTGTCCAAGAATAAAATATATTGGGTTAGATTTTAAGGTGGAGTGTTGACTTTGCCATAAAGTTATGACACAAGCAACCTCCCATACCCACTTTATGACCATCCTCAGTCACTATTCCTTCCCACCTAGTCAAATATTTGTCCTTTCACCCTCTTTCTCCAGCAAAGATCTTGATTTAAGGGCTGAAGATCTTCATCACTACTCCCACATTATTCACTCCTTCACCAAAGAACAAACCCATTTCTCTCTCTCACTCACTCTCTCTAAACTCGAAATTCAAGGCTGTTCTTGAGCATTCTCCTTCACTTTTGGGTAAGTAATTTCATCTTTCACTTGATTATCTTACACTCTTTCACCCAAATCATGGAATCCTTACACAAATATCATCATATTTGTTCATAGAATCTTCAAATCTTCAAGCAACTCCCAAGTGTTCTTGACTTGGAAACCTCTCTTCTTCCACCTTCATCCCAGAGAATAACTCAAGGTGAGTTCATACCCCCACAGTTTCATGTTTTTATTCAAGTTTTAGGGGGGAGAATACAAGTTAAAATACCAAGAACTTAACTAAACTCAAACATCAGCTTTCAACAGGAAAGTTTAGTTCCATTCACGGACTGTTTTGACCATCTAAAACTTAATATCTTTCCAAACTGTTTAATATTCAAATAGTTCAGGTTCATACCTTTAAAAGGACTACTTGCACATCTCCATACGATTTTTCTACAATTTATGGTGATTTTTACAAAACTGCCTATCATTTCAGAAACGAATTCGGACCAGTCTGTGAATATGGACATTTTCACACAAGTTAGAGACTTCTAAAAATTATAATAAAAATTATGAATAAACTAGACACATTTTCTAAACTCTTAGAGTTTACGGATTTAGTTTTCTACTTCGTACGATTTTTCTATGTTGTTTTTAAAACAGTGCAGAAAGGTTATAAACTAGTTACATAGCTTACAATATTAACAACACTTTGTAGTATGTTGAGCAAAGTGCATAACAATAAGTTTCTAAATGTTGAATGTATTTCTTGTTAGTTTATCATCATAAACAGAAATTAGTCATTCATGATAAAATTTTCCATTCATTTCGAACACATATAATAAACTACAATAAGTATAGTTTATGGATTTTACGATAAAAGCATACTACATGAAAAATGTTTTACTCTCAAAACAAATGGGTTTCTCATATACTACATGATAAACTATAATAGTAATAGCTTATGGATTTCATATCACTAATTTATTTCATAAAGGGTGATTTCACTTCCACCACGGAAGAGGTTTTATACTCAAACTATATGTAAACTAGTTAACGTAAGTTGTGAGACAATTCTTCCATCGTACTCATAGAGTACGGGATAAAATTCATGTAAGTTATAACCAGAGTCTCTTGTAGGGAGAGCGTGATAATTGTGTATAGATCTATATTGGGATTGACACCCCACACCTCGCTGCTAGCTACAGCCGGACCTGCAGGTCTACGGGTGACAAAAGTCATAGGATATTGACGTCTGAAAAACATTGTTGCGGGTTAATTCTCGTTATAGTATGGTTATAACGACTCACATAGGGAGTTAACAATCTTTCAAGTTTACAGGGAAAATTCTACTTTGAAAAGGGGTTTTATCTATTTAAAACCACAAACATTATAAGTACAAAACACACACATATATTCTCGGTCTTGGGATTTAAGGCTACCTAACTTTTTATAAGGAAAATATTGGATTTTCTTTGGAAACGCATTACTATTATAAACATTATAAGTACAAAACACACACATATTCTTGGTCTTGGGATTTAAGGCTACATAACTTTTTATAAGGAAAATATTGGATTTTCTTTGGAAACGCATTACTATTATAAACATTATAAGTACAAAACACACACATATTCTCGGTCTTGGGATTTAAGGCTACATAACTTTTTATAAGGAAAATAAGGGATTTTCTTGAAATATACATTATAAAGTGCCAGGTTTACACTAAATGACTTTCATGATATTAAAACTACGTTTCATCCAGAATTGTTAGACTTCAGCTATAATTGCTAAGTGTACATGTTAGAGTTATATATGAATTTAGTCGCAATCGACTTAGAATTGGTGGGCCCGCCTTACTTCCTGTTCCTTGTTTGGTTGTGGACCTAGGGCAGACCCATTATATTCGACGTTTTATTTAACTTAAATTTTATATAACTTATATACGCTGTGTGACCATAGGAAGGAATCTACGGGTCTCTCTAGGGTACATTATTGCATAACATAGGAGTGTTCATTTTACACTTAATAAAGAAAATATCTAATTTTCTGGAATCATACTCTATCGCTTTTACAAGGAAAACGGCTTCTTTCTCAAATAAAACTCTTATGAACTCACCAAATTAATTGTTGACACTCTTTCAAAACTACTTGTATTCTCAGGAAATCAGTGAAATAGGAAATGAACAGCTTTTGAGGATGGGACGTTAAATTGTCAAACATTTCATTTTTGTCATCATAGTGTAATTGATTTGAATCATGTAAACACATACTATGGTATAACTTTTTCAATTATATTTATGATGGTTGTATTTACTTTGAGCACTATTATACTCGTTGTTGTGATACTATACATGAAGTCCTCCACCCCCGGACGTTTCCGCCATCCTTGGTTTAGGGGTGTGACAAGAACCCTCCATAGAGCCATGGACGGTTTCTTGGGGGTTGAGGGTTCTAGAATAATCCCTAATGGATAATCAGGGAAATAGATAATTACTCGATTTAAGATAATCTTGGACTTGAGCTTATCTTGGGTTTCTTATCTGCACTATAAATAGGGACACAACCGTACAATTTCCGGTCACTTTTTCCAAGAGAGATCCAACCGAAAATTGAACCCTCCTCTCTTCTCCTTAATTGTTCTTCATCGCTAGTATTAGGTGTGAGCCATTAGAGGCGTGACAATTGTGACGCTTGCCTCAAAGCTTCTACAATACTAAGGTTTTGGATTGTTATTGTTACATAACAATCAAATGTATGGTTTATAACCCTAATTGTGTATTTTTTATTATGTTATAGAGATCTAGGGTTTATACATTGTTGTTCACATTGTATGTTCAATTAGAGAAAACATAGATCAAATTTAGGGTTGCATGCACACATAGGATTATTGGTTATGCTCAAAACCCATCACTTTGATTATGGAATAACTGCACGGATTGAGTTCCTGACCTTAAAGGTTTTTTCTTCGCTTCTATCGGCTGTAAGAAACAGAGTAAAACCGTGGGATTTAATGCAGATTTACCGAGTGTCCAACAGCAATATAAAACGATAAACGCAAAGTGAATACTGAGAAACCGGGAAGAAATAGCAGAGAGAAAGAGAGAGCTTTCACTTTTCATGCATGAAATACGACTTCCAGAGAGCTGTATTTATAGGTATCGAAACCCTATAAAGTAGTAAAGAGGCCCCTTTTGAGTCGGCCCCCTAGAAACCCTAGGGTGATGACTTGCTCTCCAAGCTAGCCGTTTTCTAAGGCTTCTAGAATATTTTGTTGCCATATCCACGAAGTCAACCGTTTGACCAGATCGGTCAAACCGAGTTGAACCGAACTTCGCCAAAAATAGAAGCTCATCAGCTCCCAGCGACTGATGTGTCGTGCGAAGTGCCATGTAACGTCGTAAATTCCAAAACAATTTTTCACTTTTAAAAATATAATTTCATTCATAAATATTATAAATCCCCATGTATCACATCTCAAATCCATAAAATTCATCCCAAGATCACAATACATAAAAACTCCACAAGTGTGTACTGATCATGCCGGCGCCTTCCCACGATCCTCACTGGTACCTGAAACACATAACACAAAACACTGTAAGCATAAATGCTTAGTGAGCTCCCCAATTAACCACATATAACACATATTAGCCACTTGAGGCTATAACTCTGTGGGCCCACTGGCCCTAACTCTGTGGACCCTCTGGTCCTAACTCTGTGGACCTTCCGGTCCTAACTCTGTAAACTCTGGAATACACACAACATAAATCACATAGAAATAATGCAGTGCAACACATCACATACATAGCATACAAGATACTATGTCACATAACTCTACTTACCACTCAAGGTAAAGTATAGTGAGAAGACTCACCTCGGGTAACTCGGATAATCTCGCACACGGATATACTGATCTAGCTCCCGCCTAATCACATAAACAATATCCTCAAATAAATAATAGCTCTCAAAGGCTAGAATAAATCCCTTTCTACCAACCCACAGAAGGGTAAAAGACCATTTTACCCCTCCCTGACCTAAAAGTCCAAATGTTGACCAAAACCCTAAAACTCAACGAAAGTCAACAGGGGGCAGTACGCGGCGCGTACCAGCTCTTGTACGCGGGGCGTACTCCGGCGATCCAGAATCAGGGTCTCAAACCCTTACGCTGCGCGTACTGAGATTTACGCCCAGCGTAAGTCTCAGTTTCATGCCCTCATGGATTTTTGGTCTTAAACGGTTAAGACTTAAACTCAAACTCCAGATCTGACTTCTCTAAGATCACTTAATCCATAAAGTCGAGACCTTTAAGCCTTTGCATGGCTGTAAAGGTCACTAATCACTCTAACACCTTTCCTCTCCCCTCATAAAGCCTAGATCTCATGCATGGCTTAATATTCACGTCCAAGATTGGATTTTTATGAACCCTCAACTCACAATACTCTGAAATATAGAAGATCTAAGCCTATGGAGACCTTTTGCTCATAAAGTCTCCACCTTGGGACCAAAAACCCTAAAAATTGGTCCATGAAGCACAAAACAACAATAACAAGGAAAGCTCAGAGCTTTTTACCTCCAAGTGAAGCTCCTCCCTCTGTAGAACTCAGATCCAAGCTTGCACTCCAACTTCTAGCCTTCACAAGAACTTCTTCTTCTTCTTCACTAACACAAAAAGGCACTTTTAGCTCAAGAACACTCACACACAAGCTTAGAACGAAGGTTGGCTCTCTCTTAGGGTTTCACTCTCCCAAATGGTGGCTGAGGATAAGGCCATAACTTTCTTTATATAGGGCTCAAGTCTCATTTAGGGTTTTGAGTCTGGACCCGCTACGCCCAGCGTAGCCTAAGGTACACCCAGCGTACCGGGTGGAGTCCGCATCCAAAACACGCCCATGAGTACGCGCATCGTACTCTTCAGTACGCCCAGCGTACTCATTTTCCACACTCTACTTTTAAGGTCTAAACAAGACAACTTAGAAAAAAGAAGGGTTTAAGAAACGCACCTGAATTCCGGGATGTTACAATTCTCCCCCACTAGAACCAGACTTTGCCCTCGAAGTCTCATGCCGCAAACAACTCCAGATGCTGCTCCCGCATTTCTGACTCTGGCTCCGAAGTCAGCTCGGACCCTCTCCGATGTTGCCACTGGACCTGAACCAGAGGCACCTCCTTGTTCCTCAGAACCTTGATCTTCCGATCCAAGATCGCGATCGGTCTGTCAACATAATTCAGGCTCGCATCCACCTGAATATCCTGTAGCGGTACCACTGCCGTCTCGTCGGCAATACACTTCCTCAACTGGGACACGTGGAAGGTATCATGTATCTGGCTCAACTCCGCAGGCAGCTCCAAACGGTATGCTACCCTGCCTACCCTGGCGGTCACCCTGAAAGGACCAATGTACCGGGGCCCTAACTTGCCCCTCTTCCTGAATCGAATTACTCTTTTCCAAGGGGACACCTTCAGGAGTACAAAATCCCCGACCTGGAACTCGAGCTCGGACCGTCGCCTATCCGCATAACTCTTCTGGCGACTCTGGGCTATCAACAACCTCTGTCTAACCTGCTGAATCTGCTCGGTCGTCTGAAGCACTATCTCAGTGCTGCCCATCACGCGCTGTCATACCTCTCCCCAGCAAATGGGAGTCCGACACCTCCTCCCATACAACAACTCGAAGGGAGGCATACCAATACTCGAGTGATGGCTGTTGTTATAGGAAAACTCAGCCAACGGCAAATACGTGTCCCAACTTCCTCCGAAGTCCAACACACATGCCCGAAGCATGTCCTCGAGCGTCTGAATCGTCCGCTCACTCTGTCAATCCGTCTGTGGGTGGTAAGTGGTACTTAAATGCAGCCTCGTGCCCAACTCCTCATGGAACTTCTTCTAGAACCTGGAAGTGAAACGTACATCTCGATCTGACACAATCGAGATCGGTACTCCATGCCGCGATACCACCTCCCTCACATACAACTCTGCCAGTTTCTCTGCAGAAGAGCTCTCACTGATAGCAAGGAAGTGAGCGCTCTTCGTCAGTCGGTCGACAATCACCCAAATTGCATCGACACCCCTTGCGGTCCTTGGCAATTTGGTGATAAAATCAATGGAAATTTGTTCCCACTTCCATTGGGGAACCTCAAGTGGCTGCAACTTGCCGTGTGGACGCTGGTGCTCAGCCTTAACCCATGCGACAGGTCAAGCACCTCTCAACAAACCATGCTACATCCCTCTTCATACAGGGCCACCAATAATCTTTCTTCAGATCTAAATACATCTTAGTGGCCCCGGGATGGATCGAGAATCTTGATCTATGCGCCTCCTCCATCAGTATGGCACGTGCCCCGCCCAAAAACGGCACCCAAATCCGACCCTGAAAGATCATAAGTCCCCGACTATCGGTAACGAACTCAGATACATGCCCAATCACCCGCTCTCTCTTGCGGTTCTCCGGTCTCACAGCCTCTGCCTGGGCCTCCCGAATGGTGTCCAACACCGGAGTCATCACCGTCAATCTCAAACAAACATCACGTATCGGAGCACTCTCTGCTCTACGACTCAGGGCATCGGCTACAACGTTAGCCTTGCCCGGGTGGTACATGATCTCATACTCATAATCCTTTACCACATCCAACCATCTCCTCTGGCGCATATTCAGGTTGGGCTGATCCATCAAATACTTCAAACTCTTGTGATCCGTGTATATGGTACACCGGACCCCATACATATAGTGACGCTAGATCTTGAGGGCGAACACCACAACCCCCCAACTCCAGATCGTGAGTAGGATACCTCGTCTCATGAGGCTTCAGCTACCTCGATGCGTATGTTATCACATGCCCCTTCTGCATTAGCACCGCACCCAATCCCGATATCGACGCGTCACAATACACTACAAAATCCTCCATCCCCTCCGAAAGGGCTAACACCGGGGCTTCGCATAATCTCTGGCGAAGTGTCTCGAAGGAGGCCTACTGCTCTGGGCCCCAACTAAAAGCCACGCCCTTCCGGGTCAACCTGGTGAGAGGAACAACAATCTTGGAGAAATCTTTAATAAAACTCCTATAATAGCCGGCCAACCCCAGAAAACTCCTGATCTCGGTGGGGGATCTCGACACCTCCCAACTCATCACCGCCTCTATCTTGGCCAGACCGACCAATATCCCATTCTGATTAACGAGATGTCCCAGGAACTGGACCTCTCGTAACCAGAAATCACATTTGGAGAATTTGGCGTAAAGCCTCTCCGATCTCAGAACTCCAAGGATCTCCCTCAAATGCTCCTCATGCTGCTCTCTAGATCTCGAATACACCAATATATCATCAATGAACACTATCACTGAACGATCCAACATCGGTCTGCACACCCTGTTCATGAGATCCATGAACGCCGTCGGTGCATTGGTGAGCCCGAAAGGCATCACCACGAACTCGTAATATCCGTAACGAGTCCTGAACGTCGTCTTCTGGATATCCTCCTCCCGCACTCTCATCTGATGATATCCAGACCTCAGATCGATCTTGGAGAACCAAGACGCTCCCTGTAACTGATCGAACAAATCATCGATCCTCGGTAAGGGGTAACGGTTCTTGACCGTTAACTTGTTCAACTCCCGGTAATCAATGCACATCCGGTGTGAACCATCCTTTTTCTTTACAAAAAGGATCGGCGCTCCCCACGGCGAGCTACTCGGCCGAATAAACCCCTTCTCCAGCAGCTCCTGAAGCTGCGAGGATAACTCCTACAACTCTGGAGGCGCAAGGCGATAGGGCGCCTTGGTGATAGGCGCTGCCCCCGGAACCAAATCGATACGGAACTCTACTTGCCTCTCGGGAGGCACACCCGGCAACTCCTCGGGCAAAACATCCGGGAACTCACATACTATCGGAACCTCATCGACCGTGCTCGGCCTCTTTGCATCAAACCTTGTATCCATCACATAAGCCACGAATCCACTACACCCCTGCTGTAGGCTCTGCCTCGCTCTAGCAGCCGAACAAAACGCTGACCCAGAACGGGTACCCTCGCCGTACACCGTAAGAACTCCCCCACTGGGGTCTCGTATGGTTACCAGTTGTCGCTCGTAGTCGATAACCGCTCCAAATCTACTAAACCAGTCCATGCCCACGATGACACAGACATCTCCCATCGCAATCGGGACCAAATCAATCGGAAACTCAATGCCGAAGATCTCGAGTACACATCCTCGAATCACATCAGTGGCATACACCGCTCTCTCGTCAGCTATGGAAACCCGTAGAGGTCGACTCAATGCCTCTCGACGGATACTGATGTGCTGACTAAAGGTTAATGATACAAAAGATCGACTCGCACCCGAGTCAAATAACACCAAGGTAGGTACAGAACTCACAAGAAAAGTACCTACGCATATCATAATATAAGCACAATATCTCAAACTCAAAATAAACACATGAAAGAATACATACCAGCCACGACATCGAGCGCTGCGCGGACCTCATCCACTGTCAACTGGAAGGCCCTCCCGTGAGCCTTTGGCGTCTCAGCCTTCACTGGCCTACTCTCAGTAGCTCGTACAGTAGCAGGGGCAGATTCCTACGATGCTCCCTGTGCTGACCCCCGCAGCTGCGGACACTCGGCCTTCTGGTGTCCGGTCTGGTTGCAGTGGAAACAGACTGCAAACCCCTTGGGGGCAATCCTTGGCCATGTGCCCTCCTTGCCATACTTGTAGCAAGACCCTGCTCTACAAATCCCCTCATGACCCTTTCCGCACTTGCCACAAGTGCGGCCCTTCTGGTTCCCTGATCTCGAATCGGCGGGCTTGGCCCGCTTAGCTGCCGGCTGGGACTGTGCCGGTCGCCGATCCCTCCCCTGAGACTCTGCCTCCTCCCTAGTCTGTGTCTCAAGCTCTATCTCCCTCTTCCGAGCATTCGCCTGAAGCTCGGAAAATGTCCAGTACGACGAGTTCGCCACGAACTCGCAGATGTCTCTCCTCAGAATACTCAAATACCGACTCATGCATGCCTGCTCGGAAGACACGTGCTCAGGGCAGAACATCGCCCTCTCATGGAACATCCTGGTGATCACAGTAACAGACTCAGTACCCTGCTTGAGGGTCAAGAACTCCTGGGCCAACCGTTCCCTTTCCACCAGGGGAACGTACTCATCACGAAACATAGCGGTGAACCTCTCCCAGGTCACCGCAGCATGCTCTGCAGAAGTATAGTGCGCTGTCACAAACTTCCACCAGTCCTTCGCTCCCAAGCGAAGCTGGTTCAGTGCGAACCGAACTCTCAGATGCTCTGGACAAGAACACGTATAGAAGCATCCCTCGATGTCAGAAACCCATCTCATCGCAGCAATCGGATCCTGCATCCCATCAAACTCTGGTGGCTTCGTGTTGCTGAACTCCCGGAACAGCAACGTATCACCACCCTGAGGCCTAGCAGCAGCAACAGCTGCGGTAGCTGCAGCCTCAGCAACCGCTGCGTATCTCTCATCAAAGGTCTCAATCAATGTGGTCTTAATAGACCCAAACATCTCCGGAATCTCTGCGCGGATAGCCGCAGCCACCTCCTCGTGGATCATCTGACGAAGCTCCTCGTCACTCACACCGCTGGTCTCTGGTCTGTGGCGTGTCCCAACCATGATGTCTCTAAAATACAACATAAGAAATATCAGAGACTCGCTCGATCATACTCACACTCGACAACTCAGCCCTACTTGTTCCTTAGTACCCTAAGGATTCTTACTTGGACTGTGCACTGATCCGATGTCTTCAGTAGTATGGGCCCAATACTACCGTCCACACCGCATCAGTATTCACCCCAAGTCCTCCTCCTAGGATCCTAAATCCCAAGTACTCTACTCTCACTATGCATAGGCTACTCTCTAGCAGACCTCTCATAAGCTCCTCGCTGCTATCTACTCACTCTCAAGCATCTCCCAGCAGCAAAACCCCTAGGCTAAGACATCACGAATCAGGCTACTCTAGTCCTAATAAGAATACCTAGCCTACTCTAGCATGCATAACATATGATATCATATCTCATAACACATAATATAAGGGTATTTTGGGAAATCACCGTTCGGGCGCTAGCTGATCGTACACACTGCTCTGCTCTGCTCTTTTCAAAACCTTTTATTCCTTTAGAAAAATTTGGTTTTATTTAAAGTTTCTTAAATCCTCAGTTTGAGTTCAAATGCGCCCGAAGGTGCATCCGAATCCCTCAAACCAAGGCTCTGATACCAACTTGTAACGTCGTAAATTCCAAAACAATTTTTCACTTTTAAAAATATAATTTCATTCATAAATATTATAAATCCCCATGTATCACATCTCAAATCCATAAAATTCATCCCAAGATATAAAAACTCCACAAGTGTGTACTAATCATGTCGGCGCCTTCCCGCGATCCTCACTGGTACCTGAAACACATAACACAAAACACTGTAAGCATAAATGCTTAGTGAGTTCCCCAAAATACCACATATAACACATATTAGCCACTCTAGGCTATAACTCTGTGGGCCCACTGGCCCTAACTCTGTGGACCCTCTGGTCCTAACTCTGTGGACCTTCCGGTCCTAACTCTATAAACTCTGGAATACACACAGCATAAATCACATAGAAATAATGCAGTGCGACACATCACATACATAGCATACAAGATACTCTGTCACATAACTCTACTTACCACTCAAGGTAAAGTATAGTGAGAAGACTCACCTCGGGTAACTCGGATAATCTCGCACACGGATATACTGATCTAGCCCCCGCCTAATCACATAAACAATATCCTCAAATAAATAATGGCTCTCAAAGGCTAGATTAAATCCCTTTCTACCAACCCACAGAAGGGTAAAAGACCATTTTACCCCTCCCTGACCTAAAAGTCCAAATGTTGACCAAAACCCTAAAAGTCAACGAAAGTTAACAGGGGGCAATACGCGGCGCGTACCAGTTCTTGTACGCGGGGCGTACTCCGGCGATCCAGAATCGGGGTCTCAAACCCTTACGCTGCGCGTACTGAGATTTACGCCCAACGTAAGTCTCAGTTTCATGCCCTCATGGATTTTTGGTCTTAAACGGTTAAGACTTAAACTCAAACTCCATATCTGACTTCTCTAAGATCACTTAATCCATAAAGTCGAGATCTTTAAGCCTTTACATGGATGTAAAGGTCACTAATCACTCTAACACCTTTCCTCTCCCCTCATAAAGCCTAGATCTCATGCATGGCTTAATATTCACGTCCAAGATTGGATTTTTATGAACCCTCAACTCACAATACTCTGAAATATAGAAGATCTAAGCTTATGGATACCTTTTGCTCATAAAGTCTCCACCTTGGGACCAAAAACCCTAAAAATTGGTCCATGAAGCACAAAACAACAATAACAAGGAAAGCTCAGATCTTTTTACCTCCAAGTGAAGCTCCTCCCTCTGTAGAACTCAAATCCAAGCTTGCACTCCAACTTCTAGCCTTCACAAGAACTTCCTCTTCTTCTTCACTAACACACAAAGGCACTTTTAGCTCAAGAACACTCACACACAAGCTTAGAACGAAGGTTGGCTCTCTCTTAGGGTTTCACTCTCCCAAATGGTGGCTGAGGATAAGGCCATAGCTTTCTTTATATAGGGCTCAAGTCTCATTTAGGGTTTTGAGTCTGGACCCGCTACGCCCAACGTAGCCTAAGTTACACCCAGCGTACCGGGTGGAGTCCGCGTCCAAAACACGCCCATGAGTACGCGCAGCGTACTCTTCAGTACGCCCAGCGTACTCATTTGCCACACTCTACTTTTAAGGGCTAAACAAGACAACTTAGAAAGAAGAAGGGTTTAAGAGACGCACCTGAATTCCGGGATGTTACATGCCAAGTGCACCTAAATCGTGTCATTCCATGCACTCGTGATGTCAGCTAGTGCTAGGCTAAGCTAGATGCGCGTGTGTGGCCTTGGCCCATTCCTTTGATCCACTAAAGCCTTTAAAGGCCTATCAAGGGAAAAAGACTTATAAACCTACACAAGGTTTCTTCCCCCACCAATATGGGATAAAGGAAAATAGCAAACTTGTTATTATGCCTTCATAATTTCCAACAGTTTTGGGACTCAAATGTATACAATCCAACCTTTTATGAATTTTCTCATCCAACTATCATGTTGTCATGGGACTTTTAATCCATACAATTCTATATTTTTTTTATTTTAATCTCATTCCCAAAAAGTTGATAAATTTAATTATGTGTGTATGTGTGTGTGTGTGTGTGGGGGGGGGGTGAAGGGATAGCAATTTGATCACTAATGAGTGGAACATTAAAGAAAAAACATTAAATACATATTGTTGATATGTATTTTGTAGGTTTTGTGAATTCTTATACCATTTAGAGTTTATTAAAACCTTTGCCTTGTTTGTTAACTTTACAATTTGGGTTGTTTGAAAACTTTTGGTTGACTTTGAGATCTAATATTTAATTATTGTTATGTATTAGAGTAATATTGTTCATTAGAAACAAAGTACATCCTTATATAGTAGAAAATCTTGGTCAAGTAAGTGTTTTAAGATAAAATAACTAGGACAAGTTTGTTTATCTTAGGATTTAGGATCTATGAGACAGATCAAAGATAATTATCGATCTTAGCCAAAGTAATTATGATGTCAGTATTTTAAAGGGATTCAAAAGAGAATATTCTAAATGTGTACCGTAACATCCATAAGATTTTTATTTTAATATTAGGAAATATTAGTATAATGGTTTGAACTTATAAAAGTTTTATGAAAGCCAAGTCCTTCAAATGAATTAAAAGTGGGTATAATTTATGATCAATGAGAAAATATGTTTTTATTGATCAAGTTGTAATGAAATGTATGTTGGATTTAGTTACAAAGTATGTATGGGTAAGAATTATATGCTAGAAATATGATTATGAAAGATATACTATAATACAAAAAGTTCAATGTTATTTGATTTCCAAAGTAGGATAAAGGATAGATATCAAGATACTTGTAATTTTCATAATAAAGGATAGATATCAAGATACTTGTAATTTTCATAATCTATGTATTAAAAAGGATAAAGATTATGCTTCCATATAGTATGCATGGTTTAAATATGATATAATATAAGAAAACCAAGGTAAGAAAATTAAACATAGGGATGTGTACTCTCGTAAACTCACTTTGATTGGTTAGAAATGAAAAAAACTTATTTTTCTAGTATTGATATTCTTCAATCATCACATAGTGATTTCAAATCTAGGTTACTAAAGACCAAAATGACCCTATATTGTCACAAAAATTAGTAGGTCAATTTTTTTTGGAAATAGTGTCAAATGTTATTAGCTGTTGGTAATATTTGTAAATAACAATAGGGTCCTTTTGGGTTACCCTCATAAGACAAATAAGAAATTAAAGGAAATAAAATTAAAGAGAAAAATAGTTTATAAATTTATTATCTTTAATAAATTAATTAGAAACTATTTTGATATTTAGAATTAATTAATTCAATAGGTTAAATATTAATTAGTTAAAAAGATTGACTAATTGAAATATTTTAGAACCCACAGAGGATTAAGGGATGCGAAATTTCCATCCCACATTAGGTGGGAGGAGAATTTCGAAATTCATCTTCATCCCACATGGGATGGAAGATGAAACTTGGCAAGGGTTTTAAGGCTATAACTTAAGTGCTAAGGGTTTAAATCTTCCTAGCACCATGGCTTGAGATTTCACCAACTTCTTCCCTTCCTTTTATTTAGGGTTTGTACAAGTTTGTCTTTCTCCTAGTTTTCTTTTGGTTCTCTCTTGGAGTCTTGGGTGTGATTCCATTATAATGATTTTTCGTTGAGTCCTTCCATCTAAGCAATATAGTTGGGTCAAGAAAGGATCAAGAATGTTCAAGAAGGGTTCAAGAAGATCAAGATCGAGCTATACAAGAGGCTAGTAATTTTATCTTTGTTAGTAGATTTATTTCTATAACTAGTAAAACCTAGATGCCAGTGTGCATGTATATATAAGGATTATTTTGTTTATTCTGTTGCATTAATTTAGTGTGTATAGATATATAAAAACCTAAAAGTAGTATCAGAGTCTCTAGGTTTTGATTATATGCACTGCTTAATCCAAATTAATTTGAACTAAATCTTGTTTGCTTCTAGGGTTTTTTGTTTTAAGGATCTTAGGGCAAACGGTTTTATTTTTTGTTTTTGTGGTTATTTTATTCTTATGCCTAAATCTTGGGTTTAATAACCATGATCATAAAGCTAAAATCAAAATAGAAAAGAAACATGCAAAGTCGACAGGCACGTCACGCCTCGTCTAGAGTGTGGTGCACCTCTACATATTTTGCTCAATTGATTTGAAAACCCAAACTTGGTTGACAAGTTTCCTAACTTGTGAAACAATGAACACAAATCTGATGATATTTTGAATTTTGGATAACATCTATTTACTTGAATATTATTTAGATAATGATTTAAATTTGAATATTTTATTGTTTTAAGTATTGTTTATAATTTGAATTTATAAATTTGAATATTAGAATTAAATTAATGTTAATTATAACTTGCGTCCTTGCATGTTTAATTATATTAATAAAGGCACCTAAATTAAAAATATTTAAATTTACCTACATATTATAATAAGATTATTATATTTATGAAAAATTATTACACACATGTGTCATCATATGTTTAGCTGAAACATTATCGTGGAACCATGACTATGTTGTGAAATCCTCTAATTTTCAGAACTAATTAAAACTTTTCTTTAAGCTTTAAAAATTATTTATTTATATTTGCAGAAAATCCTAGGACAAAAGATCATTTTGATTACAAATGTTTGTTTCAAAAATGTTTAAATCCTAAGGATGTCATAATCAATAGAGATACATAAGTTACAGCGTAAAGACCTGATGGTCTTGAATACTATTGTTGGCTGTCTCTAAATCACTCAACATCCTAATCAAGTTCAAGTAGCTTAAGTCTTGATACATGTGATGCATATAAATTGAGTGGGTCAGGTTAGGGAAACGTGGTGAGATACATAGAGATTTCAATCCCGCAATATTGATATGATAATATTCCTTAATAATCAAACCTGCAAAACCAACCGTTACCATACAATATCCATATAGGCTTACATTCCTAGATATCCATTCCTACCAATCCTCACAGATCCCAGTCCACGATTATCAGGGAGAAATTATCTCACCTGATGAATCGTTAAAAGGTTTAATTACACAGCTAATGGCTTCCTTGACAGGTTTAAGTCCTGAAGATGTATGAGCCATCAAAGTATTTAATGAATACAATATCCCATTTCATCTACGTCTATGAGTAATGAGCTCCACTACCAACATAATTCACAATACCGTCTAAAATGATCAAGTGTTGTCACCTACTATGAGAGGTGACTAGACATACCGTTAACATTTGTCAATAGGTTCATCACGTTCAACCTCATTTTAAGAGCTAATGTCATCAAAGGTTCCTTCATTGGATGACTCTTAAATTTCTTCAAGATCAATTTGTAACATCCTGATGGCAAGGTACTCATAATTCCAACCCTATAATTTATTTATGTTGTATTCTAGTCCCTATGTAGAAGAATGAGTGAATTGGAATCCCTAGTGGAAAAATTGTAATTTGAGAAGAATGGGAGTACGTCGTACGTACGTGCGTATGCTCAGCGTACTAGGGCGCGCCCTAGTACGTTGGGCGTACATCAGCGTATGCGGGGCGTACTATCTAGGTTTGGAAACCCTAAATTTTAGGGTTGAGCCCTTATATAACCATCCTTATAGCCTCATTTTCCCTCACCTCTTCAACCTACACTCTCCTTGAGATGTTTTTGCAAACCCTAATCCTTTAAGTGTGTGTTTTGAGCTTAAGTGTGTGTTCTTGGTGTGTTGAAGGAAGAAAGAAGGTACATTGAGGAGCCTTGGTGTGGAAGCAAGCTTGTGGATCTGGGATCTTTGCTTCCTTGGGAAGCTCCAGAAGGTATAAAGCTTTGTTCTTGACTTGTATGTCCTTAAGACCTTTCCATGAGAAGTTTTATGAGTTTATTCCCTTTTCTTGGACTTAATGAATATGAGCTACTCTAAAACCAAATGAGTTGTCCTTTCAGAAGATTCGAGGTGCATTAAGTCATAAAAATGCCATCTTGACTCATTTGGTGCTTGTATGGTAGTTATAGAAGTCTTAAGTTGTTAAGAAAAACTAGGGTTATGGTATTGGGACTTATTAAGGCATGCATAACCATAAAGTTGGAAACTTTATGATTTGGAGCACCTTTTAGGCTTGGATCTAGATTTGGACGTTTGGACTTGCTGAATTAAGCACTTAATAGAGGTTTTGCATGGTCGGTGCGTATGATGGGCGTACGTGGTCAATTACCTGTTTTTGGTCAAGGGCTGAGTATGCGGGGCATAGAAGCTGAGTACGTTGGGCGTACTCAGCTGGGTTGACTTTCCGTTGACCGTTGACTTTTGACCTAGTTTTACCTTAGGGGCATTTTGGGTATTTTGTTATGAAGCCTAAGGGCTGGGTCTCTCCCTGTGTATAGGTGATCTGTAGAGTTGACTCGTGGAGCGATATTCTTTTCTGCTACCTTTATGGATTAGTGAGGTGAGTTTTCCTCACTGTACTTTTGCATTGAAGGTACCAAGGCCGACTTATTGGTTTGTTATCTTGGTTTATCACATGATTGGTATGTTGTAGTGATCTGCTAGATCTATATCCTGGTAGATAGGATGATTCTATGCTTAGAGATCTGGAAGATCTTTCGGATTGTCTATTGATTGATTATATGTATGCTTATCTGTTATGTATATGTCGACATGGTTTATGTGTGGTTGGGTTGGGGCGTACCAGTGTAGACTGAAGGCCAAGAGACCTAGGGCGTCCTGGATAGACAGCAGGCCCAAGAGGCGCACCAGTCAGGCCGAAGGCTCGGAGAACGTTCCAGATAGGCTGAATGCCCAGTGAGGCTTACCAGTCATGCTGAAGGTTCTATGAGTCTACCAGATAGACTGTAGGCCGGTGGGGAATTCCAGTCAGGCTGAAGGCGCTGTATGCATGTTGTATGTATTTTGCTTATGTTATGTGTTGGTATTTTGGGGGAACATGTTTTGAAAACTATGTTTTAAACAATTTATGATTTTGGGTTGGTTTTAAAAGTCTAAATTTTCATGATTTTTATGGATGTTACAAGTTGGTATCAGAGCCTTGGTTTGAGTGAATTGGAGGAACACTCGTGTGAATCCAATCTCAAACTAAGGAAAAAGATTAAAAAAAAACGTTTTTCAAAGTGTTTTCAAAATAATCAAGGAGGATACGATGTGTACGAGCAGCCGAAGCCAGTAAGTAGACCCCAAATTACCACACTGTTATTGATATTGTGATATGTTAGAACATCATTCTAGTGATAGGCTAGGGATCTTCAGGAATTTGCATGATAGAATTTCCTGATTATATGATGCCTAATAGCCTAGGGTTCTTCTTCATATGAAATTGACATCGTTGCTATAGTTGCTTAGTGTATGCATCATGGATATACATAACTAAGATTCTATAACCTGAGATTGTTTGGTTTGGCATTATTTCCTGTTCTTGTTTGATGAAGGGCTTAGGGTAGGATCATATATTTGACTGTCTATAGAGTCCAGTGTTATGTATGATTATCATACACGGATGTTGCAGGGTTGGTGGAAGTTTCATGGATGAGTTGTGTGGGGCCAGCCGGCCAGTTCTGAGATGTTTATCCTTCCTCTAGGGTGTGAGGATTTCGTGTATAAGCATTCTAGTATGTATAGTTAGGGTTGTTTGTGATGATCATTGAGACAAATACGGGTAGGTGTGGAAGGTAGTATGGGCCCGTACTACTGAAAGCACAGGACCCGTACGTATAACAGGGAAGTCACAACCCCTAGGGCTTTTTTAGGAGTTGGTTCCCCTAATATGATACGCATGTTATTTGATATCTCCCTAGTTTATTTTCAATATGGTGATGACGAGACGATTTGAGGCTGGATCCAGATTGGGATCGGGAGCAGGCAGTCAGGGTGGGCCAATTGTGTCTGAGGACATGATTAGGGAGATCATTTAGGAGGAGGTTGTTGCTCACTTCCGAGCTCAGTTGCCAAAATTATTTGGGTCTATCAAGACCGCCATGGTGGAGTATTTTGATGAGCGTTATACTGCTTTGTCTGAGGCTGCTGCTGCTGCAGCCACCGCAGCTGTTGCCACTGTTGGGCTTGGTGCTGGGAGAGTTTTCTAGTACTGGGACTTTGACAATAAGAAGCCTCCGACATTTGATGGAGTACAGGACCCGATCATAGCCATGAGGTGGCTGTCTGACATTGAGGGGTGTTTCTTTACTTGCTCCTACCCAGCTGACCAGAAGGTCAGGTGCGATCTGAACCTTCTGAGGTCTGGAGCGAAGGATTGATGGAGACTTGTTACTAGTTAGTATTCTTCTGAGTAGAGAGCTTTTGTGTCATGGGAGCAGTTCTCAGAGATGTTCCATTCTCGATATGTGCCGCCGGTGGAGCGTGAGAGGTTGGCCCATTAGTATTTGGATTTGAGGCAGGGGACTGAGTCGGTGACGGAGATCACCAAGATCTTCAAAGAGAGGGCCATGTTTTGTCTTGATTTTGCTGCTTCTGAGTAAGATCAGATGACTCATTACTTGAGCATGCTTAAGACGGAGATCAAACAGTTTTTATCCACTCAACGTTATGGATCTTTGTTTGAGTTGTAGGAGGCCGCCATGCGGCGTGAGATTGTGATGGAGCTCCAGAAGAGGGAGCAGAGACCGAACCCGGTGCAGTCACAACCTGCATCAAAGCCGTTCAGGGCCGCTGATTCTAGATCTGGAGGGCAGAGGGGCCGCACTTGTGGGAAGTGCGACAAGGTTCATGAGGGGCCTGTCGATCAGGAGGTGTGTGTCACAAATGTGGCAAGGAGGGGCGCTATGCGAGGGATTGCCGCCAGCTGGCCCCAACTCCGAGTTCTAGGATTTGCTATCATTGTGATCAGGTTGTCCATGTGAAGGTCAACTATCTATTGCTCGCCTCCAAGCCGGCGCAGGCCCCGACGGCAACTACTTTGAGGATCACAGATGGGCGCCAGGGGAGGGCGGAACCCCCGAGGGCTCGAGGTCATGTTTTTTATCTCACTGCCGAGGAGGCCAGAGCAGCTCCAGATGTTGTGACTGGTTTGTATCTATTCATTATTCTGTTGACTATGTTTTGTGTTATGCTTATATATTTGATTCTGTTAGGTACGTTCCTAGTTAACTCTTTACCTGCTCTTGTGTTGTTTGACTCGGGTGCGAGTCGGTCTTTTGTATCTCGATCTTTTAGTAGGGAGTTTGATATGCCTATTGGGGAGTTAGAGTGTCCGTTACAGGTTTCTATCACCAACAAGCACGAGATTTCTACGTCTGCGGTGTAACAGGTTTCTGTGCTAGAGATCTTCGGGGGTGCCTTATTCGATTGATCTGATCGCTATTCCCATGGGGGATGAATGTGTGATAGTGGGTATGGACTGGCTGAGCAGGGTTGGTGCCATGATTGAATGTGAGAGCCAACGGGTGGTAGTTCAAACCCCAAGTGGGGGAGAACTGGTTATTTATGGCGAGGGCACCAGGGTCGGTTCAGGGTTTTGTTCGGCAGCCAGGGCTCATCAGTATATTCAGCATGGGTGCACAGGTTATTTGGCTTATCTGGTTGACACTCGACTTGGGGAACAGATTTCTGTTTCCGAGGTTTTAGTGGTCAGGGAGTTTGCTGATGTATTCTCGGAGGAGTTTCCCGGTGTGCCTCCCGAGAGGTAGGTTGAGTTTAGGATTGACCTTGTGCTGGGTGTGGCCCCGATTTCGAAGGCGCCGTATTGCTTGGCACCGCCTGAGATGCAGGCGTTGTCATCTCAGCTGCAGGAGCTGCTAGGCAAGTAGTTCATCAGACCGAGTAATTCTCCGTGGGGAGCGTCGATATTGTTCATCAAGAAGAAGGATGGTTCGCATCGGATGTGCACTGATGATCGGGAGTTGAGCAAGTTAATGGTGAAGAACCGTTATCCCCTTCTGCGGATTGATGACCTCTTTGATCAGTTGCAGGGTGCACCTTGGTTCTCCAAGATAGATCTGAGGCCCGTGTATCATTAGGTGAGAGTGAGAGAAGAGGATGTGGAGAAGACCGTGTTCTAGACTCGTTATGGGCATTACTAGTTCGTGGTGATGTCGTTTGGGCTCACTAATGCACCTGCTGTATTTATGGATTTGATGAATCAGGTGAGCAGGAAAATGGTCGATCGATTCGTCATTGTATTTATTGATGATATATTGGTGTATTCCAAGACTAGAGAGTAGCATGAAGAGCACCTTCAAGAGCTTCTGGGGGTTTTGAGGCGAGAACGACTTTATGCTAAGTTTTGGAAGTGCGAGTTTTGGTTACGAGAGGTCCAGTTCCTAGGGCACCTCGTTAACCAGGATGGGATATTAGTCGAGTCGACTAAGATCGAGGTTGTGATGCAGTGGGAGGTTCCGAAATCTCCCTCAGATATCAGGAGTTTCTTGGGTTTGGCAGGGTACTATCGGAGATTCATTCAGGATTTCTCCAAGATTGTGGTACCCCTCACTCATATGACAAGGAAGGGGGTGGATTTCCGATGGGGCCCTGAGCAGCAGTCGACATTTGAGACTCTTAGGCAGAGGTTATGTGAGGCCCCGGTATTGACCCTCCCATAGGGAGTTGAGGATTTCGTGGTGTTCTGTGATGTATCCATCACCAGTTTAGGGGAGGTCCTCATGCAGAGAGGGCGGGTGATTTCTTATGCTTCGCAACAGTTAAACCCGCATGAGTCGGGATATCCTACACATGATCTGGAGTTGGGGGTAGTGGTGTTCGCCCTCAAGATTTGGAGACACTATCTATATGGGGTCCGTTGTACGGTCTACACGAATCAAAAGAGTTTGGGATATTTTATGGACCATCCGAACCTGAACATGAGGCCGCGCAGGTGGTTGGATGTAGTAAAGGATTATGACTGTGAGATCCTTTACCATCCGGGTAAAGTGAATGTGGTAGCGGATGCTTTGAGCTGCAAGTCGGTTGGGTCTTCAGATAGGCTGGCGTGTATGAAGATATCAGTTTATTCACCACTGTTAGGTTTGATTAGGCAGTCTTAGGTTGAGGGAGTTCGTAAAGAAAATTGGAAGAATGAGAGGATCCGGGGAGAGATTGACAGCTTTGTCATCGATAGTCGAGGGTTGTTGACCCAATGTGGTCGGGTTTGGGTTCCAGTTTCGGGTGGGATCAGGCATATTGTATTGGATGAGGCTTATAAGTCTCGCTTTTCTATTCATTCGGGGGCCACCAAGATGTATCCGGATTTTAGATTGAGCTATTGGTGGCCATGTATGAATAGGGAGATAGCTTGGTATGTCGAGAGATGCTTGACTTGTAGGATGGTCAAGGCTGAGCATCAGAGGCTGCATGGAAAGCTGCAGCCTCAGGAGGTTCCCATGTGGAAATGGGAGCATGTTAATATGGATTCTATCACCAAGTTTCCGAAGACAATAAAGGGTTTTGATGCTATCTGGGTCATCGTGGATCGATTGACCAAGAGTGCCTAATTTTTGGCGATTCGAGAGAGTTCTTCGGCCGAGAAGTTAGTTAACGTGTATGTTCACGAGATCGTTGCGCGCCATGGGGTTACGGTCTCCATTGTTTCAGACCGCGACGTTCGATTCACTTCCCGTTTCTGGCAGAAGTTCCATGAGGAACTGGGCACGAGGTTGCATTTCAACATTGCTTATCATCCGTAGACCGATGGCCAAAGTGAGCGGACGATACATACCCTTGAGGATATGTTATGGGCATGTATCATTGATTTTGGTGGGAGTTAGGATTCCTACCTACCCCTTGCCGAGTTTTCCTACAACAACAATTATCACTCCACCATTGGTGCTCCGCCTTTTGAGCTTTTGTATGGTCGGAGATGTCATACCTCGGTTTTTTGGGGTGAGGTTGGTCACATAGTTGTGGGAAGGAGCGAAGTAGTCCTTCAGACCATGGAGCTTATTCAACAGATTAGGCAGAGACTACAGACCGCTCAAAATCAGAAGAAGAGCTATGTCGACCGGCGCCGATCCGAGTTGGAGTTCCAGGTCGGTGATATGGTATTACTGAAGGTCTCACCTTGGAAATGTGTGATACGCTTCAGGAAGATGGAGAAGTTGGGTCCCTGGTTTATTGGTCCTTTTCGAGTGATTGCCAGGGTTGGAAAGGTTGCTTATAGGTTGGATCTACCTAAGGAGCTCTGTCAGATTCAGAACACTTTCCATGTTTCGGAGCTGCGAAAGTGCATATTGGCTGAGGATGTGGTGGTTTCCTTGGACGACATTCAGGTCGATAAGCGCCTGAACTATGTTTAGAGGACAGTGGCTATTTTGGAAATAAAGATGAAGGTCTTGCGCAACAAGGATATACCTTTGCTAAAGGTCTGATGGCAGCATCGGAGAAGCTCCGAGTCGACCTAGGAGCTGGAGGCTGTCATGCAGTAACATTATCCAAAGTTATTCGCCACAACAGACTTCGAGGACGAAGTCTAGATCAAGTGGGGGAGAATTGTAACATCCTTATGGCGAGGTACTCCTAATTCCAGCCCTATAATTTATTTATAATTGCATTCTATTCCCTAAGTAGAAGAATGAGTCCATTGGAAGCCTTAGTGGCAAAATTGTAATTTGAGAATAAGGGGAGTACCCCATGCATACGTGCATACACTTAGCGTACTAGGGCGTGCCCAAGTACGTTTGGCGTACATCAGCGTAGGCGGGGCGTACTCGCCAAGTTTGGAAACCCAAAATTTTAGGGGTTGAGCGCCTATATAACCATCCTTATAGCCTCATTTTCCCTCACCTCTTCGGCCTCCATTCTCCTTGAGACATTTTTGCAAACCCTAATCCTTTGAGTGTGTGTTTTGAGCTTAAGTGTGTGTTCTTGGTGTATTGAAGAAAGAAAGAAGGTACATTGAGGAGCCTTGGTGTAGAAGCAAGCCTGTGGATTTGGGATCTTTGCCTCCTTAGGAAGCTCCAAAGGTATAAAGCTTTGATTTGACTTGTATTTCCTTAAGACCTTGCCATGAGAAGTTTTATGAGTTTTTAGTCCCTTTTCTTGGAATTAATGAGTATGAGCTACTCTAAGACCATAGGAGTTGCCCTTTCAGAATATTTGAGGTGCATTAAGTCGTAAAAATGCGATCTTGACTCATTTGGTGCTTGCATGCTAGTTATAGAAGTCTTAAGTGGTTAAGACAAACTAGGGTTACAGTATTGGGCCTTATTAAGGCATGCATAACCATAAAGTTGGAAACTTTATGGTTTGGAACACCTTTTTAGGCCTGGATCTAGATTTGGACGTTTGGACTTGTTGAATTAAGCACTTAATGAAGGTTTTTCATGGCCTCTACATACGCTAGGCGTACCATAGGGTACGCTGGGAATACGTGGTCAATTACCCATTTTTGGTCAAGGGCTGAGTATGCGGGGCGTAGAAGCTGAGTACGCTGGGCATACCCAGCTGGGTTGACTTTCCGTTGATCGTTGACTTTTGACCTAGTTTGACCCTAGGGTCATTTTTGGGTATTTTGTTATGAAGCCTAAGGAATGAGTCTCTCCCTATGTATAGGTGATCTGTAGAGTTGACTCCGGGTGCGATATTCTTTTTTGCTACCTTTACAGATTTGCGAGGTGAGTCTTCCTTACTGTACTTTTGGGTCGAAGGCACCAATGCCGGCCCATTGGATTGTTATCTTGGTTTATCACATGATTGGTATGTTGTAGTGATCTGCTAGATCTGTATCCTGATGGATAGGATGATGCTATGCTTAGAGATCTGAAAGATCTTTCAGATTGTCTATTGATTGATTATATGTATGCTTATCTGTTATGTATATGTCGACATGGTTTATGTGTGGGTGGGTTGTGGCGTACCAGTGTAGACTGAAGGCCAAGAGACCTAGGGCGTCCTGGATAGACTGCAGGCCCAAGAGGCGCACCAGTCAGGCCGAAGGCTCGGAGAACGTTCCAGATAGACTGAATGCCCAATGAGGCTTACCAGTCATGCTGAAGGTTGCGTACCAGATAGACTGTAGGCCGGTGGGGAATTCCAGTCAGGTTACAGGTGCTGTATACATGCTATATGTATTTTGCTTATGTTATGTGTTGGTATTTTGGGGGAACTCACTAAGCTTTGGGCTTACAGTTTTGGGTTATGTTTCAGGTACTTCAGACGGTCGCGGAAAGGAAAAGGCGTGATCGTACACATCCTCGCGTTTTGATTTATGATTTTGGGAAAACTATGATATGGAACATGTTTTGAAAACTATGTTGTAAACAATTTATGATTTTGGGTTGATTTTAAAAGTTTAAATTTTCATGATTTTTATGGATGTTACACAACTGCACCCCCACTGTCCTCTTCGGATATGAGCTCTCTCTCACGCAAGACTCTTCTTCGAGCTACAAAGACCACATTCTTACTAGGTCTGTAGAATAAGTATCCAAATGATTTTTGTGGATAGCCAATGAAAATACATCTCTCGGCTATGGGTTGTATTTTATCTTTGGTCTTCTACGTAATGATAGGCTTATAACCCCATACCTTGATATGTGAGAGCAAGGAAGGTTTCCCTGTCCACATCTCATGAGGTGTTTTGGAAACCTTTTTGGTAGGAACAAGATTCAGGATATGGGCGACTGTCTCTAAGACATACCCCCAAAAGGATATAGGGAGAAAATCTTAACTCATCATCGAACGAACCATGTCTATCAAGGTTCAATTATGCCTCTCAGCTATAACATTAAGTTGTAGTGTCCTAGGAGGTGTCAATTGTTAAAAAATTCCACATTCATCCAGATAGTCGTTGAACCCGATACTAAGATATTCTCCACCTCTATCAAATCGGAGCATCTGTATCTTCTTGCCCGATTGATTATCTACCTCGTGCTTAAACTCTTTGAACTTTTCAAAAGTTTCCTATTTATGCTTGATTAAATCGATATAGTCATATCAAGTATAATCATCAGTAAACGTTATGTAGTAGCGATTAGCATTTATTGTGGAGGATTTGAAAGGACCACATACATCAGTATGGATGTGGTCTAACAATACCTCACCTCTTTCACAAGTACCATTGAAAGGTGATTTAGTCATCTTGCCTAATAAAAAAGATTTGTATTCGTTGTCTGATTTCAGGTCAAACAATTCCAACACTACATCCTTTTGGAGTTAGGCGATGCGGTTGTTGTTAATATGCCCATGACGATAATGCCATAAGCATTCCTTGTCTGAACCATTAGAAAAATCAATACTATAAACACTATTGCCAAGTTCTTTTACAAACACAACAATTTCATACACACCATTACAAGGATAAGCTTGAAAATAAATACACCATTTTTTTAAAACTAAAATTGAACCATCATTATCATCAAAACCATAATGATATCATTGTCTAAATAAAGCTTGAAATGAAATTATGTTTCTTGTCATTTCCAATGAATAACAACAAACACTATCAAACATAAGCTCATAAGTCTCAATCCTGGTAATAGTCGGCTTTCGCCTATCCCCCATGATTAGGTTCCACTTCCCATGCTTGACCTCTTCACTTCCCCTCTTCGTAGCATAACAAATATGGAAAGCACATCCCGTACCAAGGACCCAATAAATTTAAATATAAGTGTTATTGATTTAAATAAAGTAAATACCAAATGAAAAGTCAACCACTTTTCCCTTGCCTCTTTCACTTCTTGTAGGTACTTGGGGAAACTTCTTTTACAATGACCCTTCTGGCCATAATAGAAGCACACAACTTCTTTCGGGTCACCGACATGAGGAACATCGAAGTTGACCTTTCCCTTTGAGCTAATGGACTTTCCAATGTGGGATTTCCCTTTCCACTTGGGTTGGGAGTAGGCCTTTCTTTTCTTGCCCTTGCCTTTGTTTAATAGCCATGACTGGGGCAGTTGCAACAATGTTGGAATAAGACTTTTCATTCATGCTTCGACTATTTGCAATAGATTGTGAAGCTCAATGAATGTGGTCTTAGTATTGTTCAAATGTTAGGTCGGGATAAACTGATCATAACTATTAGGCAAGGAGTAGAGAACCATGTCTATATTAATCTCCTTGTTAAAGTTCACATTGAGCTTTTCCAATCTCCCTACGTGTCTCTGTATTTTCTTCACATGAGCACACACATATTCCCCCTCTTTCAATTTGCACGCCATGAGGGCCTTGACGAATTTGTAACACTCTTGTATTGCTTTCTTGTGGAACAATTACGAGTGAGCTTGGTTCATTTAATAAGGCCAATAGTTCTCATAGGACTTTTGAAGATCAGGTACCATGGTTGCAATCATAATGCAAGCGACCTTGCGTTGTCAACATGTTGGTTGTATTCAACCAATTCCTCAGGAAGAGCAGATTCTTTATCGATTTTTGGGACTAGAGTGTCGAGAACATACTGTTTGTTCTCATATCTCAACACCATCTTCACATTACACATCCAGTCCATGTAGTTTGGACCCGTAAGCTTGTCCTTTAAGAGGATCGACAAAGAGAGTAAAGTTGTGAGTGGTTGGAGGAGGAGGAGGAAGATCACCATTTTCAGACATCTAAAACAAGAGATAAGATTTTAATTAGTTGATTCAATCCTTGATATTTTAACCCAAATTAATATTCAAACCTAGGATCCATATATACAATTCGAAATTAAGAAGTGGGATGACGTAATATAATTGCGAACTTATTTTAGGTTGATAAATTGTTTTTTACCAATTTCAATCTAAAATGAAATTCCTAGATCTCTTGAGAGACATTGAACTATTCAATGACATCTTTAATTATAGAATATGCTCTTTAATTTGTGATTGGGATGCCGAGAATCACAAATAAGATGTGAATAACCATGTAAACCCGTGTGAGATCCTAGAGGTCGTTTACGATCTCACATTACCGTGTCAGTTAACCATACACGCTCCATCAACAACCATAAATTTGAGTATGTGCCATCATTTTATATTTGTAGTCCCTCATTAGTGTACCCATTAGCCATCACGTTCCACTAACGACTTGCAAAGAAATGATGTGTGTTTTCATGGATAACATACAATCTCACATTTTTCTTAAAATAACTAGAGTGAGATTTGATAAAATGTTCTAGTACTTTATACATTATACTGTTAATGTGATTATTGTCCTATCAAACCCGTTCGACTAACGACCCTCCATTAGACAAAGAAGTGGTGGGTGAAAAAGACACCCATTCAACAATCATTTTATAGGTTGTTTTCTTATACCTCTCTTATAACGTGGTTTCTTGAATGAGGTCTACTATTGATTTGACCAACTTTTAGTTATACATATAGTACTATACTCTTATACATATGTATAGGGTGTATTTTAATTTTTTTTCAAAACACAAGGTTTAAATTTAATAACATTTAATTAATTAATCTTTTAAATGAATTTTGAATTTAATACATTTATCATTTAGTTAGAGCATTAACTAAATAGATATTAACTTCCATTAATAGTAATTCAATTCCATTTAATTATCTTACAATTAAATATTTTTTTCTTTTATATTTACTTCCTCAAAATTTGAATTTAGGTTTTATAATTATCTAGCATTAATAGTTCAGATTTTAATCAGATAAAATAACAGATAATGACTAATAATTAACCTACAATTAAAATTAGGTAAACAAATCTAAAAATTTCGAATTAATCAGAAGCGTGCCATGCCAAGCCAAAAGCGGGTCGCGCCCTGCGATTAATATGTTTCTTTTTATCGTTTTCTAGTTTCATCCTATGCACTAATAGTAGAACAAACATGACTTTGATACCACTATTGTGATTTTTAGGTTATAAATCACATGTACTAGGGGAATTTTGACTAAACATTTAAGGGTACAAGCAACCTAAACAAGATCTATGGCTTTTCACTATAAATAGCAACATACTTTGATGAAACAAAATAAGAACCCTATGATTAACGAAAATCAAGAATAAAAGACTTACATTTGCTTAATTCGAATTAACCTAACAAATTCTTTGAAGATCTCCTTGCAAAGAAAGCTCCAATTGTGTGGTAGCCTCTCATATGTCACACCCAAAACCTGAGGAAACGCTAGGATCGAATATAAGAGAGGGGGGAGATGAGCAATCTGATTTCTTGAGGTATGAAAGGTTATCAACGAATTTGGCTAGGGGAAACCCCTATTTATTCTTGCAAAATAACCTAGAAACCCTAAATTTGAATAATAAAATAATAGTATTTATTCCCTATTCAAATTGTGTTTCCTTATCTAAGTTAGAGGCTTCCAAAAACCCTAAAGAAGGGCTCCAAAACCATCCACTCTAAGTAAGGTTCTATGTTGTCTCTTTTGCTCAACTTTCGAACAACTATAGTCCAGTCATTGTACATCTAATTAATTCTAATTAATCTAGAATTAATTCCAAAATAATTCTGATTAAATCTTAATTGATTATTATTATTTCCAATTAATATATTAGTCATATAATATATTAATAAATCATTTATATCTCTCCTATTATCAATCCAAGCTATTTCCAGGTTATGAGGGCAACCCAAAACGAACATTACTTTTATTCTACAAATTATACCAATTTAGTTAAAAGGTTAGACACCTTAATCCAACACTATCCTCATCTCATTGCTTGGGGCATTTACTAAGTGCCCCGAGATCCAACATATATATATATATATATATATATATATATATATATATATATAATCTAAATAGAGAGTAAGAGTAATAACTCACCTTATCAGTTAGTGAAAACTAACTGTCCCAATTTCCTCTACTCTGCCATTGATGCATTCTAGATTTATATTGTTTGCTCTTAAGCCTAATCATACACATATATAAGTATGTTACTACTTGTCTTAGCGTATTAAGTGCTTTTGAGTCTTTAAGTCAAAATAACCACTTAATGGATCAAAAAATTTATCTTTTCATTCTATATCTCTTAATATATTCTATGAATTAAGCACTCCATAATATCTAGTTGATTACAGTATAATCTAATGTTTCAATTCAACATAATCACTAGTTAAGGTTTCAAACCTTAACTTCACATACATATATATGACCATGTAAGTCACATACAAAGCTTGTTCAAGGTATCTAAACACTTGATTAAGCATTACTACCAAGCTTTCTTAATATAATCTAACATAACTAGTTCAATTCATGAAAATCATCATTTATCCCTAATTAGCTTTAAAGTGGTTGAAGTGATTACCTCTTGAGCATTCCACCTACAATCCAATCCATAAATATCCTTAATTGGCTCTTTCTTCTTCTTATTCCTTCTCCAAATCGTCAGAACTCATCCCTAGAGGGTTTGGTTGGTTTTTATAATGAGAATGAAAGGAGGATCAATAAATCCTCGGGTTTTCGAGTATATGGCATTGATCAAAGCAGATATGAGGTGATTAACAAAATGAAAAATGGTATAGTAAACTTGGAATCTTGTTGATACACATGTGGGAAATGTAAATTGTATGGTAGGCATTATTCTCATGCTATGTCGGTATTCAAGAAACTGAGATATCAACACTGCAGTACATGGGTGTCATTGCACTTCACAATGGAAACATATCGATCGACATATATATAGGTTATGTTTCCTATGCCAGTTCCAACTGAATACGAACAACCGGATAAAGTCATGGTTGTATTACCACCATTGATGGACAAACACAAGACAGACGACCACGAAACCATAATCCTATCCTTTTCCAAGGTGAAGGTCTGATTCGGAAAAATGCAGCCATTGCCAAATGAGTGGTCACACAAGTTGATGCTCAGCTTCCCGCAGATTATACAAAAAATTAATCTTCAAGTAGTACCAAGTCAAGTGTCAAAAGTAAGGGTAAGTCTAAGACTTGATCTAAAGTCAAAACTAGTCAAAAATAGTAGCCAACAGTATGATATTGTTGATCTAAAAAAACCTTTAGTCATGTTTGTATGAAATTATAATATTCTAGAAATTGTTGTTCGGGTTGATAAACTTGTTTTTGCTACATCGTGATAAGGAAATTGTTTAAAACGTTCTTAGAAAACCATAACTCAAATATCATGGTAATTTGCAACATCTATCCATAGCGAACTCTCAGTCCACTACAAAGAACCACACTTATGTGTAGTAGGCTACAACAACTTGTTTGGGGGGGGGGGGGTGCATAGAACAATATATAAAGGTTAATTGTATGTTATTTTCGAATAACAAATTATAGATTATAAGGTGAACTAAGATACATACAATTCTAACATCTAGAATATGTTCACAATCAGCAGTGTGTAAACGCCTTATCCTAGGGTATGCAACTGTCCGAGGGATAACACCATGTATAGGGGAACCAATTATACTACTATTAGGAAATGTCTCCATGATCCAAATCAACAAAATTAGGATGTCAAAAAACTAACCAAAATAATAATGATACAATACTTTTTTCTTAAAAAGTATTATGAAACATAGTGGACATACCTTAAACGCATACACAAATCCTTGCACTATATATGCATGTCTACTACCAACTCTTTGCTTAGTGGGGTTCAAATTCTCCCCAATCTTAACAAAGACAGTACACAACTATTTGTAAGTGAGATCCCATATCTCTCTACCCCATGGGTAATTGTGCCATCAATTGGACTTAATAAGTATATGTAACATTAGATATAATATAAATAAATGTATACATGTTAAAGTCGTCTAAATTAGACACGATTACAAGAAGTTCTTCAGTAACTCTCTATCAAGGGTATTTCCCACAAAAGCCTTGCTCTAGCATATACAACATGGAGACTCTCACAACGTCTGCATCATCTAATTGATGAAGTAAGTCATTAAACACATACATAATGTCAACCATTCTTACCGAACATGAATGCAACACAAATGGATATACACGTTGTATGAACTGTGCAGAATCAGAACTAAGGCGAAAATAGTCCCCGAACTATTAGTCGGTAATCAGGCTGAAAACTTTCCTATCGAAGCAAACCCGATAGTCGTGTACCGGAAATACAAGCTCATGCAGGTCAACTCGAGGTAAAGTAGTATATTCCTTGCACATAATATAGTGAAAGAGTAAAGGGAGATATTTAACACCCATCGACATGTTAACATAAACACCAAAACGAGATGCCCTAAACATGGCCACACAAATTGGTCTTTTTTTTTTATTGTAAACGAGCAATGATTTACCATCCAAGTTAACGCTTGCAGTTTGTAGTCACGATCACATCGTATGTTCTGTCCTTATACAATCAAAAGAATCATTAATTAGACATTTGGTGTATGTATGTTCCAGAGGATATTCAAGAACACAAATCCGTATCTGTACATTCCAGACCAAAAATCCGGACCAACATCTCGGATAAAAACATTCCGGATCTATATTATTCCCGAACTGTTCTTTGTATTCCGGGCAAGTTCTATATATTCCGCACAAGTTCTACTCATTCCTAAATCGTTTTGGACAAGGCACTATTATGATAATTTCTAAGATCTGTTGATCTAGTGTTACATATAACCACATATAGTCCTATAATTGCCTAAAAACCACTAAAAATCATAGAAAAACAAATAATACCTATATAATTGCATATATTGTCACACCCCCGAACCGGGACAGCGGAAACGTCCGGGGGCGGGTGACTTCATCTTGAAATATCATGACAATTGAATATGAATGAAACATAGCGACCATTATCATCATACATTACGATATCAACATACATAGTTTACATCATTGTGTTTGTTTACGAATTACATCCAAAATAACATAATGTATGATAAATCCAAAAAATACATCAAATATCCAAAATTTCCATAGCTGCCAACCTACTTAGTGAGTTCCTGAGAATACAAGTCGTTTTGAAAAGCGTCAACATAGAATGTTGGTGAGTTCATAAGTATGTTTGTATGAAAATTTTGTAATAGTTTGTAAATCTCTAGAAAATCCAATATTTTTTTTGTAAAAATAGTTTGCAAGTCTCGTATCAAATCATGTATAATTGCATGTGTATCCTTTGTTTATCTTGTTTGAAAATGTATAGAGAGTGATTCCCAGAAAATCCGGTATTTTCTTTAATATGAAAAAGTATGGTCTTAAACCCTAAGACCCGAGTGGTGAAATCTGATGTAAAATAGTTGATGCATAGTTTCGTACTTCGTAACATGAGTAGAGTATATGTATTGCGTAAATTTCAATATAATATTATTATTCTCTATGTGAGTCGTTACAACCATACTAATATGACGAGAGCGCCTGTCTAGCTGTAGCGAGCAGCTCAGGTGTGGGGTGTCAACCCCGTATAAATCTATACACAATATCCCGCTCTCCCTCTAGGCGACTCTAGTTATAACTACACGACTTTCTATATACACTAGGTAGGTACGAGTGAAGGAGTGCCTCACAAGAGCCTTAACGAAATTTACGCGGATATTGAGTTTCATTATTTAACGTTATAAATAATGTTACGAGTGTATATTTTCGACTACAAACCATAGGTGATAAAAATATAATCGTTCTTACCGAAAGTGTCAAAATATCACATTTTTACTATTGTTGTAAAAAATAGCCCATTGTTACCCAAATTGTCATGAAAGTTCCAATTTTACTAAGATTGTCAGTAAAGGCCCAATTAACATAAAATTTGTCATATAAGGCCCAATTAAAATAGAATTGTCGCATAAGGCGCAATTTTACCCAAATTGTTATAAGAGGCCCATTTTTACTAAAATGTTCATAATTGGCCCAATATTATCCAAAATGTCAATAATGGCCCAATAATGCCAAACTTGTCGAAAATAGCCCATTTTTACTAAAATATTCATTTAAGGCCCATTTTTACAAAAGTGCTCAAAAATGGCTCATGTTTACTAAATAATCCATTTTCGGCCCATTTTTATTAAAATGTCCAAAAATGGTCCATTCTTACTTTTATGGCCGAAAATAGTCCAATTTTTAGTGAAACTTCCATATTTTATCATTTTTCATGTTTTCATGCAAAAAATTTATTTAAACATATTCTTGGACTAAACCTTGTGATATTTACCATGCTTCAAGTGAAACTTATTTCATTTAGAAACTAGTCTTCATTTTTAACAACATATCAAGTTAACTAAGTCCAACAACTTGAGATTTAACCAAAAATCTCGAGTTCATGGACTCTTATCATGAATTTCACAACATTTAACACACATATCATACAACACATGCACATACAAGCAAATATACAAAGATTTACACAAGACTTTGACTTGTATCCTCCCCCAAAAGAAATAAAAGTTCGAAAATAGGGATATGAAGCTCACCTTGGGGCTTTTTCGGTTTGAGGAGGAAGATGGTGATGGTATTCGGCCGTAGCTTGCTTCCTTGAAGAGATTTGTGAACTTTTAGGGCTCTAGAGAACATATACACGAAAATAGAGTGGTTTGAGGAATGATCTTAGCATAATATGGAATAAAACAAATTGAATGTTATATAGACTTACCAAGTTATGAAGGCTTGGAAGGAACTCCTTGAAGAACACTCACAACTCACGATTCCTAGAAAAAGAGTGAGAGAATTTTTAGAGATAAATAAGATAATTGTGTGGGTGTGAAATGAAGAGTGGAGGGAGGGTTAGGGGGTCGACCGATGAGACAGGAGGAAAGAGAAGAGAGGTGTGTGGAGGTATGTTGAGCAATAAGTTCTTTCCTAGAAGTATGGTGAACAATTGCTTGGTTACATGACATGTAGTGTTGAGGTGTCAACATAAGTCAACCCCCCTCTCATTTTTTTTCTTTTTTAATTCTGATCGGGTTTAAGGAAGAGGGAAAAAGAAATGGGCTTGAATTTCTAAGCGTAACCGAGAACTCCTTAAGCCCAATAAGGTTTGCGGGTTGCTCGAGTTTTTGGGCTTGGATCAGCCCAAGAATGGTCTCGGTCGAATGCTAGGCCAAAAGAAGTGTATTAAGCCCAATAAGGATTTTTGGTTTAGGTGAGAGAGCCCAATAAAGATTTTGATCCATTAGGGCCCATATACGGGTTTTCGGCCCAAAAAGTTTAAGTGGAAGAGTCTTCGGCCCAATAGGGGCCTAATAGTGATTTTTCGGCCTTACAAGGCCCATTAGAGGGTTTTCGGCCCAAAAATACCTAATGGAGGTATTTGGCCCACTATGGTCTAAGGAAGATGTTCACGACCCAAATAAGGCCCAATAAGAGTTTTAGGGCCCAAAACAATGTTAAAGACAAGTTTCCGGCCCATAAGGATCATGTTTGAGGGTTTATTGGCCAATTAAGGCCCAATAGAAAAGTCTTGGCCCAATAGGGTCTTGGGCTGAGAAGCTAGGGATAACGCCCAAAGTTGAGTGAACATGGCTTACTAGGTTAGATTTTGAGCTTACACGAAGATGTTTCGACTTGAAATAAAATTTTGGATGTATAAACTTGTATAGTATTGAAATTTGGCCTATACCAAAAGTAGGGTTACAAGATTACACAAAGAGATTATCTTGTACAAAGATAGAGATCCTAGCCCTAAATTGCTAGTTGTGACATCATCCCCCCTGTTAGAGGGAATTTCGTCTCGAAATTCTTTCGAAAGCTATCCTTAAGAATTAGAGAAGATATGAGGGTATTTCTACATCATCTGATCCTCACGTTCTCATGTTAATTCAGGTCCGCGTTTGGCACTCCATCGAACCTTCACAATTAGAATGCGACTTTATTTCGTACGTTTCACTTCCCTGTCCGTAATTTCGACTCGTTCCTCAACGAACATGAGATTTTCATTCACTTCAATCTCATCGAGTGGAACAACGAGGGTTTCATCCGATAGGCATTTCTTCAGGTTTGACACGTGAAAGACAGGGTGTACGTTGCTGAGCTCCGATGGTAGTTGCAGCTTGTAGGCCACCAGACCGATTCTGTAAAGGATCTCGAATGGTCCGATGTATCGTGGATTTAACTTTCCCCATCTTCCGAACCGTATCATCCCTTTCCAGGGAGAGACTTTTAGCAGTATGCGATCTCCTACTTGAAACTCTAGCGGCTTTCGTCTTTTGTCTGCGTAGCTCTTCTGTCTATCCCGGGATGCTTGGAGCCGTGCCCTGATTTGGACGATTTTCTCAGTTGTTTCCCGGATGATCTCAGGTCTTGTGAGGGTACTGTTTCGTACTTGTCCCCTTGCCATTTGGGTGTCTCCTACCTCATCCCAACAGAGAGGTGATCTGCATTTCCGACCGTACAAGGCCTCGAAGGGAGCGACTTTAATGCTTGTGTGGTAGCTGTTGTTGTAGGAGAATTTGTGACAACCCGTTATTTTCAATAGTATAAAAGTCAACCAAAGTCAAACTTAGGTAAACTAAAGTCATACATGTCAAATAAAAGTCAAAGTCTCGTTTTGATTTAACTTATTATTGTTAGAATAATAAACTCTATGTGTATAAACCATGTTTTAAATTGTTGAGTAGTTAAGAAGCAAAAACACCCAAAAATCCAAGAAGGCTCGCAGGAACCGAAAACCCTCGCAAGGGCTGTAAACTCCTCAGACCGTAAACGTCCTAAGCCGCAAACCCTCGGTTCGTAGCCATAAACTTCGGTCTTATCTTCTCGGTGCGCAAACCAACGAACATGTCCCATCATCGATTTCGGCCCTATACATATGAGGGGACCGAAATCACCACCTCACTTCTACACTTCTAATTGAAAACACACCTTTCTCTCTCAAATTCATCAACCGAAAACCCCTTATTCTCTCTCAACTATCATCCGAAAAAGGCTTGTATCTCCTTCGGATCTTGCTTAGAACATCAAGTGTTCCTCATTTCTTCAAGCAATCACCTTCCTTTTTTGGTGATCTTTGGGCCGAAAACTCTTGAATCTCCTTGATTTTACCAAGAACACCAAGATCTTCAAGTTGGCCGAAAACCCAAAGCATGGCCGAAAACGCATTGCAGCCTTCCAAAATCACTTCAAACACTCTTATTTGTAAGTGAAACTTACAAATTAGGCTATTTCCTTATCATACTTGTCATTATATTCACTAATTGTATACTTATATATTACGTGAAATGCTATTAGGAATCGTTTTTGTCACGAGATGTTACTTGTGGAACACCATCCTAGATCAAACCTTCAAACGAATCACTCACTTAAGGTGAGTTCGTACCCCTACAATTTACCTTTTTAAAATGTGTTTAGGGGGGGGGGATACAAGCAAAACACAATGGAATTGTGTTAACACTTACACGTGAAAACAAACAAACAAATGAATTCTTATGCTTATAAATATTGTTAAAAACCATTTTCAAACTTGTTTTAAACTATTTTAGATTTCTGTTTATTATCAAAATAATATGCATTTATATATTTATGTATAATCATGCTTTAACGGACTTAGGACTATTGCTAATACCATAACTCATGTTCCTTGTTTGGTTGTGGGCTTAGGGTAGGATCACTAGTCCGACTGTCGGCTAAATCATAATTATACATGCTAAATATATACATGAATATTAAATCTCATTTTCAAGAACATACTTAACTCCATTGCAAATGCTAGGCAAATGAGTCTTTTCTCCAAATCATTTACAATTCAAACAAACATACTGGTAAACTATAATAGGTATAGTTTAGAGAACCAATTCATACTATTTTCTAGATCAGAGAAACAATACATGAATCAATACATACATACTATTACTTTTCATTTCAAAGTACACTGCTCATTTACAAGAACAAGAAACATATACATACTATACGTAAATAAGTTAACTAGAATGTGAAATACTACTTCATGGTACTTAGTAACATTCTTGCTAAGTCATCTTTTGTAACCAGAGTCTCCTGGAGGGAGAGCGCGAGTTTGTGTATAGATCTATACGGGACTGACAATCCCGCACATCGGCTGTTAGCTACAGTTGGGACCGGCAGGTCTACGGGTGACAAATGTCATTTCTTTTCGACGCCCGAAGAACGTCGTGTTTTATACTAGTCAATTAAGTATTGTTATAACCTCAATCACATTAAAATGTTAACTAAAATAGTTAGGTTTACAAGACAAACATTTCTTCAGTGGTTTTATTTTAAACAAAACTACTAAAAGATATTATCTTCTATCACATACATACAGTGATGTTCACACATGAACAAGGCATACTATTTTTCTAATAAAGATAGTTTACAAATATGGAAAACATACATTTATACTATTTCAAGTACAAACATACATTTTACACTAAGTCAAGTTCAAACATACATCTTACACTATTTCAAGAGAACAAAACATACAAACAGTTGGGTCTTGGGTAGAAGACTACTTTTCATTTTAAGAACATATAGGATTTTTTGGGAAGTATACTAACATTTTCATGAAACAAATACAAACATTAGACACTAAATACTTATGAACTCACCAACTTAAATGTTGATACTCTCTTTCAAAATAACTTGTATTCTTAGGGAACCAGTAGACAGGTACACTAGCACAAGTTTTGAGAAGACGGAGCATGTTCAAGACTCGTCTTTTATTTTTGCTATACATTTTTGGTGTTATACAACTATACAAAGAACACACATATATTAACTATATTATTAATCCAATGGATGTTGTTTCTTGTTTTACTATTGTGAATTGTTATGATACTGTACATGACATCCTCCACCCCCCGAATGTTTTCGCCATCTCGGTTTGGGGTTGTGACAGATTGGTATCAGAGCATTGTTTATAGTGAACTAAGTATATCAACCAATAAAAGATATACAACTATAAATACAATGGGATTAAAACACTCTGACCAAGAGTTATACTTTTTAAATATAACAAATATTTTACTAAAGTATACATACATGCATACATACCAGAACAGTGTCATACTAGAACAGAATAAAGGTATTGTGATTGTTGAATAGCACAAGTAGGCTTGGGGATATATAATCAGGTATGGGATTGATATACCTTGATCAACTATATATATATATCCGAGAAGTGATTAGCATATGCGTAGGAATGGTTGTGGTGTTGCAACAAGTCTAAAAACTTACCAACTCTTACTACAATGAAGCACTAAAACATAACATAAACTTAAAATACTATAGGAGTATTTTGTGGTACTATAATTTAGTTATGTGAAAACGAAAAAGACCCTTACTAGTAGGTCTATAGTTGTTGAGTGGATACGCTAAGCTTATATGTGACTAAGATGCTATAAACTTAGAATCTGTGATCTTCGCTTTACGTATTGTTCCTTGTTTGGTTGTGGTCTTAGAGTTGGATCACTTATTCGAAGGTCTATTCTATCTTGGTTATATATAACTGGTATGCACTACGTAAGTATATAAGTAGCTAGTAAGGATCACCTTATAAATCTCTTTAGGAATACATCTATTATATGCTTCTTAGACCCTTATTTTCGCTTAGATAACATGGCTGGATTTCATCTGCCGGGAGACCCGTACATTCCCGATCAAGGGAACGGTGGATGGCTGGAAGCTGAACCAGAAGAAGATAACCCTGTGGTCCCAGTAGAAGAAGACACCGAGGAGAGTTCTGAGGAAGAGAACGAGGAGGAAGTTCAAGAAGACTCCAACTCAGAACCCGAGGTCTATAATCCACCTCAAGTTGCCCAAAATCCTAACCCTCAATAGGATTTTCAAGGCCCGACGCCTCTGTGGGCAATAAACTTGGGAAGGAGGAGTCACGAACAAGGACAACAACCTCCTTATAATGGGGACCGAAGCTTCTACAACCTGAACGAGGGAGGTTCAGCTGACAGAGTCCTCCCTATCTTGGTTCGTCGTATTGCTCGCAATGTTGAACAAGGAAGAGTGGCCATCGACCAAGTCATGGAAATTAGAGCTAAGTCAGGAGTCAATACAGTTAGCCTCCGCCACCTGAATGAAGACCAGGAGTTGACAAGGACTCACACTGATGCACTGCAGATGGAAGTGAATGCCAGCCGATCCGAGGTTAGAGAACTTCGGCAGAGTCAAGTGGCATTGAAAAGGCGTGTATGGGAAACAGAACACCAATTGGTTGGATCCAGGGCATAATCTAGTTCTAATCAGAACAACACTCCTTGCGAGTAGAGCATACTCTACTCACTCTTTTGGATATGGATTAAGTCTACTTATAGACTCTAGTGTTATTTACCTGTTTATGATCCAACCTCGAAATTTCGGTTTCGAAAGGTCCTTATGCTGTCAAAGTTTTCTCTATGTTGGTATGTTGTAGACCTATTGCAAGGTCTAATTTTCCCTAACTCTGTACATCTGTAATACCAATGGAATTGACAGGCATCTAATTCTCTGGAAAGGTTTCTATCTGAATTCATTCACTTTCTAATGATAAATCTCTATTGCAAACACTTAAACTAATACATGTTGAACTAGGGTAAATTAGTTCAAGGAACACTCACATTATAATCACTATTGGAATCTTACCATTATCTTCATTTTTATAAACTTTTAGTTAAAAGATGCCTCTTCATAAATTAAACAGACGCAATATTCCAATAACTTCAACTCAACCACCACCTCCACCACAATTCGATCCTGTAGTTTTTCAAGCTGCAGTGACCGCAGTTGTGACGACAACCTTAACTCAGATCAACACTAGCGGTACTAGTGGGGGTGGAACGGGTATTAACTCTACCCAAGGTGATAGTCATGGACACCCTAAGGAGTGTTCATACAAGGAGTTTACCAACTGCAAACCCAAAACCTTTAATGGTATCGGTGGAATCATTGCTCAATTGCAATGGTTTGAAAAAACGGAGTCTATCTTTGAGATCTGCTCCTGCCAAGAAAGAAGCAAAGTTAAATTTTGCTGCCTGCACCTTCTCCGACAGGGCCCTCACATGGTGGAATAGCCATGTCAAGTCACTTACACTCATAGTGGCTAACTAAATGGGCTGGGAAACACTGAAAGATCTAATGAGGGGAGAATACTGCCCGAGGGGCAAAGTTCAGAAACTAGAACAGGAACTTTGGAGCCTTACTATGAAAGGCTCTGACATAGTAGCTTACACAACTAGGTTTAGTGATCTAGTGGCTCTATGTCCGGGGATGGTCCTCACGAAAAGCAAAAAGATTGAGAGGTACATCTGGGGACTGGTACCTTCATTTCAGGGGAACGTGTTGTCTTCAAACCCCTCTACATTCGATAGTGCCAAACGCTTGGCACAAAGACTCATTGACCATGGAGTTCGTTAACAAGTATCAACCCCTGTCCCAGAACCAGCCAAAGCAACAGACAACAAGAGAAAGTTTTAGGACAGAAAGAAGAATCAATCGGCACAGAACTCCGCCAAGGAACAACAGATTGTGGATGTTCATGCCGCAACGACCCCTGCTGTCACTGCGCAAGCAAAGCAGTATACTGGAAGCCTGCCGAAATGGAACAAGTGCAACTTCCATCACAACGGACCCTGCCGGGAGATGCAGTGTGCTAACTGCAACAGGAAAGGGCACACTGCCAGTTTCTGTAAAACTCTGGCAAGACCAATCACCCAGGTCCCTGGTATTGGAGTAGGCCAGGCCTGCTACGGGTGCGGTGAAGTTGGGCACTACAAAAGGAACTGCCCAAAGGCAGGTAATACTGGTGGAGTAGGGAGAATTTTGGCGATTGGCCATGAGGAAGCTCTGGCAGATCCCATGGTGGTCATGGGTACGTTTCTCCTCAATAACTCTTATGCATGCATACTATTTGATAGTGGAGCGGAGATGAGTTTTGTGAATAAAAAATTTAAACACTTACTTAAACAACCACCACAAGCACTAAAAGAAACTTTCATCATAGAAATGGCTAACGGGAAGACTGAGAACATTAACGATATATACATAGGATGCACCCTCACTTTAGATATCTATTCATTTCAAATCGACCTCATGCCTGTCTCAATTAAAAGTTTCGGCGTCATCGTCGGCATGGATTAGATGAGTCTTCATCGTGCTGACATCATGTGTTATGAGAAAGCCGTTCGTCTTAACCTATCGAATAGCAAAACCCTAGTTATCTATGGCGACAAACCAGGCACAAACCTTAGAATCATCTCGAGTATTCAAGCCCAGAAGTACTTACGAAAGGAATATCATGCGTTCCTTGCTCACGTAGTTGATGTGAGCCAAAAGGCGAAAGACATAAATAGCATCCCAGAAGTACGTGACTTTCTCGACATCTTTCCCGAAGATCTTCCAGGATTACCACCACAACGTCAAGTCGAGTTCAGAATCAACTTAATTCTAGGAGCTACCCTTGTAGCCAAATCGCCCTATCGTCTAGCACCAGCAGAGATGCAGGAAGTATCCAGTCAACTGAACGAACTGCTAAGCAAAGGATTTATCAGACGAAGCTTCTCACCTTGGGGAGAATCAGTCTTGTTCGTGAAGAAGAAGGATGGATCGTTCCGTATGTGCATCGACTACCGCGAGCTAAACAAACTGACCGTTAAGAACCGATACCCTCTACCACTGATAGACGACTTGTTCGACCAACTTCAAGGAGCAAGCTACTTTTCAAAGATTGACTTAAGATCTGGGTATCACCAGTTACGATTTTTAGAGGAAGATGTTCCCAAAATAGCCTTCTGAACTCGTTATGGTCACTACGAGTTTGTAGCGATGCCTTTGGGATTAACCAATGCGCCCGTGGTGTTCATGGACTTAATGAACCAGGTGTGCCGTCCTTACTTAGATAAGTTCGTGATAGTATTCATTAATGACATACTTATCTACTCGCGCAGTAAGGAGGAACATATTCAACACTTACGACATGTTTTGGAAACACTACGAGCAGAGAAGCTTTACGCGAATTTTTCTAAGTGCGAATTTTGGATTCGAAGAGTCGAATTCTTTGGTCACGTGGTTAGAAAAGAGGGAATTCACGTGGATCCTTCCAAAATCAAAGCCATCGAGAACTGGTCCGCACCAAGGACGCCTACAAAAATTCGTCAATTTCTAGGCCTCGCTGGCTACTATCGCAGATTCATTCAGAACTTCTCAAAGATTGCGAAATCACTTGCCACCTTGACCCAGAAGGGTGTGACCTTTGACTGGGAAGAAAAACAAGAAAAGGTGTTTCAAACACTAAAGCAAGCCCTATGTAGCGCACTGATATTGTCCCTTCCCGAAAGGGATAGAAGATTTCGTGGTGTACTGCGATGCATCCAACCAAGGGCTTGGCTGTGTTCTTATGCAACAAGGAAAGGTCATCGCCTATGCCTCAAGACAGCTTAAGACACACGAAGTCAACTACACTACTCATGATCTTGAGTTAGGAGCAGTAGTATTTGCTCTGAAGATCTGGAGACACTACCTGTATGGTACGAAAAGCACTATCTTTAAATATCACAAAAGCCTTCAACATATATTCAATCAGAAGGAGCTCAACATGAGGCAACGACGGTGGGTTGAGCTACTAAATGACTACGAATGCGAAATTCATTATCATCCCGGTAAGGCCAATGTAGTAGCTGACGCCTTAACTCGGAAGGAGTACTCAGGTCGTAGAGTCAAAGCATTGACTATGACAATCCATTCACATCTGTCCACACAAATTAAGGAGGCTCAACAGGAAGCCTTGAAACCTGAAAATGTGGCAGGTGAAACCCTACGAGGAATGGATAAGAACTTAGAAGTCAAGGGTGACGGAGTCTTTTACCTTATGGATCGGATCTGGACACCGAAGCTCAGTGGTTTCAGAGACATTGTCATGAATGAATCTGGACCTCAAAAAGTTATATTAGTGGCCTAACATGAAAGCATAGATTGCTACCTTCGTGGGCAAGTGTCTTACTTGTGCCAAAGTTAAAGTAGAATTCCAAAAGCCCTCAGGTTTACTAAAACAACTGGAGATACCTGAGTGGAAGTGGGAGCGGATTACCATGGACTTTATAACCAAGTTACCCAAGACAACGGGTGGTCTTGATACCATTTGGGTGATCGTCGACAGATTAACCAAGTCCGCACACTTCCTACCAATTAAAGAAACTGACAAGATGGAGAAACTGACCAGAACATACATAAGAGAGATTGTGCGACTGCATGGTGTACCAATATCTATTATCTTTGATAGAGATAGTAGATTCACCTCGAGGTTCTGGCAGTCACTACAAAAATTTCTGGGAACTAGGCTAGACATGAGTACAGCCTACCACCCATAAACTGATGGACATAGTGAGAGAACTATACAAACATTAGAAGACATGCTGAGAGCTTATGTGATTGACTTTGGTAAAGCTTGGGATATCCATTTACCATTGGTCGAGTTTTCATACAACAACATCTACCATACTAGCATCAAGGTTGCTCCTTATGAAGCTCTCTATGGCCGGAAGTGCAGGTCACCTCTGTGCTGGGCTGAAGTGGGTGATACACAGCTAGCTAAAGGACAAGTTCCTGACAACACTCTCACTGGTCCGGAGATCATCCAGGAAACGACAGAAAAAATAGTACAAATCCGTGAGCGACTAAAAGCCTCTAGAGATCAACATAAAAGCTATGCTGAGAAGAGACGGAAACCCTTGGAATTTCAGGTTGGTGACCTTGTGCTATTAAAGGTCTCACCCTGGAAGGGCATGATACGCTTTGGAAAGCGTGGCAAACTAAATCCAAGGTACATTGGGCCTTTTGAGATTCTTGCTAGAATCGGCCCGGTATCCAAACTCCGACTACCTCAAGAACTTAGCAACGTACACCCTACCATCCACGTATCCAACCTAAAGAAGTGTCTATCTGATGAGACTCTTGTTATCCCACTCGATGAAATCGAGATCAATGAGAGCTTCAACTTCGTGGATGAACCAGTAGAAATCATGGATAGGGAAGTCAAGAAAACCACACAAAGTCGTATCCCGATAGTGAAGGTTCGCTGGAATGCAAAACGGGGACCTGAATTCACTTGGGAGCGAGAGGATCAAATGAAACATAAGTATTCGCATCTCTTTCCCTGGTTCGAATGTATCTCTTTAGATCTAATTTCGGGACGAAATTCCCTTTAACACGGGGATGATGTGACAACCCATTATTTTCAATAGTGTAAAAGTCAACCAAAGTCAAACTTGGGTCAACTAAAGTGAAACATGTCAAATAAAAGTCAAACTTTGGTAAGGATAATCATTTACATACAATAAAATTCGGATTTTATTATCAAAAAACGATTTTGGCATCAATCCTACAACAAAACAGCAAGTAAATCCCGAAATATACTCTGTCAGACTCCCGGACTCGCCGAGTCAGTCCTGAACTTGCCGAGTAGGGCCAACTCGCCGAGTCCAGATACTGACTCGCCGAGTTGAGTCGGGCAGAGGCAAAAAAATTGATTTTCAGCAGAAAAACGACAATTGCATCACATACAACAGAAACCAATCAAGGCTCTGATACCACTGATGGGTTTTAAGCATTAGAACAATCCTATGTGCTCATACAAACCCTAATGCTTGGATCTAGGTTTCTCTATTGTACATGCAATGAATCCAAGACTTACAAACCCTAGATCTATCAAATAAGAACTGAAATAAGGGTTTAGTAATTACCTTTGATTGTTATATAGCAATAACAATCAATCCTTGCTTTGATTGGCTTCAGAAAGCTTAGTGCCTCAAGTGTTGCACCTCTAATGGAGTACAAACACCACTAAGCAACTTGGATGAAGAGGGAGGAGAGAGGAGGCACCAAAAACGGCTGGAAACCCTAGAGGAACTCTAAGCCACGTTTTTGGGGCATAGGGGTCCTATATATACATGTAGGCTATTAGGGTTTGCGACTAGGAAACCCTAATCTGACTGCTTAAGCCCTAAGCAGTCCAATGGACCATTCCAGAAGGCCCTTGGACGATTTCTTTATGGTCCTCCATATAGAGTTCGTCCATTGCCATCTAATGGATCCTAAGCCCAACTTTGTAACTATCTTATAATTACAATATCAGTCCCCTTAATTTAATTAATCTCTTTTAGTCACAAAATTAATTCTTAATTAATTCTTGATTAATATTAATTAAACAATATGATTTCTCCTTTAATATATTATTCTTATAATATATTAATAAATCATAATTAAACCTTTCTCTCTCCTTAATTCATCCTACATATTGCTATGGTGAAGGCAACCCAAAAGGACCATGCTCATAATCGGGTCAAGTACATACCAAAATAGTTATGGACTTAGACACTAATCCAACAAGGATCACTAGTCCGAATGTCGGCTAAATCATAATTATACATGCTAAATATATACATGAATATTAAATCTCATTTTCAAGAACATACTTAACTCAATAGCAAATGCTGGACAAATGAGTCTTTTCTCCAAATCATTTACAGTTTGAACAAACATACTGGCAAAACCAATTCATACTATTTTCTAGATCAGAGAAACAATACATGAATCAATACATACATACTATTACTTTTCATTTCAAAGCACACTACTCATTTAAAAGAACAAGAAACATATACATACTATACGTAAACAAGTTAACTAGAATGTGAAATACTACTTCATGGTACTTAGCAACATTCTTGCTAAGTCATGTTTTGTAACCAGAGTCTCCTCGATGGAGAGCGTGAGTTTGTGTATAGATCTATATGGGACTGACAATCCCGCACCTCGGTTTTTAGCTACAGTTGGGACCGGCAGGTATATGGGCGACAAATGTCATTTCTTTTTCGACGCCTAAAGAACGTCGTGTTTTATACTAGTCAATTAAGTATGGTTATAACTGCTGGGTTTTGAGCATTCTAACACTCCTATGGTGTACATGGAACCCTAGAAAACTTGGATCTATGTTTTCTCTAATCTTCATGCAAATTTGATTTTTCCAAGGTTCTCATCCTAACTAGCATTGCATGGGGTACTTGTAATATAAAAACTAGTAGAATGACATACCTTTCTTGTAGCTTGGATTCCTTAGACCTTATGAGCCTATCACCCCAAATGTGATGCCTCAAATGTTTCACACAACACCACAACTCTTGGAATAACTTGAGAGAAGAACACTTTTACTCAAAAATCGGCTAGCCCTCCTTGTCTTGTAATAGTGGCCGATTTTGCTCCATATGAGGTTGTTTATATAGTGTGTCACATGTAGGGTTACACCATGTAAACCCTAATGTGCATGGCTTTTCATTTCCCCCATGATCCATGGGTTATAACCTCCATGGAGTATCCATGGAGCACCCAATGGGTCCTAACCCAATCTAGTGATCCATGAACCATAAGCCCACTACATAAGAAAGAATGATTTACAAATCAATCCCCATATATTTAATTAGTCTCTTTTTGATCACAAAATTAATTCCAAATCAATTCTTGATCAATACTAATTAAATAATATGATTTCATATCAATATATTAGAACTTATAAAATATTAACAAACCATAAGTGTCATTTTTCTCATTATGTCTATCCAATTGTTGAGATGCCGAGCAACCCAAATGGACCATGCTAAGCTGGGTCAAGTTCATACCAAATATAGTTATGGACTTAGACACCTTATCCAACAGTCTCCCACTTGGATAAGTGTAATAACTATAGTTGCAAGTATGACTTCAGGAACCGACCAACAATCTTAGCTCTTTGAAAGTCTCACGGAACTAAGATGATGATGCACCATTTAAGATAAGTGATCATATAATACTCTGTTCTAGATACCAGCCGGACAAATCCATGGAAAAATGTCGTACTTATCGTCTAGCAGTTTGTTTCCCGATTTCCGATTTGCTTGACATAGAACTAAACTGAACACATCAATTTGGTTCTGACCGGACCCGGTACATAGGTCAAAACAAAATCATCGAGGGGCCCAGATATCGCTTTTAATCCTCCAAGGACTAAAAGGAACAGATAAACTTCGACTCATATGCTTGTACTAACTATTTGTTGAATCATACACAAAAGCACGTTTTATAACATCGAGTTACCGATGCGTTTTCGTACAATCAATGTACAACCAACTCATAATCAGCAACTGATATCTCTAGGTTCGAAGACTTATATGATATTACCGTCTCACGATCACTCGAGATAAATTCCATGAAGTGATATAAGTGAGCGTGGGTTGAATCCAATACTCAGAACTTATGAGCACTCATGAATGTTGTAGCAACTTTTGCTATGTCTAACATCTTAGACATCTACAAACCCAATTCATGACACTATTGATTCATACCTACTTCCAACATATGACTGACTGTGGAGAGTTTGAATAAAGTAATTATTCTGGAAGTCAAAACATGCAAAATTGAAACAATAGTAAACAATTGACATAAGATAGCAACACTTTACTTATAAATAAACAACAACTTTTATTTAATCATCAAATGTCAATTTACATTTTACAAGTTTCAGAAAAACTATCTAATCTGTAAAACTAATATCATCCTTCAGCCCGATGCGCCTCGCATGCTGAAAATGCTTAGCCCTACACAGTGTCTTCGTGAGGGGATCTGTTGGGTTCTCATCCGATGATACCCTCCTCACCACGAGGAGTCCTTCTTCTATCCGATGTCTAATGAAGTGGTATTTTCTGTCGATGTGCTTGGATCTGTCGTGATCCCTTCGTTCCTTAGCTAAGGCAACTGCACCCTCGTTGTCACAAAAAATCTCCATAGGCTCCTTAATACCTGGTACAACTCCAAGGTCTCCAATGAAGTTCTTTAGCCATATTGCCTCCTTTGTTGCCTCGCTTGCCTCTATATACTCTAATTCGCAAGTTGAATCAGCTACCGTCTCCTGTTTGGAACTTTTCCAAGTAATTGCTCCTCCATTTAGGGTAAAGACCCAGCCCGATTGAGAGCGGAAATTATCCCTATCAGTCTGGAAACCAGCATCACTATACCCCACTACTTTCAAGTCATCACTCCCACCAAGGGTAAGGACCCAGTCCCTAGTCCTCCGTAGGTACTTGAGAATATTTTTCACCGCAGTCCAGTGAGCCTTGCCCGGATTCCCTTGATATCTGCTGACCATGCTCAAAGCAAAGGCCACATCAGGGCGAGTACAAGTCATATCATACATGATCGAGCCTACAATGGAAGCATACGACACTCGACTCATCTCAGCTATCTCAGCCTCTATACTCGGGCTCTGAGTCTTACTCAGTTTGGCGTTGCTCTGGATTGGTAAGTCACCTTTCTTGGAATCCTACATGCTGAACCTTTTCAGCACCTTATCCAAGTAGGTACTTTGACTAAGTCCAATTAGTCTCTTACTCATGTCTCTCAATATTCTTATCCCTAGGATATAGGCAGCTTCTCCAAGGTCCTTCATAGTGAAACACTTCCCAAGCCAGGACTTAACTTCCTGCAGAATTGGGATGTCATTTCCTATGAGTAGTATATCATCCACATACAATACCAAAAAGCTAACTGTACTCCCACTAGCCTTAAAATATACACAGGACTCATCTTCGCTCCTCCAAAAACCAAACTCTTTGACTTTCTCATCGAAACAAAGATTCCATCTGCGAGAGGCTTGTTTCAATCCATAAATTGATTTCTCAAGCTTACACACTCTATTAGGGTGCTTTGCATCGACAAAACCCTCTGGCTGATTCATGTAAACATCCTCAGCCAACGTTCCATTAAGGAAAGCGGTTTTGACATCCATTTGCCATATTTCATAATCATGAAATGCAGCTATGGCTAGCAAAACCCTAATAGAATTAATCTTCGCTACTGGTGAGAAGGTCTCATCATAGTCAACTCCCGGAGTTTGAGTAAATCCCTTCGCAACCAGTCGCGCTTTATAAGTGTGTACATTCCCATCCATGTCGGTCTTCTTCTTGAAGATCCATTTGCACCCGACCGTCTTACGACCTGGTACATTTTCAACCAAGTTCCAAACTTGATTGTCATAAATGGACTGAATCTCGCTATCCATGGACTCTTTCCATTTGGCAGATTCAGGGCCTGCCATGGCTTCCTTAAAGCTGTTAGGCTCATCCAAATTTACTAGTGTCCTATCACTGATAAATTCACCACCTTCCGCAGTAATATGAAAACCATAGTAATGCTTAGGTGGATTCCTAACTCTTGTGGAACGCCTCAGAGGTACGGACTCATCAACAGGAGTTTCTTCCTCAGGTTTATTGCTATGGTTTGAGGTTCCTTCACCGCTTGACTATTGAAGTTCTTCAAGGTCAATTTGCCTCCCACTGTTTCCTTGGCTTATAAACTCTCTCTCTCGAAAGACCCATCTCCTTGCCACAAAGACCACATTCTCACTGGTTCTGTAGAAGAGGTAACCAAAATAATTTTGTGGCTAGCCAATGAAAATGCGCCGCTCACTACGAGGTTCGAGCTTGTCCCGAGTCTCACGTCTCACGAAAGCCTCGCAACCCCAAATCTTGATGTGGTCTAAATCGGGAACTTTCCCAGTCCATATCTCGTGAGGTGTTTTGGCAACCTTCTTGGTAGGGACTTGATTAAGAATATGGGCGGCTGTCTCTAACGCATACCCCCACAATGAGATTGGTAATGAAGATCGACTCATCATGGAACGAACCATGTCCAATAAGGTTCGATTGCGCCTCTCAGCCACACCATTAAGCTGTGGTGTTCTGGGAGGTGTCAATTGTGAAACAACTCCACATTCCTTAAGATAGTTAAGGAACTCTGTACTAAGATACTCCCCTCCTCAATCGGATCAGAGCATCTTAATGTTCCTGCCCAACTGATTCTCCACTTCCTGTTTGAATTCTTTGAACTTTTAAAAGATTTCCGACTTATGCTTGATTAAGTAGACATAACCATATCTACTGTAATGACCAGTAAAAGTCACATAGAAGCAGTTAGCATCCCTTGTAGCGGTTCTGAAGGGTCCACACACAACTGTGTGTATGAGGTCCAACACACCTTCACCCCTAGCACAAGTACCAGTGAAGGGTGACTGTCATTTTTCCAAGCAAACAAGACTCACAACTATCATCTGACTTTAAGTCAAATGACTCCAAGACTCCAGTCTTCTGGAGTTGGCCTATGCGCTTCTTGTTAACATGTCCAAGACGACAATGCCACAAGGATGCCTTATCCAAATTAGTGGAAGAATCGATATACAACACATTATTTCCGAAGTTATCTACAACCGACACAGTTTCATATACACCATCACAAGGTAATGCTTTAAAATAAAGAACATTGTTATAAAAAGCATTAATACCACCACATTCATTATCAAATGAAAAAGTAAACCCTTGTTTGTACAAACCGTGAAAAGAAATAATATTTCTCGCCATTTCAGACGAGTAACAACACTTATTTAAATATAACACTAACCCACTACTTAGCAACAAAAAATAAACTCCAATCTTGGTGACAGGTGAAGCTTTCCTATTCCCCATGATCAAGTTTATCTTTCCGTGCTCCACATCCTCACTTCTTCTTAGGCCCTGTAAATCAGAACATATATGAATACCGCAACCTGTATCAAGAACCCAAGAAGTAGTATGTGGTGAGTTATTAGACAATATAGTGTAAATACCTGCATGGATAGGTTTGACCTTCCCATCCTTACCATCTTGCAGGTACTTGGGGCAGTTTCGTTTACAGTGCCCCTTTTCCTGACAATAGAAGCATTGAGCTTATTTTGGGTTGGAAGAATGAGTGACAGAACCACCTTTGGTTCCACTTGAAGAGGAGCCATCAAGAGACTTTCCCTTGGTACCCTTTGAAGGGGTCTTCCTCTTCTTCCCTCTACTTTGGCCGATTGCCAGAACGGGGGTGGTGGTAGGAGTAGGAGTAGTAACAACCGATTTGCCCTTAAGACCAGTTTCAGTGGTCTTCAAAAGCCCTTGAAGTTTGCTAAGTGTGACCTCCTCCTTGTTCATGTAATAGGTCATTCGGATTTGATCATAGCAAGTAGGTAAGGAGTGCAGTATGATATCAAGAGCCAGCTCCTCGAAGAAGTTCGCATTCAACTTGAGCAAACAGTGCATAAACCTTTGCATTTTCTGCATATGGCCCATGATGGGTTCACCATCATTCATTCGGTTTGTTATCATGGAAGAGATGATTTCATACCTCTCTTGACGAGCACTTTGATGGTAGCGATCCATCAGGTCCATGTGCATCTTAAAAGGGTAAAAGTCCTCATAGGACTTCTGGAGTTTAGCTTTCATTGTGGCCAACATGATACATGCCACCTTGGTAGCATCTCTCTCATGTGCCCTAAAGTCAGCGATCTCCTCTGGAGTAGCAGTAGACTCATCAATTTCCTTCAGCTCCTTGTCGAGGATATATTCCTTGTCCTCGTAACGCGTGACCATCCTGATGTTCCTGATCAAATCATTAAAGTTTGAACCATCAAAGATGACTCTCCCACAAAGGTTCATGAGAGAGAAGGAGCCAGTAGGGTTTGAGCCAGAAGCAGCATTGTTGGAAGACATCTGAAAAGACAAGTTTAGATTAGATATAGAATCCTTAATAAGACACCCAAATGTAATATTAAGGCTAGGACCCAACACAATACTTTATAACTTGGAAGAGGGATGCCGTAATCCAAGCTATAAAATATTTGAAGGTAGGCGAATGACGATTCACCAATTTCCACTATGAAAAACGAAATAAATTATTAGGTTTTAATTGGATTGAAACTCCTAGATCTTTTGAGATTCATTGAACTTTTCGATGGCATGTTTAACTATCTATTGTGCCCTCTCAAGTTTGTGACTGGGATGCCGAGGATCACAAACAAGGTGTGAATAACCATGAAAATTAACTTGGTTCCCTTAATCTTTATCACCTAATCAGTGTCCCGGTTACCCACACACGCTCCACCGATCTATGATAAACATTAAGTCACCCTTTGCCACTCTTACTAGTCCATGTTAGTGTGCCGGTTACCCACACACGCTCCACCAATGACTTGGTAAGGTACAAAGTATAATTTCATGGGATAGAACCAATTTCACATTTTCCTTAAGTAACTAAGATTGAGAATTTATAAAAAGTTTAGTTACTTTATATTTTTCATTATACTTTTAATGAGGATTATAGTCCTTGTGCTACCCGTTCGGCTAACGACTCTCCACCAGTCAAGGAAGCGGTGGGTGAGAGTGGACACCCATTAAGCTGCCATTTTATAGGCAACAACCTTATACCCCCCCTTATAGACCAGCTTCATGAATGAGGCCAACTAACGGTAAAACTAACTTGCTCTTATGCATATATATATATATATATATATATATATATATATATATATATATATATATATATATATATATATATATATATATTATTAACTTATAATACTATAAAGTATAAGGGTTAAATTTTAACTTTTAAAACTATAGGGTTTGGAATTAATGTTTTCTAAAGTGACTTTACAAATTCCAAATCTTGAGGGCAAGTTTTGAAAGAATTCAAAACCTTTCATATTCATAACTTATGAATTTAATGGTTTATTCAAATGAAGACTCTTCACTTTATGTAACATATGGTTCTTTAATTACAATTTAAAGAAGTGACTTTTGGTAATCCATAACTTGAGGACAAATTATGGACTCCATCAATAACATTTAGATCAAGAATTACATCATCTAACAATTTGCAAATAATTCCTATGATCTTACTAAAACTCATAACCATGAACATTCATATCAACTATTTCAAGAAACATATAAACATATATAAACTTGAAAATTTGATAATAACCATTGTAAATGGATTAGCCTAATTATTACCACATCAAGAACAGATTTTATAAGTCCAAAACAGTTTAGGGTAATGATCCTAGTCCATTTCCAGCAGCAAAAATCGAAGTTCTGCACACAAAGGGCTCCTACTCGCCGAGTGCAAGAACCTACTCGACGAGTAGGATGCATTTTCACTTGGACTCGTCGAGTCCCCCCATGGACTCGGCGAGTTCACTGAACAATGAGCATAAAAATTGATTTTTTCAAGCAGTTTGCATCAAATATAAAGAAAACAAGCCTAGGCTCTGATACCACTGATGGGTTTTCAGCATTCTAACTATCCTATGGTGTACATGCAACCCTAGAAATCTTGGATCTATGTTTTCTCTAATATTCATGAAAATTTGATTTTTCCAAGGTTCTCATCCTAACTAACATGGCATGGGGTACTTGTAATATAAAAACTAGTAGAATGACATACCTTTCTTGTAGCTTGGATTCATTAGACCTTGTGAGCCTAACACCCCAAATGTGATGCCTCAAATGTTTCACAAACCACCACAACTCTTGGAATAACTTGAGAGAAGAACACTTTACTCAAAAATCGGCTAGCCCTCCTTGTCTTGTAATAGTGACCGATTTTGCTCCATATGAGGTTGCTTATATAGTGTATCACATGTAGGGTTACACCATGTAAACCCTAATGTGCATGGCTTTTCATTTTCCCCATGGTCCATGGGTTATAACCTCCATGGAGCATCTATGGAGCACCCAATGGGTCCTAGCCCAATCTAGTGAATCATGAACCATAAGCCCACTACATAAGAATGAATGATTTACAAATCAATCCCCATATATTTAATTAGTCTTTTTTTATCACAAAATTAATTCCAAATCAATTCTTGATCAATACTAATTAAATAATATGATTTCATATCAATATATTAGAACTTATAATATATTAACAAACCATAAGTGTCCTTTTTCTCATTATGTCAATCCAACTGTTGAGATGCCGAGCAACCCAAATGGACCATGCTAACTCGGGTCAAGTACATACCAAATATAGTTATGGACTTAGACACCTTATCCAACAATAACCTAAATCACATTAAAACGTTAACTAAAACAGTTAGGTTTACAAGACAAACATTTCTTCAGTGGTTTTATTTTAAGTAAAACTACTAAAAGATACTATCTTCTATCACATACATACAGTGATGTTCATACATGAACAAGGCATACTATTTTTCTAATAAAGATAGTTTACAAATATGGAAAACATACATTTATACTATTTTAAGTACAAACATACATTTTACACTAATTCAAGTTCAAACATACATCTTACACTATTTCAAGAGAACAAAACATACAAACAGTTGGGTCTTGGGTAGAAGACTACTTTTCATTTTAAGAAGAAAATATAGGATTTTCTGGGAAGTATACTAACATTTCATGAAACAAATAAAAACATTTGACACTAAATACTTATGAACTCACCAACTTAAATTTTGATACTCTCTTTCAAAATAACTTGTATTCTCAGGGAACCAGTAGACAGGTACACTAGCACATGTTTTGAGAAGACGGAGCATGTTCAAGACTCGTCTTTTATTTTTGCTATACATTTTTGGTGTCATACAAATATACAAAGAACACACATGTATTAACTATATTATTAATGCAATGGATGTTGTTGCTTGTTTTACTATTATGCATTCTTATGATACTGTACATGACATCCTCTACCCCCGAATGTTTCTGCCATCTCGGTTTGGGGGTGTGACAGAATTCGATTAGTGGCAAGTGGGTATCCCATGTCTTGCCAAAATCTATTACACAAGCTCGGAGCATATCTTCTAGTTTCTGAATAGTTCGCTCAGTTTGGCCGTCAGTCTGGGGGTGGTAGGCAGTACTCATATCTAGCTGAGTTCCTAATTCTTTCTGGAGTGACTGCCAAAATCGTGAGGTGAATCTACTATCTCGGTCAGAGATAATAGATATTGGTACTCCATGTAGTGTCACCACCTCCTTTATGTAGATCCATGTTAGCCTCTCCATTTTATATGTTTCTTTTATTGGAAGGAAATGGGCGGATTTAGTCAACCGATCGACAATCACCCAAATGGCATCCAGTCCGTCTGCCGATTTAGGCAATTTGGTTATAAAATCCATTGTTATTCGTTCCCATTTCCACTTGGGTATCACTGGCTGTTGTAACAATCCCTAGGGCTTCTGATATTCTACCTTGACCTTTGCGCAAGTCAGACACTTGGTCACGTAGGTAGCAATTTCAGCTTTCATATTAGGCCACCAATAATGTTGTTTGATGTCCAGGTACATTTTATCGGAACCCAGGTGGACGGAGTATCGTGTCTTGTGTGCTTCATTCATGACTACGTATCTGAGTCCTCCAAATTTTAGGATCCAGATCCGGTCCATGAGATAGTAACCATCAGTCCTCTTCGATTTCGAGATTCTTTTCCATCCCACATAAGGCTTTGTTTGCGGCATTCTCCGGCTTCAAGGCTTCCAGTTGAGCCTCCTTGATTTGTGAAGACAGGTGGGAATGGGTGGTCATTGTTAATGTTTTTACTCGGCGACCCGAGTATTCCTTTTTGCTTAAGGCATCGGCCACCATGTTAGCCTTTCCTGGATGGTACTTGATCTCGCATTCATAGTCGTTTAGCAGCTCAACCCATTGCCGCTACCTCATGTTTAGTTCTTTTTGATTCAAGATATGCTGGAGGCTTTTATGATCTGTGAAGATGGTGTACTTTGTATCGTAGAGGTAGTGCCTCCAAATTTTTAGGGCGAAGACCACAGCTCACAGCTCGAGATCATGGGTGGTGTAGTTTACCTCGTGGGTCTTTAGTTGCCCGGATGCGTAAGCTATCACTTTCCGCCGCTGCATAAGTACACAGCCCAACCCTTGATTGGAAGCGTTGCAATACACTACGAAATCTTCCGTTCCCTTTGGCAGAGACAACACCGGAGCACTGCAAAGGGCTTGTTTCAGGGTTTGGAAGGCAGCTTCTTGTTTTGCATCCCAGTTGAAGGGTACGCCTTTTTGGGTTAGGGTGGTAAGGGGCTTGGCGATCTTGGAGAAATTCTGAATGAACCTTCTGTAATAACCAGCAAGGCCCAAGAATTATCTGATCTCCGTTGGTGTTCTCGGGGTTGCCCAACCCTCAATGGCTTTGATCTTAAAAGGGTCTACATGTATCCATTCTTTACTAACTACGTGTCCCAATAAATCCACCCTACGAATCCAGAACTCGCATTTGGAGAATTTTGCGTACAACTTCTCCGCTCTTAGAGTTTCCAAGACCTGTCGTAAATGTTGGCTGTGTTCTTCCTTACTCTGAGAATAAATGAGTATGTCATTGATGAAGACGATTACAAAGTTGTCGATGAATGGTCGGGAGACTCGGTTTATGAGGTCCATAAATGTTGCGGGTGCATTCGTTAGACCGAAGGGCATAACCACGAATTCATAATGTCCATAACGAGTTCGGAAGGTAGTTTTGGGGATATCTTCTTCTCGAACTCATAGCTGATGGTATCCGAACCTTAGATCTATTTTGGAAAAGTAACTGGCTCCTTGAAGCTGGTCGAATAGATCATCGATCCGAGGGAGAGGGTATCGGTTCTTGATAGTGAGCTTTTTTAACTCCCAATAATCGATGCACATTCTGAAAGACCCATCATTCTTCTTGACAAACAAGACCGGAGCTCCCCAGGGTGAGAAGCTCGGCCTTATGAATCTTTTGTCTAGGAGTTCGCTCAATTCGCTAGACAACTCCTGCATTTCCGCAGGGGCTAAACTATAGGGTGACTTGGAAATTAATGTGGCTCCAGGTATCAGGTCAATCCGAAATTCGACCCGTCTCTCGGGAGGTATTCCCGGGAGATCCTCTGGAAATACATCTGGAAAGCCGCGCACCTCTGAAATATCGTTGATGTTCTTTTCCTATTTCTGTTTGTCCACTACGTGGGCTAGAAAGGCATGATTCTTCTAGTTTAGGCACTTTTGTGCCTTGATGCATGATATGAGACGAAGGTTTGCGCCAGGTTTATCGCCGTAAATAATTAGTGTTTCGTTGGTGGGTAAATGAAGGCGAACGGCCTTGTCGTGGCACATAATATCGGCATGGTCGGGGCTTAACCAATCCATGCCTATGATCACATCAAAACTTCTAATATTAACCGACATCAAGTCAATTTGAAACGAGTGGTTATTTAGTGTTAATGTGCATCCTACGTAAATGTCTTTGGTTGTTTCAGTCTTCCCATTTGCCATCTCCACCGTGAAGGCTTCACATAGCTTTTGGGGGTTTTGATTTAATAGGTGTTTGAATTTATGACTCACGAAACTCCGCTCAGCCCCACTATCAAATAAAATGCATGCATAAATGTTGTTGAGGGGAAACGTACCAGTGACAACAGCTGGATCTTGCACCGCCTCCCCCTGTCCCATTGTTAGGACCCTGCCGGATCCCCCCTCCACCTTGATTGTTGGCTTTAGGGCGGTTTCGCTTAAAATGACCAGTCTCTCCACATCCATAGCAGGTTCAGATGGCCCCAGTATTTTTGGGTTGGGGGTTGTTTTGCTGTGGATGAGGCCTGCAGTACCGAGCGGTGTGCCCTTTACGATTACAGTTGGTGCACTGCAAGTCTCGGCAGTCGCCATTGTGGTGGAAGCTGCATTTATCACACTTGGGCAGAGTACATGTGTAAGGCTTTGCAGGTGTTGGTGTGGTTGAGGCTGATGCAACTGGAGCTGGTGTGATCTGAGTGGTAGCAGCATGGACTGCTACAGTTTGCTGCTTTTTGGATGATTCCTGATTTTGTCGCCCCTTTCTTTTATTTCCCCGGTTTTTTTGTTGTCCTCTTTCTTTGTTTCAGTGCCAGAAGTTTTCACACTCTTTCCATCCCCGTGGTCGTACAATTTTTGTTCCAGACGCTTGGCACTATCAAAGGTCGAGGGGTTCGCAGCGATCACGTTCCCCTGGATTGGAGGTGTTAACCCCCAAATAAAGCGTTCGATCTTTTTGCCCGTTGATGTTATGATTCCAGGGCATAGAAGTTCCAGTTCACCGAATCTGGCAATGTACGCTTCGATGTCGGAGTTCTGCACAGTTAGGTTCCACAATTCCTGTTCAAGTTTTTGTACCTCGCCCCGGGGGCAGTATTCCTCCAACATCATCGTTTTAAGATCCTCCCACGACATGACACTTGCAGCCGGGAGAGTAAGGGCCTTGATGTGGCCGTTCCACCACGATAAAGCCCTGTCAGCAAATGTACATGCACCGCATTTCACCTTGCTTTCGTCGGGGCATCCGCAGATCTCGAAGACCGATTCAATTTTCTCAAACCACCGAGTGAGGGCTATTACCCCTTCTCTTCCGTTAAACGGCTTCGGTTTTGCATTTGTGAAATCTTTATACGTGCAAGCCTTTGGGTGTCCTTGAAGATCACTGTGATTGGAACTTCCGGTTCCATTCCCGTTGCTGCCTCCGTTATTTCCCTAGTTGATATGCGCTAAGGCTGCCGTAACCGCACCCAAAACTGCCGCCTGGAAAGCAGCAGAGTTCATCTCCGGTGGTGGTGGTGGTGCTGTAGCGTTCTTGCGAATATATCTTCGTGGCATTTTCCTTCTATGAGATAGGACTGGTGATGAGTTTATGAATTTCTTTTGTTTCTAACGGTTACGATGTTTCGAGTGTACTTATAATTGAATTGTATTATATCAAATATAAATAAAGAGAGAGAACATAACAGATAATAGCATCACAAACAAAACACAAAACTGTTTCATTAATGATAAATTCTTAGTACAATACATGAAAATTGGCCTTTGAAAGACCTACAATACATAGAGAAAATAAAATATGCTAGCATAATGACTCTACGAGTAGTGTTATCACTTAATAGTAGGTTCAGTCCTACATACGTAAAGTAAAGAAAAGAGAGTCCTATTGATAGCAGCGGTGAGTAGGATGGGTCCTACTCGCGAAGGGAGGTAGCTGGTGGTGCTTATGGCGAAGTGGAAACGCCCTAAAGTCTGGCTAGCTGGCGCTCGGTGACCCGCATCCTCGCCTCGAGTGCGGCCTGCCGCCCTTGGTAGTCTCACTCTATCTCCTGGGTCTGCCTCTCCGAACGATCCACTTCGGCTCTCATCGCATTCATCTGGTCGGCGGCCCCTAGGCCTGCTCACCAATATCTTGAGTTCGCCTGACCATCACTGGAAGGGGTCAGTCCGCTGGCCCTCCATGACTGAGGTCGTAAAATCCCAGGTCCATGCCAAACGGCAGACGCAATCCCTACTGTCTGCTCCACCTCCAGATGTCGTGGGCCCACGGGGGCATAGGCCCATTGGGGCCCATCCTGTGTGCAGGCACCCCTAGCCATGTAGAGTGGGTCAATGACTTCGAACTCTGCGTCCGATTCATCTTCGTCATCCTCCGCATCCTCCTCAATGTCCTCATCGATATCCTCTTCCTCAAACTCCAACTCTTCCGGGTCCTCTTCTGGTTCTTCCTCGAGCCATCCCCCATTCCCCTAATTGGGGAAGTAGGGATCTCCAGGAAGATGAAAACCAGCCACAACGTCTGTACGAGAATATAAGCACAAAAGGAGATATAAGAAAATACAATAAAGGTTTCACTTACTGTCAAAATACTCCTATAGTATTTTAATTATTTATGTTTGATTCTTTAATCCTTTTGGTATTAGGTTGACAAGTTTCAGATTCGTTGTCCACCCCGATTACTCCCAAACACATGTTGGTCGTATTTTGAATAAATATAGTTGATCATGCTATATTTAACCCCAATACGATTACATCACTGCCTGGGTTTAACCGCGATGTCCAAATCTTCTAAAAAGTTTTAATTGTTTTATATTTTTGTTCAGAGTGTTTTAGTCCCATTGTATTTATAGTTGCATATCTTGTATGGTTAGATATGCTAGTTCATTATAAACAATGCTCTGATACCAATTTGTCACACCCCGAACCGGGACGGCGGAAACGTCCGGGGGCAGGTGACTTCATCTTGAAATATCAAGACAATTGAATATGAATGAAACATAGCAATCATTATCATCATACATTACGATATCAACATACATAGTTTACATCATTGTGTTTGATTGCAAATTACATCCAAAATAACATAATGTATGATAAATCCAAAAAAATACATCAAATATCCAAAATTTCCATAGCTGCCAACCTACTTAATGAGTTCCTGAGAATACAAGTCGTTTTGAAAAGCATCAACATAGAATGTTGGTGAGTTCATAAGTATGTTTGTATGAAAATTTTGTAATAGTTTGTAAATCTCCAGAAAATCCAATATTTTCTTGTAAAAATAGTTTGCAAGTCTCATTTCAAATCATGTATAATTGCATGTGTATCCTTTGTTTATCTTGTTTGAAAATGTATAGAGAGTGATTCCCAGAAAATCCGGTATTTTCTTTAATATGAAAAAGTATGGTCTTAAACCCTAAAACCCGAGTGGTGAAATTTGATGTAAAATAGTTGATGCATAGTTTCGTACTTCGTAACATGAGTAGAGTATATGTATTGCATAAATTTTAATATAATATTGTTATTCTCTATGTGAGTCGTTACAACCATACTAATATGACGAGAGCGCCTGTCTTGACGTTCTTCAGGCGTCGGTTTCTAAAGATAATTGTCACCCTAGACCGACCTGTCTAGCTGTAGCGAGCAGCTAAGGTGTGGGGTGTCAACCCCGCATAGATCTATACACAATATCTCGCTCTCCCGCTAGGAGACTCTAGTTATAACTACAGGACTTTCTATGTACACTAGGTAGGTACGAGTGAAGGGGTGCCTCACAAGAGCCTTAGCGAAATTTACGCGAATATTGAGTTTCATTAATTTAATGTTATAAATAATGTTACGAGTATATATTTTCGATTACAAACCATAGGTGATAAAAATATAATCGTTCTTACCGAAAGTGTCAAAATATCACATTTTTACTATTGTTGTAAAAAATAGCCCATTGTTACCCAAATTGTCATGAAAGGTCCAATTTTACTAAAATTGTCACTAAAGGCCCAATTAACATAAAATTTGTCATATAAGGCCCAATTAAAATAGAAATGTCGCATAAGGCCCAATTTTTACCCAAATTGTTATAAGAGGCCCATTTTTACTAAAATGTTCATAAATGGCCCAATATTATCCAAAATGTCAATAATGGCCCAATAATGCCAAACTTGTCGAAAATAGCCCATTTTTACTAAAATATTCATTTAAGGCCCATTTTTACAAAAGTGCTCAAAAATGGCTCATGTTTACTAAATAGTCCATTTTCGGCCCATTTTTATTAAAATGTCCAAAAATGACCCATTCTTACTTTTATGGCCGAAAATAGTCCAATTTTTAGTGAAACTTCCATGTTTTTATCAATTTTCATGTTTTCATGCCAAAAATTTATTTAAACATATTCTTGGACTAAACCTTGTGATATTTACCATGCTTCAAGTGAAACATATTTCATTTAGAAACTAGTCTTCATTTTTAACAACATATCAAGTTAACTAAGTCCAACAACTTGAGATTTAACCAAAAATCTCGAGTTCATGGACTCTTAGCATGAATTTCACAACATTTAACACACATATCATACAACACATGCACATACAAGAAAATATACAATGATTTACACAAGACTTTGACTTGTATCCTCCTCCAAAAGAAAGAAAAGTTTGAAAATAAGGATATGAAGCTCACCTTGGGGCTTTTTCGGTTTGAGGTGGAAGATGGTGATGGTTTTCGGCCTTAGCTTGCTTCCTTGAAGAGATTTGTGAAATTTTGGGGCTCTAGAGAACATATACACGAAAATAGAGTGGTTTGAGGAATGATATTAGTATAAGATGGAATAAAACAACTTGAATGTTATATAGACTTACCAAGTTATGAAAGCTTGGAAGGAACTCCTTGAAGAACAGTCACAACTCACGATTTCTAGAGAAAGAGTGAGAGAATTTTTAGAGAGAAATGAGATAATTGTGTGGTTGTGAAACGCAGAGTGGAGGGGGGGGGGGGGTTAAGGGGTCGGCCAATGAGAGGGGAGGAAAGAGAAAAGAGGTGTGTGGAGGTATGTCGGGCAATAAGTTCTTTCCTAGAAGTATGGTGAACAATTGCTTGGTTAGATGACATGTAATGTTGAGGTGTCAACATAAGTCAACCCCCCCTCTCATTTGTTTTTTTTTAATTCCGATCGGGTTTAAGGAAGGAGGGAAAAAGAAATGGGCTTGACTTTCTAAGTGTAACCGAGAACTCCTTAAGCCCAATAAGGTTTGCGGTTTGCTCGAGTTTTTGGGCTTGGATCGGCCCAAGAATGGTCTCGGTCCAATGCTAGGCCAAAAGAAGTGTATTAAGCCTAATAAGGATTTTTGGTTTAGATGAGAGAGCCCAATAAAGATTTTTGATCCATTAGGGCCCATATACGGGTTTTCGGCCCAAAAAGTTTAAGTGGAACAGTCTTCGGCCCAACAGGGGCCCAATAGTGATTTTTCGGCCTTACAAGGCCCATTAGAGGGTTTTCGGCCCAAATAATACCTAATGGAGTTATTTGGCCCACTATGGTCTAAGGAAGATGTTCACGGCCCAAATAAGGCCCAATAAGAGTTTTAGGGCCCAAAACAATGTTAAATGCAAGTTTCCGGCCCATAAGGATCATGTTTGAGGGTTTATTGGCCCATTAAGGCCCAATAGAAAAGTCTTGGCCCAATACTGACTTGGGCCGAGAAGCTTGGGCTAAGGCCCAAAGTTGAGTGAGCATGGCTTACTAGGTTAGATTTTGAGCTTACACGAAGAAGTTTCGACTTGAAACAAAATTTTAGATGTATAAACTTGTATAGAATTGAAATTTGGCCTATACCAAAAGTAGGGTTACAAGATTACAAAAAGAGATTATCTTGTACAAAGATAGAGATCCTAGCCCTAAATTGCTAGTTGTGACATATATTATCTAGGTTTAACATATAATCTGAATTAAAGCCATATAATATAAAGATATTGGAAACGTACATATAAAAAATGAACCTCTTCACCCCTAGAAGAAGACATTTGCAGTTGGAATGGTGCTCGAAACGTTGTCCGAAATGTAGTCCGAAATGCTAAGAAATGGTATTTATAGGGGGATCACATTACCGGGACGAATCCTATACTCATTTAACGATTACGAATGCGAGTCCAAAATGACCTATTCTGGATATAGTGTTCATTTTTCAAATAATAATAATTTTATGGTTATTTTTTTACATAATATTATAAAGCAGTTAGATTACCGAATTTCCCTATTTTTATTATACTCTAGAAGTAGAAACTGCATAATACTATTCAATCTTTTAAAAACTGGTTTTTTACTTGAACCGATATGGTGACCGGTTCCCGGTTTAACCGGTTCGACCACCGGTTCAACCGGTTTTTATAATTTTTATATTTTTTTATTATTTTTCTACTTACACATAGACATAAGTTTAAACATAAAAAATACAAATAAATACGAGTTGTAAATAAATCCAAATACATTAAAAAACACATTAAAAAGAAAATAAAGTATAATAAAAAAACAAAATATAGTTTTAGCTGAATACAAATGTATTAAAGACTTTCATAACATTTAGCATGTGTTTTTATTCAAAGAAATCTAATTAGATGTGAAAAAAACACCAAATGTTTTTATGCAAAATGATTCATTTCCATTCATGTTTATTTAATTTGATCGGTTTAATCGGTTTAATTTAATTGGTTCAATTGAATTTTAGTAAAAATTGACAGGTTCATTTAGGTTCTAAAAAAAACATAAAACCAAGGGATAATGACTTGAGAGGGTAACAAACTATACCCTTTGTACATATTTGGTCACTTAACTTATTTTAGTGCATTGTTAACCCTTAAACTTGTTTTATTGTTTAAAACATACAATTATGACCGATAATAGCAGGTAAAAGTTGTTGTGAGGGGTTGAGTTTCACCTCCGACAACATATCTAGCGTTCCTTACCTCCGACGACTTCTCTTCTCCGATCATCTTCTCCGGCCAAGCATGCGTTTTCCGGCCATGACAGATTTCGAGTTCATTTATGGTAGATTTTTGGAACATACTCATATGAAAGACATGTAAACTCAAGTTCATACATGGTTTTGGAACAAATCTGAAACAAATGTGAAATCAAGTTCATCCATGGCAGATTTTGAGTTCAAACCCTTCAATATTTGGAATTGATTTTGTTTAAACCCTTTAAATCCTCGAGTTTAAACCCTTCAACATTTGAAATCGATTTTATTTATGATGAAGAAAGCCTAACAAGAATCGAACTCATCTCCAGTTCACATATGACAGATTTCAGGTCTCGTTTCTAGACCCATTCATATTCATATTCATGGTATTTGGAATTGATTTCGATTTTAAAGTACAATTATGATACTGATGATTGATTGCAAACACACACCTGAAAACGAAATCAATTTCAAACACACATCTGATGAATAATTTTGTTTTTGAAGAAACCCTAACCCACGAATCTGGAACCAAATCAAAGTTTGAAGGAACTCGATTCTGGAATCAAATCAAAGTTTGAAGGAACTCGAATCTGGATGAAGAATATACCAAAAGATGAAGATGTACAAAAACTCTTCAAGATGAAGGGTTTTCAGATGAAGATGAAGATATTCTTCATCTTTCGGTATACGCTGATAAAGATGAACATGAACATGAACACACGAAAACTCTAGGTTTTTCGAGTTCGATTTCCTCCCATAAAAATCCACATAACAAGATGAATCATCAAACAAGATTAGAAAACGATTTTGAAATCGTGTTCCTGTTCATTTTTTTTCTACAGGTCCATGTTTCAGTTCTTAAAAAAATTTCAACTCCATTTTTGGTGGATGTTTTTCTGCAGATCACACACTTGATGAGACAACTACGTTTTTTGTGGATTTTTTTTGGGTTTGAACTCCGTTTTCGGTGGTTTTTATGAGTGACCAGAAATTTTTTGGTCCTTGCTGGAAACAACGTCGAAAAATTGAGTTTGACCAGAGAAGATGACCGGAAAACTCATGTTTGGCCGGACACAACGCCGAAAACTGGCAAAACCTACTATTATCGGTCATACTGGTATAATGTACACGTTTCAACAAGTTGAAAGGGGCAATAAATCACGAAAAGTAATTTAGAGACCAAATGTGACCAAAAACTAAAATAGGTTACCCTCTCAAGTCATTATCGCTAAAACCAATATTAGTTGAGCTGCTGCTTCTCTGATTTTCGATCCAACCAACCAGTTCACACTGATTTTTAAAACATTGTTACTATTAGTAAAATATGAAAAAGAAAAATGGGACAGAGAAAAAAAATGAATGATCTAAATTGTAATTGGAAACCAACTTGTTGCATTGATTACGAACTTATCCATTTCAAAATTTTCAATATTTAGCCATATATTATTATTATTATTATTATTATTATTGCACATAAGTATTACAATCACTTTTTTTTCCTAATTGTGAGTTTTTCATCATAGTCACATATTATGGACACCTTTTCATTAAAAGATTATCCTACAAACTTATATTTTTGGTTATTATCCGTCACAAGTTAAATTGTTGAAAACATGACCATCGTGAATTTGTGATCGATTTTAACTCAATAAAGAATACAAACATATTACTCTTTTCCTACGGATGCTTGTGTTGTACAAACAAACAGTAAAAGTTGGCTATTTTGGTTTTTAAACTTGAAGTGAATATTTTCTCATAAAATTTTGATTTCTGTTGTAAATCTCAACCTTTGTAGATTATGGATAGGGCTGTAAACGAACCAAATGAACACGAACGAGACTTGTTCATTTTCGTTCGTTTAAGTTCACAAACAGTTAAACGAAAGAGTTTTCTTGTTCATGTTCGTTCGTTTAACAAATTACATTGTTCATATTCGTTCGTTTATATTCGTGAACATGCTAAACGAACATAAACAAATGAACATAAACGAACAAAGATAAACAAACATATATGAACATAAATGAACATATAATATAGTAATGTAATCAAACACAATTAAACATATACGAAGATAAAAGGAACTTATATGAACGAACATAAACAAACGTAAATAAACAACATAAACGCACATAATAACTAAACGAACGGGAATTTGTGTTCATTTTCATCCATTTATTAAATAAACAAACATAAACGAACTTCCCGCCGAACGGTTCACGAACAGTTCGTTTATAGCCCTAATCATGGATATCTAAACTAGTGATGTTATATATAATTAATGGAATTTGATTTAAAAGTGTGGGTACACTAATAACTAGAAAGTACTTATGAAATCCATATGAATTAGATGAGCTTTTGATATCGTCGCAAAAGTTGGAAATTAGACTGAAATATGATCTTTTAGCAAAGATGTTTTGAAAAGCTAGATATGAATTTGGTGTAAAATCTTCCATAAATGTGTAAATGAATTCTAATTGACATATATTGATGCAATAAAGAAATACAAATAAAAATTTGATCATATAAATAAAAGTCTTACTTAAAATGTTATATAAACTCATGAAATAAGAACTTTGTTTTAACAAATATGTGAGCATATTGGTCACAAAATGAGTCTTAGAATAGTATTTGAATCAAGTGTGAAACAAGGAAATGATCAATTGGGTGAAATGTTGTAAGTTGGATAACTATTTCCATTTTTAGTGAATTTGTGTATGTGTGTTGCCTAAAACGAGTTTAAGGCATGGGAGTATGAGATTTTTGGTAACCTAAGCTTTTTTGTAAACTATAAAAAATATGTTGTGATATGATAGAACTCGAAAGACATCATAATATGATGCTAAATGAGAAAAAGTGTTAACTGGATAAAAGGATGTTTTAGACCTGTATATATGTTTAGTTTACTAATGAGATGTTTTGGATTATCTATACTTAATAAAGTTATTAGAAAAGGGCCACATTTGGAGCTTATATAAATATCAAAAGTCAAAACCATTATCATTATATCATCATATCATACTATCATCTTATCTTATCTTATATCATACTATACTTATAAAGGAGGCATTTTTCCTATCACCTAATGCATTTGAAACCCCCATACAAATTTCCAAGCACCTCATGCATTTGAAACCACCACATCTTTTCACCTTCAAAGTAATTAATCACACATCATGAAAGGTTTTATAACTTATATAATATGTTTAATAAGCAATTAATGGATAGTCTACTATAACAATGTCATTCTATTTGAATAGACACACAAATACAAATCACATACAAAATTCACAAGAAAACAAGTTTAAAGGTTTTGTGTTGGTTTGAGGGATTTAAACCATTTTTCGAGCCATGTTATTTTGTTAAAGTTTTTAATTTGTCAGTTTGTTATATACTAATTCTTTTTTTTTTTAATATTTTTAGTGATTTAAGTATTCTTTTAAGACAATCATTGTATGTTGTAGTTGAAACTTTAATGTAAACTAGATTAGATTCTTGTTATCGATCATATGTTATGGAAAGTGATATAGATAATATTTAATTAAATATTGTATATATATTTGTATGTTTGTGTTGCTTCAAAGTAATAATTAATTAAAAATCATAGATATGCAATATTATCCATAGTATCCATGTAAGTCTCTTTTAAAATGCAAATTGTCTATCTTATCACCTTATATTTTAGTATATGTTTAACATCTTAATTGTAATAATAAGTGTCTTTTAAAAGTTTTCTTTCGTTTATTATTAATAATAAGTGGTTTTAAAACTAATGAACCATAATTCTAAATAATAAAATCAAATTATAAAAATCATGGATATGTCATATTATCCATGCAAGTCTCTTTTGAAATGCAAATGGTCTATCTTATCAGTTTATTATTTAGTGTATGTTTCATATTTTAATAGTAATATGAAGTGTTTCTTAAAAGTCTTCTTTAACTTATTAATAATAACAAGTGGTTTAAAACTAAAGAACAATACTTTTAAATGATAATAACATCAATTTATATATTACATAACGTTAACAACAAATAAATTGTATTTTAAATGAACATCATTATTGAAATTAGAAAATAATCGCATAAGTAAAAATTTAAATTAATCAATCATAACAATTGTTAAAAATAATACTAAATAGATAATTTTATTTAATTTTATTAATGAGGAAGGTGGGTTGATGTCAATGAATAATATTGTTCAAAATATTATGTCAAAGTTAATGTCAATAACATAACCATTTTAAACATATATTTTTCAATATTTTAACAATATATTTTTAACCTACGTTGCGCAACACACAAGAATTCGTCTATTATACTTATAAATGAGACATTTTTCCTATCACCTCATGCATTTGATACCCCACACACAAAATCCCAATCACCTCATGCATTTGAAACCCCCACACCTTTTCACCTTCAAAGTAATTAATCACACATCATGAAAGGTTTTATAACTTATATAATATGTTTAATAAACAATTAATGGATAGTCTACTATAAAAATGTCATTATCTTTGAGTAGACACACAAATACAAATCACATACAGAATTCACAAAGAAAACAAGTTTAAAAGTTTTGTGCTGGTTTGAGGGCTTTGGACCATTTTTCGAGCCATGTTATTATGTTAAAGTTTTTAATTTGTAAATTTGTTATATACTAATTCTTTTTTTTATTTTATATTTTTCTTGTTTTAAGTATTCTTTTAAGACAATCATTGTATGTTGTGGTTGAAACTTTAATGTAAATTAGATTAGATTCATGTTATCGATCATATGTTATGAAAAGTGATATAGATAATATTTAATTAAATATTATATATATGCTTGTATGTTTGTGTTGCTTCAAAGTAATAATTAATTAAAAATCATGGATATGCAATATTATTCATAGTATCCATGTAAGTCTCTTTTGAAATGCAAATTGTCTATCTTATCACTTTATATTTTAGTATATGTTTAACATTTTAATTATAATAATAAGTGTCTTTTAAAAGTCTTCTTTTGTTTATTAATAATAATAAGTTGTTTTAAAACTAATGAAAAATAATTACAAATAATAAAATCAAATTATAAAAATTATGGATATGCCATATTATCCATGCAAGTCTCTTTTGAAATGCAAATTGTTTATCTTACCAATATAATATTTAGTGTATGTTTCACATTTTAATAGTAATATTAAGTGTTTCTTAAAAGTCTTCTTTAACTTATTAATAATAATAAGTGGTTTAAAACTGAAGAACAATAATTTCAAATGATAATAACATCAATTTATAAATTACATAACGTTAACAACAAACAAATTGTATTTAAAAAAACATCATTATTGAAATTAGAAAATAATTGCATAAGTAAAAATTTAAATTAATCAATAATAACAATTGTTAACAATAATATTAAATAGATAATTATTTTTAATTTTATTAATGAGGAAGGTGGGTTGATATCAATGAATAATATTGTTCAAAATATTATGTCAAAGTTAATGTCAATAACATAACAATTTTAAATGTAACGCCCCGAATTTCAGGTATTAGTTTATATAATTATATTCTTGATTTTAAGGTCTACTCGGCGAGTGGGTTGCCCGACTCGTCAAGTAGCAGCAGGTTGGTCCGCGTGTTTTAAGTGACCTACTCGCCGAGTCCAAGAAGGGACTCGACGAGTAGGAGCTGGAGGATGAAACCCTAATTTCCGGGGTTTTGCACCCTATTAAAGGATCACTTATTCCTCCTAGCCTCTCTTACTGCCTCCCTCGAATTCAGAAACCCTAATTTGTGCTTTCCCTCTATTTTTGTGTGCTTCTTATCTTGAAAGAAGATTCTTAGAGTAAAGGGCTTGGAGTTCAAGAAGTTTGAAGTAAGGGGCTATTGTAGATCTGGATTCTTCTCTGTCTTGGCATCGTTTTGAAGTTAACAAGTTGTTACCTTGACTCTCCTTTGGTTAGATCTCTTCATTTATGGGTTTAGAGCCCTTTTTGGGGTTTTGTGGTGGTTCTTCGATTTGGGTCAAGATCTGAGGTTGCAACCTCAGATCTGGACTCCTTTATCCCCTCTTTGTCATAAAGTTTCAGTCTTTGTCAAGCTATGACCTTTCTCTTACCTTAAGCCACTCCTTTAGCTTGTTTTGGGGCATTATCATCTTCCATGCACGTAAAGTTTGCAACTTTACGTGATAAACATGCCCTAGGAGCTTAGATCTGCAATATAGAGCCTTTGCATGGCTTAGAAAGCACCTGTAAGGATGGAGGATTGAAGGGACTCGGCGAGTCGCATGGTAGACTCGGTGAGTCATATGAAGATGGTCATGAACTCGACGGGTTGGATGAACAACTCGGCGAGTCCGATAAAGATTGTCGTAGACTCAGCGAGTCAGTAGAGTGACTCGGCGAGAGGGTTAGTTATGCAAGGAACTCGGCGAGTGTCTAGTTGCACTCGACGAGTTCAGGTCAACATGGACTGTTGACCTTGGCAGTTGAGTTTGACTTTGACCATGGGTTGACTTTTGGACTTTTGGGGGGCATTTTGGGAACTTATGATCATGGTTGTATGGCGATTATAGGTGGTGGAATTTTCGGCAGTGATCCGAGAGTGTTAGCTTATCTTTCAAGTCGACATTTGCAAGGTGAGATATCCTCACTATACCAATGGGTCTAAGGCACCAAGGTCGGCCCTTTATATATTGTATCTGGATTATGGCATGATATGTTTATTGATTACATCCTGGTAGTTAGGATGATGGTATGCTTATGCTTAGTGACCTGGTTAGGTCAGTGTCTTGGTTATATGATGATGCTATGTTAGTAACCGGTTAGGTCTGTATCCCAGTTATTAGGATGTTGCTATGATTAGTGATCTGTTAGATCGGTTTGACCATTATATGATATGAGCTAGCGTACGATATTCATGTGCACATGTTTGTTTGATTGGGGGTTGGGTTGAGGCGGTCCTGCTTTGTGTTGTAGGCCAACATACCCGGAGAGCGGTCCGCATAGGCTGTAGGCCCTGCGAGGCGGTCCAGTCATGCCGAAGGCTCGGGAGCGGTCCAGATAGGCTGTAGGCCCTGCGAGGCATTCCAGTCAGGCTGAAGGCTCATTATGCATGCTGATCTGTAATTGTTATTTGTTATGGTTATATTGGTATGACGTTGGTATTTTGGGGGAACTCACTAAGCTTTCGAGCTTACAGTTTCAGTTTATTGTTTCCGGTACATCAGGGGATCGCGGCAAGGCGAAGGCATGATCGTACAACTCCTCGTGATTTGTTTATGTTTCTGGGAAAACTATGATATTATATATTTTGAAAAAAAACTTTGTAATGACGAATGGTTTTAAATGTTTTTGAAAAAGTTTCAATTTGGCATGAAATTTTTGGGTGTTACAAGTTGGTATCAGAGCCTTGGTTTGAGTGAATTGGAGGAACACTCGTGTGAATACAATCTCAAATCAAGGAAGGATTAATAAATAATTTTTTTTGAATGGTTTTCAAAATAAGTAAGGAGGATGCAGAGTGTACGATCAGCCGGAGCCAGTAAGTAAACCCCGAAATACCATACAAGTAATTTAATTATGTGATATGTTAGCACAGCATGCTAGTACTAGGCTAGGGATCTTCAGGGTTGGCATGATAGAATTGCCTGATTATATGATGCCTGTTAGCCTAGGGTTTTCCTTATATGATATTGACATCATTACTGTAGTTACTTGTGTATGCATCACAACTATATATAATTAAGATCTTATAGCCTGAGAATGTTTGATCTGGCCTTATGTTCCGTTCTTATTGATTAGGGCTTAGGGTAGGATTGGATATTCGAAAGTCTATAGGGTCCAATGTTATGTATGGATATCATACATTAGTGCTATAGGTTGGTGGAAGTTTCATGGATGAGTGAGTTGTGTGAAATCAGTAGGCCAGTTATGAGATATTAGCATTCCCTCTAGGAGTGAGGATTGAGCGCTCGCTATATTTATGTGTATTGTTAGGGCATTGTGATGATACTTGAGACAAATATGGGTAGGTGTGGAAGGTAGTATGGGCCCGTACTACTGAAAGCATAGGACCCATGTGCGTAGCAAGGAAGTCACAACCACTAGGGTTTAGTCGGGAGTTCGTTTGCAATTATTATGTGGGTTATCTGATATCTTGTGATATGTTTCAGAATGGTGATGACGAGACGCTTTGTGACTGGATCCGGTTCAGGATCAGGATCAGGAGACGGAGACCAGGAGGGGCCGACAGCACCTGAGCCCGTGGTGCAGATGGGTACTGAGGAGTTGGATGCCAGGATTCGGGAGATCCTGCATGATGAGGTTGCTGCTGCGTTCCGGGCACAGCTGCCAGAGATGTTTGGGTCTATTAAGACCGCCATGGTCGAGTATATCGATGAGCGATACGCAACCCTTGCGGAGACGGCTGTCGCTGCAGCTGCATCAGCTATAACAGCGACAGGGGGAGGAGGAGGAGCCACTCGGGGCTTCTAGTACAGGGACTTCGATAACACGAAGCCCCCTACTTTTGATGGGACACAGGACTCCATCAAGGCGATGAGGTGGATTTCAGATGTGGAGGGGTGTTTCTTTACCTGCTCGTGTCCTACTGACCAAAGGGTCAGGTGTGCGCTGAACCTGCTAAGGTCCGGGGCCAAGGACTGGTGGAGATTGGCGACTGGTCGTACACTGATGATCAGAGAGCTGCTGTTACTTAGGAGCAGTTCAGGGATATGTTCCGCGCCCAATACATTCAGCGGGTCGAGCGGAAACGATTGCCACATGAGTTTTTGAGTTTGAGACAGGAGGGGGAGTCGGTGACGGAGATCACCCGCATGTTCACAGAGAGGGCGATGTTCTGCCCAGAGTTTGCTTCTGAGCAGGCTCAGATGACCCGTTATCTGAGCATGCTCAAGACTGACATCCGTCAGTTTGTGTCTACCCAACGATGTGATACTCTTTTGGAGTTGCAGGAGGCCGCTAGGCGACGTGAGTTGGAGATTGAGCTGCAGATGAGGGAGCAGCGGCAGGCCCCGGCGCAGTCGCAGCCGACACCTAAGTGGTATAAGAACACTGATTCTAGGACTGGGGGTCAACAGATCCGCACTTGTGGAAAGTGAGGCAATATTCATTCTGGAGTTTTTTGGACGGGTAGTGGGTGCCACAAGTGTGGCAAGGAGGGGCACTATGCTAGGGACTGTCGCCAGACAGCCCCTGTATCGGATATGAGGATATGATATCACTGTTATCAGGTTGGTCACGTGAAGACCAACTGTCCACAGATCGCAGCCGGGCCGGCGCAGGCTCCAGCTTCGGCTACATTGAGGATACCAGATGGGAGGCCAGTCAAGACAGAGCCTCCGAAGGCTCAGGGGCGTGCCTTCCAGCTGACCGCAGAGGAGGCCAGGGAAGCACCAAAAGTGGTTGCTGGTATGTTTCTCTCCTTTATTTTCACTTATTATAATTGTATTATGCTTATCTGTTGTACCTGTGATTAGGTACGTTTTTAGTGAACTCTTTGCTTTGGTTTTATTTGACTCGGGGGCGAGTCGGTCCTTCATATCTCAGTCGTTTAGTAGGGAGTTCAGTATGTCAGTGGGCGAGTTAGAGTGTCCGTTGCGAGTCTCTATTGCTAACGAACACGGGGTTTCTGCTTCTTCGGTCTACCGAGGGTGTGAGTTGGAGATTTTCGGGGTGTCCTTTTCGATAGATTTCATTCTGATCCCCATGGGGGAGGTGTGTGTGATTTTAGGCATGGATTGGCTTAGTCGGTTCGGTGCTATGATTGACTGTGAGGGCCAACGAGTGGTAGTTAGAACCCCAAGTGGGGGAGAACTGGTTGTATATGGTGAGGACACTAGAATGGGATCAGGGTTTTGTTCAGCTGCCAGGGCTCGACAGTGTATTCAGCACGGGTGTGCGGGTTATCTAGCGTATGTGGTGGATACGCGGGGTAAGGGATCAGATTTCAGTTTCAGTGGTTAGGGAGTTTGCCGACGTGTTCCCGGAGGAGTTGCCAGGGATACCTCCGGAGAGGCAGGTCGAGTTCCGGATCGACCTGGTACCAGTTGCGGCTCCTATCGCCAAGGCGCCATACCGGTTGGCACCACCCGAGATGCAGGAGCTGTCTTCACAGCTGCAGGAACTGTTGGGCAAACAGTTCATTCGACCGAGCAGTTCTCCATGGGGAGCACCGATCCTCTTCGTCAGGAAGAAGGACGGTTCGCACCGGATGTGCATTGACTATAGGGAGTTGAACAAGTTGACGGTGGAGAACCGTTATCCTCTCCCGAGGATAGATGACCTCTTTGATCAGTTGCAGGGTGCATCTTGGTTCTCCAAGATTGATTTGAGGTCGGGATATCATCAGGTCCGGGTCAGAGAGGAGCACGTGGAGAAGACCGCGTTTCGGACTCGCTATGGTAATTACGAGTTTGTGGTGATGACGTTTGGGCTCACCAACGCACCAACAGTATTTATGGACCTGATGAACCGGGTCTACAGACCGATGCTTGACCGCTCGGTCATCGTGTTTATTGATGATACCTTAGTATATTCCAAGACCCGAGAGCAGCACGAGGAGCACCTCAGGGAGTTGTTGGAAGTTTTGAGACGAGAACGACTGTATGCTAAGTTCTCGAAGTGAAAGTTTTGGTTATGAGAGGTCCAGTTCCTAAGACATCTCGTTAATCAGGAGGGGATTTTGGTCCACCCGTCCAAGATCGAGGCAGTCGTCCAGTGGGAGGTGCCGAGATCTCCCTCGGATATCAAGAGTATTCTGGGTTTAGCCGGGTACTACCGGAGATTTATTCGAGATTTCTGCAAGATTTCGGTACCCCTCACTCGTCTGATAAGGAAGGGGGTGGATTTCCGATGGGGCCCTGAGTAGCAGAGGGCGTTTGAGACCCTCTGTCAGCGCTTATGTGAGGCTCCATTCTTGACACTCCCGGAGGGAGTTGAGGATTTTGTGGTATTCTGTGATGCATCGATCACAGGTTTGGGGGCGGTCCTTATGCAGAGAGGTCGGGTGATAGCCTACGCGTCGCGACAGCTGAAGCCGCATGAGACGAGATATCCTACTCATGATCTGGAGCTGGGAGCGGTGGTGTTCGCTCTCAAGATATGGAGACATTACTTATATGGGGTTCGTTGTACCATATATATGGATCACAAGAGTTTGAGGCACATCATGGATCAGCCAAACCTGAACATGAGGCAGCGCAGGTGGCTGGATGTAGTCAAGGACTACGACTGCGAGATCCTTTACCACCTCGGTAAAGCGAATGTGGTGGCAGATGCTTTGAGCCGCAAGGCAGCTGGGTCTTCCACCCCAGCAGTTTGTATGAGTATAGCGGTGGATTCTCCACTTATGAGCTTGATCAGGGATGCTCAGGTTGAGGGCATGCGACCGGAGAACTGGAAGTTGGAGAGGATCAAGGGTGAGAACACCCGGTTTGTGCAAGATAGCCGAGGATTATTGACCCGATGCGGTCGGGTGTGGGTTCCGATGTCTGGTGGGGTCAGACCGACAGTCATGGAGGAGGCTCATAAGTCTCACTTCTCTATTCACCCAGGGGCCACCAAGACGTATCGAGACTAGAGTTTGAGTTATTGGTGGCCATGTATGAAGGGAGAAATCGCTTGGTATTTCGAGAGGTTTTTGACCTGCAGGATGGTCAAGGCCAAGCATCAGAGGCCGCATGGTAAGCTACAGCCTCTAGAGATTCCCATGTGGAAATGGGAGCAGATCACGATGGACTTCATTACCAAGTTGCTGAGGACGGCGAAGGGATTTGATGCTATATGGGTCATCGTAGATCGATTGACCAAGAGTGCCCATTTCTTGGCTATTCGGGAGAGTTCTTCGGCCGAGAGGTTGGCCGACATGTACGTCCGCGAGATTGTGTCTCGCCATGGGGTTTCGGTCTCCATTGTCTCCGACCGAGATGTTCGGTTTACCTCCCGTTTCTGGCAGAAGTTCCACGAGGAACTGGGCACGCGGTTGCACTTTAGCACAACGTTCCATCCGCAGACCGACGGTCAGAGCGAGCGTACCATTCAGGCCCTCGAGGATATGTTTAGGGCATGTGTCATTGACTTTGGTGGAAGTTGGGATTCCCACCTACCGCTTGCAGAGTTCACCTACAACAACAACTATCATTCCAGCATTGGCGCCCCACCTTTCGAGCTGTTGTATGGACGGAGATGTCGCACCCCGGTTTGTTGGGGGTGAGGTTGGACACAGGGTGATGGGGCGGACAGAAGTAGTCTTACAGACTACCGAGAAGATTCAGCAGATTAGGCAGCGATTGCAGACCGCCCAGAGTCGACAGAAGAGTTACGCCGACAGACGCCGATCTGAGTTAGAGTTTCAAGTGGGGGATATGGTACTACTGAAGGTCTCACCCTGGAAGGGTGTGATCCGCTTCAGGAAGAGGGGAAATTGGGCCCCCGTTACATTGGACCATTCAGGATCATTGCCAGGGTCAGCAAGGTGGCATACAGGCTAGCGCTACCGGAGGAACTTAGTCGGGTACATAGCACTTTCCACGTTTCGCTGTTGCGAAAGTGCATCACGGATCAGGAGGCAGTGGTGTCATTGGATGATATCCAGGTTGATGAGTGCTTGAATTACGTGGAGAGGCCGGTGGCCATACTGGAAAGGAAGATAAAAATTATGCGGAACAAGGAGATACCTTTGGTGAAAGTGCAGTGGGAGCATCGGAGAGGATCCGAGTAGACGTGGGAGCCAGAGGCTGAGGTGCGGGAGCATTACCCGACATTGTTTACCTCAGCGGACTTCGAGGACGAAGTCTAGTTCAAGTGGGGGAGAATTGTAACGCCCCGATTCTCATGTATTGATTTATATAATTATATTCTTGATTTTAAGGTCTACTCGACGAGTGGGTTTTGGAGGATGAAACCCTAATTTTCGGGGTTTTGCACCTTATTTAAGGATCACTTATTCTCCCTAGCCTCTCTTACTGCCTCCCTCGAATTCAGAAACCCTAATTTGTGCTTTCCCTCTATTTTTGTGTGCTTCTTATCTTGAAAGAAGATTCTTGGAGTAAAGAGCTTGGAGTTCAAGAAGTTTGAAGTAAGTTGCTGTTGTAGATCCGGATTCTTCTCTGTCTTGGCATCGTTTTGAAGGTAACAAGTTGTTACCTTGACTCTCCTTTGGTTAGATCTCTTCATTTATGGGTTTAGAGCCCTTTTTGGGGTTTTGTGGTGGTTCTCCGATTTAGGTCAAGATCTGAGGTTGCAACCTCATATCTGGACTCCTTTATCCCCTCTTTGTCATAAAGTTTCAGTCTTTGTCAAGCTATGACCTTTCCCTTACCTTAAGCCACTCATTTAGCTTGTTTTGGGGCATTATCATCTTGCATGCACGTAAAGTTTGCAACTTTACGTGATAAACATGCCCTAGGAGCTTAGATCTGCAATACGGAGGCTTTGCATGGCTTAGAAAGCACCTGTAAGGATGGAGGATTAAAGGGACTCGGCGAGTCGCATGGTAGACTCGGCGAGTCATATGAAGATGGTCATGAACTCGACGGGTTGGATGTAGACCTGTCAATGGGGCGGGTTTGGAGCGAATCACCCTTGATCCAAACCCGTTTAAAAAAATAAAAACATGACCCGCCCCGCTCCAATAACCCTCAGGGTCTTGAATAGTCGAATCCATACCCGTATCCACCGAATCAACGAATACCCGACCCATTAACCCGACCCTTTTATAATATTAATTTTCATAATTTTTATGTGTTCCACAAAGTAATATTTCTCAAAAAGATAGAATGTCTACTTAAACAAGATGTACATTAACTAATACTCAAAGTCCAATACAATAAAAATCATATTTTACTTAGACATCGAGTGGTATATTTTGTTGTCATATATATATATATATATATATATATATATATATATATATATATATATATATATATATATATATATAATGGGGCGGGTTATAAGTGGAGCGGATCGACAATGATCCATACCCGACTCATTTATTAAAAGGGTAAACGGGTATGGATCGTAAACGGGTAAACGAATCGAAAATTACAATCCAAACCCGTAAAATTCTTACGGGTTTGAAGCGAATCAGGGTCAAAACCCGCCCCATTGACAGGTCTAGTTGGATGAACAACTCGGCGAGTCCGATAAAAATTGTCGTAGACTCGGCGAGTCAGTAGAGTGACTCGGCGAGAGGGTTAGTTATGCAAGGAACTCGGCGAGTGTCTAGTTACACTCGACGAGTTCAAGTCAACATGGACTGTTGACCTTGGCAGTTGACTTTGACTTTGACCATGGGTTGACTTTTGGACTTTTGGGACATTTTGGGAACTTATGATCATGGTTGTATGGCGATTATAGGTGGTGGAGTTTTCGACAGTGATCCGAGAGTGTGAGCTTATCTTTCGAGTCGACATTTGCAAGGTGAGTTATCCTCACTATACCAATGGGTCTAAGGCACCAAGGCCGGCCCTTTATATATTGTATCTGGATTATGACATGATATGTTTATTGATTACATCCTGGTAGTTAGGATGATGGTATGCATATGCTTAGTGACCTGGTTAGGTCAGTGTCTTGGTTATATGATGATGCTATGTTAGTAACCAGTTAGGTCTGTATCACGGTTATTGGGATGTTGCTATGATTAGTGATCTTAAGATCGGTTTGGCCGTTATACGATATGAGGTAGCGTATGATATTTATGTGCACATGTTTGTTTGATTGGGGGTTGGGTTGAGGCGGTCCTGCTTTGTGTTGTAGGCCAACGTACCTGGAGAGCGGTCCGGATAGGATGTAGGCCCTGCGAGGCGGTCCAGTCATGCAGAAGGCTCGGGAGCGGTCCAGATAGGCTGTAGGCCCTGCGAGGCGGTCCAGTCAAAATGAAGGCTCATTATGCATGCTGATCTGTAATTGTTATTTGTTGTGGTTATATTGGTATGGCGTTGGTATTTTGGGGGAACTCACTAAGCTTTCGAGCTTACAGTTTACATTTATTGTTTCAGGTACATCAGGGGATCGCGACAAGGCGAAGGCATGATCGTACAACTCATCGTGATTTGTTTATGTTTCTGGGAAAACTCTGACATTAGATATTTTGAAAACAAACTTTGTAATGACGAATGGTTTTAAATGTTTTTGAAAAAGTTTCAATTTGGCATGAAATTTTTGGGTGTTACATTAAACATATATTTTTCAACATTTTAACAATATTTTTTTATCCTACGCTACACAACGCAACGTGCGAGAATTCGTCTAGTTTTTGATTATCAAGGAATGACCACTTAACTCACTAAGGGCGTAAAAGTATCTGTTAGCTAGAAGCAGGTAGCGGGTAGCGTGTAGCGGGTAACTGGTAGTGGGAGGCTGTAGCTTTTATTTGTTATAAGAGTGTTTGGCAAAAGTAGCCAGAAGCTTTTAAAATATACAAAATTACATAAAAGGACAATTGATTAAAAATAAATATATAAATATATTTTTAAGGGTAATTATAAAAATTGATTTCAAAAGCTCAGTAGCGTTTTGTTAAACGATACATGACGTAACATTTAGATTTGGAGCATGTTATTTAAACTAAAAGCCTAACGCTCGTACTGCCAAACGAAGCTTTTTGTTTAAACTAGAGTGTTTTGTCAAAAGCTAAAAGCTAGAAGCTCCCAAACGCTTCCAAAAGCTCCGTACCAAACACACCCAAAGATACTCATTGTTTTTTAAAAGGTAAAATGTCTGCAGTCTGTGTCACACCCCCAAACCAAGGATGGCGGAAACGTCCGGGGGTGGAGGACTTCATGTATAGTATCACAACAACGAGTATGATAGTGCCCAAAGTAAATACAACCATCATAAATATAACTGAAAAACTTATACAGTAGTATGTGTTTACATGTTTCCAATCAATTACACTTATGGTGACAAAAATGAACTGTTTGACGATTTAACGTCCCATCCTCAAAAGCGGTTGATTTCCTGTTTCACTGAATTCCTGAGAATACAAGTAGTTTGAAAAAGCGTCAACAATTAAGTTGGTGAGTTCATAAGAGTTTTATTTGAGAAAGAAGCCGTTTTCCTTGTAAAAAGCGATAGAGTATGATTTCAGAAAATTCAATATTTTCTTTATTAAACGCGAAATGAACTCTCCTATGTTATGCAATAATGTACCCTAGAAAGACCTGTAGATTCCTTCTATAATCACCCAGTGTATATAAGTTATATAAATTTTAAGTTAAATAAACTGTCGAATATAATGGGTCTGCCCTAGGTCCACAACCAAACAAGGAACAGGAAGTAAGGCGGGCCCACCAATTCTAAGTCGATTGTGACTAGATTCTTATATGACTCTAGCATATACACTTAGCAATTATAGCTGAAGTCTAACAATTCTAGATGAAATGTAGTTTTGATAGGAATATGTTTCCAAAGAAAATCCAATATTTTCCTTATAAAAGTCATGTAGTCTTAAATGTCAAGACAGAGAATATGTGTGTGTTTTGCACTTATAATGTTCATAATGATAATGTGTTTCCAAAGAAAATCCAATATTTTTCCTTATAAAAAGTCGTGTAGTCTTAAATGTCAAGACAGAGAATATGTGTGTTTTGTACTTATAATGTTCATAATGGTAATGTGTTTCCAAAGAAAATCCAATATTTTTCCTTATAAAAAGTCATGTAGTCTTAAATGTCAAGACAGAGAATATGTGTGTGTTTTGTACTTATAATGTTCATAATGGTAATGTGTTTCCAAAGAAAATCCAATATTTTCCTTATAAAAAGTCATGTAGTCTTAAATGTCAAGACCGAGAATATACAAGTATTTTTCCATACTTAAAGTAATTCATGCAAGTTTAAATCGTCATAAACTCGTTTGAATTAGAAGAAAAATTCCTTTTTATTTTAGAATTTTTCCTGTAAACTTGAAAGATTGTTAACTCCCTATGTGAGTCGCTATAACCATACTACGACAGAATAACCTGCTGCAACGTTCTTCAGGCGTCGGAAACGAAATGACATTTGTCACCCCCGATCGGCCGATCGGACTTATGCAAGCAGCATGGGTGTGGGTTGTCAATCCCAATATAGATATATACAATTATCACGCTCTCCCTACAAGAGACTCTGGTTATAACTAATTCAGGATTTTCTGTGGTACTTAAGAGTACCCCGAAGGAGAATGTCTCACAACTTACGTTAACTAGTTTACATATAGTTTTGAGTATAAAACCTCTTCCGTGGAGGAAGTGAAATCACATTTTATGAAAATACATTTGTGATATAAATCCATAAACTATTACTATTATAGTTTATCAAGTAGTATATGAAAAACCCATTTGTTTTGAGAGTAAAACCTTTTCCATGTAATATGCTTTTATCGAAAATTCATAAACTATACTTAATGTAGTTTATTATATGTGTTCGAAATGAATGGAGGAAAAACCTTAACATGAGTGACTAATTTCTGCTCATGATGATAAACTAACAAGAATGCATCAAAACATTGAGAAACTTATCGTTATGCACTTTGCTCAACATACTACAAAGTGTTGTTAATATGGTAAACTATGTAACTAGTTTTTATCTTTTCTGCACTGTTTTGAAATCATCATAGAAAAATCATACGAAGTCGAAAACTAACTCCGTAAACTCTGAGAGTTTAGAAAATGTGTCTAGTTTACTCATAATTTTTATTATGGTTTTTAGAAGTCTCTAACTTTTGTGAAAGTGTTCATAATCACAGACTGGTCCGAATTCGTTTCTGAAATGATAGGCAGTTTTGTAAAACTCACCATAAATCGTAGAAAAATCATATGGAGATGTGCAAGTAGTCATTTTAAAGGTATAAGCCTGAACCCTTTGCATATTATACAGTTTTGAAAGATATTAAGTTTAAGTTGGGTAAAACAGTTCGTGAACAGGTCACAACTTTTCTGTTGTAAGCTGTCAAGTTGAGTTTTGAATATGTTTTGGTGTTTTAACTTGTATTCCCCCCCCCCCCCCGAAAACTGAAGAAAACTAGAAAATTTAGGGGTATGAACTCACCTTGAATGATTTCTTGAAGAGTGGAAGGTTGAAGATGATGAGTTTCAAGTCTAGATCACTTGATGAACACACGGAGTTTTGGATGATCCTAAGAACGATTTTTGGTGTTAAGATATGAGTCGATGATCCAAGAGTGTTATGAAAACATGTAATAGCACTTGAGTTAGAAGGAAATACTTACCAATAAGTGAATAAATGACTCAAGAACACATCAAAAGTGTGGCTGAAAGTTGAGAGAAAAGAGGCCCTCTTGATGGTTTAAGAAGTGTATAATGTTTGATGGTGAAGCAAATGATCAAGGAAATCCCAGACATTTCCTTATATGGAGGGTTACTGGAGCAAGTGGCTAGGGTGAAGGGATGTTTGCCTTGGTTTGTGTGATGTGGATAAGGTTGGACCAATGAGAAAGTGACACATAGGAGGCAAGTGGGCACACTTGACCCACTTGTGGTGTAGAATACTCTTCTTATTGTAAAATAATGATTTATAATTAATAAATCCTTGAAAAATAATTAAAATAATAGTTCTGGGGGTTAAAAATGATAAAAATATGAATTTGGTGAAAAGATCTCGTCAAAAAGGTCAAAAACGGGCTTAGGAGGCGAAAGTAGTCGAAAACCGGACAATAGGGACCGAACCTGCGAGGTTCGGCTCTTAGGAGTGTGGGACCCAAGAGGGAACCGAGAGTAGGAAGGGAAGGCCGAAGGTCCCAAGTGGGGGGGGTGCGAGGGTCTCGCATGGGTCTGCTGAGCTTCGGTCTGCTGAGGCTTCGGTCCGAGAGGCTCCTGACAAGTTCGGTTCTGACAAGTTCGGCTCCTAAGAGGTTCGGCTCTGACACTTTCGGTTCTGACACTTTCGGCTCCTAAGAGGTTCGGCTCCTGAGAGGTTCGGCTCCTAAGAGGAGTTTCGGTTCCTAAGAGGGGTTTCGGTTCCTAAGAGGGGTTTCGGTTCTATATGGCTGTTTTTCGAGAAATCTTTCCATTTTGCATGATTTTTGACCAAGTTAAGGGTCGGGATGACCCGGATGACTATAAAAAGTTCGAGAGAGATTTTGGGAGAGATTTCACATACTTGGAGAGATGTCACATACTTGGAGAGATTTGGGAGAGGTTTCACATACTTGGAGAGATTTGGGAGATATTTCACATACTTGGAGAGATTTCACAATCTTGGAGAGATTTGGGAGAGATTTCACATACTTGGAGAGATTTCACATACTTAGAGAGATTTGGGAGAGATTTCACATGCTTGGAGAGATTTGGGAGAGATTTCACATACTTGGAGAGATTTGGGAGAGATTTCACATACTTGGAGAGATTTCACATACTTAGAGAGATTTGGGAGAGATTTCACATGCTTGGAGAGGTTTGGGAGAGATTTCACATACTTGGAGAGATTTGGGAGAGATTTAACCTTAGCCATTATTATCGCATAATCTCGCAAATACAAGGTTTGCGAACCCCGTTATGCTTCGTTAATGATCGTTTTAAGTCCCCGAAAGGGTCCTTAGTCGTGTTTTGATGCGTTTAACTCCCTTTTTAGGGGTTTTACATTGTTAACACATAGATTTTTCGAGACACTTGAATTTTTGACATAAAGATGCACATTTTTATACATAGAATAACTTTTTAACATACAAGTACTAGTAAAGTTTGACCGGTTTGACTTGTTGACTTTGACTTTGACTTTGACTTGAATTTGACGGTTGTCACAGTCTGCGGGCCACATCTATAGAAGAATAAATGGAGCAAAGACAAAGAAGACCCTTTATGCCACAAATGAACCTCTTATGACACACCACTACAATGAACATGTTGTTTATGGTAGGGAACTTTTTCGTTAACCATTTAGAATGAAGAAACATTTATTTCTATGTTTAGTTGATGATTTGGAGAGCGAGTCTAAGTATATCAGACAACGTCCTGACGTAAGAAGCTATGAAAGTTTTATTTCAATACAAAAATACGTAGGTATAGTTCGTCAATTGTCATTGAGGAGTTTTGTAGATGTATTATTTCGATATACAGTCCAAAATAATTGCGTAAGCCAACATTCACTGACGTTCAAAAGTTATATGCTTATCAAGCTAACCTAAATTGTTTTTTTGGAATGTTAGAGAATTTGGACTCTCTTTATTGGGGGTGGAGTAATGGTCCTAACACATGACAAAGACAATGAAAAACATTACAACCTTTGCATCAATTTGATGGATATAACTATCGAATTAATCCTATTAATCTCAATATCGAAGTTTTTTTAGATTGAACGGCCTTTAATTTTATTTATTGTTTTGTTATTTGAGTATTTATGTTATTTTAGTTTTAATATCATGTTTTGTGACCATAGAAAGTCATCACTGATTTATCCAGTTGGTTACCAAAAAAACTCGTCACTGATTTTTTTTGCTATTTCTTGCATTTAACCCACATGGAACTTAATCAGTGGTAGATATACTATGAACAATTTAAAAATATATAAGAATACTAGTAGTGGATAGTGTCCACTCACATTATTATGTCTATTTACCCTAAAAACACAGTGGAACACCGCCCCAACTTTGTGTTATTAGATGTTGTGTTATTAGGATGTGGTAACAGGAACGGGAGATAACACCCAATCAAATCATTTTTTCCTTTTTTCTCTCTATCTCTCTCATCTTAACATCATGTTATAACATGTAATTGATGGGTTTTGAGCACTATAACATCCCTATGGTGCACATACAACCCTAATGCTTTGGATCTAAGTTTTCTCTAGTTATACATGCAATTTCATTTTTCCAAAGCATGAAGCCTAACTAGCATACAACTTTGATAATTGAAACATAAAAAAAAGTAAGATGATTAGCTCTTTGTTGTAGCTTGTAGAACTTCGCCTTACAAGAGCTTAGCACCTCAAATGTGATGCCTCAAATGTGTCACAAACACCAAGAACAATGGAGGACAATGAGAGAGAGCTTGAAGGCACCAAAATCGGCTAGCTTCTTCTGAGAATACTCTTGTTTTCGATTTTAGGGCTTAGGGGTTACATTTATAGTGTAGAATTCCAAGGGTCACTTGTAAACCCTAATTCATTCACTTAGGCTTTTAATCCAATAACTCATTTGGACTAAAACTTCATGAACTCTCACATAAGCTTAGCCCATTACTAATCAATCATGGATCATTAGCCCAAACTATATGTATCCCTGATTTACATAATAAGTCCCTGTTAATTTAATTAGTCTCTTTTGATCACTAATTAATTCCAAATTAATTCTTGATCAATAACAATATGATTTCTCAATTAATATATTATACTTATAATATATTAATAAATAACAAATAACCTCTTTCTCAAATATCCATCCTATCAACTTGCTCCGGTGAAGGCAACCCAAATGGACCATGCTACTATCGGGTCAAGTACATACCAATTATAGTTATGGGCTTAGACACCTAATCTAACAGTCTCCCACTTGGATAAGTCTAATAACTAAAACTGTCAATGCAACTTTAAAATCCAATTATCAATTGTAGCTCTCAAAAGCCGCCGTCGAACTCTGACGCGTCCTTTAGATAAGGGATCATATAATCCTCTGTTCTTTAAGATATCGTGTGGACAAATACATGGAACATAGTCATACTTATTGTCCAGCAGTTTGTTTCCAGATTTCTGATTTGTTTGACATAGAACTTAATTGAACACATCAATTTAGTCCTGATCGGGTCCGTCACATAAGTCAAAACAAAATCATCGAGGGGCCCAAGATATCTCTTTTAATCCTCCTAGGATAAAAGGAACAGATAAACTTCGACTTATATGCTTGTACTAATTACTTGTTAAATTATACACAACAACATGTTTTAAAACATCAAGTTACTGATGCGTTTTCGTACTATCAATGCACAACCAACTCGTAATCAACAACTCATATATCTTGGTTTGAAGATTATATGATATTATCGTCTCACAATCACTCATGATAAATTCCATGAAGTGATTCATTTGAGCGTGGGTTTAATCCGATACTCAAATCTTATTTCAGGAGCACTCATGAATGTTGCAGCAAAATTTTGCTATGTCTAAACACTTTAGACAATCTACAAACCTATTCATGACAGTCTAACTTCATAACCTACTTCCAAAGTATGATCGACTGTGGAAAAATTTGAATAATCTTATTATTCTGGAAGTTAAAACATGCAAAATGAAACAATAGTGAACGATTGACACAAGATAGTAACTTTACTTATAAATAAAACTCCTTTTATTTAATCATCAAATGTCAATTACATTTTTTCTATTATAAGTTTCAAAATAGCTATCTAATCACTAAAACTAATATCGTCCTTCATCCCAATACTCCTAGCATGCTGCGAGTGCTTAACCCTACTCGGTCCATTCGTAAGGGGATCTGATGGGTTCTCTTCGGACGATACCCTCTTTACTACAAGGAGTCCTTCTTCTACTCGACGTCTTATGAAGTGATATTTTATGTCGAAGTGCCTGGATCTGCCATGATCCCTCGGTTCATTGGTTAAGGCAACCGCACCCTCGTTGTCATAGAAAATCTCCATAGGCTCCTTTACAGCTGGTACAACTCCAAGGTCTTCGATGAAGTTCTTTAGCCATATTGCCTCCTTCGACGCTTCGCTTGCTGCTATGTACTCTGATTCGCACGTTGAATCAGCTACAGTCTCCTGTTTGGAACTTTTCCACGTTAATGCTCCTCCATAAAGGGTAAACACCCAGCCTAACTGAGAGCGGAAATTATCTCTATCAGTCTGAAAACTGGCGTCACTATACCCTGTTACTCTCAGGTCATCACTCCCACCGTGGGTAAAGACCCAGCCGTTAGTCCTCCGCAGGTACTTAAGAATGTTCTTTACCGCAATCCAGTGAGCTCTACTAGGATTCCCCTCATATCTGCTGACCATTCTCAAAGCAAAGGCCACATCAGGGCGAGTACATGTCATATCATACATGATCAAGCCAACTGCAAAAGCATATAGTACTCGACTCAAATCTGCTATTTCGGCATCGGTACTCAGACTCTGAGTCTGATAACGTCTATTTTATGCATCTATTTATGATGTTTTCTTATTATTTTATACTACATTTTTATGTTATTTAGAACTAAAAGATACTTAATATGCTTTGAAATATTCAATTACAGTTAAAATGGGAGCTGGAATGCAAAAGAAAGAGAATGGAGCTGAAAAGATGTAAAAAGGATATTGTTGGCAGATTGACCCCTCTTTAGTGTTTCGGGTATATCTGATGACTCGTAAGTCCAATTAACGAGATTCAAACTGTTCTTAAAACTAGACGAAATTTCCTACGACTTATGTGAGAGGTCCTTTTAGCTAATTCGGCATTTATCTTATCCAAAATTGGCCTTGAAGATGAAGCATAAAAGCTGGACGGAAATTCCCTCCAAGTTACTTATTCCCTAACCACCACTTACCTTATTTTTATTTGCTTAATCCCTAAGCCGACATTAGTTTCCTTATTCCTATCCAACTCTAATATTCCATATTAATTCCATCTCAATTCAACTATAAATACCCCATATCATTCACCCATTTTCATAATCTATGATATTCCACTTCGACTTGTGCAACAAGAAAACTTCATAGCTGCCGTTTTGAGGGTCTAGAAGGCGGACGGAAGGCCGTTAAGCTGACAGGAGCGAAGATCTGAAGGATTAGAGATCGGATTCGTGTCGGTAATCATGTGGTTTGTTATCGTGACCATGTTTAGCATTCCACTATGATACTATTATGTTTTTACTTTCTGATTTTGGTGTCAAAACCATTTGCTCTGAGTTTATGATTAGATGAAACCTTGATTATTGGATTAATTGCTATATTTGATTGTTTTTATTCATGTTTAATTTATCTTGTTAAGCTTGTTAAAAGATCCTTATGTGTTAATGACAATTATTTTCTGTTAATTATTAAGTATATCGAGTTGTATGAACATCTGCTTGATTGCTTGCCTCTTATGATTTTGATGACCATCAAGATTATATGCCTAGGAATAGTGAACATGAAACTAGGGTTAACTAGAAAATAAGTAAATTAATGTGTGAGTATATGTGACGACCAATCACATATAAGTTGATTGAATTGACAAATTTCATTAACTATTATTACAAGTCTTGCTTGATACGGACTGAACACTAGGAAACATGTTAGTTTAATCAACTAGTCACTGCTTGAATTGACTTGTTTGCTAAATGATTAGTAATAGCGAACGTGAATCTAATCATTTTAGAAATCAGTGAACATGAATAAATAAATCTGTGTGTGCAATTGTCTATGATTTTAAGGTGTAATTTGTCTAAACCAAAGTACCTAAAGAGATTTGTCTTCTTGTCAGTCTATCGAGATTTGCTATTTAGTTATTCGTTTGAGATTTAATAATACATTTCTTTATTCCTTTCATGTGCTTTGTAACCTATAATCAAATATTTTAAATTAATTCACTACCGTTCCCCTTGTGTTCGACACCCTTGCTTATCAAAGCTATACTATACTTGATCGGGTTCACTGCCTGTAAGGTGTGGTTTAGATGCGATAAATTAGGAATTATAAATAAAAAACTAGTGCATTAAATATTCACATCAAGTTTTTGGCGCCGTTGTCGGGGAACGGTTTTCAATTAATTTAGTTTGTTTGATTATTAGTTATTTGTTTTTAATTTTTAGTTTTATTTTATGTTTATTTTTATTTTCATTGATATCATGTCACTTGTCGGGAAGGTTTTTGTTTTTATGTGAAGGAATTCATGATCATATGCATTGCTTGGTTTTACTTTTTGCATGAGTTTCGAGATTGCAAGCGATTAGGGAATTCTTGACTTGTTTAGTCTACTACTTTGGTGATTTGTCTAACTCAATCCATGAGGCATAGTATAGCAAGGCGTATCGTGGTGGTTAAGTGGAAGACCGAAAGTTTTTGTTTTCACAAACCACCTCTTGGATGCAAGGGATTTTATCAACAATTGTTGCTTGATTTCGACCAAGACGAGTGATCGTAATATCCTTTTTAGTTATTTTGGTTTGCTATTTTTATTGTTATTTTAGTGAGTTTTTATTTTTATTTTAGTTTTAGTTTGTTTAAGTTTTGTTTTCCATGTTGATGCTTTTGATGTTTCAGATCTTTGCAGAATTTTTGCCTTTCGGATGCTTTCAGAAATTTCAACAATTGGGGTCGAATGCTGATTTGTAACGAGAGAAAAAGTCGTGTGAGAGTTTGAAGTTTACAATCGAGAGCCACGACTTTTACTAAGTGTGGGGTGCGTGTTGATATTGTGAGACTTTATTATATAAAAGAGTGGCATTTCTACTTTACATTGATTCCTATGGCATGGATGAGCGGTTCCCACACCATGGAGTTTTATTTTGACGCAAAGCAGAATTATTGTCCCGACTGCCACGCCATGGTTGACACTTTCCTATGTCGCGGGGGAGTTTTTCATCGCGAAAGGAGGCTGTCATTCTCGATACCACAACGTGTCCACTAATTACCACGTTGTGGCTATGCTATTATTCACAATATAGATTTTACTTCACTCGACGACACGACGTGATCGACACTTTCCCACGTCGTGGACACTACACATTGCATTAGTTTGCAATTCTTTGCACCACATTTCAGAAGTCAGTGTTCTTGATTTTATTTTCCGGCACATTTAGAAGCAGCAGTTCCAGTTTTCTATCTTCCAGCACATTCATGGAGCAACTTTTAGTAGCCCCAGTCGATCTCGCCACTATTACTCCAGGAGAGTTTGTTCCTTTTTCTCCATCTTTTACTGTTTTTATGTGCTTAATTAGTTTTATGCATACAATGAGGGCATTGTATGAAATAAGTGTGGGGTAGGGGTCGAAAAAGGAATTTAAATTGGAAAATTAAAAATTGCTAGATTAGGAAAATTTAAAAACTTGAAATAATAGTTTAATTTAGGAAAATCTAATAATAAATTTTTTTTTTGCTAATATTGTGTGGGATGATCCGATGAGAACCCAAATGTTTACCGGAGCCAACACATGTTATAGTGTATTTGTGGCTTCCCATTTCCTAGTGAAAAGTCATGAGGTATGAAATGTAATCAGGTAGTTTATATGGCATAATATATTCTGCAGCCTAAACCTGAAATGTATCCAGGAGAGCTTATGTAGTCATTGCACTTAGACTAATACCTTAACTAATAAAGGTTGAAGTTAAGCTCCTTGCTTAAGCATGTAGGATATGAGCGAAAAAAGTGAGATATATAAAAAAAAAGAAAAAAAAGAAGAGAGAAATTACCAAAAAGTTGAAAGAATTTTGGAGCAGTCAAGTAAGAAATCCAAAGATCAAAATTCTAAAGAAATCAAAAACTTGAAGATACCAAAAAATCAAACAAAAAGGTGGTGAATTCAAAGAAATCAAAACAAATATCAAAGAAGAGATGAATTCCAAGAGCTCCATTGTGGTGTCAAAGTGTAATTATTTCTAGAGTTTATGTATGCTTGGTAATTTAACCAAAAATACGTTGAGGTAAAGAAATATTTCTGAGGATTGATTGGTAGTTTATGTCTCGAATGCAGCCTGCTGCTCAGGCCCCCAACGAAAGACCACGGCATTCCTCGTCAGGCTGGTCAGGGGCACGACTATCTTGGAGAAGCCCTGAATGAATCTCCGATAGTAGCCTGCCAATCCCAGAAAGCTCCGAATCTCAGATGGAGACCTCGGCACCTCCCATCTCATCACGGCCTCCACTTTGGCCGGATCTACCGAAATCCCATTCTGGTTGACAAGGTGCCCAAGAAACTGCACCTCGCGCAACCAGAACTAACACTTAGAGAACTTAGCATACAAGTTCTCCCTTCTCAAAGTCTCCAGAACCTCTCGCAGATGCTCCTCATGCTGCTCTCGCGTCTTGGAGTAAACCAAGATATCATTGATAAACACTATCACATACCGGTCTAATATCGGTCTACACACGTGGTTCATGAGATCCATGAACGCGGCAGGAGCATTGGTGAGCCCGAAAGGCATCACCACAAACTCATAGTGGCCATAGCGCGTCCGAAACGCAGTCTTCTGCACATCCTCCTCTCTGACCCTCATCTGGTGATACCCTGAACGCAGATCAATCTTGGAGAACCAAGACGCTCCCTGTAGCTGGTCAAAGAGGTCATCAATCCTCGGGAGTGGGTAACGGTTCTTCACCGTTACCTTATTCAGCTCCCGATAATCTATACACATCCGATGCGACCCGTTCTTCTTCTTCACAAATAGAATCGGGGCTCCCCAGGGTGAACTACTCGGTCTAATGAATCCCTTGTCTAACAGCTCCTGCAGCTGTGTAGACAACTCCTGCATCTCAGGAGGAGCCAACCGATACGGTGCCTTGGCTATCGGAGCCGCACCAGGTACTAGGTCGATCCTGAACTCCACCTGTCGCTCCGGAGGTATTCCAGGCAACTCCTCGGGGAATACGTCCGCAAACTCTCGTACTACGGGCACATCGCCCACCGTCACCCAACCCGCCTCCCGGGTATCCATAACATAGGCGACATAACCTGCGCAACCCTGCTAGAGGTAGCGCCTAGCCCTCGCTGCCGAACATAAAGCTGGTCCTCGCTGTGGCCCTTCGCCCTGAACCACCAGCTTTCCCCCACTAGGGGTCCTAATCCGTACTGACTGTTGCGCGGGGTCAATCACTGCCCCATTGGGGCTCAGCCAATCCATACCAATAATAACCTTGTTCCCCCGCAAAGGTATGGGAACCAAGTCCACCAGGTAACGTTCCTCGAACAGCCTCAAAACACAATCCCGGTAGACCTCTGACGCTCGTACCGACCGATCGTCCGCAATCTCGACCTCTAGAGGGCAATCCAACATGCCCGAAGACTCAGGAAACTTCTTGCTAAGCGCAAGAGAGACAAACGATCGGGTAGCACCCGAATCAAACAATACCTGAACTGGAATACCGTTCACATGGAACGATCCTAACCAGAGCGCATACATAACATATCAATATCACAGCAGCATATCTTAAAAGCATAAACAAGAAGTCATACCCGTCACCACATCAGGTGCAGCGCGTGCCTCCTCGGCTGTCAGCTGAAACGCTCGGCTCCGAACCACTGGAGCCTCCAACTTGGCCTTCCGGCCATCCACAACCCGTGCTATCGCTGGAGTCGGCGCCACTGCCGGCGCCGCTGCTGCTGTCAATCTAGGGCAATTGGCCTTTTTATGGCCCTTCTGATTGCAATGAAAGCAAATCAGGTCTGATATCTGAATCGCAGGAGTAGGGGCAGTGCAATCTCTGCCAAAATGCCCAACCTTGCCACACTTATAGCAGCCTGAACCCGGCCCAGTGCGACAAGCTCCCTCGTGTGACCGACCGCATTTCCCACAGCGGTCCCGCCCTGACTGGCCTTTCGGCCTACCATCGGATCCCTTGGGCTTCTTCCCCGAAGCCCCCGTCGTCAGCCCATCCGCTTCCTTCCTCTTCCGGATGTGCTCCAGATCAATCTCCCTCTCCCTAGCCCTGGCAATCATGGAATCCAGGGTAGGGCAAGCTGAGAAACTGACATGCTCCCGGATGTCAGCTCGTAGCATGTCATGGTAGCGGGTCCTCCTCATGTCCTCATCACCCGCATACTGGGGCACCAGCAATGCCCTCTCCCGGAACTTGGCGGTGATCTCCGCCATAGTCTCCGTAGTCTGTCTCATGTCCAAGAAATCCCTGGCCAACTGCTGAAGCTCCACAGCTGGCGTAAACTCCGCCCTGAATCTGGTCACAAAGTCTGACCAGGTCATAGCCTCAACAGCCGAGGCTCCCAATGATTCACCAACAGACTCCCACCAATCTCTAGCTTTGTCTCTCAAACACCCTGCTGCATATCTCACCTTCGACCCCTCGGGGCAGAAGCTGGTCAGCTGCGCAGACTCGATGTCTGCGATCCATCTCCTAGCAGCAATGGGGTCTTTCACCCCGTGGAAATCCGGCGCACCACTCCCACGGAAGTCCTTAAAGGACAGTGTGCGCGTACTCGTCTGGCTAGACGCCATATCACTCCTGAATGCCCGGAGGCGATCCTCCATCAGCTCAACAATCCCTTCCTTGATCGACCCGAAAATGACCGGGGTCGACTCAAGAATGCCTCTCGTGATCTCAGGCGCGATGAACTCGCGCAGCCCGTCATTAACCTGCTCGGATCCTGCACCCGAGCCTGATCCTGATCCTGATCCGGAACCTCCTGCTCCATGACGCGTGGTCACCATGCTGAAAATACACGTATAATGTCAGGATCATACATACTCTCGAGAGGTCTAACACACTCTCCAGGGTTCCCGGTTCTGTCTCAACCTTCCTTGATTCGAGTACGGATCCTCTGCTTCCAGTAGTACGGACCCATACTACCTTCCACATCTATCCGTGCTTTCCTCAAGGACTGCTTCGACTTCACCAAGTCCCTTTCACCGATACCCCTTTCCACTGACCTCATCCTAGGTTTTCCTAGGGCACTCTCCGACCTACCCTCCGCCATCAGCTGCACTAGGAGTCCCCACCACTTCCCCCTAACTAACTTGCGGATACTGTTACATATCCGTTCGTTAGCTAGTTGAAGGTGGCCAGAACCCCCATAACACAAAGCAAGCAGCATTCGAGCATTGGGTAACCAAATCAGGCATAACCTACACATGCCATCCCACTGCTGACTAAACATTCCTAGCATACAGCTCATACAACAGGCATATAAGGCATCCTCCTAGATCCTTAGCCCTAACTAGCATGCAATTCTCATAATCATATATCAGGCACACAAGGCATCCTCCTAGATCCTTAGTCCTATTCTAGCATGCAGTTTTTTAAATCAAAACCATATAGCATAACATATCAAGTATGGGTATCTTGGGGAAAACTTACTTGAGCCCGGCCGGTTGCATGCATCACACACTTCGTCTTTCTTAAAATCCTTCCATTTAGATTTTAGAAAACCATTTTTCCTTGTAAAAACCTTTTAGCCCCTTAGTTTGAGTCCAGACACCCCCGAGGGTGTGTCTGAATCCCTCAAACCGGGGCTCTGATACCAACTTGTAACGACCCAATTTTCAAGTCCAAAAATTTCTTTTTAATTAACTGACTCATAAAAACATTCATAAGAAAATATTGTGAAAACACGTCATCTCATAGAACAAAGCATCATGTCTGAAAACCCAAGTCATAAAATATTACATATCAGAGTACAATCCCAGATAACTCCATGCGGAAATCATGTGTGTGTGCGATGCGATGCTACGCCACCGGCTCCTTCCCCTTAGACGAAGAGGTACCTGAAACCAAAACCGAAACCGTAAGCACAAAGCTTAGTGAGTTCTCCCATCATACCACATACCATACAATATCCTCAGTATCTTTCAATCGGTAATCATCGTCGGTATCTTTCAACCGGTAATCCTCATCGGTATCTTTCAACCGGTAGTCATCACATACCATACAATATCCTCGGTATCTTTCAACCGGTAATCATCATCGGTATCTTTCAACCGGTAATCATCATCGGTATCTTTCAACCGGTAACTGTCATCGGTATCTTTCAACCGGTATCTGGGGACTATTCCACCCCCTACCACTAGCATACAACAACATGATATAAACATACAGTCAGGCATATCCGGGTACTGACCTACCCTTCGGTCCTAAGGACCGCTATCAGGGAAACCAATCCCTATCATACACGTAACATATCATACAAATAAAACTCATGACCAAAGCATGTAACCAAACCAAGATAATTATCACAAAGACAATCATCTTCTAAATACTCCTCTTTGGTGGGCCGGCATTGTGGCCTTAGACCCACCCCTACTGGAAGGTAACTCACCTCGTACGAGTAGCTGCTGATACTCCGGGCGGGAAACCTCTGTCTGCTGCTGCTCCGAAAATCCTCCGGCTACAATCCCCACAAAACACTCAGTGAGAAACTGATATCTACTCTTAGGGTAAAATGACCATTTTACCCCCAACCAAGTCCAAGACAAAGTCAACTTCCAGTTGACCCGACTCGCCGAGTTGGTCCGTCAACTCGTCGAGTCCCTTCCCTTTACTCGTCCTTATCCACGACTCGACTCGTCGAGTTTGGCAACGACTCGACGAGTTCCCCTTCCTTACGAACATCAATGAACCTTCATCCGACTCGCCGAGTCGGATGAACACTCGTCGAGTTCACCTTCAACTGATGAACAAGTCCTGACCTTGACTCGCCGAGTTGCATGAACAACTCGTCGAGTTCATCTTCAAACCTAAGGAGATTGCCTTGGACTCGCCGAGTCTGTTCTAGCACTCGTCGAGTCCCATGAACTCCAGGTCTAAAATTAAGTCCAATGCGTTAGGTCACTCTTTCTGTCCTGCTACAACCCTTCTAACACCCAACTGAGTCCTTTTTGACCCTCAACAGATATGGGACTCAAAGCCTTGGACTCGTCGAGTCCCAAAAACGGACTCGCCGAGTCGATAACATCCACACCCTAAATCCTCGATTTCTGATGTACAACACTTGACCAAAAGATAGATCTAAGCTCCTTCAATCGTTCTAGCACGTAAAGTTACAAACTTTACGTGCATGCATGGGACTTTGAGCTCAAAAGGACATAAAATAAGCTCTAGTGTTGCATGGGGCCTTCCTTGGGTGCAAAAGCAACCCAGATCTGCCTTGTGACCCCTATAAAGACCTGGTTCCAAAGCCTCAACCCCCAACCATGTTTGCAATCATGGTTGGTTACGAAAAATGGCTTATAAAAGTCCAAAATCTCCCCAAAAAAGGAATCTATCAAATGAAAGAGCAAGGTACAGACTTTATGCCTCTCAAAGACTGCAAATGATGAACCAAACTCGAATCCTTCAGTCTCCTCTTGATCCTTCTATGCTCTTCCTTCTTCCTTGAGGTCAAAACCCACAAAAATCACTCAAAAGCCTTAGATCTTGCACCAAAACACTTAGGGTTTGCTATGGAGGGTTTCTGGGAGCATAAAGGGGCGATGGAGGCTGCATAAGGTTGTTTAAATAGGTTACAAACCCTCAGATTAGGGTTTTGTCCAATCATAGCCTACTCGTCGAGTCCGGGACCCGACTCGACGAGTCCATCACTTAAATCTCGCGCCTCATCCCGCTTCTACTCGGCGAGTCGGTCCTTTAACTCGCCGAGTCCAAGGCCAAAAATGCAAAATATTTAAATAAAAATACATACCAAGAACCAGGTGCTACAAATCTCCCCCACTTATTTTAGACTTCGTCCTCGAAGTCTGCTGCTCGATCCTGGAACAGCTCTGGGTAATGCTCCATCATCTCATCCACCGGCTCCCAAGTCCATTCCGAGCCCTTCTGGTGCTGCCATTGCACCTTCACCAGCTCAACCCTCTTGTTCCTTAGATCCTTCGACTTCCGGTCGAGAATCGCTACAGGCCGCTCGATGTAATTCAGGCTGTCATCGACCTGAATATCCTCTAATGGTACCACTGCCGAGTCGTCCACCAGACATTTCCGTAACTGGGAGACGTGAAAAGTGCTATGAATCTGACTGAGTTCGGTTGGCAGATCCAACCTATATGCCACCTTGCCCACCCGGGCTATAACCCTGAAGGGTCCAATATACCTGGGACCCAACTTGCCCCGTTTCCTGAATCGGATGACGCCCTTCCATGGCGACACCTTCAGAAGAACCATATCCCCGACCTGAAACTCCAGGTCCGATCGGCGCTTGTCGGCATAACTTTTCTGCCAACTCTGAGCAGTCTGAAGTCTGCTCCGAACCTGCTGAATCCTCTCTGTCGTCTTGAGCACCACTTCGGTGCTCCTCATGACCCTCTGGCCAACCTCACCCCAACATATCGGGGTTCTGCACTTCCTCCCGTATAACATCTCGAAGGGAGGACGGTCAATACTCGCATGATAGCTATTATTATATGAGAACTCCGCCAACAGAAGGTAGGTATCCCAGCTGCCACCGAAGTCTAAAACACATGCCCGCAGCATATCCTCTAATGTCTGGATGGTCCGCTCGCTCTGGCCATCCGTCTGCGGGTGAAAGGCGGTGCTAAAATGCAGACGAGTACCCAACTCGTCATGAAACTTCTTCCAAAACCTGGAAGTGAACCGCACATCCCTGTCTGAAATCACCGATACTGGCACCCCGTGCCGCGCCACTACCTCCCTGATATAGATATCGGCCAACCTTTCGGCCGAAGTACTTTCCTGAATCGGGATAAAATGGGCGCTCTTGGTCAATCGATCAACGATGACCCAAATCGAATCCACTCCCCGCGCGGTCCTGGGAAGCTTTGTGATAAAATCCATCGTAATGTCCTCCTATTTCCACAGTGGAATATCCAACTGCTGCATCTTGCCGTGTGGCCTCTGGTGCTCGGCCTTGACCTTCCTGCAGGTCAAGCACCGCTCCACATACCATGCTACATCCCGCTTCATGCAGGGCCACCAATAGTCAGGACGAAGATCTCTATACATCTTCGTCGCTCCGGGATGGATAGAAAATCTGGATTTGTGTGCCTCCTCCATCAGGATCTGGCGCACGCCTCCATGATAAGGGACCCACACCCTACGTTGAAGAGTCAATAACCCTCGGCTATCATAGTCAAACGAGGAAACCTTGCCCACAATCCGCTCGCTCTTCCGATGTTCCTCCTTCATGGCCTCCTGCTGGGCCTCCCGAATCTGCTCCAAAAGCGGAGTCACCACTGTCATCCTCAGACCGATATCCCTGATCGGCGCTGCCCTGCGGCTAAGCGCGTCGGCCACCATATTGGCCTTCCCCGGGTGGTAGAGGATCTCACAGTCATAATCCTTTACCACATCAAGCCACCGACGCTGCCTCATATTCAGATTTGGCTGGTCCATGAGATACCTCAGGCTCTTGTGGTCCGTGTAAATCGTACAACGAACCCTATAGAGGTAATGACGCCAAATCTTGAGGGCAAACACTGTTGGATTAATGTCTAAGTCCATAACTATAATTGGTAAGACTTGACCCGACCCGTCATGGTCCATTTGGGTTGCATGGCATCATGCATTTGGATAGACTATAATGAGAGAAATAACACTTAAGGTTGGTTAATATATTATAAGTTCTAATATATTAATAAGGTTATTTAATTAGTATTGATCAAGAATTAATTTGGAATTAATTAAGTGATCAAAAGGAGACTAATTAAATATATGGGTTGATTGTGTAAATCATTCATTCTTATATATGTGGGCTTGTGATCCAAGATTCCTTATGTTGGACTAAGTCCATGGGGTGACCCGTGGATACTTCATGGAGGTTAAAATCCATGGAGCATAAGGAATGGGCAAAGTTATGAGTTACATGGTGTAACCCTAATAGCCACCATATAAAAGAATCCCATGGCTCAAGAAATCGTGCACTAATGTGTGAGTGTGAGGGCTAGACGATTTCAAGGAGTGTTCAAGTTTCTCTCAAGTTATTCCAAGTGTATTTGGTGTTGTGTGAACCATTTAAGGTGTCACACTTGGGGCACTAGGCACTCAAGCTTCATGAAGACATTCTACATCAAAGAGGTATGTATTCTATCTTGTTATATTTATTATTTTGTATGCTAGATTAGGATAATACCTTGGATGTTCATAATTGTATGTATAATAGAGAAAACATAGATCCAAGGTATTTAGGGTTGCATGTACACTTATGAGTGTTAGAATGCTCATAACCCAACAATGGTATCAGAGCATAGGCTTGTTTTCTTGTTATACTTGCAAAAGTAGCTGAAAAATCGAGTTGGATGCATATATTCGATTGTTTTGGCTGGAATTGGACTAGGAACATTACCCTAAGATGTTTTTGGACTTATAAACTTGTTTTTAATGTGGTAATGTTCATGCTAATCCAATTTCTAAGATAATTGTCATAATTTCAAGATTTGTATTAGTTTGTATGTTCATGCTAATTTCTTGAAGATTGATTATTTGAATTATCTTGTTCTTATGAGGTTCTTAGATTAATAGAAAAGTTGTGTGAAATAGTTGTTTTCAATCCATTTTAATCTAAGAGTTGATTCCAAAGTGTGTTTTTGTAACTTGTCCTCAAGTTATATGAAAAGTCACATTTAAGAATCATAAAACTCATAAAAGTTGGCAAAGGTTACAAAATGAAGAGTCTAGTTCTAATTAAATGGTTTTATGACTCCATAACTTGTCCTCAAGTTATGGAGGTTCAAGAGTCTCTTCATTAAATTAAAAAAAAAAGTGTAACCTTAATTAGTTCCATAAGTTACAATAAAAAAAGTTATTTTTTTTATTAATTAGTTTAAAGTCTTCCATAACTTGTCCTCAAGTTATGGAACTTGAAGAGTTTTTTTTTCTTTTTTAATTAAAACTACTTTAAACTCATAAGTTATGGAATTAATTAGTTTTGAATAGTTTCAAAACTTGCCCTCAAGTTTTGGAATTTGAAAAGTTTTCACTTATGAATACTTTAATTCCAAGTTAGCCCTTAGAATTTTAAAAGTTAAAATTCAACCCTTATACTTTATAATATTATAAGTTAATAATATTTATATATATGTATAAGAGTAAAGTCAGTCTTACCGTTAGTAGGCCTCATTCACGAAGCCGGTCTATAAGGGGGGTATAAGGTTACTGCCTATAAACTGGCAGTTTAATGGGTGTCCACTCTCACCCACCGCTTCCTTGACTGGTGGAGGGGCGTTAGCCGAACGGGTAGGACAAGGACTATAATTCTCCTTTCATTAAAAGTATTAATGATAAATACTAAGTAACTAAACTCTTATTAATACCCAATCTTAGTTACTTAGGAAAATGTGAATTTGGTGCTAACCCATGAAATTACACTTTGCACTTTGCTTAAGTCATTAGTGGAGCGTGTGTGGTTAACCGGCACACTAACCTGGACTTAACAAGGTAGGCAAAGGGTAACTTAATATTTATCATAGTATCGGTGGAGCGTGTGTGGTTAACCGGCACACTGATTAAGGGGTAAATATTAAGGGTACCAAGTATATTTGCATGGTTATTCACACCTTGTTTTGTGATCCTCGGCATCCCAGTCACAAAACCTGAAGGGCACACTCGAGATTGAAACATGCCTTTGAACAGTTCAATGAATCTCAAAGATCTAGGACTTTCAAATCCAATTAAAACCTAATAAATTATTTCGTTTTTCATGGTGGAAATTGGTGAATCGTCATTCACCTACCTTCAAATATTTTATAGCTTGGATTACGGCATCCCTCTTCTAAGTTATAAAATAGTTTGTTGGGTCCTAGCCTTAATATTTCATATTGGGTGTCATATTAAGGACTTTAAATCAACTATCTTGAATATCTCCCAAAAAAGATGTCTGGTCTAGACATTTATGATCTTCCCAAATCTCTTGAAACAAGCTTTCCTAAATGAAGATGATGTCCCATGGATATCATACTTCTTTCACCTCCTCCAATTATTCTCCCTAACCCACAAGTTCCTAAAAAGTTTAAGGTCACTCAAGCCCTATTGGCAAGGCAAGGTCTAGGTGTGATCACATCTTGGAGATGTAGTCACATATTGACAAGCCGGGAGAGTTGGGTGTCAAACTCTTGAGAAAGTTGGTGGCTCAACTACTTTCTAAGTCACATAGTGAGTTCTTTTGGGAATCCTATGAAACAGACTAAGACAAGACCCTTAATGATCTTATCTATTTGCTAAGATCAACTTCCTAAAACGTTATGGACATTGACAATGATGACATTGGATATCCAGTAAAGCTCTCTCTTCACAATGGAAAGGGATCGGCCATAGTCAACTCGGTTGACCCAATGGTAAAGAGAGAGGTGAAGTCTGAGATAGTCCCATTATCAAGGGTCCATAGGTAACTATTGCCAAAGGAAGGGGCATTGGTTACGAAGCTGCCAAATTTACCTAAGGATGTTAAAGTCAATAAGTTTGGCTCTACTTCAAGTAAAGTCCATTGTCTAACTCTATTAAGTACATGCTGATTCTGATCGCGAAGATGGATTTCAATCGCATGGTTCGGTGATCAGAATTTTGGGCTATTACTTAAGAGTTATGATATTTATATTGCTTAGGAATAGATAACAACAAGGTTTTCATATGGATTGTAAGGATAAGTTTTTCCGCAAAGTTTTAAAATAAAAGAAAAAGGTTTTGATTTTATTTATTTTAAGTATCCTTACAATGGCATTTGTGGAAAATTGTTGCTTATATGATTCCACTGACAGCAATATTGGAAAATGGATTTGATTCTTTCATTTGTGGTAGTGTCTAAATTTACCAAATCAGGAAAGTTCCTCATCACCCAAGTTTCAATTGGACCGAAACTTGGAATCATGCAAGTTGAATAGTATGATGAATGAGAACTTTCAAGCATTGGAAAATCAAGACTAATTACTTGTTCACATGGATGTGTGAGTCAAGTGAAGGACTAAAGGGATCGAGTACACATTCTTGTGCACTGGTCATGTCCACCACAAAGCTCGTTAAGACTATTTGATTTACTAAAGTTTAGTAAATATGGTTATACTTACAAGTTTAAGTATAATTCTGAAACATTGGAAAAGTCTCAATGTATGGCAGAACGAATGGGAAGAATCAAATTAGGCAGAAAGATAAAAGTTTCTCAAATCTGAAAAGATGGGAGAGTACTTTAGTATCATGTTTGTGATCATCTTAATGATTTAGAAATCATATCACAATTAGTCCTCTAAAGGTCATCTTAGTGCATTCTTATGACTAAGAAGAGGAGTCATGAATTGTTGAAATGGTTAGATCAGGAAGATGAGTCATACTTCGTTCCAAAACAATTCTTATAGTCATACTCCAAGATTGTAACTTGAGTGACATATCTTAAAGAAAGGTTTAAAACACTTGTCAAATGTAAGAGTAAAAGTGTCCTACTCTTGTACATTTGATATTGGTAAGTTGTGATGTTTTGGATAAAACAAAGACCAACTAAGGCCAATTGTGTGAAGTGTTTGTCTTGATAAAGAATCCGCACTATCTCTTGAATATTTGGCAAGATAGTCTTATATTTCAAGAGGATAGTGGGAGTCTTAAAGATCCTAAAAAGAATTTCAAGAACTAATCAAGAATAAAACCTGAGGTTCTTCACTAGCACACGACTTGAGGTTCATAACCTATCGTGTTGACATATTCTGTGCATAGGAGTTCTAAAAGTTCTCAATTAGTTGCATAACAAGTTGGAAGCAATGGCAGGCCCTGTACTGCCAGGTGGCAAGAAGTTAAGATTGCATACGTTTAATCAATATGAGTTTGGATTTGTCACTAACCTTGTCTTGTGATTATGGTTTTGACAAATTCACATGGATAAGAACACATACACTATTAAATCTAAGTGTCATAAGGTTTCTCTCCGATTCATGAAAATTATGGTGAGGAAACACTTTCACTAAGTAGATTTTAGCTAGATAGCAATTGTGATATTTGCATTCTCAAAGTCGTTAGTGGAGCGTGTGTGGTTTACCGGCACACTAACATGGACTTGTGAGAAGTGGCAAAGGTCTAAACAATTGAGACTATGATTACGGCATCCCTTTTCATAGTTCTAAAATTGTTTAGACACACATGTGAGCTATCTAAGAGAGGTGTATGATTTTGATAAAGTTTTATAAAAACAATCTAGTATCAGAAATCTGAACTTTGGTAAGAAAGTCAGCTGATTTCTGAGTACATGTCAAAGCTAGAGGGAGCATAAGTGTTATGCTAATAATCATCATGTTAGTGGGAGCATGATAATTATGACAAAGGTTGCAAGTTAGCAATGTTAATTATAGAAAACAAAAGTTTCAATTCGTGAGGTTGCAGGGGTTGAAAAAGTTGTTTTGCTATAATTAAGGGAGAGGAAATTATACTTCATTTCAAATCTAAAAGCTTAGATTGAGATTTTAATCGTATTTAATCAAGGATATATATATGAATTTCATGTTGGAATGGCTCAACATAAGGAAATTCTATATATGGGTCCATTATTTGTGTTCTAAAATTCGATTATGATTACGGCATCCCTTTTCATAATCTGAATTTTGAGAACTTGGCAAATTGAAATGGAAATATTATAGCAAAAGACTGGTTTAGTCTTTATGTGAGACATCATGAATCGTGTCCCATATGCTTCGGATATAGGATCGATTACATGTGCTATATTCATCCTTTCTAAAATTTTCCAAATGCCTGGGGCATTATGAAGAGAAAAGGTCTAGAATTGGATATGACTAAAATGATTAAGCAATTGTCGAGGACAATCTAAGGTTTACCAAAGATTGGTTGCTCAAGGACAGTTGGAAGTATAATGTTAATTCTGGAAGGACCATATTGACATAATCTATAAGGAGGCAACTCTTGTTCAGAAGTGATAGTCAAAATGGAATATGGAAATGTTTCAAAGTTAGAAATTATTCAATCTGTGTAAGATTAGGAAACTTAATGAAAGAAGGATGTTTCCAAGGAGCTGATCTCCTTTGGAATGCTCTGTAATGATTGTTGTCAAGTCTTTCTGACTTTGTGCATAATCATTAAGAGGATCAATGCATATAAGTTTAGAATCTAACAGATTTCAGTAAATGGCATGAATTTGGAATTCTTGCATTTGTAGTAAGGATTTGGGACTGTGAAAAGAGGATCATTGGAGTGATGTTCAATTGATCTATTTTACAAAGTAAAGATCATAGACAAACATAGTATGCATACTTGGTGTATGGCATGACTAGTGTTTAGAAAACATAGTGTACATGCTTGGAGCATGGGACAACTATTGTTTTAAATTCAAGTATAAAGTTGATAAAACCGAAACAATGAATAATGAGTAATCAGTATGGTGATAAATAAAAGTGTTTATTTATATTCATAGGGTTTGATACCATATTTGATTCATTTATTCTTGTGTTTCACTTTGCATGTTTTGACTTCCAGAATAACTAAGTCGCTCTTCCTGAATGATTAAGTTATTCAAACCATCCACAGTCGGTCATATGTTGGAAGTAGATATGAATCAAGACTGTCATGGGTTGGTTTGTAGAGGTCCAAGTTGGTGGACAAAGTGGTGCTACAACACTCATGAGTGCTCATAAGTTCTGAGTATTGGATTCAACCCGCGCTCATTTGAATCACTTCATGGATTTTATCACGAGTGATCATGAGACGATAATATCTTATATTCTTCAAACCTAGAGATATGAGTTGTTACTATGAGTTGGTTATACATTGATTGCACGAAAACGCATTGGTAACTCGATGTTATAAAACGTGCCTTTGTGTATGATTCAACAAGTAGTAGAACAAGCCATATGAGTCGAAGTTTATCCATTCCTTTTACCTTCGGGATAAAAGCGATATCTGTGGGCCCCTCGATGATTTAAAGATGATACATGTTAGTGCTTGGCCAAGCCAAGACTGATTTGATTTGTTCAATCAGTCAGTCATCATGAATCGGAAATCGGGAAACAACAAATGGATAGAGAGAATGATTGATAATCCATGTCTCAGTCCATATGATATCTAGAATGGAGGAATATATGATCCCTTATCTAATGGACAAGTCATTGACAAAGGTCAGAGTTCATCGACAAGGTCAGATTTCGACAGAAGCTTTTGAGAGCTACGATTGCTGATCGGTTCCTGAAGTCATACGCAATAATAGTTTTAGACTTATCCAAGTGGGAGACTGTTGGATTAATGTCTAAGTCCATAACTATAATTGGTAAGACTTGACCCGACCCGGCATGGTCCATTTGGGTTGCATGGCATCATGCATTTGGATAGACTATAATGAGAGAAATAACACTTAAGGTTGGTTAATATATTATAAGTTCTAATATATTAATAAGGTTATTTAATTAGTATTGATCAAGAATTAATTTGGAATTAATTAAGTGATCAAAAGGAGACTAATTAAATATATGGGTTGATTGTGTAAATCATTCATTCTTATATATGTGGGCTTGTGATCCAAGATTCCTTATGTTGGACTAAGTCCATGGGGTGACCCATGGATACTCCATGGAGGTTAAAATCCATGGAGAATAAGGAATGGGTAAAGTTATGAGTTACATGGTGTAACCCTAATAGCCACCATATAAAAGAATCCCATGGCTCAAGAAATCGTGCACTAATGTGTGAGTGTGAGGGCTAGACGATTTCAAGGAGTGTTCAAGTTTCTCTCAAGTTATTCCAAGTGTATTTGGTGTTGTGTGAACCATTTAAGGTGTCACACTTGGGGCACTAGGCACTCAAGCTTAAGATATTCTACATCAAAGAGGTATGTATTCTATCTTGTTATATTTATTATTTTGTATGCTAGATTAGGATAATACCTTGGATGTTCATAATTGTATGTATAATAGAGAAAACATAGATCCAAGGTATTTAGGGTTGCATGTACACTTAGGAGTGTTAGAATGCTCATAACCCAACAAACACAACAGCCCCCAGCTCCAAATCATGCGTCGGGTAGTTCGCCTCGTGAGGCTTCAGCTGCCTCGAAGCGTAAGCAATGACATGCCCTCTCTGCATCAATATTGCGCCCAAACCCGAGATGGACGCATCACAGTACACGACGAGATCCTCCATGCCCTCTGGCAGGGCTAAGATTGGCGCCTCGCACAATCTCTGCCTCAATGTCTCGAATGCAGCCTGCTGCTCAGGCCCCCAACGAAAGACCACGGCCTTCCTCGTCAACCTGGTCAGGGGCACGACTATCTTGGAGAAGTCCTGAATGAATCTCCGATAGTAGCCTGCCAATCCCAGAAAGCTCCAAATCTCAGATGGAGACCTCGGCACCTCCCATCTCATCACGGCCTCCACTTTGGCCGGATCTACCGAAATCCCGTTCTGGTTGACAAGGTGCCCAAGAAACTGCACCTCGCGCAACCAGAACTCACACTTGGAGAACTTAGCATACAAGTTCTCCCTTCTCAAAGTCTCCAAAACCTCTTGCAGATGCTCCTCATGCTGCTCTCGCGTCTTGGAGTAAACCAAGATATCATCGATAAACACTATCACAGACCTGTCTACACACGCGGTTCATGAGGTCCATGAACGCGGCAGGAGCATTGGTGAGCCCGAAAGGCATCACCACAAACTCATAGTGGCCATAGCGCGTCCGAAACGCAGTCTTCTGCACATCCTCCTCTCTGACCCTCATCTGGTGATACCCTGAACGCAGATCAATCTTGGAGAACCAAGACGCTCCCTGTAGCTGGTCAAAGAGGTCATCAATCCTCGGGAGTGGGTAACGGTTCTTCACCGTTACCTTATTCAGCTCCCGATAATCTATACACATCCGATGCGACCCGTCCTTCTTCTTCACAAATAGAATCGGGGCTCCCCAGGGTGAACTACTCGGTCTAATGAATCCCTTGTCTAACAGCTCCTGCAGCTGTGTAGACAACTCCTGCATCTCAGGAGGAGCCAACCGATACGGTGCCTTGGCTATCGGAGCCGCACCAGGTACTAGGTCGATCCTGAACTCCACCTGTCGCTCCGGAGGTATTCCAGGCAACTCCTCGGGGAATACGTCCGCAAACTCTCGTACTACGGGCACATCGCCCACCGTCGCCCAACCCGCCTCCCGGGTATCCATAACATAGGCGACATAACTTGCGCAACCCTGCTAGAGGTAGCGCCTAGCCCTCGCTGCCGAACATAAAGCTGGTCCTCGCTGTGGCCCTTCGCCCTGAACCACCAGCTTTCCCCCACTAGGGGTCCTAATCCGTACTGACTGTTGCGCGGGGTCAATCACTGCCCCATTGGGGCTCAGCCAATCCATACCAATAATAACCTTGTTCCCCCGCAAAGGTATGGGAACCAAGTCCACCAGGTAACGTTCCTCGAACAGCCTCAAAACACAATCCCGGTAGACCTCTGACGCTCGTACCGACCGATCGTCCGCAATCTCGACCTCTAGAGGGCAATCCAACATGCCCGAAGACTTAGGAAACTTCTTGCTAAGCGCAAGAGAGACAAACGATCGGGTAGCACCCGAATCAAACAATACCTGAACTGGAATACCGTTCACATGGAACGATCCTAACCAGAGCGCATACATAACATATCAATATCACAGCAGCATATCATAAAAGCATAAACAAGAAGTCATACCCGTCACCACATCAGGTGCAGCGCGTGCCTCCTCGGCTGTCAGCTGAAACGCTCGACTCCGAACCACTGGAGCCTCCAACTTGGCCTTCCGGCCATCCACAACTCGTGTTGTCGCTGGACTCGGCGCCACTGTCGGCGCCGCTGCTGCTGTCAATCTAGGGCAATTGGCCTTTTTATGGCCCTTCTGATTGCAATGAAAGCAAATCAGGTCTGATATCTGAATCGCAGGAGTAGGGGCAGTGCAATCTCTGCCAAAATGCCCAACCTTGCCACACTTATGGCAGCCTGAACCCGGCCCAGTGCGACAAACTCCCTCGTGTGACCGACCGCATTTCCCACAGCGGTCCCGCCCTGACTGGCCTTTCGGCCTACCATCGGATCCCTTGGGCTTCTTCCCCGAAGCCCCCGTCGTCAGCCCATCCGCTTCCTTCCTCTTCCGGATGTGCTCCAGATCAATCTCCCTCTCCCTAGCCCTGGCAATCATGGAATCCAGGGTAGGGCAAGCTGAGAAACTGACATGCTCCCGGATGTCAGCTCGTAGCATGTCATGGTAGCGGGTCCTCCTCATGTCCTCATCACCCGCATACTGGGGCACCAGCAATGCCCTCTCCCGGAACTTGGCGGTGATCTCCGCCACAGTCTCCGTAGTCTGTCTCATGTCCAAGAAATCCCTTGCCAGCTGCTGAAGCTCCACAGCTGGCACAAACTCCGCCCTGAATCTGGTCACAAAGTCTGACCAGGTCATAGCCTCAATAGCCGAGGCTCCTAATGAGTCACCAACAGACTCCCACCAATCTCTAGCTCTGTCTCTCAAACACCGTGCTGCATATCTCACCTTCGACCCCTCGGGGCAGAAGCTGGTCAGCTGCGCAGACTCGATGTCTGCGATCCATCTCCTAGCAGCAATGGGGTCTTTCACCCCGTGGAAATCTGGCGCACCACTCCCACGGAAGTCCTTAAAGGACAGTGTGCGCGTACTCGTCTGGCTAGACGCCATATCACTCCTGAATGCCCGGAGGCGATCCTCCATCAGCTCAACAATCCCTTCCTTGATCGACCCGAAAATGACCGGTGTCGACTCAAGAATGCCTATCGTGATCTCAGGCGCGATGAACTCGCGCATCCCGTCATCAACCTGCTCAGATCCTGCACCCGAGCCTGATCCTGATCCTGATCCGGAACCTCGTGCTCCATGACGTGTGGTCACCATGCTGAAAATACACGCATAATGTTAGGATCATACATACTCTCGAGAGGTCTAACACACTCTCCAGGGTTCCCAGTTCTGTCTCAACCTTCCATGATTCGAGTACGGATCCTCTGCTTCCAGTAGTACGGGACCATACTACCTTCCACATCTGTCCGTGCTTTCCTCAAGGACTGCTTCGACTTCACCAAGTCCCTTTCACTGATACCCCTTTCCACTGACCTCATCCTAGGTTTTCCTAGGGCACTCTCCGACCTACCCTCTGCCATCAGCTGCACTAGGAGTCCCCACCACTTCCCCCTAACTAACTTGCGGATACTGTTACATATCCGTTCCTTAGCTAGTTGAAGGTGGCCAGAACCCCCATAGCACAAAGCAGGCAGCATTCGAGCATTGGGTAACCAAATCAGGCATAACCTACACAGGCCATCCTACTGCTGACTAAACATTCCTAGCATACAGCTCATACAACAGGCATATAAGGCATCCTCTTATATCCCTAGCCCTAACTAGCATGCAATTCTTAGAATCATATATCAGGCACACAAGGCATCCTCCTAGATCCTTAGTCCTATTCTAGCATGTAGTTTTCTGAATCAAAACCATATAGCATAACATATCAAGTATGGGTATCTTGGGGAATACTTACTTGAGCCCGGCCGGTCGCATGCATCACACACTTCGTCTTTCTTAAAATCCTTCCATTTAGATTTTAGAAAACCATTTTTCCTTGTAAAAACCTTTTAGCCCCTCAGTTTGAGTCCAGACACCCCCGAGGGTGTGTCCGAATCCCTCAAACCAGGGCTCTGATACCAACTTGTAACGACCCAATTTTCAAGTCCAAAAATTTCTTTTTTAATTAACTGACTCATAAAAACATTCATAAGAAAATATTGTGAAAACACGTCATCTCATAGAACAAAGCATCATGTCTGAAAACCCAAGTCATAAAATATTACATATCAGAGTACAATCCCAGATAACTCCATGCGGAAATCATGTGTGTGTGTGCAATGCGATGTTACGCCGCCGACTCCTTCCCCTTAGATGAAGAGGTACCTGAAACCAAAACCGAAACCGTAAGCACAAAGCTTAGTGAGTTCTCCCATCATACCACATACCATACAATATCCTCGGTATCTTTCAATCGGTAATCATCGTCGGTATCTTTCAACCGGTAATCCTCATCGGTATCTTTGAACCGGTAGTCATCGCATACCATACAATATCATCGGTATCTTTCAACCGGTAATCATCGTCGGTATCTTTCAACCGGTAATCATCATCGGTATCTTTCAACCGGTAACTGTCATCGGTATCTTTCAACCGGTATCTGGGGACTATTCCACCCCCTACCACTAGCATACAACAACATGATATAAACATACAGTCATGCATATCCGGGTACTGACCTACCCTTCGGTCCTAAGGACCGCTATCAGGGAAACCAATCCCTATCATACACGTAACATATCATACTAATAAAACTCATGACCAAAGCATGTAACCAAACCAAGATAATTATCATAAAGACAATCATCTTCTAAATACTCCTCTTTGGTGGGCCGACATTGTGGCCTTAGACCCACCCCTACTGGAAGGTAACTCACCTCGTACGAGTAGCTGCTGATACTCCGGGCGGGAAACCTCTGTCTGCTGCTGCTCCGGAAATCCTCCGGCTACAATGCCCACAAAACACTCAGTGAGAAACTGATATCTACTCTTAGGGTAAAATGACCATTTTACCCCCAACCAAGTCCAAGACAAAGTCAACTTCCAGTTGACCCGACTCGCCGAGTTGGTCCGTCAACTCGTCGAGTCCCTTCCCTTTACTCTTCCTTATCCATGACTCGACTCGTCGAGTTTGGCAACGACTCGACGAGTTCCCCTTCCTTACGAACATCAATGAACCTTCATCCGACTCGCCGAGTCGGATGAACACTCGCCGAGTTCACCTTCAACTGATGAACAAGTCCTTACCTTGACTCGCCGAGTTGTATGAACAACTCGTCGAGTTCATCTTCAAACCTAAGGAGATTGCCTTGGACTCGCCGAGTCTGTTCTAGCACTCGTCGAGTCCCATGAACTCCAGGTCTAAAATTAAGTCCAATGCGTTGGGTCACTCTTTCTGTCCTGCTACAACCCTTCTAACACGCAACTGAGTCCTTTTTGATCCTCAACAGATATGGGACTCAAAGCCTTGGACTCATCGAGTCCCAAGAACGGACTCGCCGAGTCGATAACATCCACACCCTAAATCCTCGATTTCTGATGTACAACACTTGACCAAAAGATAGATCTAAGCTCCTTCAATCGTTCTAGCACGTAAAGTTACAAACTTTACGTGCATGCATGGGACTTTGAGCTCAAAAGGACATAAAATAAGCTCTAGTGTTGCATGGGGCCTTCCTTGGGTGCAAAAGCAACCCAGATCTACCTTGTGACCCCTATAAAGACCTGATTCCAAAGCCTCAACCCCCAACCATGTTTGCAATCATGGTTGGTTACAAAAAATGGCTTATAAAAGCCCTAAATCTCCCCAAAAAGGAATCTATCAAATGAAAGAGCAAGGTACAGACTTTATACCTCTCAAAGACTGCAAATGATGAACCAAACTCGAATCCTTCAGTCTCCTCTTGATCCTTCTATGCTCTTCCTTCTTCCTTGAGGTCAAAACCCACAAAAATCACTCAAAAGCCTTAGATCTTGCACCAAAACACTTAGGGTTTGCTATGGAGGGTTTCTGGGAGCATAAAGGGGCGATGGAGGCTGCATAAGGTTGTTTAAATAGGTTACAAACCCTCATATTAGGGTTTTGTCCAGTCAGAGCCTACCCGTCGAGTCCGGGACCCGACTCGACGAGTCCATCACTTAAATCCCGCGCCTCATCCCGCTTCTACTCGGCGAGTCGGTCCTTCAACTCGTCGAGTCCAAGGCCAAAAATGCAAAATATTTAAATAAAAATACATACCAAGAACCAGATGCTACACTGTGTGTTCAATTGTCTATGATTTTAAGGTGTAATTTGTCTAAACCAAATTACCTAAAGAGATTTGTCTTCCTGTCAGTCTATCGAGATTTGCTATTTAGTTATTCGTTTGAGATTTAATAACACATTTCTTTATTCCTTTCGTGTGCGTTGTAACCTATAATCAAATATTTTAAATTAATTCACTACCGTTCCCCTTGTGTTCGACACCCTTGCTTATCAAAGCTATACTATACTAGATCGGGTTCACTGCCTGTAAGGTGTGGTTTAGATGCGATAAATTAGGAATTATAAATAAAAAACTAGTGCATTAAATATTCACATCAGAGTCTTACTCAGTTTGGTATTGCTCTGGATAGGCAATTCTCCTTTCTTGGAATTCTCGATGTTGAAACGTTTCAACACCTTGTCCAAGTAGGTATTTTGACTAAGTCCTATTAGTCTTTTACTCCTATTTCTCAATATCCTTATCCCTATAATGTAAGCAGCTTCCCCGAGGTCCTTCATAGCGAAACACTTCCCAAGCCAGGACTTAACCTCCTGTAAGGTTGGGAAGTCGTTTCCTATGAGTAGTATGTCGTCTACATACAATACCAGAAAGCTAACTACACTTCCACTAGCCTTGACATATACACATGACTCATCCTCGCTTCTTGAAAATCCGAACTCTTTGACTTTCTCATCGGAAAAAGATTCCATATGCGAGATGCTTGCTTTAATCCATAAGTGGATTTCTCAAGCTTACACACCTATTAGGGTACTTCGCATCTAGAAAACCCTCTGGCTGACTCATGTAAACATCTTCAGCCAACTTCCCATTAAGGAAAGCAGTTTTGACATTCATCTACCATATTTCATAATCATGAAACGCAACTATGGCTAGCATAACCCTTATAGATTTAATCTTCGCTACTGATGAGAAGGTCTCGTCATAGTCAACTCCAGGAGTTTGAGTAAAGCCCTTCGCAACCAATCGCGCCTTATATGTGTGTACATTCCCATCCATGTCGGTCTTCTTCTTCAAGATCCACTTGCACCCGACCGTCTTACGACCTGGTACATTTTCAACCAAGTTCCAAACTTGATTGTCATACATGGAATGAATCTCGCTGTCCATCGCCTCTTTCCACTTAGCAGACTCAGGGCCCGCCACGGCTTCATTATAGTTAGATGTCTCATCGAAATTTACCAGTGTACTATCACTGATAAACGTATCACCTTCCGTAGTAACATGAAAATCATAAAACTCCGGTGCCATCCTAACTCAAGAGGAACGTTGAAGAGGTAATGACTCGTCAACTGGTTCAACAGGAGTTTCCTCCTCAGGTTGAGTGCTACTGTTTGAGGTTCCTTCATCACTTAACTCTTGATGCTCTTCAAGGTCAATTTTCCTCCCACTGTCCTTTTGACATATGAGTTCTCTTTCGCGGAAAACCCCTCTCCCCGCAACGAAGACAACATTATAACTCGGTCTATAGAAGAGATATCCAAAGGATTTCTATGGGTAGCCGATGAAAATACAACGCTCACTACGAGGTTCGAGCTTGTCGTGAGTCTCTCGTCTTACGAAAGCCTCGAAACCCCAGATCTTGATATGTGCCAACGAGGGAACCTTCCCTCTCCACATTTCGTGAGGTCTTTTGGCAACCTTCTTAGTTGGGACAAGATTAAGAATATGGGCAGCAGTCTCTAAGGCATACCCCCAGAATGAGATAGGTAACGAAGCTCGACTCATCATGGAACGAACCATGTCCAACAAGGTTCGGTTGCGCCTCTCAGCCACACCATTAAGCTGCAGTGTCCTAGGTGGCCTCAATTGTGAAACAATTCCATATTCCTTAAGATAGTCGTGGAACTCAATACTAAGATACTCACCACCTCGATCGGATCAGAGCATCTTTATCTTCCTGCCCAATTGATTCTCCACTTCTTGCATAAACTCTTTGAACTTTTCAAAGGTTTCTGACTTATGTTTGATTAAGTAGATATACCCATATCTGTTATAATCATCGGTAAAAGTCACATAGAAGCGGTTAGCATCCCTTGTGGCAGATATGAAGGGCCCACATACATTGGTGTGTATGAGATCCAACAAACCCTCACCTCTTTCACAAGTACCAGTGAAAGGTGACTTGGTCATCTTTCCAAGCAAACAAGATCCGCATGTGTCATCCGACTCTAAGTCAAATGACTCCAACACTCCATCCTTTTGGAGTTGGCCTATTCGCTTCTTGTTGACATGTCCATGACGACAATGCCACAAGCATGCCTTGTCCAAACCATTGGACGAATCAATATGCAATACATTATTTCCTAAGTTGTCTACAACCATCACAGTTTCATATATACCATTACAACGCAATGCTTCAACATAAAATATTCCATTATAAAAAGCATTAATATAACCAATTTCATTCTTAAATGAAAATCTAAAACCTTGTTAATACAAACCATGAAAAGAAATAATGTTTCTCGCCATATCTGACGAGTAGCAACAATTATTCAAATCTAATTCTGATCCACTACTAAGGAATAAAGAATAAACTCTAATCTTGGTGACAGGCGGCGCTTTCCTATTCCCCATGATCAGGTTCATCTTCCCGTGCTCCACATCCCTACTTTTTTTAGACCCTACAAATCAGGACAAATGTGAAAACCACATCCTGTATCAAGGACCCAAGAACTAGCATGCGATGAGTTATTAGATAGAATAGTATAAATACCTGCGAAGGTGGGCTTTATCTTCCCATTCTTAATGTCCAACAAGTATTTTAGGCAACTTCGTTTCCAGTGCCCTTTTTCATGACAGTAGAAGAACTCTGCTTCTTTTGGATTGGAAGAGGGAGAAGCAGAACTACCTTTGTACCCACTAGAAGTGGATCCATCACGAGACTTTCCCTTGTGATTCTTTGAAGGAGCTTTCCTTTTCTTCCCTTTACAATGTCCAATTACCAGGACTGGGGCAGCAATAGTAGGAGTGGGTACAACAGACTTGCCTTTTAAACTACTTTCAGCAGTTGTCAGAAGGCCTTGAAGCTTGCTTATAGTGACCTCCTCCTTGTTCATATGATAAGTCATACGTAACTGATCATAACAAGAAGGTAAGGAGTGTAGGATAATGTCGATAGCCAACTCTTCATCAATATTGACATTCAACTTCAGCAAGCGGTCCACATATTTTTGCATCTTCTACAAGTGGGCCGTGATGGCCTCTCCATCCTTCATTTTTGTTGTTATCATGGAGCAGATGATTTCATACCTTTCCTGTCGAGCACTTTGATGGTACCTTTCCATCAAGTCTTGGTGCATCTCGAAAGGATAGTAGTCCTCATAGGACTTTTGGAGTTTAGCTGTCATAGTAGCAAGCATGACGCACGACACCTTTGTCGTGTCCTTCTCATGAGCCTTATATTCAACAATTTCTTCAGGAGTAGCAGTCGCTTCATCAACCTCCTTTATCTCTTTATCGAGGACATATTCCTTATCCTTGTAATGAGTGACCATCCGAATGTTTCGAATCCAGTCATTGAAATTCGACCCATCGAAAATCACCCTCCCACATAAGTTCATGAGGGAGAAAGAGCCGGAAGGGTTGGAGCCAGCAGCGTTTGGCAAAGACATCTGAAAAGAAAGACAAAGTTTAGATTAGATAAGAATCCTTAATATAACACCCAAATGAAATATTAAGTCTAGGACCCAACACAATATTTCACAATTCGGAAGAGGGATGCCGTAATCCAATTGCAAAATAGTTGACGGTAGGTAAATGATGATTTACCAATTTCACCATGAAAAACAAAATTAAGTTTTAAATGAATTTAAATTCCTAGATTCTTTTGAGATTCATGGAACTTTTCAATGGCATGTTTAAATCTTGATTATGCCCTTCAAATTTGTGACTAGGATACCGAGGATCACAAACAAGGTGTGAATAACCATGCAAATATGCATGGTACTCTCGATGTCACTTATCACCTAATCAATGTGCCGGTTATTCATACACGCTCCATTGATCTCTGATAATCATCAAGCTACCCTTTTCCACCTTGCTAGTCCAAGTTAGTGTGTCGGTTAACCACACACGCTCCACTAACGACTTGGCAAGGTGCAAAGTGCAATTTCATGGAATATCACCAATTTCACATTTTTCCTAAAGTAACTAAGATTGGGAATTTATAAAAACATTTAGTTACTTTTATAATTATCATTATACTTTTTAACGAGAATTAATGTCCTATCGTACCCATTCGGCTAACGACCCTCGACCAGTCAAGGAAGCGGTGGGTGAGAGTGGACACCCATTCAATCGCCATTTTATAGGCAATTTCCTTATACCCCCCTTGTAGACCAACTTCGTGAATGAGGCCTACTAACAGTAAGACTGACTGTCTTATACATATATATATATATATATATATATATATATATATATATATATATATATATATATATATATATATTTATATATATATATATATATATATATATATATATATATATATAAGTATTAATCTTTTAATATTATAATAGTATAAGGGTTGAATTTTAATCTTTTAAAATTACAGGGTTGAGAATTTAATGTTTCATAAATGAGACTTTTCAAATTCCAAAACTTGAGGGCAAGTTTTGAAACTCTTCAAAAACTCTTGAATTTTATAATTTTAATGTTTCATAAATGAGACCTTTTAAATTCCAAAACTTGAGGGCAAGTTTTGTAACTCTTCAAGACCTTTTGAATTCCAAAACTTGATGGCAAGTTTTGTAACTCTTCAAAGCCATTTAGATCAAATTTTAAACAAGTAAAATAATCACATATTTTCATCATTTACCAATTTGATCTAATTCCACTCACATAGCAAGACAGCTCAAATCAAATAATACAAATAATCAACTTATTATCTTAAAATTTGATAATTGTCTTTTAATTGGATGAGGATAATCATCACCATAAAAAAAATGAATTTTATGATACAAAACAGTTTGTGGTAATGATCATTATCCAATTCTGGCAAAAAAAAACTCAAAAAACTGCAAACAGGGGACCCTACTCGTCGAGTTCATGGCATGGACTCGATGAGTTCATCACATATGATCCAACTCGTCGAGTTTCCTTATGGGACTCGATGAGTCCAGCAGTCAGTGGCCAAAAATGACATTTTTTCAGCTTTGAAAATCAAACAATGCATCAATATAACAGAAAACACCCTAGGCTCTAATACCACTGATGGGTTTTGAGCACTATAACATCCCTATGGTGCACATACAACCCTAATACTTTGGATCTAAGTTTTCTCTAGTTATACATGCAATTTCATTTTTCCAAAGCATGAAGCCTAACTAGCATACAACTTTGATAATTGAAACATAAAAACAAGTAAGATGATTACCTCTTTGTTGTAGCTTGTAGAACTTGGCCTTACAAGAGCTTAGCACTTCAAATGTGTCACAAACACCAAGAACAATGGAGGACAATGAGAGAGAGCTTGGAGGCACCAAAATCGGCTAGCTTCTTTTTAGAATACTCTTGTTTTCGATTTTAGGGCTTAGGGGTTACATTTATAGTGTAGAATTCCAAGGGTCACTTGTAAACCCTAATTCATTCACTTAGGATTTTAATCCAATAACTCATTTGGACTAACACTTCATGAACTCTCACATAATCTTAACCCATTACTAATCAATCATGGATCATTAGCCCAAACTATATGTATCACTGATTTACATAATCAGTCCCGTTAATTTAATTAGTCTCTTTTGATCACTAAATTAATTCCAAATTAATTCTTGATCAATACCAATATGATTTCTCAATTAATATATTATACTTATAATATATTAATAAATCACAAATAACCTCTTTCTCAAATATCCATCTTATCAAATTGCTCCGGTGAAGGCAACCCAAATGGACCATGCTACTATCAGGTCAAGTACATACCAATTATAGTTATGGGCTTAGACACCTAATCCAACAATAATAACATGGGGAACACCACCCCCACTTCATGTTATAGCATGTAATAACATGAGACACCGTTGCCCACACCCAATAGCCTAAATTGTGGGGGGAAATTATTTTCCAATTAGCACCGTCTCGATTATCATGGAGACTTACATCATGTCCTCAACAAAACCTTAACACAACTTTCCCGCAAATTACACAAAAAGAAAATCAAAAAAAAAAAAAAAAGATTCAACTCTTCCAGTAATTCAAACCACATGATTTTCTTCAAGAAAACTCTTTTTTATGCAATAACTGTCTCATATGTTTGCAGCCTCTATAAGCAATCCTCCCAAGTCAATATTGACCATGCCTGAAATTTCTATAAAATAATTAACATGTATTTGATATCCCACCACAAGCTAAAAGCATCATCACAGATAATTGAAGTCAAAATAATATTCAGATGGAGAATCATGTGCCCATTGCACACTCTCAAATACCCAAATAAGGTTATGATAAAAACAATATTTTTTTAGTTTATAAAAAATAAAAAATTATAGTTTAGCTAAAAGAATGAATTTTGTTTTACAAAGAATTAAATCACTAAAAATTAAATGATTAAAATTGGGTTATATGGCAGTTTTTCATTCTATTCCATGATGGAATGAAAAGAAATCACCCCCTCTAATAAAGATTGAAAAATAACAAAAAGGAAGGAATCACATTTACTCTATAATGGCCGCATTCCATTCTATCAGGCAAAACAAAAATGTTTTTTTCAATAAAATGGAATGACCATTCCATTTTTTTCCAACTCATCATACAAAACACTAACTAAGTATTTAAAATCTTACATGATTAAATGGATTATCTATTCCTCATTGTCTTTTCTGATTCATCAAGTGGCTACTCTGGATATCAAACAAGTCCAAAAAAAGTACATAAAAGACATTATTATTCTAAATTGTTATTGAACAGATAAGGTTTTCTAATATGAAAAAACTGAATTTAGAATGCTATAATTGGCTATTTTTTTAAAGTACAACACCTTAATAAGAAAGAAAATAGAATGTAAAGTAATGGTTAATTTCTGAACAGGGGCAGAATGGTCTATGTGGTGTTTGTTGGTTCAGGTTATAAAAAATTGGATGTGCAATGCATTGTTACCAAAAAATATCTTTTATAAACTTTACTTGTGTCAAACTCAAAGCATTTGTAAACTGTAAGGATACATGGTTAACTGTAACATCTCATTTTCACCCAAAAAAATATTTTTTATATCATTCCTCCTCTGCTATCCTGTTTTCTAATGAAACTAATCCCCATCAAATTTCATCCAAAATCAAGATTAACAAAATTAGAGGACTAGAATTATAGTTACACCAGGTCTTAGATCCATTAACTTCCAAAAAAGGACTAAAATACCCCATAGAATTTTTATCGTACCAGATCTTTAAAACATCAAACCAACTCTTTCTAATCCCCTGCTAACCATAGTCACGATGTTTTATACAGTATTGAATACACCTGTCGCATTTAACAGTAACCCAAAAAAAAACAATAATGCCCTTTGTTTTTATTTTCGCACCAAGTCATTCATCAGTATTGTACTTTGTTCCAGTAAACCTAATCCCCACAAAATTGCACCTAAAAGCACATTATATCATATAGGCTATATCCTAAAAGCACTGCACTACATCCTAAAAGCACATTATATCATATAGGCTATAACTATATTGATTTGGATGATCTAGCATCTACAAATTTCCGATAAGTAAATTACCCTAGAAATAATTCACAATATAAGTAACTTTTAAATTTTATAAGATAGACTTACTTCATCACGAAGGGAAGATGCCTCATGTTGACCTCCCATATCTTTATCCATACATCCAATATCCTTTGCAAACATAAAATTGTAGACTCATAAAGTCACATATTTAATATCTTGTTATAGTTATAATATTACAACATTATAACTATGCATTTGTCACCTATTTTGAAAACTTGTCCTGTTCAACAATGTACTTTTTAAAAAGGTTGAAAGTACAATGTTGTTATAGAAAAAGAAATGGAAGCTAGATGCTATAATACACAAATAAACAAACACGTGTTGCTATTTATTGCATCATTATATTGTAAGTACATAGAATGTATAGTTTTTGCTCTACTTTAATGATGTCCCCATAAGTACATTTGCGGTAAATTCATACTTATTACCCACTTAAACTTCAAAAATTTCTTAACTTCTTGTTGATTTTCTAGCCAACAACATTCTATTTGGTCAAATTTCCCACTCTTGGCATGTCCTTTGCTTTCTTGTGAGTTTTCTGGTAAAGAAATTTCTTGGTTTTTCCTGTAAATTTTCTACAATTAATGGGAATAAACAAATTCATAAGATTCAATTAAACATAAAATGTTTTTACCTTCCAAGGGTCGACCTTATCTATTTTACTTCAGCATCTCCTAAGCAAAAAATAGAAATTCAAACATGCGAAATCAAAGGAAAAATAGTTTCAAATAAAAAATTATATTGATGGTAGATGCTTACTGGTTAAACTCTTGGTCTTCATTTCAATATGAAACAAAATCATAGGTTCCAAAAGAAACATAATCGAGCGCAACGATGAACATTAATGATTTTATACAAGGAAAATAGAAAAACATAATCAGAGTTAGGACAACAGCAACCACCAAAACATATTTTTAGAAACAGTTTAGTTTACAAAGTTTAGAAATAAATACATAGGTACTGTATCCAATTAAAATGATATTTTTCAAGAGAATATGATTTTCATTTATACCAAAACTGGGAATTTTGTTACCCAAATCATAACAGATTGAGCTTTTGTATGTGACCTAAACAGATCACATTCTTAATTGGACACATAACAAGTTTAATGGCTTAAGGAACTATTTAGGTACCTAGAAATAGGAATAATACTTGAGTGGATTTATACAGAATTGCAAATGCATATAGTTTGCTCATCTGTTGCTAAACAAAAGTGATTTTCCATCAGAGCATGTCTAACTAAGTTTGTTTGAAAAATCCAAAAGAAAATGAGTAAAGCTTTATTTGCTTTGCTTATCTAGGATATTGTAGGTGAAGTCAAAATTAGTGGCATTGTTAAGATAATGAACTGGGCCAAAGAGCTGATCACTTTCAGGATGGTAGAATAAAGGGCAACACCAACGTCAGACAATGTCTTCGTAGGGTTACTGATGGGCATTTTACAGCAGCAGTGAAAGTGTTTCCTCGGGTGTTACTTCACATGACAGTGACAATATCAAAGCTTTAGAGGCTAAGAATCCATAAAAGCCACCCCCTTCCATGCCGAGCACCATTTATTATGAGTCTCCCCTTATAGTAGATATTGACAATGTCCTTGGTTGTATTAAATCGTTTCCTAAAGGAACTTCGTGTGGGAGAGACGGCTTGAGAGCTCAACACATTTTGGATGCTCTATGTGGGGAGGGGTCTGCTATAGCAACATACCTCTTACATGCCATCACCACAGTGGTTAATCTGTGGCTAGGAGGAAGATATCCATCATGTCTGGCAGGATTTGTAGCGTCGACACCTCTTACTCCGCTCCTAAAACCTGACAATGGAATATGTCCTATTGTTGTAGTCACTATATGGAGGCGTTTGGTCTCAAAGGTTGCTATGAAAGGAGTTGGTAAGTAAAGGGCACAATACCTTAATGACTTTCAATTTGGAGTAGGTGTGTCGGGTGGCGCTGAAGTTGTACTTCATAGTGTCAATAAGGTGTTGAGTGCACGTCATGATGATGGATCTCTTGCAATGCTTACTATGGATTTCTCGAATGCCTTCAATTTAGTGGATAGATCTGCATTACTTCACGAGGTCAGGATGAGGTGACCTTCCATTTCCTTATGGGTCAAATTCTTATATGGACATGCAGCAAGGTTGTATTTGGGAGATAAGCATATTTGGTCCACTACTGGGGTCCAGCAAGGCGACCCTTTGGGACCACTTCTTTTTGCTCTTGTACTACACCCACTTATGCATCAAGTTAGAGACAATTGAAAGCTTCTTCTTCATGTTTGGTACCTTGATGATGGGACCGTTATTGGAGATTCAGAGGAGGTGGCCAGAGTATTGGACATCATTAGGGTAGCAGGCCCAAGATTGGTGCTTGAGCTGAATATCAAGAAAACTGAGCTATTTTGGCCTTGATGCGATTGTAGGAAGCTTCGTACATGTTTTATTCCTAGCTGAAATTGAGCGACCGTCAGTGGGGATGAAGCTTCTTGGGGGAGTTACTAGTAAAGATGTGAGTTTTATTAGCGGGTTAGCCATGAAGAGGGCTGCCAAGGCTGTTGATTTGATGTGCCTTCTACCACAGTTACATGACCCCCATAATGGAATTCTTTTGCTTCGATCTTGCATGGGTATCGCCAAACGTTTCTTTGGCCTGAGAACATGTCAAGCTGTTCACATGGAAGAGGCTGCTTTGTGTTTTGATAAAGGGTTACGTAGGTCGATTGAGGACATTGTGGTTTGCGGGGGTCCGTTCTTTGGGGACCTCACGAGCAATTAGTTTTGGTGGTTTGGGGTTGTACTCAGCAGTAGAGGCTTCCTCCTATGCTTTTGTAGCCTCACGAGCTCAATCGTGGGTGTTACAAGACTACATCTTACGAAATAGCGGCATATGTGGCATGGATTCAGATTATGTTTGTGCTTTGGCCTGTTTTCGTGATACGATTCCTGGATTTGACTTCAGCGGTTTCACTAATAAGGACACCGCCCCTCCAAAAGCCCAACATTCATTGACGAGTGCCCTTTTTAGTAAAATTGTACAAGACATGGAAGTTCACTTCGACATGACGATTAGGCAGAAAGCAATTTTTGAGTGTCTAAAGGCCTCATGTGCTCAAGATTTTCTTATGACTATTCATATTGACGGTCTTGGGCAGCATATGTCTCCAGTGGAGTATCGTGTCATCATCACGTATCGCCTTATGATCCCTTTATTTACGGCTGACGAGACTTGCCTTGTTTGTCGCAAGGCATGCTTGGACTCCTTTAGGGAGCATGCAGTTCATTGTAAAGAGCTCCCGGGTTTCAAGTACCGACACGATCTGGTTAGGGATGTTCTTTTCGACATATTTAGGTGCGCTGGGGTTTCTACCAAGAAAGAGGCACCTGTGAACTTTCTGACCGACCCATTGGAAGGAAGATCAACACTTAGACCAGCTGATGTTTTAGTATTTAGATGGGCTGGAGGAAAACATGCATGCGTGGATCTAACAGGGGTTTCCCCTCTTGTGGGCTTGGGCAGTGGGGTTTTCACTGTGGGGCAAGCTGCTTTAAAAGATGCATCAAGCAAAGTGGCAAAACATGAGAAAGCGTGCATGGAAAATCAACACACGTTTATACCCTTTGCATTTGAAACTTTCGGTTTCCTTGCGCCAGAAGCTTTGGAGCTACTCAATAGAGTCCAACGGGTCATGCATAGTAATGTTATTACTCCATGATCTATAGATGTTGTTTTTAAAAGAATTAGTTTTGCCATCCAAAAAGGGGTTGCGGCACAACTTGTTGCTCGTTTACCCGCTACGTCTATGTAAAACTTTCTTCGTTATTTAATATAAACAAGAATATTAGATAAAGAGAAGCTAAAATAGAACAAATAAACTCACTCTCAAAAGACAAATCATAGAGATTCACAACTACTTAGAAAGAAAAAAAATTGAAATTAAACCTAACAAAATCGGAATCATAGAAATGCACAGAATTGGGAGAGAGAGAGAGAGAGAGAGAGAGAGAGAGAGAGAGAGAGAGGGATACCAGAAATGCAATGACCAGAAATGGTAGATGCGATGAACGGAAAAGGAGAGACGAATGGAGATATGACTATGGTCTACGTATCGGTGTGAATCCGTACATATCCGATTGTCCAAACAACGATGCGATGTGATGCATTTAGGTCGAAACAGATATGCGATGCGATTCAATTACCTCCAAACGGCGAGGCGATGCGATTATGTCTAAACTCCCATACCGACGTGAGGAGGTGTATTGAAAAGGGAACTTCCCTAACGAGGGTTTCCGGGCCAGCTTTCGCGCACTGACTAATCCCCGCTGCAAACATGAGCCTTTGACTTATGCCCTGGAATCACTGCAGGCGAACCTCTTTATCTTCATAAACACAAAACCACATGTTTACAGGGAAGAATCAAGAAAAATTGCATGCAGGAGACTACCAAGAGGAAGAAGAAAAGACGCCATTGCTGCAGACTGCTAGATATCTACCAGATAATACCTGATGCAACCTTGTTGCCTAAGAAAAACAGAACAGAACAGGAAGGAAGAAGTGAACAGGGCAAAACAGGGTGTGAATCAATTCATTTGATTCTATGAATACGCCACACAAACAAGGCAAAGAAATGACAGTAGGACTTTAACACTTTAACAGAGATCAATTCACTTGATTATGACAGAATGGAAACTTCAACTATATGCAGAAAATAAACAGAGCATGAACGAAACAGGGGAGGAAAGAAATCTGGGAAAATTACTTGTTCTCCAAGTTTTATTACTGAAAAGACTGAAAAAACATAATTAAAAATCTCACACAACCATACCCTATTTATACTAAACTAATTGGAATCCTAAACTAACTCAAAACCTTAAATTAGGAAAGTTTTCCCAAAATACCCCTGGGACCAAAACTGTCCCCATTTCTGAATTAACCCAACACAGGCATCACCTCTTGAACTCACTGATATGCTCTACTACACTCCTTATCCGTTTGCTCCATCTCTGTCTATGAGTATAAATTGAATTACAAACTAATACTCATATATTTGAGTTCATCAGCATTTGAATGATTATTTTATTTTTGACCTTGATTTTGTAAAAAGCGAAAAAATATATTTTTCATATGGTGACTGGGGATGTAATTAACTGTTTCCTATATAAAATCCATGATTTCAAAGTCCTAACTAATTTTGAGTTCGGTTTCATTCTTATTTTTCGAATTTGATGATGAATTTAAGGAATTCTGATGATAAGATTTAGGCTATTTATCAGTGGAACAAGAAATTTCATATTTTAATTAACACCCTGGATTTTAAAACAAGGAATCCATATTTAGTAAAATTGTCATACCAAGCTGCCAATATTAACCTTATTTGTAAACTTTATATCAATAAGCTCTAATTCAAATGTCACAGTGGCAGGAGCTTGAACTCCAGGTAGATGACTGCATATACAAAGGTGTTCGTTCTTTTCATTTTGTAGTAAAAGAACGAGGTTCAGGTACTATTATATTTTGATAAATAATTTCATATTACATTCGTCTCCTAATAACTTTTGTAACAAATATTCTTTGCTTAAAACTTTTATTATATGAGGGAATTACTTGGGGAGGATGCAATCTTAAAGTCGCTTTTGTGGGCACCACAAATCAACTCTATCTTTATATAACATGTAAACATAGAAGGAGGATTGAGAAAAACAAACGAAAAATACAGAGAAAGTAGTCTCCATGATCACAGTGTTTCATCCTAAACGTTGGTTGAAACAGTTCTTATACATAGTTTACTTATAAACTTCTGCTCTAATTTTCCACATGTTACAATCTCATTCATTTTGTCACATGTTATTTTATATTTGTTTTAAAATATATTTTTCTCACATATTATTTTATTGTTTTTTCATTTTATTAAATTCGACATAATATTTAAATGTAATAACTACAATAATAAATGAATATCAATATCATTAATGAACCGTCATTCTAATTTCAAAATCTTTATACTAAACCTATTAGTTTCTTTTATTTATTTATCTAAACTTTATTGTTTAAATTTAAAAGAGAAAAACACTTTATTTTTAATAATTCAATAAGTTTTTATTTTTCTTATAAATTCAAACTTTACATGGGTAATAAAGCATGACATTTAAAAAAATAATATATATTTTCTAAACAATCAATTCACATGTTTACTACTACTTATATGATAAAATATGTACTCCATGATAAACATTCAGACATTCAGTTAACCAAACAATAAAGGTATTCCTTTTTCTAATTTTTTTTAATGATTCCCATTGGCTCTTTATTTGAATAAGACGGTATGAGAAGACGACCAGTGATGATACTTTTACTGTATTTTGGTATATAGATTTCACAGTAAAATCGTATGGCTAGCTCTTGTAATTAATATTCTTTGCTTATTACTTTACTATATGTGAATCTTAAAGTGGCTTTTGTGGGCACCACAAATCAAATCCGTTTTCCTATATATATAAGACATGTACGTAACAGAAGTTACCAGGATTGAAAGAAAGAAATAAAAAAAAAAAAAAAAAAAAAAAAAAAAAAAAAAACATACAAAGATGGCAGGCTATCCACATGTCACACTAGAAGTTGGTGACGAAAACCCATACCCATACCCATCACATTTTTATACCCCTAGTTTTGTTACCTTGAAGTTGAGTGGAAGGGATGAGTATGAGATTTGGAAAACACAGATGCTATGTTTGCTAGAGAGTCATGGTATGCTTGGTTTCATTGATGGAACACTGGTCATCCCTCAAACCAGTAATAATGTTTCTGCAGGGAAGGAGAAAGTGGGTGACCATCAAACTCATCACAAGCTGTGGAGAAGATCAGATGCCCTGGTGAAGGGTTGGATTCTTGGTGCTCTCTCTAAACAAACACTCACCTATGTTGTGGATCGTCTTAAAGAAAAAGTCTATCAAGAGAGAAATGCAGCTGACTTTTGTGCAAAAGAAGTATGGGATGAATTGGAGACTATGTATGCTCCGGCTGTTGTTCCACCAGAATTGCTAGTCGTTGAAGGTAAAATCTTTAAACTAACACTCATATATGATAATGCATTTATAGCTTTTAATGTAAAAGAGTTGAGTCTAGTGTTAAGTTGTGACGTCTATTTCCGACTGCGACTAAGCAGTGGGGTCCTTTGTTGAATTGTTGTACCCTAGGGTTTAATTGCCAAATTGTAAACTCTTTTTCTTGAATTGAGACTCAAATCAAAACACACACAAAGGGTTCTTGGCTTTTGAGAGGCCAAGTCTCTCCCAATTCCGAAGTGATATCCCACTGACTAATTCTTTTGCAAAGATCCATAACAAAAAAAAAAAAAAAAAACACAGGACTCCTAGCTACTTATACTCTACTAAACCGACATAACATGTAAAATGACCTAAATACCCTTAACACTTGCATTAGCTACTGGTGGACTTTACCACTATGCACATACGATGCTTATATGAAGTACAACAGAGCGCCCCATTAAAATAATCTTATAGGCCCGGCCCGTAAGCCGTTTTAGGCCCTAACACATTGCTCCCGAGTTTCATTTAACCAGAGAAAGCAAGAGAAAAGAAGATCAATTCCTTTCTTTTCTTTTCGAACTCGGAGCCGAGTGTAAATGTTTGGATTAAATTAGAGGACATAGATTCAGTCTTGTAGTTATCACCTTTATAACAACATGAAGCAAATTTAGATACACTACGAGATCAACAAAGAGCAGAGGATCATAAACTATTGTATAAGGCTACCCTCGGAGGAGAATGGAGTGATGTTCAAAAAGTTTTGAGGGAACGAGAAGTTACAGTGTTAAACAAAATCACAAATAATGGAAACACAGCACTCCATGTAGCAGTTGGTACTTCCAAGAAACCATGGTTCTTGCAGAAACTGTTGGGAGTTATACCAGAGAACACACAACTATTGGATGTTAGAAATTCAGATGGAAGCACACTACTTCATGTTGCTGCTATTGTTGGCAACACCGAAGCTGCTGACATACTGTTGGGAAGAAACCTAGATTTGTTGTTGGCCAAGGACAACGAGGGTCACACACCACTAGCAATAGCTCTCTCTAATATGCATACGGAGACGTCTAAGCATCTGTTGAAATACATTAATACTGACAGAGAGAAGGATGCGCTGTTTTCTGGCACAAGTGGTGATGAGCATTTAGTTAATGTTATTTCCTCCAAAGATTTTGGTAAGTGTCGACTGGACTCCAATTCCAATACTTAAAAAACTAAGCACGTAAACGAAAATGGCTGACTTTGGAATATATGTAGGCTTTGCGAAGGATCTGATGCAGCATTACAAAACATTGCATACTGATGCTGTGCTGATGGCTATAGCTCAAAATTTCCCATGCGAACTTAGCATATTGGAAGAATATATAGGTTTGTTCATTTTTAACTTGATTCTGCATGTTCCTTTACATAATGTCTAATTATTCATAAGGCTTCACTACCGAACTTCCTGTACTCCACTTTTTACATTGAAGGGACTGACATGGTTGAGGAACGAGACATTTTTTGCGAAACCTGTTGGATTTGTATTGTTGACAGATGTATTCCATGTGTTTCCTGGTTCTGTATCGCCCCATTCTGTTTTGGTAGGTCACGAGTCTATCTTTCCTTAAAATTTTAACTTGTTTTGGTTGCACATTCCGAACAATAACCTGGTCCTTCTAACAAACATCCTATCGACTAATGCAGTGATTGACTTTTGTCTTATTCTTTTACTGCGGATCGTTAGGATGTTAGGTAAGATGAATCATCAAACCATCATTGTATTACCAAAAAAAAAGAGACCAAAAGGTATTTCTTTATTTGAGATGCTCATTTGGGTCTATGTTGCAGTGTCTCCATTCATTAAAGAGAGAGTTCAAATTCATGAAGATGCTATGGAACTATTAACGGTTGTATGTCGTTTGACAATTGAAACAAAACATTCCAGCTCTTTCCCTCAGTATTACACAAATCCGATTCTTGAAGCCGCAAGACAAAATTCATATGAGGTGGTACAGCGTATTGTGTATTTCTTCCCAAGTGCAATTATGAGTGCCAATGAAGATGGTCACAATGTTATTCAATATGCTGTGATAAATCGATCAGAAAAGGTTTACAACCTACTTTATGAAATGAGCGAACATAGAAATATATATAGAACGATTAAAGACTCTTCTGGGAATAACCTATTGCACTTGGCTGCAAGATTGGCACCATCCAATAAACTGAATCTTATATCAGGGGCAGCTTTACAGATACAACGAGAACTACTATGGTTTAAGGTAGGAATCTCTATGATTCCAAATCGCCATACTTGATGATTAAAGATCAACATTTGTTTATTAAGCCTAGTTAACATATTGTAATCTTGTAGGAAGTTGAAGGATTTGTGTGTCCTCTGAGCATCATTCAAAAGAACTCTAGCGGTGAAACACCAAAAATGATATTTACTAGAGAGCACAAAGACTTAGTGATTGAGGGAGAAAAATGGATGAAGTCTACTGCAGAGTCTTATACAATTACAGCTGCATTGATCATCACCATTGTGTTTGCAGCAGCCATTACAGTGCCCGGAGGAAGCAACCAGGATACTGGAATACCAATTTTTACCTACAAAACTGCCTTCACTATATTCGCAATATCAGATGCCATATCATTATTTGCAGCTGTTACGTCACTATTAATGTTTTTGTCGATTCTCACTGCACGTTTTGCTGAGCAAGACTTTCTCTTCAAGTTGCCTACAAAGTTGATAATTGGTTTGGCCACCTTGTTCATTTCAACCACAGCCATGATAGTAGCTTTTGCTGCAACTTTGTATCTTGTATTTGGCCAAAGCCACTCAAGGGTTCTTATCCCTATAGCTGTGTTGACATGCCTACCAATTACATCATTTGTGACCTTGCAGTTCCCTCTTGTCCTAGACTTGATGAGTGCCATATATGGTCGTAGTATTTTTGGTGAGAAAAGAGATTATTCTTATTGGGATAGGGAAATACTAATTTGATAATAAATTTAAGATCATGGGAATCATAGTGGAAGTTGTGAACTACATTGTAATGCTTTGATTCTTGGAAAATAGCTGTTGTGAAATCATAGTGTACAATAGCCTGGATTTGTCATTACTGAAACATATTAACTACAAAATAATCTAGTCATCTTATCATTATACACGGCCATGTTGGGTTATTCGGTTGGTTCAACAGGTCATGGGTCGGATCCAGTTAATGATCCTGAAGTGTTTGATCAAGTCATGCTGAAATAAAGGGATTATACCCATGATTTTAGAAGCTGCACATGAGAAATGGTTAAGTTTGACCGAGTTTATGTGGGATGACGTTGATAAGCATGTGCATGTTTATTTTAATTATAAATAGGTGTATTATTTCTTTTGTTTTGTACCTCTATTTTTCATTCGAATATAGAAGCTTTCTCCCTGCAAGTTTACTTTCACATACATCTGAGAGTGGTGTGTGTTTTTTTAAGGGACCCCAACCTACACTTGGTATCAGCGCCTAGGGTTCGTGAAGAGGTACAAGGACATTTTGAGAGTCGAATTTCGAAGGGGAGGAGCCTTCGGGTGCAAGGTTGCCATCGCAGCGGAAGGGGTGGGGGGGGGGGGGGGGGGGGGTTGACAGCTGTTTCACGACTGGACGTTCCGGTTGATACAAATGGCAGAAAATTGGTCGTCATGTGCAGCAGGTGGCTGCGATTTATTGTGGTGATTTTACGGTTGAAACAAGATGTGATGTTGGTGAAGTAAGTCACAGAGAGTGGTCGTGGTTCTCCGTATAGCATGCGATGGGTGTTAACAGAGATGAAGGTGATCTCAAAGGTTTCTGAATTATGCTTGATTAAGTAGATATATCCATATCTGCTATAATCATCGGTAAAAGTCACATAGAATCGATTTGCATCCCTTGTGGTGGATCTGAAGGGCCCACACACATCCGTGTGTATGAGATCCAACAATCCTTCACCTCTTTCACAAGAGCCAGTGAAAGGAGATTTAGTCATCTTTCCAAGCAAACAAGATTTGCATGTATCATCTGACCTTAAGTCAAATGATTCCAACACTCCATCCTTTTGGAGTTGGGTAATGCATTTCTTGTTGACATGTCCAAGACGACAATGCCACAAGCATTCCTTGTCTAAACCATTAGACGAATCAATTTGCAACAAACTATTTCCTAAATTGTCTACAACCATCACAGTTTCATGCACGCCATCACAAGGTAATGCTTCAAAATAAAACACACCATTATAATAAGCATAAATAGAACCATTCTCATTATCAAAAGAATATCTAAAACCTTGTCTGTATAAACCATGAAAAGAAATAATATTCCTCTTCATTCTGACGAATAGCAACAAATGTTTAAATCTAAACTCAACCCACTTCTAAGCACTAAAGAATAAACACCAATCTTGGTAACAGGCAACGATCTCCTATTGCCCATAATTAGGTTCATCTTCTCATGCTCCACATCCTTACTTCTTTTTAGTCCCTGCAAGTCAGAGTAAATGTGAAAACCATATCCTGTATCAAGGACCCAAGAATTAGAATGTGATGAGTTTTTAGATAAAATAGTGTAAATACCTGCTGAGGTTGGCTTCACCTTGCCATCCTTTATGTCCTGCAAGTATTTGGGGCAACTTCTCTTCCAATGCCCCTTGTCATGGCAGTAGAAGCTAGTAGTCTCCTTAGGATCAGAGGCAGGAGCATCAGAATTGGCTTTGCCTTTAGGGTCATTGCTTGATGACCCGACTTGAGACTTTCCCTTCCAGTTCTGCTTGGGAGGAGCTTTCTTCTTCTTCATCTTCCCTTGCTCAATGGCCAAGATGGGAGCAGCAGCAACAGAAGTAGAGGCAATACTCTTTCCCTTCATTCCAATTTCGACGGTTCTCAGCAAGCTTTGGAGCTGACTTAATGTGGTCTCCTCTTTGTTCAAATTATAGGTCATTATGAACTGATCATAACAGCTAGGTAATGAGTTCAAGACTATGTCAATAACTAATTCCTCATCAAAGTTCACATTGAGTTTCAGCAAACGATCCACATAAAGTTGCATGCATTGCAAGTGGGTCATGATGGACTCTCTGTCCTTCGTCTTGCTGGTTATGACTCGTACCTTTCTTGAAGGGCTCGTTGATGGTACTTTTCCATCAAGTCCTTTCACATCTCATACGGCCAATAGTCCGCATAGAACCTTTCCAGCTCAGGAGTCATAGTAGCCACCATGATGCATGCCACTTTGGTAGCATCATTGCAGTGTCTCCTATACTCAACTATTTCTTTAGGAGTAGCGTTGGTTTCATCAATCACGTTCAGCTCTTTCTCGAGAACATATTCCTTGTGCTCGAAGAGCAAATCCATCTTGATGTTACATATCCAATCATTATAACTGGAGCCATTGAAGGTGACTTTTCGAGCAGATGCTCAAGAGCGAGAAGTGATTGGAGGAGTTGTTGTTGGAGGAGGAGGAACTAGAAGCATTGTTGGAAGTCGACATCTGAAAAAGAAAAAGGACAAGTTTTGATTATATAAGGAAATCCTTAATATAACAACCAAATGAAATATTAAGGCTAGGATCCAACTAAATAATTCACAATTCAGAAGCGGGATGTTGTAATCTAATTGCAAATTATTTAAAGGTAGGTAATTGACGGTTTACCAATTTCACCACGAAAAACGAAATTTAAATGAATTAGGTTTTAAATGAAATTCCTAGATCTTTTGAGATTCATTGAACTATCCATTGGCATGTTTAATCTCGATTATGCCCTTTCTATTTGTGACTGGGATACCGAGGATCACAAACAAGGTGTGAATAACCATGCAAATTATCTTGGTACTCTTGATGTCATTTATCACCTAATTAATGTGTCGGTTAACCACACACGCTCCATTAATCAATGATAGTTTACGAGACACCCATTGCCACCTGTTATAAGTCCATATTAGTGTGCTGGTTTACCACACACGCTCTACTAACGACTTTTATAAAGTGCAATGTGCAATTTCATGGATTAGCATCAAATTCACATTTTCCTAAAGTAACTAAGATTGGAAATTTAATAAAAACATTTAGTTACTTTATTTATTCCATTATACTTATTAATGAGAATTAAGTGTCCTATCAAACCCGTTCGGCTAACGACCCTCCACCAATCAAGGAAGCGGTGGGTGAGAGTGGACATCCATTCAACCGCCATTTTATAGGCAGTTTCCTTATACCCCCTTATAGATCGGCTTCATGAATGAGGCGTACTAGCGGTTCGACTGACTTGTCTTATACGTATAGTAAATATTTAAACCTTTAATATTACTTATAGTATAAGGGTGTATTTTAAACATATCAAAATACTAGGGTTTTAAATCTATTTAAAATTTCAAATTTTAAAAAAAATTTAAATTTAAATTTTAAAATTTAAAACTTTGATTTAATAGTTATCTATTAATTACACCTTTAATTAATTTATTAAATCAAATAAGGATTATCCATTAAATTAAATTAATTAATTTAACCTAATCCCTTACCCCCTAGATTTCAAAATTTTAGGAGGGATATACCAAAATCTTTAATTATCTAATTAAACAATTAACAAGATAATTACCAAAAATAACAACCCACCCAAAAACCCTAATTTCATAATCCATGACTTGGGGTGGAAGGAAAGGCTTTTAACCTTGCCTAATTTTCAAAAACCCTAGGGTTAGGAAACCCTAGATCTCGAAAATATGGAGGCCAAAGGAAAGGGTTTAAAAACCCTTAGCAATTTTCGAAAAACAAGGTTATAATACCCTAATTTGTGAAAAATCCAAGGCCTAGGGTTTAATTGCCATAAACCCTAATTTTGTCAAGTTCAATCAATTGCATCAAATCTAATTGAAAACAAAACTAATAGGTCTGATACCACTGGTGGGTTTTGAGCATAGCAAACAATCATATGTATGCATGCAACCCTAATTTGTTGGATCTATGTTTTCTCTATTAGACATACAAGCATTGAACACAAAAACTAGAAACTCTAACATGCTTCTACTATTTTTGAAATCAACAAAATAGGGATTAGAACACATACCTTTATTGTTATATTGTAATAACAATGGATTCCTTGAATATCTTGACTTTGAGAACAAGTGTCACAAGTGTAACACCTCTAATGGCTCACAAACACATTATGCAAGAGGATGAGGAGAGAGAGGAGGGAAGTTGCTCAAAGTTTTGGATCTTCTAGGGTTTCATAAGCATGGCCGAAACTTAGAGGGGTGAGAATCCTTTTATAGTTAAGGTTGCTTAGTCCCAAAGCTAGGGTTTGCTGGTGGAAACCCTAATTTCCAGCTTAAGGCCTAAGCAGCCCGTGGACTCCCTTCTCAAGGCCTTGGACGAAACTCCTTAGGGCCTCCCTATAATTTTCGACCAACCCTCTTTAGGGTGATCCAAGAGCCCAAACCACAACTATTAATTAATTACAAAACAGCCCATGTACTTTTAGTTAATTCCTTTAATCCCAAAATTAATTCCAAATTAATTTCTGATTAAATATTAATTAAACAACATGTTTTCTAATTAATATATTATTTTCATAACATATTAATAAACCATTTTATATACTAATTATTATTCCAAATAATAAATTCAACCCCTCTCTCCAAAAGTCATCATGTCAAGTTGCTAGTATGAAGGCAACCCAAAAGGACTGTGCTACTGTTAATTCAAGTATATACTAATTATAGTTATGGGACTAGACACCTAATCCAACAATATTCACTTTTGGGAGGCCAGTAGGGTCGGGGCCGTTGTGCCAAATATGGGAGGACCCATGCGGGAGGATGTCGGGAGACAGGGAGAGGATGTTTCAATTGCAGACAAATGGGTCATTTCAAGAGGGATTGCCCTTGAGAATCGGTTTCGATATGTTTTCACTGCAACCAAGTGGGCCACAAGAAGGTCGATTATCCGGAGTTGATGAGAGGAGCAGTGAGGACACCTGGTCCAACCACTCTAAGGATTACTGATGGTTGCGTGGACAGGGTGGAGGTTCCTGTGGTGAAAAGTCGAGCATTGCAGCCCCATGTCGAGGGTATCTGAGTTCCATCAGTTGACACCGCAGGTATGTGTTGTATTCACTTCCTTCATGATCTTATTAATAGTGCTTATGATTATATGTTTGTGTGTGAGATGCTATGTGGGTATATCCAAGTTTCCTCCTGGGATTATCTTTTCTTCATGATGGTCTAGACACTGTATCTTGAGAATCTTCATATGCCATTTTGCATACTGAGAGCCGTGTTGAGGGGATGTTTGGGTGAGCCAGATTTGGATTGCGATGTGGGAGGCATTGGCTATCGTTGGAACAAGCATGAAATGAGAAAGATCAGCAGTAGATTCAATCCTTGGTAGTTTCAACAAGGTTTCAAGGAAGTCGCCAGGTGGACATGTTGGATTTCGATACAGAGTATATAGGGGTTCCTCATGGTTTTGATTAATGAGGAATGGGTTGAACGTGTGCGTGAGGTCAGAAGTTGCCAGGAATCATACCTTCGTATCGTGGTCAGTTGCAGGTCCGCATAAGAATTTCTATAAGTTCAAGTAGGTTGTGGAATCAGTTGGCTACCCACTTTGATATTTGTAGTGTTGTTTTTCGTTATCTGATAAGTCGCTGAGCACTTGCAGTGTAGTCAGTGGAAAATGCTTTGGATCTCTAAGCTTGTTGAGATGTAGGAAAGTATTCATATAGTTTAGAAAGTGTGTGTGATCACTAATATTGGTTAGTAATGGAATTGATAGATGTTGTAAGCTCATGTTGTCAATAGTCTGAATAGTAAGGTTGCGAGACGAATTGGAAATCCATCAAATCTCGAGGATTGGAGGGACGCAGTTGAATCCAAGTGGGGGAGAATTGTTGGTCTAAGGGATTCCATAAGGAAGGATATTCATGTTTAATTACACATTAGTAGTGACATATGGCGGGTATGTGGATGGATCCAAGTCGATGGTGGTGTTAGAGCCTCTCTGTCTTTTCTTCTCTAATTAAGGCTTTAGGGTTTGAAGCATGACCGAACACCTGATTGGGGTATAGTCAGATGCGACTTCGACTCGGCATGATTATGGTTGGAATGGTAGATGAGCGGTAAGACCATGGGCGGTGGCCATGGCAGTATTGGAGTTTTATAAGACTGTGGGTGGCTGTAGCATTCACTAGATTAGCAGATAGTATAGAAGTGTTGTAAGACTGCGGGGTGGCCATAGTATTTACTAGGTTGACATGTAGTGTGGTAGCACTCTAAGATTGCGGGGTGGCCTGTAGCATTCACCTGGTTCTTGAGTAGCCATGAGGGCATGATAAATCTATGATTGGCCCGTAGCTCCTCTAGGTGGGATTAGACCATGGCAGGACAGGTCGTAAGACTGTGGAAATGCCACATTATTCATGGAATTAAGGAAGGTTGGGGCCGTATGAGGCTGGTTGTGACGTAAGACTACAGGTGGGCATGTAGCATTCATGTATAGCAAGTGGATTTTCTTGCGTCAGTTTTGATGGTTGGTTAGGTGCGATTGGTTCAGATGGGATATTGGAGCCATGATGGTAAGTGAGCTTGTAACACCTAGTTTGAATTGGGAAGGTTTTATGAATGGACTCGGCGAGTTGGGAGATCAACTCGTCGAGTAGGGTCGCGATATCATGGAACGCGGGACGGGACCGACTTGGCGAGTCGAAGGGTCGAATCAGCGAGTTCGAGCTGTTTAAAGAAAACCTTAAATTTTGGGGTTTTCCCCATATATAAACGACATTATAAGCCTTTGTAGCCTCCCTTAACATCATAAGAGATCGTTTTCGGCCGCAAACACATGGGTGTGTGAAGTAAGAGCTTTGGGAGCTTAAATCTTGGGATTATGGAAGGAATTCCAAGCTTGAATAAGAAGTATCAAGGGGGAAAGCACTAGATCTAGCATCTAGTTCGTCTTGGGCATTGAATTGAGGTATCAATCTATTACTTTAAGCCTAGATTCTATTTGAGGGTTATGACCAACTTTGAGGAAATGGAAGAAAGCTTAGATCTGGACCTATCACAAGGATATGGTTCCAGATCTGGACCTTCTTAGGTTCCAAATATCATAAAGTTGCACCTTTTATTAAGCTCATTCCCTCTCCATGCATGAAAACCTTGTTTGAAGGATAGTTTTGGTGTTATGGCCATATGAGGCTTTGCATGCACGTAAAGTTTGAAACTTTACGTGTTATCCACACTAGTAGAGTATAGATCTGAAGTTTCGGACCTTGAGTCCCACTAGAAAGGGCCGTAAACATAAGGGACTAATGGGACTCGGCGATTCGTGCAAGTGACTCGGCGAGTCGAGAGGGTTTCCTCGTTCACGGCCAAGGGTTCACCGCCAAGGGTTCACGGTCAAGGGTGTAAGGTTGGTGGTTTACGACCGTGAACATCAAGGAACTCGACGAGTCCCTCGGGTGACTCAGCGAGTCGATGAGTTAAGAAGGGAACCCGACGAGTGATTGATTGTACTCGACGAGTCAAGGTCAATATGGACTGTTGACCTTGACTATAGACTTTGACTTTGACCAGGGTTGACCCTGGGGGGTATTTATGGGATTATGCTGAGTTATTTACTCATTGATTATAAACAGTTTAGGAGGAGCAGCGTGGGATATATCTGACTACAGTTTGCCAGTTCAGCCTTTGAGAGGTGATTCTTCACACCATATCAATGGGTCTAAGGCACCAAGGCCGGCCCATTTTATGAGATACGGTTATTGATTGAATGTGCGATATGATAGTATGTTATTTGCTTGGAAGACCACGTGGGGGTTCCCGTGGCTTTTGGTATAGGATCTTGGAGGGTTGCCATGGCATCCTAAAATATTTGCTTGTATAGTTTGCATTATGTCTTGTTTGGTAGGAAGACCTTGTGGGGGTTCCCAAGGCAGGAAGCACATGTGGGGTTCCCATGGCAGATAGAGACCATGTGGGGGTTCCCGTGGCATTTGGTGTAAGACCCGAGAGGGTTTCCAGGGCTTCCTTATTTGTCGAATGCATGACTTATGTGATATATGTAGCGTATGGCTAATTCGAAACGAGTTATGTGGTTTGTGTGTGGGATATGCTCTGGGGGACTCACTAAGCATTCACTTACAATTTGTGGATTTGTTTCAGGTTCATCTGAGTCCAAGGGCAAGGGAAAAGCTTGATGACGCGGCGTGCACTCTGTCTTAGGCAACTTTATGGGACACTCTGATATTTGAAAATAAAGTTGTAATGAATATGGATTTGAAACAATTGTTTTGGAAATTCTTGATTTATTGAAGTGTGTTTGGTTAATTAAAAATGAAAATTTTCTTTGAAAAATTGGGTCGGTACAAGTTAGTATCAGAGCCTTGGTTTGAGGGATTCGGGCACACTCTCAGGTGTGTCAGGAATCAAACTAAGGAAATGATAAATTGTTTTCAAAATAAAAGTTAAATACTTTTAAGAAACGAATAGAAGAGAGTGCAACGCGCGCGATCGGCCGAGCCAAGTAAGTAGTTTCCAATGTGTTAGCCACGTTATACTGATATTTGAGCTTGATGATCGTATGAGATTTGCTATGTGTATGCTTTTAAAATTATATACGGTTAGGAGCTTATAGCCTTAGAATGATCGATTTGGCATTACTTACTGTTCCTTGTCTGGTTGTGGTCCTAGGGTAGAGTCTTTAATTCGAAAGTCTATTTGATCCTCTTCTGTGTATAATTTGCATGCGTAAAGGAAACCTGTTATGATTGGTCTGTTTGATGTGGGTAGAGAAAATCTTAGACCTGCCTAGGATTTGGATTATGCGGTGGTTTGTAGTATATAGCTTATTATAGGAAGAATTGGAGTTATCAGGTAGAGCCTTGGGGAAAGGTACATGTAGGTGTGGAAGGTAGTATTGGGCCCGTACTACTGGAAGCATAGGACCTGTACCCGAACCAATGTTAGATCTGACGACGTCAAGGAGGACCGGTGTGGAGAGACCCGTTTTATGGAAACCCTAATCATTATGATTTATGACATTCCAGTTCATCATGGTGGTGACACGTTTCGGAACGGGAAGATCAGGATCAGGATCCAGATCGGGGAATGGATCGGGTGACACTACAGACGGCATAGATGAGAGGCTGCGCGAGCTTATTGCAGTCGAGGTTACCAAGGGCATCCTTGACGCTACGCAGTCATTTTTGGGACAGTCAAGGAGGGCATAATGGAGATCATGGAGGAGAGACTCTGATCATTCAGGGCTGAGATTGCTTCGAGCGAGATTAGGGCCCGGACTCCCTCGTTCCAGGAGTTCAAGGCGTGTGGGGTGCCAGAGTTTTTCGGGGTAAGGGACCCCATTGTCAACTGACGCTGGGTGGCGGATATCGAAAACGCCCAACGCACGATTTCTTGCCCGGATGTGGCAAAGGTTGGGTTTGCTTCTTGCATGCTGAGAGACAGACTCCGGGACTAGTGGGGCGAGGTTACTAGACAGGTGGGACTAGCCGGGGTGGCTGAGATGACATGGGCCGATTTTGTTTGGCGATTCGATTTGGAGTTTGCACCACCCATTGAGGTGCAACGACTAGTGTGAGAGTTTCATGATTTGCAGCAGACCACCGAGACTGTTGCGGAGATCACCGCCAAGTTCCGGGAAGGATCTTTGTTGATTTCGCAATACGCTACCGATGAGGAGATGAGGTGGACCCGATATCATTCCATGCTAGGGACGATATTCGGGAGTTTGTGAGCTTTACGAGGTGTAAGACCCTGAATGAAATGGTGGAGAAGGCCCAGGAACGGGGAGTTGGAATCCCGCACGAAGCTGAAGCCTGAGCAGGCTCAGGCAGCAGTAGGACAGGCTAAGAAGCCTAAGACGTCGGATACATCTAGTAAGGGCCAGCAGGGCTGTGGCCGGTGTGCCAAGTGTGGGAGATCCCATGGGGGAGCTTGCCGGGGGTCAAACCCGGTGTGTTATACGTGTGGTCAGCTGGGCCACGTAAGTAGGGACTGCCCCAAGAAGGGTTTGTTATGTTTCCACTGCAACCAAACTGGCCATAAAAAGGCCGACTATCCGAGGTTGCAGGGAGGAGGGGGAGTAGTGGCGGCGCCCGCGCCTGCCATAATGATGATTACCGATGGTCGCCCTGCTAAGGCGGAAGCTCCAGCAGTGAAGAGTCGTGGATTTCAGCTGACTACCGAGGAGGCACGGGCAGCGCCAGACGTTGTGGCTGGTACGTATTCATTCTTCTCTACTCTAGGTATCTGTTTCGCTTATGTGTACTATATGCTTGTATAGGGACCTTTTTGGTCAATGGTATGTCTGCTCATGTCTTGTTTGATTCGGGTGCTACCCGATCGTTCGTATCTCTTGCGCTTAGCAAGAAGTTCTGGGACGCGCCGGGAACTTTGGATTCCCCGCTCGAGGTGGAGATTGCAGATGACTGCACCATTAGTGTTGCGGGGGTGTATCGGGACTGTGTCCTGAATGTGCTTGGTGAGAGATTCTGTGTCGACCTAGTCCCGATACTGTTGCGAGGGCTGAAAGTGATTATCGGAATGGATTGGTTGGGGGCCAACGAGGCCATGATTGACTGTGAGCAGCATTTGGTGAAGGTTCGAACCCCAAGTGGGGGAGAATTGGTAGTACGGGGTGATAGGTCATCGCAAGGGCCGACCTCTGTTCGGCTGCGAGGGCTAGGAGGTTCCTGCAGCAGGGTTGTTCGAGATTCCTGGCTTATATCTCAGATACAAGGGTAGAGATCACGAAGGATGTAGACAGTGTGCCGGTTGTTCAGGACTTTCAGGATGTTTTACCCAAAGAGTTACCAGGAGTGCCTCCAGAGAGGCAGGTAGAGTTTCGCATCAATTTGGTGTCGGGTGCCGCTTCGATGGCAAAGGCACCATATCGGTTGGCACCACCTGAGATGCAGGAGTTATCTACACAGCTTCAGGAGCTCTTAGACCGAGGGTTCATTCGTCCGAGCAGTTCCCCGTGGGGAGCACCAATTCTTTTTATGAAAAAGAAGGATGGATCCCACAGGATGTGTATCGATTATAGGGAACTAAACAAGCTAACGGTGAAGAACCGTTATCCGTTGCCAAGGATCGATGATTTGTTCGACCAGCTGCAGGGTGCGTCTTGATTTTCCAAGATTGATCTTCGGTCGGGATACCATCAGATAAGGATTCGGGATGAGGATATACCGAACACTGCTTTCAGGACTCGGTATGGGCATTATGAGTTTGTAGTGATGTCGTTTGGGCTCACCAATGCCCCAGCAGCGTTCATGGATCTTATGAACAGGGTGTGTAGACAGATGCTGGATCGGTCGGTGATCGTTTTCATTGATGATATCCTGGTCTATTCTAAGACCAAGGAGCAGCACGAACAACACTTGAGGGAGGTGCTGGAGACCCTAAGGGCAGAGAAGCTGTATGCCAAGTTCTCCAAGTGTGATTTCTGGCTGCAAGAGGTACAATTCTTGGGGCATATCGTCAACCAGGAGGGTATTTCGGTTGATCCAGCGAAGGTTGAAGCTGTGATGCGGTGGGAAGTACCGAAGAATGCGTCAGAGATTCGTAGCTTCCTGGGTTTAGCGGGTTATTACCGAAGATTTATCCAGGATTTCTCCAAGATTATGGTGCCATTGACCCGTCTGACCAAGAAGAATGTGACGTTTCGCTGGGGTACGGATCAACAGTTGGCCTTTGATACCTTGAGGCGGAGATTGTGCAAGACTTTGATCCTTGTTCTACCAGTGGGATTAGATTATCTGTTGGTGTACTGTGACGCATCGATTTCAGGGTTAGGTGCGGTACTGATGCAGAGAGGGCACGTGATAGCATATTCCTCGCGATAGTTGAAGCCGCATGAGGCAAATTACCCTACTCACGATCTGGAACTGGGGGCAGTGGTGTTTGCCCTCAAGATTTGGAGGCATTACTTGTATGGAGTGTGGTGTACCATTTACACAGACCACAAGAGTCTGAAGTATTTGATGGACCAACAGAACCTCAACATGCGACAAAGAAGGTGGATGGACGTGCTAAAAGACTATGATTTCGAGATTCTATACCACCCAGGGAAGGTCAATATAGTGGCCGACGCTTTGAGCCGTAAGACGGCATGTTCCCCGATTGGGAGTGTGTGTTTGAGGATGACGGTGATCTCTCCATTGTTGGAGATGATCAAAGAGGCTCAGATTGAGGGAGTGAAGAAAGAGAATTGGAAGGTAGAGAGGATCTGAGGACAATATCCTTTGTTTGTTAAGGATAGTCGTGGTCTCTTGACACAGTGTGGCCAGGTGTGGGTATCGGTGACCGAGGGAGTGAGATAGAAGATATTAGAGGAAGCACATAAGTCCAAGTTCTCTATACATCCAGGAGCTACGAAAATGTATAGGGACTTGAGGCTGAGTTATTGGTGGCCATGCATGAAGCGGGAAATTGTTTGGTTTGTAGAGCGGTGCTTGACTTGCAGGAAGGTCAAGGTCGAGCATCAGCGACCTCATGGTAAGGTCCAGCCTCTACCCATTCCCATGTAGAAGTGGGAGGAGATCACGATGGACTTCATTACAAAGTTGCCAAGGACGGCGAGGGGTGTGGATGCCATATGGGTGATTGTGGATAGACTGACGAAGAGTGCCCATTTCATTCCGATATCAGAAAGTATATCCACAGAGAAGTTGGCGGATATTTACGTACGTGAGGTGGTGGCTAGACATGGGGTTCCTGTGTCGGTAGTTTCTGATCGTGATGTTTGGTTCACATCCAGTTTCTGGAAGAAATTCCACGAGGAGCTGGGCACTCAGCTACATTTTAGCACGGCGTACCACCCCCAGACCGACGGTCAGAGTGAGAGAACGATCCAGACACTGGAGGATATGCTACGGGCATGCGTGTTGGATTTTGGAGGGAGTTGGGATACGTATCTTCCACTGGCAAAGTTTTCGTACAATAACAGTTACCATGCCAGTATCGACCGAGCTCCATTCGAGATATTATATGGTCGGAGGTGCCGAACCCCGTTGTTGGGATGAGGTTGGACACCGGGTCATGGGAAGCATTGAAGTAGTGCTCAAGACTACTGGATTGATTAATCAGGTGCGCGACCGGTTGCGGGTCGCGCAGAGCCGTCAGAAAAGCTATGCTGACCGACGGTGATCAGATCTTGAGTTTCAGGTGGGGGATTTCGTGTTGCTGAAGGTGTCGCCCTGGAAGGGGATCATCAAGTTTCGAAAGAGGGGCAAGCTAAGGCCCCGATATATATAGGACCGTTCCGGATTGTTGACTGGGTAGGTAAGGTAGCCTACTGCTTGGAGTTGCCAGCAGAGCTTAGTCAGATTCACAACACATTCCACGTGTCGCAGCTTCGGAAGTGTGTCACCGACGAGGCTGCGGTTGTCTCGTTGGAAGACATTCAGGTGGAGGAGCTTGAATTACATAGAGAAGCCTGTTGCTATTCTGGATACGAAGACCAAGGTTCTTCGGAACAATGAAGTAAGGTTAGTAAAGGTGCAATGACAGCATCAGAAGGGTTTCGAATGGACTTGGGAACCGGAAGAGGAGATGCGAGAACATTACCCCGATCTGTTTGGGTCAGCAGACTTCGAGGATGAAGTCTAGTTCAAGTAGGGGAGACTTGTAACACCTGGTTTGAATTGGGAAGGTTTTATGCATGGACTCGTCTAGTTGGGAGATCAACTCGTTGATTAGGGTCGTGATATCATGGAAAGCAGGACGGGACCGACTCGGCGAGTCTGAGCTGTTTCAAGAAAACCCTAAATTTTGGGGTTTACCCCCTATATAAACGACATTATAAGCCTTTGTAGCCTCCCTTAAAATCATAAGAAATCGTTTTCGGCCGTAAACACTTGGGTGTGTGAAGTAAGAGCTTTGGGAGCTTAAATCTTGGGATTGTGGAAGGAATTCCAAGCTTGAAGAAGAAGTATCAAGGAGGAAAGCACTAGATCTAGCATCTAGTTCGTCTTGGGCATTGAATTGAGGTATGAATCTGTTACCTTAAGCCTAGATTCTATTTGAGGGTTATGACCAACTTTGAGGAAATGGAAGCAAGCTTAGATCTGGACCTATCACAAGGTTATGGTTCCAGATTTGGACCTTCTTATGTCCCAAATATCATAAAGTTGCACCTTTTATTAAGCTCATTCCCTCTCCATGCATGAAAACCTTGTTTGAAGGATAGTTTTGGTGTTATGGCCATGTGAGGCTTTGCATGCACGTAAAGTTTGCAACTTTACGTGTTATCCACACTAGTATAGTATAGATCTGAAGTTTGGGACCTTGAGTCCCACTGGAAAGGGCCGTAAACATAAGGGACTAAGGGGACTCGGTGAGTCGTGCAAGTGACTCGGCGAGTCGAGAGGGTTTCCTCGTTCACGGCCAAGGGTTCACGACCAAGGGTTCACGGTCAAGGGTGTAAGGTTGGTGGTTTACGGCCGTGAACATCAAGGAACTCGACGAGCCCCTCGGGTGACTCGGCGAGTCGATGAGTTAAATAGGGAACCCGACGAGTGACTGCTTGTACTCAACGAGTCAAGGTCAATATGGGTTGTTGACCTAGACTATAGACTTTGACTTTGACCAGGGTTGACCCTGGGGGGGGGGTATTTATGGGATTATGCTGATTTATTTACTCATTGATTATAGACAGTTTAGGAGGAGCAACGTGGGATATATCTAACTACATTTTGCCAGTTCAGCCTTTGAGAGGTGAGTCTTCTCACCATATCAATGGGTCTAAGGCACCAAGGCCGACCCATTTTATGAGATACGGTTATTGATTGACTGTGCGATATGATAGTATGTTATTTGCATGGAAGACCACGTGGGGGTTCCCGTGGCTTTTGGTATAGGATCTTGGAGGGTTTCCATGGCATTCTAAAATATTTGCTTGTATAGTTTGCATTATGTCTTGTTTGGTAGGAAGACCTTGTGGGCGTTCCCAAGGCAGGAAGACGTTGTGGGGGTTCCCAAGGCAGGAAGACCATGTGGGGGTTCCCATGGCAGATAAAGACCACGTGGGGGTTCCCGTGGCATTTGGTGTAAGACCCGGGAGGGTTTCCAGGGCTTCCTTATTTGTCGAATGCATGACTTATGTCATATATGTAGCGTATGGATAATTCGATATGAGTTATGTGGTTTGTGTGTGGGATATGCTCTGGGGGACTCACTAAGCATTCGCTTACAGTTTGTGGATTTGTTTCAGGTTGATCTGAGTCCAAGGGCAAGGGTAAAGCTTGATGGTGCGACGTGCACTCTCTCTCAGGCGACTTTATGGGACACTCTGATATTTGAAAATAAAGTTGTAATGAATATGAATTTGAAACAATTGTTTTGGAAATTCTTGATTTATGGAAGTGTGTTTGGTTAATTAAAAATGAAAATTTTCTTTGAAAAATTAGGTCGTTACAGAGCTAGGACAACTTAACTTTTGTCAGATAAGACCCTCATTTAGAAGTCAGGTGGTGCGATTGTGTGAGGTTATTAGCCTCAGCAACCGACTGGAAATCTGGTATACCAGTCACTTGGTAGATAAGTTGAGACCAGGGAGATCTCGGCTGCATCTGGAATGTAACTGGGGGAAACAAGATGAGCCTGAGCTGGTATTAGTGATTTGGGACTCGTGTCTGGAGTCGCTTGCTATTTAGTGAATATGTTCAGTGACTTGCTGCATGGGTTAAATAATCTCAGAGTAATTGATTTGAGCCTACTACGCAACTCTCATCTGATTCTAACCGTTGCAGGGATGAGTCTTCTACTGGAAGGACGATCTAAGCCTTCTGTCAAGTAAAAAGTTTTCTGCAGCAATGAATGGTCAGTGATTATGTTCCCAGTGGAACAACAATATAATCGAGGGCTGGAAGTGTTATGATTAGTTGGAATACAAAGTGGAGATGATCTGACAGTGGTTTAGAGTGGGCTGTCTGTCAGGGAGTCACACAGGGTCTTAGAATTTCAGATTTCGGGCAGTGTGGTAATGATTATTCCTCAAGGGTGAACTATAGTGATGTTAAGATCCGTTTGTCGCAAGAAAGTGAGAGCCCTGTTAAGGCCTAGTTCGGTCACGAGTTTGGTATGATGTTGTATGTGTGAGTTGTTCTCTCAGTCAGTATCATAGTTGTGGATGGGCTGTTCAAGTTATCTGGTTTGGCTGGGTCATAGTAAGGAGTGATTTCGAGGATGAAATCTAAATTTAGTGGGGGGGGAGAGTTGTAACACCCAGTATCAAATCATTTCATAATTCAGGGACATGACCCAAAGATCAGTTATCATAAGGCTTCGATCCTTGGGGGAAGGAAGGATTTAGGCCCTTTAGGTGTGGATAATGTAGGTTAGATGATCTGGGAGTTCGATTTGTGATTGGAGCCCAAGGGTATAACCGTAAAGTGGTAGTTCGGGCCTTTTATGAATTTTAGGTTTAGGTTTGGAAAGTTTTAAGACAAAGGAGAGTTGATAGAATTATAGATATTTTCATTACCTTTTCGTGGATATAAAGAACTTCGAAATTGGACTTAGAACAAAGGATTTATGGCCGATTGAAGTTAGGAGTGTTTGGGACATAGGCTAGTACGCGGGGCGTACTCTTTGAGTATGCAGCGCACAGTGACAGTATTGATTGCGGGTCATCTTTGAGTATGTCCGGCATACTTAGGAGTACGTGGGGCATACTCCATACAGGTAGAAACGCTAATCTTTAGCATCTTACCCCTATTTAAGTTCATTATGTTCCTTGAGCGTTGCCTCTTATCAGCCTCCATACCTCCTAAACCCTAATCTCGACCCTTTAGCGACCTTCTTAGTGTTCTTGCGCTCATGTGAAGAATCTTAATGTTGTCTTGTGCATTTTGAAGAGATAGAAGGTTATTGAAGATTCATCTATTGGTGTGAAGCTTATAGATCCAGAGTTGCCACCTATTTTGCAATCCATTAAAGGTAAAAAGCTCTTGTATTGACATCTCTTTTTTATAGATCTAGTTTGGGGTGATTTATGGAATATTTTGGGTCTTTTTAGTTGTCCTTATGAGAAAGAGTTACTCCAAGAACTTGGTCACTAGATCTGGACGTTTTAGAGGTCCTAAATGCATAAAAATGTCATCTGGATGGTTGTTATCCACCCATGCATGTGAAGCTAGGTCTTCGATTTGGGACCCATTGAGCCATGTAAAAGCTCAAAGTGAATGACTTTATGGATTAGGGCATGTTTGGAACTAGTTCTGAGCATTCACTGGTACAAAAATGACCTATAGACACACCAAAAATATGTGACCATATGCGTATAGTGACATTTTTTATTACTGAAAGTGTGACGGAAGGTGACGTCATCGTATGGGTCTTATGGTTACTTTAAAATGTAGTGTCCATATGATATGAAAACATGTGGCCGTATTATAAAAGTGTGGCAATTGGTTAGGAAATTTGTTCGTAAAATCAATCATTTTATCTAATCTTGTGGCGTTATTAGTAACTGCAGTGACTGTATATCACCAACTTGCAACATGCATGTTGTTTTAGTGTGGTTTTTCTCTAATATATTGTCACACAATTCAAAGTCTATTAAAACTATAGGGTGTCTTTTGCAGACATGCAATTACGATAAAATATGACCATGTTCACTAAATGGCCACATGTAATTACTTTTATAAGTGACAATTTACTAATAATTAGTAACACAAACAATATTTTATAGTGACTATTGTCTATCATATAATATACAATTAAATGAAACATGACCATAATTGTTATAAAGACACATTTTATTAAAATTATGGATTTATTGTTAACTTACGGTCATATTTGTAATACTTATCATGACCGCTTCTTTTATTCAGAAATATAAAAAGTCGTAAGTATGACTATTTTATATAATTTCGACAAAAAAAACAATTAAAAATAACCATAATTGATTTATAGACAAAATGGTGTGACTAATATTTATATAAAGTCACATAAAATATTATAATTTTGGTGTAACTAATATTTATATAAAGCCACATAAATTTTGTTTAATATGATGTAACTAATATTTATGTAAAGCGACAGTTATCAATGGACATATTATCCATTTTATTTCCAAATTTTTGTAAAATAAAAACAACAGTAAACATGATAAAACTTAAAAGAAAATGGTATTAACATTAATAAAAAAATCAATACATAAGTTTTCAATTCAAATACTAAACACATTAGCTTGTAATCAAAAGATATATATATATATATATATATATATATATATATATATATATATATATATATACACACACACACAAGACTTTACACATAAACTAAGAACTATATATCTCCAACATTTTTGTCATGCCCTCTAACGTTGTATAAGTTTTCATTTTCTTATTAGAATCATGGAGTTCTGTGTTTTAATTTTGATTGGATGGTGGATTGGTACCTGAAGCAATAAAAAGTTGTAGGTGTCAAACATTAAGACAAATATGAATAATTAACTAGTGTGAATGTGTTATACTTGTGCATTAGTCGAGTTAACCAATGTAATCTTTAATTTCTTTTATTTGATCTTACTTTCATTTTTTCCTATTATAGTATTGTCCTTATAAGAAAACATATCAAAGTATAATGCTATAATTGGATAGAATTTTCAAAGTATAATGTCCTTATAAGAAAAAGTTAGAAGTATAATGTTGTAAAAGATTAAGAAATAGAAGTAAGAATTTAAGTGACTACTTACATCTTTTGTAATAAATCCATCAAAAAGGTTGGTGGTTTTCCAACTACATTTAACTCTTTCTCTGTTCCCCCACAAACAACAACAACCACGCACCCAACACCTAACAATGCAACACATTACACTTAATTACCATATGACCCTTAAATCAACAAAGTCAAACCTTGAGACCCAATTTGTGAAAAATCAAACTAGGACTAAAGATGCTGTACTTCATTACATTGAAACCAGACCCGAAAAGTAGAGGTAGGATAGAGACTCATGCTTGATATTTAAGTGCAAAAGATGTAAATGCCTTTGATTCATACCAGACAATTCTTGTAAATCAGTCATATTAATAGTGACAACGATGTGAGTAGCAATAAAAACGCATCTTGGATTCTCACAAATGCAAAGAATTGCGTACCTACAAATTACTCACCACTTACAGCTTTTTATAAATTTAACTTCAACAAATATATATAATTCAAGAACACTAGGTATATAAGATGTTGATAAAATGAGTAAATAGGGTATCTTACTGTATTTTGTAACAGTTTACATTTGTTTCATGTTCAACCACAACTGCTCCAATCTGGATCATAACTTAAAAAAACTATTATATTTGATGACGTACTATTAAGCATTAAAAAATATTTAAAATATGAAAACAAGTTATGTAAACGTTACATTTTTATCTTGCTCAAAGGAAGTAATTACTTTAAGTTTCATAGTTTTTGTCCCTTCTTCCTGAAGATGCATCTATTAATGTCCAACCAAACCATTTATCATGTATATTTTTGTCAATTTTTAATTAAAGAAGAAGAAGAAATGGAGGGAATAAAGGTAAAAACCCTAAATTTTGAATCTTTTTCACCATATAGCCTATCAATAAGATAGATAAGTAAATCAGTTAGAGGCCTCAATACAGGCCCTAATTATGCTCAAGGATGTGTCTAGTGGTGAGCAATGACTGAAATTATGATTCATCATTGATCTACTTAGCTCATCAGTATACTTGTATTTGTGTATTGAAGAAACCCTAACTTTATGGAAATCATAATAACGATTATAGAATGCACGAAGACATGGTAACTTGCAGTAACTCAACTATATATCACTTTTCATTTCATCATTAAGCTAATTAAGCAAGCAATGTTAAGGGCAAATCAAAACCCCAAATGAAAAACAAAACCTCAAGTATATTTCAATAATCTCCACCACAGGCATTGTAGTCTTCTTCAACTGTAATTGTCAAATAAACCATAGTGAAATCAGCGACATCAAACAACTTCTCCTTCATCGCTTTAAATATGTCGTCTTTCTTCAGCACGGTGCGGCGGATGGGCGGGCAGTTACGATACTGATCGCGAGAGAAGTGTTAGATGTCGAACACAGTTTTTGGATCAGAGGTCTGGATGATGGCCTTAGCCGGTTCAGTGGCCGGAAAAAACCTTCACATGTTAAAATTCTTTAAAATCAATTTATCCAATGCTTTTAGAATGGAAGAAGAACCAACCTTCACAGATGACAAAGATATATGTGTGAGGGATTCTGGAGGAGCAGATGATGTCGGAGGATATCCGGAGGAGCAGAATGCATAGCATCGACTGGAAGGCGAAGAAGAAGAGGCAGAGAAGGTTGGTAACGATGGCTACTGTTCACCGAAGGAGGCAGAACAACAAATCGATGGACCCACCTCCCATCGATCGGACAAGAACTCACCGATAAAGAAAGTCGCTCTCAAAGTTCTGGTGACAGACGACCTAATTTTACCTGTGGTTCCTTGAAAGTCACCTCCATGTGCGCCGATCAAGCAAGAAATTAAGAAGGAAAAACTACAAAATCTTGTTCAGCGGCCGAAATCGACTTATTCGAAGACCAATCCACTAGTCGGCAGCGTAGATTGTAGATCAAAAGCAGTGTTTGAGCGATTCTTGAGCGTATAAACATATATGAGAGAACGGAGCCTTGGCCTATATATTTGGGAAGAGTTCGAATAAAAAATGAAATTAATAGAAAATAAAGATAAAATGAATTAATATTTAGGAGGGAATTTAAATTTAAGGTGTGTGAAAGTGAAATTCAAATAAAATCTCGAGTGGGAAGTTTAAATTTTCATTTGAAATTTTGAATGATGGTTTTTAATATATATATATATATATATATATATATATATATATATAAGAATTAATAATTCATACAAAAGGATGTGTTTTGTGACTATTCATTTTGGATGCAAAAAAAATTGAAATATGAAATAATTTAAAGCGAGGCCCTAAGTCATAAACCTTAATACATATATAACTCTAAAGCCCCACGTCATACATGACAAGTTATGAGCTTGTGGGAATAAGTGTACAATTATTTGTGTGTAGGGGTATGGGTATAGGTATAGAGGTAATGGTATGTGTGTAGTCAAGAGACAAAAGTCTTAAGCCCTTAGTCCTATACATCAAGTCCTAAGTCATAAGAAATAATTCATACACCAAAAGTCATATGCTTTAAACCCTAAGCCTTGGTTCATATGTCATAAGCCATGACATATAAACCATAAGCCATAAACCATAAACCATAAGCAATATGCCCTAAACCCTAACTTATAAGCACTACTCCTGAAGCCATAAACCATATGCTTTGATCCCAAAGACATACACCATAAGCCATGAGCCTCTAGACATAGACCCTAAGCCATAAGTCATAATACATTATCAATAATTCATACACCACACATCATAAGCCCTAAGCATAATCCCTAAGACATAAGACTTAAGACATTAGAATTAATTCATAAAACTTAAGCCATAAGTTATAAAATATCAGCCTTAATCACCTAATCCCTAAGCCTTAAAACCTAAGTCATAAGCCATAAGCATTAATTCATAAGCCATAAAACATAAGCCTTAAGCATTAAACCATGAGCTATAAGCCATAAGTCTTTAAACAATATAAGCATAACATTTAACATTAAGCCCTAAGCCCTAAGCCCTAAGTTATAAGTTATAAGCCATAATCCATAAGTAAAATAATCCCTAAACCTTATCTCCTAAGCCATAAGCATTATGCCCTAAGCCATACATCAGAAGCCATAAACCATAAGTTATAACCAGTAAGACTTAAGCTACATGCCTTAAGATAGAGACCATAAGTCATAAGTAATAAGCCATAGGCCCTATCCCACAGTTCATAATTAGTAACCCTTAAGCCAAAGCCTTAAGCTATAAGCCATAAGTCATAAGCAATAAGCCTGAAGTCCCAAGTCATAAGTACTAAGCCTGAAGTCTTGCCTACATCTATACCCAACACCACCCCTAAATGCTAAGTGTCACCACAAGCAGACACCCCGACGTACAAACCTACACCAACACCTGCCCCACCCTACCCTATCCCAAATCCCCATATATATATATATATATATATATATATATATATACACACACACAAACACACACCCACTTCACCACACTCACACATATAATCATATCCCTACCAACACTCCTTATATCCATTCCAACCCACCCATACATATACCTACCTCACCATACTCCCACCTATACCCCTATACGTATCCATACCTAGACTCACACCTTTCATTAATGTTTTTTATTTATTAGTTGCAAATTATTAGAAATATAGTTTTAAATTTATACATTATATGCCAAAAATAATATACTTTTTGTTAATTGTTTTATAATAGCATATTTATATCACAATAGCTTGAGTCTTCCCTCCACTGTGTTATTTTTGTTTAAAATCACAAAACATCTCCAACTGTCAAAAGTTCTTGCTAATAGGATTTTTTCTTATTTTCGTTTTCTAGAGCACGAACGTCATTTTTTCCACTTTGTTTTTTTTTTTTCACTTACACATACACTCACAAATTCACATACACATATAATACAAACACATACATAGTTACATACATATACAAAAAATAATAAAATACAATAATAATAATAATAATAATAATAATAATAATAATAATAATAATAATAATAATAATAATAACTAGAATTTAAAAAATTAAAATTTTGACATTTATTTTTAATTCAGTTGGATATTTCCAACATACTCCGCTCCCCCAAACTTTGGCTATGGTTTAGATTTCAAAGTTCTCCCAAAAATTTGACCAATCTCTCACCACCCGCCAATCGATTTCAGTTCTCGCTCACACCGAACTTCAATGGATGATTCACATATTCTATGTTGCATTTCATATTCATCTAGAACCTGGTCCTTCATTCTATGCACCACCACCGGTCTAATGCCTCACCACCGCTCAACCAAAGCTTTGCCTTGCTGGAAACCTTCACCGATCCGCCTCGCCTTTATCGTCATCGATTGAGGAAGGTATCAGCGCCACATTCAATCCGAAAAAAAGGATAAAAAAATCGGATTTGAATACCTAAAATCAAAATCAGTTAGACCTAAATCCACTTTTTTAGTGTTTTTGTGGTTATAGTTGAATCTTTATAAGCTTTATTGGGGTCTGTTTCTGGATTTGCAAATTGGAATCCATTGATCCCAAAAAGTTAATTACATCTGGTGGTCAATTAGATTCGGGAGAATATGAAATTTTGTTGTTTCTTTCAAAACCTTAAATGTTTATTTTTATCTTTAATGTAATCAGATCCATGTTATTCAACATGTTTTCTATAAAAATCTATTTTTTTTTTCATATTTCGGCTTCTAAATAGCTTATTACCTTCTTATACAGTATACATTGTGCTATGGTTAAAGAGGAGAAGTTGGTAATTGAGAATGCCTAAAATACAACAGTGAGGGACGTTGTGTTATCTCTCTGGTGGTCTCTTTAATTCCATTGAAGAACTTCCCTAATAAGGTACGAGCATCTATTTTCATTTGTAAATTATAGTTATTTCAATATCGCATATCAACTGTTTGATGATTTTCCCAAATGAAAACTTAGATCACTAAAAATGAGGTGTTGGTCAAACTTAGTACTATGTTCTACATATTTAACCAATTATAAAATTGATCTATGATTTGTTTTTTGGAGAACTAATCATTTATGACATATCACTCATCTCTTACCACCACCACCACCACCATCACCACGAGAAGATCTAAACTCTTCAATAAGTTTGATGACCAACAACATTGATAGCAATGAGAATTCTTTTTATTTAGGTTATCAGGAGAATCATCAGAGCATGTAATGTTTGGAATGCCACTACCCTACAACATTTGTGAAAGTACCAATGCTAATGTTTGGAAGTGGTGGTGAGGGTCATGATGTGTGCACAACTGGTTCTTCCTCTGAAGCATGGAGTTCTTTGAGTCAAACTAGCTATGCAAATTGCACAACAACAACATCAGATCAAACAAAAATAATTTACTCTTCAGGTTTTTAAAGATCACAACCAGAGTTTCATCATTAACCATGATTACACTGATCATAAAAAAAGGTGTATAGTTTAAATAACTTTGAAAGTGGTCTTGAGGAAGTGAAGTAACTCATTGGTGACGCAAACAGCAGTAACAACATCAGTTACCTGTTCCATGATGATGATGAATACAAGACAACTGATGGTCGTAGGGAGATATGCTATCATTACTAATGGGTACATTTGTAATTAAGGGAAAAGAAACAGAAGAGAGAGTTTAAGATAGTTTTTGGGGTTTGTGCTGATTGTAGTGGAAATCAATGTAAAAAGTCACAAAAAGAAAGAAAGTTTTTTCTTTGTTTTCAATATCTTTATGTGTGATAGTACATGTACTAGCTTTTCTTTTTGTTTAATAAAGGCCTTACATTTATAATATTTTTGTAATTACATTTATTTTTTATTTTGAATATTTAATGAAATAGGCTAACTAATAAAAATACTAAATATTTAATATATAAATAATACACTTACAGTGAACTGTTGAAGAGTTTATCTAATATTCGTATCAATATTATGCATATAGTATTCTTCAACTAAATCGCTTTGGCTTGGAGAGACAGATTTCAATTGGTTATATTTGTGAAAGAAAAAAAACACAAGGTATTGAAGATTTGTGGCCCATATTGTATAAAAATAATTGTTTGTAAATTTATGATGTATCATACTATAATTATATTGATCACAAATTATTTTTCTTCTATAACTAGATTTACCTATAGACACACATAATAATTTTAACTATAACCAAATGCCACTTACACTCACAATTTTTTTTCAAGACAATTCATCATATTTTGACACACATAAGAAAAGGCACATAGCCATAAACCACTAAAAGTAACTTGTTTTCTTGCTTTTACTAATTAATTAGTAAACACCATCCTATAGACACACAAATATTTAATATGGTTATATGTATCACCTGTTAGCTATATTGGATTTTATGTGTCTAAAATCGTACCACGATACAGAAACATATACAATTGCATCATGTGACCATATATTTATCTATTGTCTCTTATAAAAAAATATCACAACATTAATCGGTACACATGTGGGTGATGGTGACATATGGCCACATTGTTCGAGTGTGGCTAATAATTTTCACATTTGTTATAATTAAATGTGATTAAAGTTTTGATTATCAGTACAATGGCCACACAAACTAATTTAAATGTATCCAGAAACAGTCTCTAAACTTTTTTAGTGACATTCGACCACAATTTTAATAAAAAGTGTGACAGACTGTTTCTCTAAAAGTGTGACCGTAGGTCATTTTTGTACTAGTGATTGGATGTTTTGGCATAAAGGTTTAAGACCATTTCTAGATGGATTATGAGCAAGGAGTGTACGCGGGGCGTACCTCTTGGTACGCAGTGCGTATTGGGTCAATATCTCGTGGGTTAGTCAAGATGCGGAGTATGTTGGGCGTACTGACTAAGTACGCAGGGCGTACTCATTCAATATTGAATTCTTTGACCTGTTTACTTTTTGACTTTGATCTTTGACCAGAGGTTTGACTAGAGTTGACCTTAGGTTATTTTGGGCGCCTTTTCGGAAATTGGGCCTTACTGGATTAGGCCCATGATGGGTTTTGGTTCCAATTAGGATATAGGGTCATAATGGGCTTTTGTTGCTATTGGTTTGGGTTTTAGATTTTGGGCCAAGAGAGGAAAGGGTAAAATGGACTTTTACCCTAACTATTGGACAATCGGGGGAGGATTCCATCTATGGGTTATGGACCAATTATTTATTTGGTATTATTTGACGTTGTTAGTGCGGGGATCTTCCTGATCGGTTGTCCGAGCTTTTATCTATGGTATTCAACAGATTGAGGTGAGTTTTCTCACTATATCAATGGGTCGAAGGCACCAAGGCCGACCCATTATTTGTGATATAGGATGCTAGCTATATTTGTGGTATCTGTATGAAAGACCAGGATGTGGCTCCTGGCATCCATATGAAAGACCAGGATGTGGCCCCTGGCATCTGTATGAAAGACCAGGATTTGGCGTCTGGCACCTGTGTAGAAGACCGGGATTTGGCCCTTGGCAGGAAATGATTTGTAAGACTATGATTTGGCCCATAGCACTAACTTATTTATGTATGGTATGTGGTACTTTGGGGAAATCACTATGCTTTGTGCTTACAGTTTTCAGTTTTTGTTTCAGGTATATCCGGTTCGAGAGGGGAGGGCTCGGCTTGATCGCAGCGCATCCACCCATGTTTCCGCAATATGATGATTTTTGGATTGTACTTTGATAACAATTTTATTATGAAATACTTTTAATTTTTTTGGAAAGATAATTGGTGTTTTGATTGAATTAAGAATGAAATTTCTACCTCTTAGTTTTTCGGATGTTTCATGGAGAATACTTTGTCAAGATCAATTCCATGTATCTGCTTGTAACCTTTTGCAACTAACCTTGCCTTATAGTTTTCCACTTTTTCTTTCTGAATTGTCTTTATCTTATAGAACCATTTTACTCCAATTGCTTTGTGTCCCCTTGGAAGACTTGTAAGCTCATATGTGTCATTCTTCTTGATTGAATTGATTTCTTCATTCACAACCTTACTCCACTTGCTTTCTTCTTTATCTTCTTAATATGTCATTGGATCACATTCAACCATCAAATAAAATAGAAAATAGTCAAATGGCATATCAATTGGACGTGTTGCATCATAAATGTCATCTAGACTTCTCATTTTTGGTGTTGCTCCCCCTGATCTGCTGCTACTACAACTACTACTACTACTACTACTACTACTACTACTACTATTTCTTTGTGATGCCGGTGGCATTATTGTAGGGGTTGTTGGACTAGGATTTGATGGAGGATTTTTGATGTTTACTTTCATCATATTGTGTGTTAAAATCATCATTATCATCTTCAATGAACTAATCTTTTTATAAAAAAAGATTCAGCGACGAAGTTCTGACCACGGTGTTCTAAGCTTTCGCTAGAAATCCTGTAAGTTAAGGTACACCTATTACGCTTTAAGTCTAACTTATTTTTAAATTTATTATTGTTATTATGAACCTATAAACAATATTTATCAGTGATTCCAAGTTGTTATACTAACTGATTTACTTACGGGGATGGTGAACGAACTAGATTTAGTGATGTGTTTAAAGTGGGCTTTCCAAACTGTATACTATGTATGCCAAACAGACCCTACCTCTGATATGATCTTACCTGGTTGTCCCTTATCAGCTATAGATCAATAGACTTTGAATTAATTATGAATCTATACTAATAATTATTCGCAATAAATATAAGACTAAGACTGAGTGATAAAGATAATAGGTTAATGTTGAGCATTAAAACAACCGGTTGATCTAAAACCAATTGGTGTTAGAACGGGTGCAACCTTACCCATATAGCACATTCAACCCTCCAGGACAAGGCATTCGATTCCGACACTCCAGGCCATTATGCGAGAACTTGGTCGATGCCATTTCTGACCCCCAACAATCCCCCTCCCCCCTCAGAAATTGCTCCCTGAGAGAATCGAACCCTCGCAACTGGCTCTGATACTACTTGTTGAGCATTAGCGCTACCGGTTGATCTAAAACCAATTGGTGTTAGAAAGGGCGCAACCATAACCATATAGCATATTCATCCCTCCAGGACCAAGCATTCAATTGTGACACTCCAGGCTATCGTGCGAGGACTTGGTCGATGCCATTTCTGACCCCCAACAGTTACATCGAAGGAAAAGACAGTAGCTAGAAGTGAAGCGCTGTCCCAGTTTCGAGTCATCACTTTAACAAGTGAGTGCATAGTCCCTTTCATGAACATGATTTTAATAGAATTATTAATTAAAGTATTAAATATCTGTTAAAGAGTTCATTTGTGAGATATTTTCTATTGCTTGAAATACGTGTTAAGAACATATATGATGATTTAGGACTTACGGATAGACCTAAATTAATTAAGATGAATATTGGGTAGTATCTCCTTAAGAGTACGGATGAGATATACACGGAGGGTAGAACTCTAACATTTGTCTTTGATCCGAAAGCATGGATTAGACATAGTCATTTCTCTCTATTCCGAGAGCATGAATTGGGCATAGTCATTTCTTATTAATCCGAGAGCATAGATAAGATATAGTCATTCGTCCCTAGTCCAAGAGTATGGATTGGGCATAGTCATTTGTCATTGATCCGAGAGCATGGATTAGACATAGTCATTTATACCTGATCCGAGAGTATGGATTAGGTAAAGCCATTCACTTTAGATCCAAAAGTATGGATCGTGTCATTGTGAGGATCGACGGGGTGGGTTAAATTGCTTCTATGAGGTGAAATTGTATCTTGTGAGTTCTAATATATACATATATATATATATATATATATATATATATATATATATATATATATATATATACACGTTAAAACGTTGTGGGATTGAAATCCCTATGTACTCACTAAGTTTTCCAACCTTACCCATTCAGTTTATTGTATTACAGTTAGCGATATAAAGGATACATTTTGCTGAGAGATTCAAAGAGTATTAGGTCAATAGTTTAATTACTATAAGGCTTTTAATATTTTGTTATGCTTATGTTTCTGTATTGACGATGACATCCCAATGTTTTAATATAAATAAAATACATTTCTTCGAAAATGCTTGATAATATCATTGTCATGTTTTTTGGAACAAATTCTTCAATATTATCCCTCAAAGAGGATACTCTGATTTTTAAATAAGCATAAACAAATCAGTCTTTTCTGGCCATGATTGGGGATGTCACATCTACTATGACCTCATCTACCTAGTCCGCCTATGTAGCCATCTCTATAGCCACCAAGATTTCATACTCCTTGTACATTGCTGCTACTGCCTTGGGATTTATTAATGGACATCTTGCTTTGTAAAGCATGCTCCAACTTGCCAATATCATCATTTTGGTTCATTCTATGTTCACGGGCTTCAAGAGTAATTCTGAGCTCATCCTTAGAAATTGAGGATAAATCTTTTTATTCTTTAATAGTTGTGACCACATTATCAAATTTTCGGATTGGCGAACTATTATAACGTTTTTGCGGACGTCATAAAAAAATAAAAATTACTGTTTGGTTGCTGATATTGCTATATTTACACATATATTTAGGCATTATTTTAATACATTTTAAGCTATATTTTGGTAAAATGAAAAGATATTCGGTACTTATTAAGTTAATTGTATTTGCTGCCAAAAATAATATTCTTGAAGAAAAGGGACTGAAAATGACAAAAGTTGGATACTGGAAGGAATGGAGCTGAAGGTGAGAGCTTTAAGAAATTTTTTTTGAGTTAAACACACTTCCTATGACATGGTGTATTGAAGACCACAACGTGGAATCAAGAAAGATATCGGTTCTTTACTTGATAAAAGAAGCTCACGATGTGACCAACATTCAGTCACGTCATGACCACTATATCCCAGAAGATTGCTACACAAAGTACAAGTTTCCATATTGACTACATATAATTACTAAGCTCACATTGTGACACTCTATTGGTCACGACATGAGGAGTTTTTTTATGGAAACAATATATATCGATTGTTAGATTTCCTTGAGGATGATTAGAGAGGTATTATGTAGATTTTAGTCAACTTTTGGGACAAGAAGCTGCGAAAATCAAACCTTCGAAGGTGAAGAAGATTGGATATTAAGAGCTTTGAAGATTGTAGCAAGTAATCACACATCACATTTGGTTTGCATTAGATTGATCATGTATAATTTTTAACTCTTATGTTTTTATATGTTTATTTTCTATAATGATGAGCTAAATAATTAGGTTTTTGTTTAGTGTAGATGAACCTTAATAATATGTGTTAGTTTCTCTTTTCATGGATTTTATGAAGTTGGTTTAGCTTGTGTTTTATTATCAATACCTAGCATGTTGAAAGTTTTAATCTTTGTTGTTTAGATTCAAGTTATGTGTGGTTGAATGGCCACTTTAATTGCATGAACTTTTCTAATTAGTTGTTTATGATCATTAAATTGCTAGAGCTAGGATTAGCCAAATCTTAGACTAGGTAATAAAGGTCACAACTTTAACTGTTATTAGAGAACATAATTTGTTCATAATTGTGTTTGGATATTTGTCTTGATCATAGATAATTAATCTTATATATATCTTACATAACCCAATAATCTTAAATAATCAATTATATGTCCACTTGTGTATGATCACAACATAGTTGTTAATGTATTGGTGAAAATATTAGGATATTGGATCATGATTCTTAATAATATTTATATTGGTAACAAACTGAATTATTCCATGTATTGTAAATAATCATAGGAAAAAGGGGAATTCAAAGCTAAACGAAAGTATCTTCCTAATCTTGATTACAATCTTATTTAGTTAATTGTTTGTTTAGTTTTTTAGTTAATTTAATAGTGAAGTTAATGAACTTGCAAAATCAGATAAAAACCCTCATTTTTAGTTATTGTTTTAGATTAGTTTTTAGTAGTTATTTTATTTGCTAAATAATGTTTCGTGAGTTCGATACCTGAGTTACTTTTCTATATTATAAAGACTAGGTACATTGCATATAAGTGCATTAGTAGATAAATTTAGTTATGTTCATAAATTTAAAACTAGTATATCCCACATCAAGTTTTTGGCGCCGTTGAAGGAGAACGAATAATTTTAGTTTTTAATTTAATTGCTTTAAGTTATGCGATCCCTTTTGTGGGATAAAAACCGCAAAAAGTTAATTTTACGAATTAATTAAAAGTTTCTAATTTTGTAGTGTTCACGTCGTGACCATCTTACTGTCACGTCGTGAGAAGTTACATTTTTTGGTTTTTTTTTATTATTTTCTTTTTAGTTCGTTTGTATGTTTTTGTTTTGTTTTTGTTTCGGTGATATATGACCAGGGGTCCAACTTTCCTATCATACCACCACTTGATGATCCAGAGTCCATATTCCATAAGAAGAAAGATAAAAAGGTTGATGAGTCGAGTAACAGTTTTCACGTGGACAAGTTTGAAATCATTGAAAAGACTGCAGACAAAAGGGGCGTTGGCTACGAACCAGAAACTGAAGACGATTTAGAAGACGAGGTCAAAATTGAGGTAAAAGAGATGGAGGACATATCAGAGATGACGATTGTGGAGTACAAGAGGAGAATGTGTGATGACCATGGTCTCGGTCTTGTTCCACCCGAGATACCACCTGCTACAAACTTTGATCTCAAGGGCTACATTCTCGCGATGCTCAAGGACATTCCATTTTCTGGGACAGCCTATGAAGATGCCTTCAAATAGCTTGACGAAGTATAGGACATTGAAAATTTCTTCAATGTTCCAAGCGTTTCAAGAAATGTAGTACTACTAAGGATGCTTCTAGTGACATTTACTAGATATGCAAAAATTTGGTTGAAGTCATTAGCACCTGGAACTATTAGAACCTAGATCAACCTTCGTGAAGCATTCATATAACAATTCATCCATCCTTTATAGATAGACAAACTCGAGAATACGATATCAAACTTCCAACAAAATGATGACGTGTCCTTATATGAAGCTTGGGAAAGATACAAGGGATTGCTAAGAAATTGCCCTCAACACGAGCTTAATGTGAAACAATAGGTTTCTATATTTTATGATGGGGTAAATGTGACCACAAGGCAACTCCTTAATTCTCACGGACCAATGACAAAGAAAAATCCTGCTAAAATCAAGGAATTAATAGAAGAATTTGCGAAACATTCAAGAGAGTATCACAATCCTCAAGAGGATATGACAAGAGGTAAAGGAAGTAGAGATGGAGGAAACGAGAGCTTAGCAGCGATGATGGAAAAACTCAAAAATATGAATCGAAGGATGACAAAGATGGGTCAATCGATACATGCCATACAAGTAGATTGTAACAATTGCAATGGATCACACTTGACAAAATATTGCAATTTGGATGAGAACAGAAACTGAAAAGCACAAGTATGCTAATCTAGTGGTGACTGGTTTGATGAAAATTGGAGGAAGCTAAAGAGGGAATGGTTGCCATATGAAGAATACAAGAAGGATAGAGAAGAAAAGTATTGGCAAACCGGACGAGGCTACTACCAAAAAGAACAACAACCAACCGAGAAAATACCAGATTTTAAGTTAATGCTCAATAGATTCATGGAAGCTTATGAGAAAATACATGATGTTACTAATGTTACAATTAGAAACCACCAAGCTTCCATTAAAAACATCGAGAGTCAACTCGGGCAATTGACTAAGCTCGTGAACAAATTATTACCATGCAAAAATCCCGATCAAAACAACAACCTCACATCATAGCCATTTCCATTGAAGAAGACACCATCTTCGGAATGCTCTGATTCTTCTTTTATGACTTTTGAAAATTATTAATTGTGATATTTGTGGATTTTGGAATAGATTAAAAATGAAAACTTTTGACTCGATTTTGGGATGTTACATTCTTCCACTGAAACTGAAATTCGTTCGGGTCGAGAATGACATTCCACACTAGTTTGTGGAATTTCTTCCTAAAGTTTGTGTTTCTCAAAAAATATGCACTTACTAAAAACACACATGTATGTTCATCATTACAAAACAACACCAAAAAACACATAATATTAATAAACATGCTTTTTTCAAGAGAGGGTTTAATATAAACGATGTTAACATGCTACTTACAACTTATTAGAACTAGTTCGATGCCTTTTCTTGTAGCTTTTCCATTACAATCCATAAGCATAATCTATGTTTAGCATTAGGAAAAACAGATCCCACAACTTGTATAACTGTTAGATCCTAATCTGTTAACACCAACATTGGTTCCTTACCATGATCGTTTAAAAAGCTTCAAGCAACCATTTATAAGAATCGATCTTCTCATTGCTAAGCAAACCAACACTTACAGTTACAAATCTCATGTGATTATCAATTGTTGTGAATAAAACGAAGACCATTTCATACCTACACCAAACATACATGTTAAATCATAACATATTACAACACATTGCAAATCAATAATAAACCAAAAACATATGAAATAAATCACGTAGTGACTTACTTATTCGTTCTAAACGTGGCATCAAAGGAGACTACATCATTGAACTCCTTGTAAAAAACTTTATCATTCTCATCAGCCCAAAACATAGCATTGAACACACTATCTACACATTTATACTCAAACGTGTAATTTGGATAATCTTTTTTTATCTCATATATTTTATTCACTATGAACTATGCATTCCTCTTTCCTATTATGTTGCCCATTTTCTTTCTAAAATTTTTGTAGTCACTCACTTATGTCTAAGATGTTCTATTACGGTGTCTAAGCTCATAACTAAATTGATATATTCTTGTAATTAAAAACAAAGTCCTTTTTGGGTTACCCTCATAACTAGAACTTGGTTAGAATGACATTTGTAGAGAGAGTATAATTTTATTGTTTTATTATATGATTAATAAATTGTAATAAATAATTTGTTAATATATTAAATGATTAATTTATTAATTGGAAATAGATAGTTGATTTGTTAATTTATTATTTGATTAATAAATTAATGTGAGATCAATTGTTAAATAATTTTTTTGTTAATTTATATGATTAATAAATCAATGTGAAATCAATTAGAATTGATTAATTATTAATCAAAATTTATCTGGAATTAATTTGGGATTAAGTAGAACTAATTAAGGTGCAAGGTTTGAGTTGTAATTGTTCAATAGTTGAACAAATGAGAGGATTTAGAAACCTCTATCATATGAATGGTTTTGAGGACCCTATTAGGGTTTCTAGAAGCCTCCAAATGATAATTATAAAACTAGATAATTGCTTGATTTGAAATATTATTATTAAATGTGAAAATTTGGGGTTTCTAGTGTTTCCTGATAGCTAAAAATAGGACCCTTGGGTCAACTATTTTCGTGGACTCCTTTACCTAGAGAAATCTGATTTTCTCATTGCCTCTCCTCTCCTATCTCCTAGTTCTAAGGTTTGGGAGTGAGCCATTAGAGACTTGAAGTGTATGTGCCCTAGTTGCACCAATGTTTAATGTCGAAGGACAAATTATAAACTCTTTATCTCCATAAGTTAACTTCCTAGATCTTTTTAAACGTCACCTCTCTTTTGTTATATATAGAGGATGGTTATGTCGCTGATCAAACTTTTTTATCTTGAACACATCCGTCCTGAATCTTTCGCACTCAAATATAATCCTAGCTCTACATTATGGTATCCTGAAGTCTAAGTTACGTTTCTTCTGGCCACCATATTTTGTATTCCGTGTATCAATGTATTTATTTGGTATCTTCCCATTTTGGTTGCAAACCACAAATTTTTTCTTTAAAGATTTGTCACCAAACCTTGTTTTTGTATTCAACAGAACATCAAAACCTGCCTTTTCTGCATATTTGTTTCATTTTCTAATGACTCATATGAAGCCTCCTCAACTGCCTAAATTATTTTGCCACAATTTTGAGCTTCCACAAGGTAAATCTAATATGTTACTGGTCAATTCATCATTCAATGTATCAGATTCGTCACCAGATAAAAAACACTGTTATTATTAATGCATATACCAAGTAAATTATTTAATGCAGTCATATTCGATTAAATCAATCAGATAAGAATGTTTACCTTCACCATCATCACCATTATGAAATGATTTTGTGTCACATTCCTCATCATCAATGATTAATTGAGTTTCACTGTCTACACAACAAAAACATAATCAATAAAACATTATTTACGATATGAAATTTTTTACAATACAAAGAGTATGAATAGTCATCATCGTGTAGAGTAATCACTACTAAACATACCATAATTATATCTTATTACAAAAGGGTAAAATTGTAAAAAAAAACAAAGAAACATAATCGCTACTGAATAAACGAGATTTACATCTTCTTACAAAGGGGTATAACATGGGAATATCAATCTAAACAATAATGAATTCCATGTTTTATTTAATGTGGTTGAAATATTGTAACAATGCTCAAAATTTAATAATAACAAGTTGTAATCACTACTAAGTTTTTTTTTTTTTTCGAAAATAGAAAAGTTACAATCATTATCTTGTAGGGTAATCACTACTAAATAAACCAGAATTACATCTAATTACGAAAGGGTAAAACTATAACAAAACAAAAAACATAATCAGTACAGAATAAACGATATTTACATCTTCTTTCAAAGGGGTATAAGTGGGGAACATCAATCTAAACAGTAATGAATTCTATGTTTTGTTTAATGGGGCTGAAATATTGTAACAACGCTAAAGTTTTAATAATAACAAGTTGTAATCACCACTAAATTCCTTTATTTTTGAAAATAGAAAAGCTACAATTAAAATTTCGTTTTATTGAACTTCCATAAACTAACAGATAGTTGGATATGGAAACTAATTTCAAAAGATAGAATTATTGCGCATCATCTTCTACAAAACATAATAAAAACACACCGTATATGTTGTAAATCAAATTAATAGACAAGCAAGGAAACCGATAAATAATATTAAGAATTATATGTTGATTAGTTGCGAATGATAGATCCAATTATTATTAATATGATTACCAAGTTTCGTCTAAAAACCAGATTAATCCTTTTCGATTAGATCTGATTATAAGAAAGGTAAAGGAGAGTGTCCCGTTATTGGATGAAATTAAAAAACAAAACAATAATATAAAACTGACCTGTTGTAAGCAGTAGATCTACGATGTAGATCTACTGATTTTCCAACATAACTGGAAGAAAATCATAGAGAGAAGGAGAGAGCTCCTGACTTGTCCACCACGAAGTCAACGGCGGTCAACAATTGACCGAATCGGTTAAAACAACTTGACCCAAACTCATCAAATATAAAAGCTCCTTAGCTCCCAATGCGAAGTGCAAAGAGCACTCACGGCGACCCGGTGTCAGCTACCGGTAGGTTAGGTTAGGCTAGGCATGCGCGTGGGCTTGGACCATACATTTGATCCACTAAAGCCTTTGATGACCTATCAACGGAATAAACTTATAAACACACAAAGATTTCTTTCTCCCACCAATGTGGGATATAAAGGAAATTACCAACTTGCAATTCCTTTATGTATATAAAATTCCAACAATATACCTAGTTCATCATCCACAACGTATACCAAATTTATATTACTATCATCGACATCATGATCAACAAACCACGCCGACTCCATAATTAACTGCCCATATTCCTCAATGAGTACGCTTAAAGTATTTATAAAATACTGTCTTTCTTTCAATTGTCTGCTACTAAATGATGAAACTGGATATGCCATCATTGACCTTAACAAACAACCAATGATCTAATATATTGTATACCAAACGTTTTTTAATTATCAGGCAATAATCATGGAAAAAAAAAAGATCACTTACATTTTGACTTAATAGAAATCATTGACTTCCCAATGTGTAATTCATATTTAATAAGATAGTAAAATTCCGATTTCATCATTTAAATGCTTAGTCCAAAATCATTCTCACAATCCTAACCTTTTTTTCATTCTCAATATAAGCTCTCTCTCTCTCTCTCTCTCTCTCTCTCTATATATATATATATATATATATATATATATATATATATATATATATATATATATATATATAGATGAGAGAGAGGGTTTTATGATCAATTGAGAATTCAAAAATTCTTGAAATTGAATACTTTTTACAACTTTTTTTTTTAGCCTTATACGCAAAAAAATCACTTAATTTTTTACAACACTATAATATGTTATGATTCGTCGAAAAATTTGTCTAAAATGTCTTTTTAAAAAGTATGCATATATGCATATTTTATAATATGCATATATGCACATCAAATGAGCATATATGCAAGATTTTGAAGAAGACTTTTAAAAAAAATCAACAAATAAGGTTAGTTTTAATGAATTAATTGGTTTTTTCTTAAAGAATAGAACAAAAAATAAATTCTTATGTTTTCATTAATCTTTTAATTCTCAACTGATTCGAACTATTTTATTTTATTTATGGTTTTGGTCAATGAAATTGTTGGTGACACGTTAATTACATCAGTTTAGTTGGTTTTACCGGTTGAGTTTTTAATTTTATTATATTAAAAAATTAATTTTTATATTTATAATGTATTATTTATTAATTTTAAAATCTTAATTTCTTTCGATTCAATTAAAATAATAATTTAAAAACTAGTATCTTAAAAAAACGCAAAAACATACACACACAATGTGGTTGGGACCATTAAAACACAAAATCATTAATATATAATTAACAAATACTGTGATTGTGTAACTTGATTCGGACAATTGAATGAAAATAATAAATATTTATAATCATATGTGTATATTTTAAATGGAATATCATGCACCCTGCAATTACCATAAAACTATGTAAAAAAGAATTTTATATAATTCTTGTTTAATTTTTTTTATAGAATATGCAATAATTATAGGATATATTTTTTTTTGACTATTTTTATAATTATTTGATGCGGTTTTTTTTTTTTTACTTTTTAGGAACTAATTTTTTATTTTATTTATTTATTTTTTTGCAAAAAAAACGTAAACCGTTTAAAATACTTAATTCTTTAAAAATCATATATCATTCTAATAAAAATAAAAAAATTTAAATTTGAATTCTTGAAATATTCTTAATTAGTAATACATTCTCATCAGAATTAATTCTCATAAAAATAAAAGTGAAAATTTTACATTCTGATAAGAATAAATATAAACTACAAGCATAAATATAATATTTTTATAAGAATTAACATAAATTATAAGTACCGTAGTAATATGGTCATTAGCATGACGTAAATGAAAGGAAAAAACATATCTAACAAGTGAAAATTAAGCATTATCGTAAGAATGAACATAAATTACACATGAAAAAGTAACATTCTCATATAAACATAAATTACAAAATCTTTTGACAATCATTAGTAGTTTCAACCATTACAGTTTCAATTGATAAAGTTTGTAGAGTCATTTCAGTTTCAGTACGATATCCATGTCAATAGATGCTAATTAATCTTCTTCTCTTAATAGAACACTTAAATTGAAATTTAATAAATGACTACTAAAAAGAATATATATATATATATATATATATATATATATATATATATATATATATATATATATATATCGAGAGAGAGAGAGACAGAGAGAGTAACAGAGTACCCGCGCGATGCGGCGGTAGCTATTAGTTTCATTTCGACGAATACGCACACTGGTTAATTTTATTTTGGTAAAATAGTTTCTTTGTGGACATGTCGTATTGTAAAAAAACACAAAATATATCGAGAAATATCATTCACCATTAAGATATATCTAGTTGGGTACTCACATAATACGATTGGCTGAGAAGTGTAGGTGGTTTAATAGTTTAATTTTGATGGTTTGTTTTTTTCGAAGTTAGTTTATTTATGAAGTTCTATTACGAAGAGCGCAAATCCATTAGCAAAAATTTCATTTTCAAGACTTAGAAAGACAGTAATATTTTGGAAAATTAGATTGTTTATTTTAACGAATACAAAGACAAATAATATTAACGTTAAATATAGGGAAATCTCCGATAAAATGCTAATATTCTGAGTCAATTTACGGTTTAATTCAAACTTTTAGTTTTGAACAAAAAAGTTCCGATTATTTTATATTTTGACTAAATTAACGAAATAGTACTTATTTTTTTTCAACAGAAAGCAACAACTTATCGTATAAAATAGATAATCGGGACTTTTATGTTCAAAATATAAATGTTGTGATTAAACCGTAAACTGAACTAAAATATTAGAACTTTATCATATATTTTCGTAAATTATATACCTCTAACTTACATATGTATTTGTAGTTTATATATGAGTATTAAAAAAACTTAAATGTTAAAAAAATACCCAACACTTATTTCCCATCAAACCTTTATTTATTAATATTTTTTGTTTTATTTTTTAATTTTAATGAATTTAATAAAGATTTGTTTTAATTTTTATTAAAATTATTTTATCTAAATCATTTAAAATATATTTATTATGAATAAATTTTAGTTTTTTTTTGTTTTGCTTTCTTTTTTGGAACGGGCAAATAATATTAATAAAATGCGTCAGCCAACAAGAGACTAGACAGAAGCAAAAGAGTACAGAACATAAATAAGAACATAGAAATTACAGACAACGGAAAGTGCAGATGTTCCAATCTGACCACCTAATATTATCTTTATTACCCCTGTGCTTAAACCATAAAAAAAAAACCATTGATTTAATACAATCCATTATCACAGAAGGAAGGGTTATTTTCCTGTTAAACACCAAATCATTTCGAGCCTTCCATATTCCCCACAATGTACCATAGTATATCCCACTTAGTTTGTTTCTTTTCTTCGGGAAGTTTCCCCACTTGGACGCGTACTCTATAACCCCTTGAATTGAAAGAGGCTCCTGTACCTGTTGAATACCACACCATCTGAAGACAATCTCACAAACAGTTTTTACTTAATTGCGATAACAAAACACGTGATCAGTAGTTTCCTCATCTGTGTTGCATAAGCCACATCTATCTGTTTCCACATTCACCCATCTTTTTCTTAGTTCTGATCGGAAGCTTCTTTAATCCATGAAATCAAATTACTTGTGTAGTTGGTCTGTGACTTCCTTATTCTTCTTCTTAGAATCTCCACACTGTAATTCACGTCCGAAGCTAAACCACAAATCCAACCATCATTTTTCTGATTATGTTTATTGAACCAATGGTCTGAGAAATTTGGAGTAGCTGGTGATCACGAGGTTGTGCATCTCATGACCAAAAAAATCCCGAGTCAAAGATTCTATCTGCAACTTTATATTTCTTTTGCGATTGAAGTTGATATAGCTCTGGAAAAATAGATTTCAACGGACCAACACCCAGCCAATTGTCCAACCAGAAAAAGGTGTCGGTTCCAGAATGTACCTCCTTTCTAACGATCTCTTCTTGTTTGATGCACAATTTGTCCAGTTCGTTCTTGATCTGAAAATCAGCTAACATTCTAAGAAAATATATGAATTCAAAAATCTTGTTAAACACTTTTTAGTTTAGAAATGTATAATAATCTTTAATTACTTTATTAGTTAGACTAATTTTTCAAATTTTAGTGAGACGGTGTTGGGGATTCGATCTAGGGTTATAGAAAATCTGGATCACAAACAGGAATCGTGTAAACACTTTCCTTGTTTGATATTTCGACCCTAAATGCCTTGGGTGTCACGAAATCCAAACTGGGATAATTCCTGATGTAACAATTCTGATCTTAGGCACCAAAAACAGAATCAGTTTTGAGAGGAAGATGAAGAAGAAGACGTTTCCAGTTTTCTGTGTTTTCAAAGGAATCGTTATTTTTCCCGGACTTATCCACTCAACGGATAAACAAGAACAGTTTACATCTTTCAGAAAGACAGATTAGTCCTTGAATTTGCATCTTTAAAGGACGGGACCCCCGACTTGACACAGTAGATTAGGGTTTTAGACAAAAAGCCGGTATCGATTATTTTGATACGTATGCACCGGTAGCACGGATTTCTACCATTAGATTGTTGCTTGCTTTGGCAGCTATTCACAATCTAGTGATACATCAAATGGATGTTAAAACAGATTTTTTGAATGGTGATCTTGACGAGGAAGTTTATATGAAACAACCAGAAGGTTTTGTTCTGCCTGGAAATGAGCAAAAAATGTGTAGACTTGTAAAATCATTGTATGGACTTAAACAAGCTCCAAAACAATGACATTTGAAGTTTGATGAAGTTATTTTGTCTAATGGTTTTTCTTTAAACCAATCTGACAAATGTGTTTACAGCCGTTTTGATTCATCTGGATCTGGTGTGATCATTTGCTTGTATGTAGATGATATGTTGATTTTTGGCACTGATCAAAATCAAGTTAATGCAATAAAGAATTTATTGTCTTCAAAGTTTTCTGTGAAGGATATGGGGGAGGCGGATGTAATTCTTGGAATAAGGATTAAACGGGTGAACAAGGGACTTGCTATTATACAGTCACATTACATTGAGAAAATTCTCAAACGGTTCAATTACAGTGATTGTACACCTGTTAGCACCCCTATGGATTCAAGCATGAAGTTGATGCCTAATAGAGGCAGATCAGTTTCTCAACTGGAGTACTCGCAAGCTATTGGTTCTTTGATGTATGCTATGACTAGCACTCGTCCTGATATAGCTTTCGCAGTGGGAAGATTGAGTAGATTTACTCATAATCCTAGTACTCAACATTGGCAAGCGGTTCATCGTGTTTTAAAATATTTGAAAGGGACCAAGGATTATTGTTTGTGTTATTCAGGATTTCCTTCGGTCTTGGAAGGATATTCTAATGCGAGTTGGATATCCAATAGAGAAGATCATTCTTCTACAACTGGTTGGGTATTCTTGCTTGGTGGAGGTGCTATCTCATGGGCATCTAAGAAGCAATCTTGTATAACTAGTTCAACAATGGAATCTGAGTTTATTGCATTGGCTGCTGCAAGTAAGGAAGCAGAATGGTTAAAGAATTTGATTTATGAGATTCCATTGTGGAGGAAACCGATTTCACCATTATCTATTCGCTGTGATAGTGTTTCTACTTTGAGTAAAGCTTATAGTCAAGTTTATAATGGTAAATCGAGACACATTGATGTTAGACATGGGATGATTAGAAATCTAATCATGGATGGTGTGATTTCGATTGAGTTTGTAAAATCACAACAAAATTTGGCGGACCATCTCACTAAGAGTTTGGCGCGAGACTTAGTGCACAAGTCTGTTATAGGGATGGGCTTAAAGTCCTTGTAAATTCTTATGAATGAGACACCCAATTCCCCTCTAATACAATGTTAGAGGTTGAATTCAATGAGGAAAGCTTATTTATATGAATTGGAACACACAAAATAACTATCCCAAGGTACGTGTGTTTGAACCTGTAGAGACCAGGATGAATTTGATTTCTTAATGATTCTTTTGATAAAATGTATACAGGTACATGAATAAAAGAATCACCTATATGATCGTGAAGTGTAGCCGCACTTCAAAGAGCTTGGGACTTGGCTTTTATACAATTAAGAATGGATTGGGACACACGACTTTATAATTAGTGTCAAGTTATTTTGTTGAGATGATTGTAAAACTAATGTGTATATTATCTTCAGATATTCAAAAGAGTTGCTGGGTTCAATCTTTAAGATACCTTGATTTCTCGAATGTTTAAAATGTGTAATATACTAACATGAAAATTCAATTGTATCGATATTTTCATTTATGCATTAGTTTCGTTTCTTTTGTTTTAAGTTTGTTAATTCAAGGTTACACTAAAATAGGGGAGGATTGTTGGTGATTTTATTACCAACTATATTTTAGTGTAATGGACTTAACAAGTGTTTCAAGAATAATGTTTTAGTTATAATACAAGTTAGGAGGTGTGGGAGTGCACACTTGTATTTACTAAACATTGTTAGTACCGAACCCTAATCTACTGTGTCAAGTCGGGGGTCCCGTCCTTTAAAGATGCAAATTCAAGGACTAATCTGTCTTTCTGAAAGATGTAAATTGTTCTTGTTTATCCGTTGAGTGGATAAGTCCGGGAAAAATAACGATTCCTTTGAAAACACAGAAAACTGGAAACGTCTTCTTCTTCATCTTCCTCTCAAAATTGATTCTATTTTTGGTGCCTAAGATCAGAATTGTTACATCAGGAATTATCACAGTTTGGATTTCGTGACACCCAAGGCATTTAGGGTCGAAATATCAAACAAGGAAAGTGTTTACACGATTCCTGTTTGTGATCCAGATTTTCTATAACCCTAGATCGAATCCCCAACAGACGGAATGAGTAGGAACTTTAATGAAAACTATTCAGACCATCATCTATTTAAAATATCGATGCTTTAATTCAAACTATCATCATTTTCATCTAACTCCCCATGGATTTTATAGTTTAACAAAATTAATATCAGTGGTTGCGTTTTAAATCTGTAGGTTTTGTTATGTAATGCATGAACAATAAACAATAAAAAATGGTAAAACATATATGAATCATATATAACCAAATTTTTTTTTTTTTTTGCTATGATGTATTATTAGTAATTTCGTTGTTCTTATACTTTTAAAAGGACAAATGTTGGCAATAAAATAATTAAGCACGATAAACACATAGATCTTAAAATTGGCAAACAAATAATCAAACTGAATAAAGTTATTTCAATTCAATTACAACGAAACTCTTAAATCATATAGATCCAAAAGTTACAGAAAAACTTCAGAGCTTTCTTTAACTAATATTATAAAGGGAAAAAATAATTACAAAGTACAAGAAATAAATATTAAATGTCAAAATTTAAACTGAATCTCGTTTCAACAGATTAGGGAACTATAATGAGTGCTCAATTTTTCTTTTCTTTACTGCATTTTTGTCATCTCCTACAAAGAAAAAATGAAAATAAGATATATGGTTATGATAATATACCAAAACAGTAATAATGAGATCCCCAAAAAGTTAATGCATAGATTTATACATAATCACAACTTTATACCGAGAGATTTGCAAACACAACCACATATATAGAGCACATAGATCTACAAAATACATATAGACAAATTGACACACCTTACAAACACATGTCCTGATTCCCGAATTCAACAATCAGCGACAACTAAAATTCAGGCCCGGTGGTTTTAAGGGGGCAAAAGGTGCAGCCGCGCAGGGCCCCGAAAAAAATAGGGTCCGAGTTTTAATTAAATTATATATTTAATAGCTAAATATATATCAATTTATTCTAATTTTTTAGAAAAAGTCTGAGTACCACAATTGGCATAAGGGCTTCCTTTTTTTTTAAATGGTTCCATTCATGCGCACAACATTTTGATGCTTTAAATTCAATTTACAGTTTTGGCCCTTATGCTATATATTTCATAATCAACCACTCCTTTCAATATGTTTAACAAATCAGTTTTTAAAAGTTACATAATTAACCCTTGAACTATTTATAAAATTCCTTATGATCATTTTTAATTAATTTGTTTACTTTTAAGTTTTCCGTAACGACAATTCACCGTCTTAAGTTTGTTTACCTTATATATTAAAAAATTTTATTTAGGGCCTCATTTTTTTTCTTAGCATAGGGCCCTTAAAATCTCCAAGCCGACCCTGCTAAAATTTATTTCAAAATAAACCAAAATATCATATTAATTATTTAACCTTTTCAAATATTCGGATCCAAAATAAAACATAACAAAAAAACTAAGCTTGTATGTGTTCGCGAAGGAAAAAGAAGGTGATAAACATTGTCAGAATTATTGGCGCCCTGATTTACTCCGTCTACATTGACTGCACCATCTACACCAACTTTGTCTCCGTCTACATTGCCCGCACCATCTACGCCAACTTCGTCACCGTTACAACGGCCGCCACCACCTCTCTCCGACGCCTTCTGTTACTGACCCTGGAACCGATCTCGATCTTCAATCTAAGATCTATATAAAGAGATATTCACAATTCAGATCTACACATAGAAACATAGATCTATACACAATTATAAAAACTCGATGTGGCTGTGGTTAAGCAGTCCCAACGATTGTTGGTGAGGTGGTACAGGCGGTTCGAACAGTCGTTTGTGAGATGGTTCCGACGAGGATGGATGAGTTTTATAGAGAAAAAGTGATGGAGCTTTAGGGGGTGTTTGGGATTGCTTTTCAAAAAGAGTCGTCTGTTAGATGGTTCCGACACCGGAGGATGGATGAGTTTTAAAGAGAAAAAGTGATGGAGCTTTAGGGGGTGTTTGAGATTACTTTTTTTGAACAACTTATTGACTTATTGGTTTTTTAAAAAGCAAAAAAAAAAGTATTTGGCAAACTCAAAAACACTTTTCAGAATAGTTTTTTTATTAGCTTCAAAAAGCTGTTTTGAATGATAAATAAAACTTGGTTTTTTAAAACTGTTTATGGATTTTTAATCAAAATAACTTTAGAAATGAATTTTTAAACTAAACACTTTTTAACTTATTGATTTATTGGTTTTTTCACCATAAAAGCTAATCCAAACACTTTTAAAAAAATTTATTTACCACCATTATAAGTCAATAGACACTTTTGTTTAAAAACAGTTTTAGAGTTCAAAAAGCACTCCCAAACACCCCTTTAGAGGGATAATGGTTCAAATATCAGGGTGGATGGAATGTGTTTGTGGTGGTATCAGATTGCAAAATGACCATTGGATTCTAGCAGCCAATCAACGACTCTTAGTCTTAGGCCATACAGTTCAAGGGCGGTCATCAATCATGATCTTCAAGCCGCACACGACTTATTGGTATGTGATTACTTTGCCGATAATTGTCTTTACAATGAGGACTCGTTCTAACGTCGTTTCCATGTAAATAAAACTATATTTTTACGTATTAGCAATGCTTTAGAAGCTCGCTATGATTTTTTTCAAACAAAACCTGATGCTAGAGGAAGAATGAGTTTTATTAGTACACAAAAGTGTGCGGCTGTGCTTAGGTATTTGGGATACGATATAGCATTTGATGCATCCGATGAATACTTGAAAGTATCTGAGGGGACCGCAATTGATTGTGTAGATTGGTTTTGTGCATGTGTGTATGAGGTTTTTCACCAACAATATTTGCGTAAACCTACTCCACGTGATATTGAGAGATTATATTCGGCTCATGAAGAGAGGCATGGATTTCTAGGTATGCTTGGTAGTCTAGATTGTACGCATGTGGCTTGGAAAAAATGTCCAACTGTATGGCGTGGTCAATTTACTCGAGGAGATATGGGTGAACCAAGTATAATCGTGGAAGCTGTTGCATATCAGGATTTGTAGATATGGCATTCGTTTTTTAGAGTTGCGGGGTCTAACAACGATATTAACGTTCTTGGCCAGTCTCCTCTTTTCAACGATCTTTGGACCGGCAAAGCACCTGATATGACGTTCACGGTGAACAGACATTCGTAAAAATACGGTTACAACCTTTGTGATGGGATATACTTGGATTATTCTACACTTATGAAGGCATATTCGGTTTCTCGAAGCGAAAAGGAAAAGTTGTTCACAAAGAGGCAAGAATCAACGAGGAAGGATATCGAGAGGGCATTTGGAGTCCTCAAGTAGACATGACATGTAGTGAAATACGCTACACGACTTTTAGATAAGGATATAATTAAACGAATGGTTCACGGTGAACAGACATTCGTAAAAATACGGTTACAACCTTTGTGATGGGATATACTTGGATTATTCTACACTTATGAAGGCATATTCGGTTCCTCGAAGCGAAAAGGAAAAGTTGTTCACAAAGAGGCAAGAATCAACGAGGAAGGATATCGAGAGGGCATTTGGAGTCCTCAAGTAGACATGACATGTAGTGAAATACGCTACACGACTTTTAGATAAGGATATAATTAAACGAATGGTCCAAGCATGTCTTATAATGCATAATATGATCATTGAAGATCAAAGTCGAACGATTTGCACGTATGATTCGAACGACGGAGTCATCCCACTTGAAGAGTTCGTACTCGGAACGAATGATTTTTTATCACGAATTGTTGAAATTCATAACAGTGAAACGTGTTTCAATCTTCAAGAAGATGTCGTGGAATATTTGTACCAACCCAACATGAACAAACACTAGTTTTTTTTTTTAATTATAGGTTATTTAAGTAATGTAATGTTTTTTTTTTAATTCTAGGATAATAAAGTAATGTAGTTTGAAGTTGTATTTTTATTTTTATAATTAATGAAAAACTAGTTAAAAAATTCAATGTTTTTTTTTCTTTTTTTAATGTAATTTTATTGTATTTTTGAATTAAAAATAATAAAAGAATGATGTGGAGTGAAGTGGTTTCTGGTGGGGTATGTCATAGGTTCGGTGGTAGTTAGTGGTGATGATGTGACACTCACCACTATAATGGTTAGTGGTGGATATAACAGACCGTCTTATATCCAACTAATCCGTGTCACTTTCAATCCTAATACGTGTGACACTACATTTATGAATCAATTGATAGCATGCGAATTAATTTATACATTGTATATCTAGTTTAATGAGTTGTATTTAACACTTTATTATATATATATATATATATATATATATATATATATATATATATATATATATATATATATATAATACGTGTGACACTACATTTTCAATCCTAATACGTGTGACACTACATTTATGAATCAATTGATAGCATGCGAATTAATTTATACATTGTATATCTAGTTTAATGAGTTGTATTTAACACTTTATTATATATATATATATATATATATATATATATATATATATATATATATATATATATATATATATATATATATATATATATATATATATATATATATATATATATATATATATATATATATATAATACGTGTGACACTACATTTATGAATCAATTGATAGCATGCGAATTAATTTATACATTGTATATCTAGTTTAATGAGTTGTATTTAACACTTTATTATGTATGTATTTTAATATATATATATATATATATATATATATATATATATATATATATATATATATATATATATATATATATATATATATATATATATAGGGGGCGTTGAGGGGAGCAAAGTGGACAGCCGTACATGGCCCAACTTTTTATTATTATATATGTTTATTTAAAAATAAAACCTACGATAAGAGCCCATTTTTTCTTACTCGTCCTGAGTATTTGATGATATTTGGTTCTTTAGGACCGACCACATATATATATATATATATATATATATATATATATATATATATATATATATATATATATATATATGTATGGGTAAATTACACGGATGGTCCTTGTGCTTTAGGGTAATCTGCGTGTTCGGTCCCTAACAACTTTTTTTAACTCGGACAGTTCCTACTTTATATTTTTATTGCACGCTTGGTCCCTGTCCGTTCTAAAATGACTAATTTACCATCATCCATTTCTTTTTTAATTAATGTTTTATTTATATATTTATTTATTAATTATTTAAACAATAAAATAAATTAAAATGTGACCCATTCCTACCCCCAACCCTCCTCCCCTTCTTATGTCCGGTCACCAGAAAATTACTTTTGGCCACCACCGCCACTAACCTCCGATCACTACATCGGAAAATTACTTTTGGCCACCACCACCACCACCAACATCCGGTCACTACCACCACCACAAATAAAAACCCTAGAAATCAAAATTGAAACTGAACCTAGTTGAGCAACAAAGACATTAATACTGAACTAGAAATCAGAAATTGAGATCAGATGAAACCTATAAATCAGAATTAAAATTCGAAATCAAAATGTTTGAAACTCCAACACTTTCATGATGAAACCCCATCTGAAACGATTAATGAATCATATCACATGTGAAGCCCGTCATGATGCTCTCAGGCCATCGGTTCTCTGTCAACCCTTCCCATGAATATTTCCAACAACAATGAGCATAGATTTCGTCGATGCTATGGGAGAGGGAGACACAGAGAGAGGGGGGAAAGAGAGAAAGAGATAAACATAGAGAGAAATTTGGTGGCCGCTTCCAATCTGATTTATGTTTTTTAAACCAAATGATTGTCGTTTCAGAGAAATATCGTGACTTTAGAGTGTAAGTCGGGACCGATAGCAACTTTAGATTGGTTTCCAGCGAAGTAGATAGGTGGTAGAGGATGTCGAAAGTCGGCGGTGACTCTAGAGTGCATATCGACACTTTATGACCTCTCGATGGAGGATTTAGAGAGGCTTATATACAGTATAAAGGTGGTGAGGCATGGTCGACGATTTGCTGAGGTTTCCGGCCTGTGGTGGCGGCCTGGAAGTGGTGTCCGATGACGTTGGGTTTAGTTGTCCATTAGGGTTCTTGAGTTTAAAGAAGAGGGAAAGATGCAGCTGGTAAGGAATATGGAATGGGGTAGAAGATGAATAGGGTATTAAGGGATGATGACGACTATATACATTTTTTTATTTAAGTTTTTTTTTTTCAAAATTTTCAATTTATCTTTTATTTATACTTTATAATAATATATAAATAATGAAAAAATATATAATAAGGGTAATCTTGTCATTTTATGTCTACCAGGGACCAAGCGTGTAACAAAAATATAAAATAGGGACGGTCCGAATTAAAAAAAGTTGTTAGGGACCAACCACGCAGACTACCTAAAACCATTGGGACCATTCGTGTAATTTACCCTATATATATATATATATATATATATATATATATATATATATATATAATGAACTTCTAATGAATAATATACTTTTGTGCTTTTAGTCACTGCAAAAGTTCTTTATTTCAAACTTTAGCCATAAAATTTTCTATAGTGTTTTTACTAATAACGAGTAAGGGGTCGTTTGATAATGAGCTGACTGGGTCCAGTCAGTTAATTTCGGCTTACTTTCGGCTGACTGGGTCGATCAGGCCGTTTGGTAGAGGCCCAAATTAGGCGACTATTGCTGACCAATCTCCTGATTCGGTAAGTGCAAAAAACTTAGCTAACTGGGAAAGAGACCTTATTTTCCCTTCGTTCTTCCTTTCTGGTCCATCGACCTCTCCTCTCATTGCTCTCCTCAAACCTGCCACTCTCTCAACTTCTCCTCAAATCGATGATTGAAGGGTCGATAAGAAGGGTGGATTTCAATCGATTCCTTAGGGTGGATTACAACCGATTTCATAAGGTGGATTTTAATGGATTTCATGATTCTTCTTGTTGTTCGGCTCCTCATACGATCCTTCCATCTCACTCAAGCCCTCGATTTGAAGAACATGATTCTTTGTTGCACCGTGTATATTATTTCTTTTTTCTCTCTGTCTCGATTTCTTTTGCAATCGGTCTTTGGTGTTAGCTTCACTATACGATTAGTTGTAGAACCCATCTATACGTCGAAAAAAATTGGATTTTGTTTTAGTCAAATTGCAATTGCATACCTAATGGGAATTGGGTTCTTAATTGTTTCTTTTCTTAATCGTTTTCACCACTTTTAATTTTGTATATTTTAGTCAATTTTGTATATAGTCTTGAACCTTATTGGAATTTCCATAGAATCCTTTGAAACTTCTTAGTTTCACTTTTTGTTCTTTTTGGTTTTGATTTTTGGTTTTGTTAGTAAACTCGAAGCTTGTCCAGGTATCCCTAATATTTGGTTGTTTATTCTTACAGTGAACATAAAGAATGATGGAAAAGAAAGTTGTTGATTATTACAGTGAAGAAGGAAGTAAACCAAGACCAATCAAATAATTGAGGCTTAAAGAATGATGACAAAAACATGTTTGTTCGTGCAACCTTCTTGCATAATGAAGAAGATGCAGCTTTGTTAATTGTGTCACACATAATCACAAAACATAATGATGAAGATTCTACAAGATAATATGAAATGGTGGCTAATAGATTTTGTATAATGCTATTATGTGGTTCCTTTATGTAATCTTTGGTTTTGGTTTTTTTCTATGTTGATCTTATGCCCAGTAAATAAAGGGTAGAAATTGGATCCATAGATTGGTCTTATGTCCAAGTCTAATTTATGGTTCTGGTATAGTGATATGCAAATGTAATTTATGATTCTAGAGTTGGAGAGTTTTTTCAAAAGTAGATGCCAACCAGTGAGAATTGTAATTGTGGATTCTGAAATTGTTGTTTGACTTTTTTTTATTATTGAATTTGGTTTAAGTTTCGTTGTATGACAAAATGTTTTTTAATTTGTTTAACAGTGCAATTTACCCGTGTTTATTAATACATGATAAAAAATGTAATGTTATAAATTAAATGGTAAGTCATAAAATAATTATTATAAAAAATATTGTTTGAGGGTAATGTAGTCATTTTGCACAGTCAGTAGATGCAAAATCAAACAACAAGTTTCAGTCAGAAGTTAACTCAGTCAGAACTTCTAACTCAGTCAACTTCTAACCCAGTTAGCAACTATCAAACGACCCCTAACATACTCTACCTAAATAATACATACATATAATAAAGAAGAAAATCTTAAGGATAGCAGATATTATAAAAATATAAATTGTCAATTCTAAAAACCACATTAATGCAAAAAAAATTAGAAAAATGCGAACCCACATTGTATAAATAAATTGTCTAATTTTCCAAATATAGCATATCTATACTGAACGGTAAGAGTGTCAAATGTTGATACGCCACGGTAAAAATAAATGACAAGAAACAAAATTGAATTATCTTCTTGACCTGGCCATGTGGTGTCGTATCGTATTGTTTTCATGTTAAATAAAAATTTTGCAATTGGTTTTATTTCTGAATTCTCTTCTTGATGCCTTCAATTTCTCCGCAGCTAGCTGTCGACTCTTGGAGGTGGTTGGGTAAGGAGTCCGAAAGTTTTTCGGTTAAATCACTAAGGTGTTTAGTCTCCAATGCGAGTGTCATTCCTGACTCAGTGGTGCTGAAATGGAACTCGTGGGTCCCATTAAATTATACTGTTTTTATTGGAAATTTCGTCTTGATCAGTCATCTCCAAATCTGTTTCGTAAGGGCATCAGGGTAACCAATTATGTTTCGAGAATTTTCTATGGCACTGGCTCTATTTGTTGTTCCCTCCTGTTAAGCTATTGGCAAAGGGTCCTACTTTGGACACACCACTCTACAAAACACCAACCTATATATTAGGTTTGCTTTTTAGGTGAATGATGGTAATTATCATCATATAATTATTATTGACTTTACTTTTTAAATCATCATCACAATATAATTATTATTTGACTAACTTTTATTATTATTTCATTATTACATAATCTATAAATCATTATTATTTAATAATTGCATTTTTTACTAACTTAATTAATATTAATAAATTTATATTTATTTTTTATTAAGATAAAAAAACGACAATAATATAGTTTTTATAATATAATAACATATATAATATTATAAAAAATAAATTATAAATAAATTTTCGTCAACCTAATATCATTGATATTATAAATAATATTATAAGAAATAAAATCCGAACAAATCTTCATCATTTTTTTTAATTTTAAATATTACATAACAAAAATCCGAGACAAAAATAAACAATAACTAATCATCTATAGTCATAAAAGATCTTTCCGTAGGTCTGAGTCGCTTATCAAATTCTAGACGCGACTTATACATAGTTTGCCATTCGGCTGCGGACGGGTCTTTGTGGCGGATCCATAATGCTGAAATAGGAGGCATCGGATACTCTCCTTCTACATAGTTTGCCATTCGGCTGCGGACGGGTCTTTGTGGCGGATCCATAATGCTGAAATAGGAGGCATCAGATACTCTCCTTCTAACTGTACCATCACATAGTGATTGATGTATACAAGTGCAAATGTAAGGACACGATGATTTTGAAACTCACTAGGACCTCTCCATAGAGGGAAAAAGGTTACAGGGCCCACTGTGGTCAAAAATTGGACAATCACACCAAACCTGTTGGCTATCAGGATACCTGTCTCAGGCATAAGCATATAGTGTTCTGGTGGTGCTGTCCTATCTGTCATGAAGAAAGACAATGAATCAAGTACTCCATTGCATCCAATGAAAACTCTAGAATAGTCTTCATATGACGTCAATAACTCGTCATACAATTGCTGGCGAATGAAAAGCCACTCATTTTCATCATACTCGAGACAAACAACTACCGATCGAAAACCACAATTTCCATCACCCCTTACATTTTGTATACGTGTGATGTATGGATGAAATATTGATGGAATTTCCTTCAACAATGAACTATGTTCCTTCGCTGCTTTCTCTTTTGAGTCAAACCGGTACGACCATTGGCATGTTGGTTCCTCATTCAAGTCAAACTGGTATGAACATTGGTCTATTGGTTCCTCGTTCATGCCCATAAAGAATGAACTATACCTAGCTGGTTCATCGTTTAAGTCAAAGAATGATGAATTATGCCTAGTCGGTTCATCGTTCAAGTCGAAGAATGATAAACTATGCCTAGTCGGTTCATCGTTCAAGTCGAAGAATGATGAACTATGCATAGGTGGTTCCTGATTCAAGTCTGAACAACTGTATCGGTGAGGACCTTGACTTTGATGGTGACTACGCTTCACTTTTGGGCGTCCACGGTTATTTTTCTTAACCGAAGGTTCATTGATCATAATTTTTGAAGGATCGATTATCTCTTCCATCTTTCTTATATAACTGTATTTGACATGATCTGGTTGATTGTTGAATTTTTCCTTCCACCTTTGCATATGATCATCAACATTAAGATTTCCATAATCCACAAATACACAAGGCTTAAAATCAAGCGTTCTCCAAAAAATATCAATTGAATCCAACGGAATAGGTGAACCTATAGTAAAAAAGTCAAAATGTTATAAACTGATTATACATATAAACCTTGTCAATTTAATACAATACATGTGACATACCTGCATCGACATACATCGCAAGTTCGTGAGCGCATGGTAAACCAAAACATGTTCGTAGTTGACAGCCACAATTCTCAGGAGTTGGGACAAATCCTTTTAACCGATGAAGCTCTTCCAAGATTTTATCCAAAGCATGCTCTGAAACATGATGTCGTAGTGAATTGAATATCTCATCCTTAAACTTTGGCTTACGAATGATTATGCTCCTTGTGAAACTCTCTTTGATAGCTGTGTCTTGTGACTGTACAACTGTTTCAATAACATATATGAATTTATCCAAATCACGTTTTCGAGATGCTAGGTGTTTTTTTAGCTTAGCGTGCTGGCTCTCAACTCTATTTGTTGTTGAATTTCCAACATTGGTGCTTTTGTCGGTCCACAATGATACAAATTTGTCGGGATACTTCTCCAACCAAGTATTGTAAAGATACCCAAAAACAACTAAAATGTGAAGAAAAATCAAATTAGTATGATTGAATGAATAATAATTATTAAAGAAATTAAGAGTTTATGATATATATTAATGATACCTGGATCTTTGGAGAATAACGATTGAAGTTCTGCATACGCTTGCATGTATGCACTCGATGTCGGAGATTTGACTAATTTCTTCCACATTGGATGAAGAGAACCCCAAGTCTTATCTGATTTGATACGTTTCCTACAATGCTTTGTTATATCGTTGAATATATGCCACCTACAAAGTAAATGATTACTTTGTGGAAAAACATCTTCGTACGCCTTCATCAACGCCAAATCTCTATCTGTGACGATGACACGAGGACAAAAAGAATCGTTAATCGTCAATTTCAAACAAGTCAATGCCCACACGTAGTTGCTTGTTTTTTCGCTATGCATGAATGCGAAAGCTATGGAAAACGTTAGTCTCCTAGAAGTGACACCAACAATCTCCAGAAAAGGAAGATTATACTTGTTTGTTTTGTATGTACCAAACGAGTCTCTTTATCCGACAATCGCATTGCAAATGAATGACCCTGCATATATATTGATGGTTCGTGATTGTGATCATCACGTACGACCTGTAACTTCCAACCATCTTGTGCCTTCAAATACTTTGCTATCAATTCGAATGGACAATTAATTTTTTTTGTTTCCACATTTTTACTTCTGGGTATACCACTACGATCACAACAAAGAAATACTTTAGATTTGAATCCAAAAGTTGCTGCCTTCGATCGTTTAGTGACTGTAACATAACCTTGAGAACGCGCAATATTTTGTACCCAATTCTTCAAATCTTCAAGAGATCTAAAAACCTAAAAATTAAGAGTTAAAAAATCGATAAATATATCAAATAAATATACACATATAAATTACATATTAAAAATACATACTTCGTTGGTAGAAAATTCTGAAATCTTCGCCATTTTCTCCTGCAAAATTGAATAAGAATTTTTTTATTAAAAAATAATAAAAATTAATTAAAAACACAATTTTTATTAAAAAGAAAAATCTGATTTAATCTTGAAAGTTTGAATAGGCTAACGTCTTATATTGTTTAGCCCAAAGTCTAATTTGTCTTAAGCCCAAAGTTTAATTTTTTTAGCCAAAAGCCCACGACAAATGCAACCCATATTTCCCACATAAATACATAAAACCCTAAATTTTATCCTCACATTCATCAAAGTTCCTCCAGGTTCCACCCTCTCTTGCAGCCACCGACGTCGCAGCCTTGCCGCCTCGCCGGACCATCGAGTCGCAGCCTCGCCGGACCACGAAGTCACCGCCTCGCTACCATCGATCGTTGTATTCTCTCTCACTCTCTCTTCACACGTTTTCCGGTCGGACCAAATGGGTATTTCATTTTAAATCAAGTGAGAGTAAGAACATACCTGAGTATTTCCGGCCAACTATCAGGCTCCGACGACGTTTTTTCCGATTATCAATGCACGTCCAACGACGCCTTTTCCATCCAAAACTGCTACGACGACGTTTTCTCCGTCCAAAAATGCTCCGGCGAGGGTTTTCCGTCCAAAAATGCTCCCACAGTTTTTTTTTTTCCGGCGATGTATTTAAGTGGAGTTTTTTCTGTTGTGTATAATTTTTACTTCTGATTTGAACAGTAAATTAAATAGGATGGTAATTTTTAATTTTTATGGTATTTTGTGCATTTGATTTGTGTATATCAATAAAATTTATTTTTCCAGTAAAATTAAATTTCTTCTTAGCATAAAAGAGAGTGAACGGACTTGCAGATCGTGATTTTTTGTTGAGGTTATTTTCTTTTTAGATTCATTGACTTTAAAGCCCTACAAAATAAACATTTTAAGCTAAAAAACTAAAAAAAAAATAATTATCTAGGGTAATGAAAGTTGACTGTATTGGAAAAAAAAAGCCAACGAAAGTTGACTGCATGGGAAAAGAAAAAAGAAAATGTCAGCACATAGACTTAGACCGGTGTATAGTAGGTTTCCCATAGACTGGTGTGTATAAAGAAATTCCCATTGGCAAATTCTAGTTTCTTGCTGACTTTTGGTTTATAAAATCTTCGGTCGTTCAATAAAAAAAAAAAACTAAAATTGATGTGTAATCTTCCATGTAACAGCAGATAAAAAACTATAAATATATCATCATTGTCAATACATTTATGAGCTCTATAAGTAAATATCTTTACTTTGTTTTTAAGTGATAATTAGGTTACAACCCGTGGAAACCACGGGTAAAAAGATTTATAAAATTTTATTAAAAATAATAAACATACCTAAACACAAGACAATAAATTACAAATTAAAATGATCAACAAATTGTGTTTGATGCAAGAAATAAGAAAATATTCTTTATTTATTCTTTTATAATAACATCCAAGGTTTATCTCTTACTATTACAATAATATACTTTAAAAAATATTGTAATGTTTCCATAAATCAAAAAACAATACATTACATTGTGATCGATGCATTTTATTATTTTTCTTTTGCATAACATATTGGTATGTGCTTAATAAATATGATAAATATTATATGACACATTGTTTTCAGGGACAGATTTAAGAAGAGGGTTTGGGGACACATGCCCCCAATGGTTTAATTTTTTTTACATTAATATATGTATCCCCAAAATAAATTAGATTTTTTTTTGGTTTGTGATTGGTGTTCATTTCCATCAGAATTTGAGATATAATCACTATCTTTTAGATTACAATTCAATAAAAGGCAAACTATTCTTGATGTTTCATGTTAGTGGGAGTTATATTTATAAAAGTATATGATAGATTCATCATACTACTTATTTTTTACTGTCATATATGTTTTCATTATGAAAACATAAACTATGGAATTTGTCAATCAACTTGTGTCGTGAGTAAAATATGAAATTGATGAACTAAAATGATTAATATGTGATTATGTTTAGGTTTGTAAACTGTTGTCTGGTGATATTTTAATGCATGATCCATAAATTATTTGACTGTATAAACATTCTAAAAGTTGTTGAAGGATCTGGTTTAACTACTAATATGTATAGAATAAGTGAATATCAAATGGACATTTCACATAAATTTAGTATACAAACACACTAAATTTTGTAAAAAAAATGTTTTACTTTGTATACAAAATTACAAACCCATATTAAACTTTGTCTGTTCCCCCTTATCAAACCGTTGTCTCTGTCCTACACAAACTTAGAATTCACTCATATCAAAATGAAGAAAATGAAGAAAATAAAGTGAGTCTGGAATTTAATAGAAGTTATTTAAAGTTGTTCAGTTTATACAACATATTGGGTTTGTAGCTGCTTCATTTTTTCATTATCTGACCATTTTACCATTAGGTCTGCTTCCTACCTACTGAGTTGCTGTAAATGGAAATTGACTTTTGGTATGAAAAATGTATATTTGCCATCTCGATAAATCTATTTACACTAAAACTTCATCAAAGACTTTTTTTTTATCAAAACTTGGTGAGTCAAACAAACACATAGTAACACATAGTCAAACAAACAAACACATAGTAACACATAGTACTACACAGAACGCATACACAAGATCACATACACACAATCAAAAGTCTCAAACGATCAGTCAAACAAACATATAGTAACACATAGAAAAGTGAAATCTAAAGTCTAAGGTCTTTTTTCATCTTTTGCCTTGAAGGTTAACTTATTTCATGGAGACTTTAAGTTGACATTACAATATTTACAGGAGAGAGAGGTTACAAACTGTTACAGTAGCCAAGTTGTTTAACTTTTCAAAAGAAGTTTCACTATGTAAGCTCCAAACAATAGAAACTTGTACTTTGCTTGTAAATTTACAAATAATTATTTCAATTTTGACTTCGGTGATATTTTTAAATAGTCCAGAACATATCTCAAATAATCAGCCTGTTCATCTTTATCATAAAGATCGATCTTCATATCATCTGCCAATCATAGTAATCACCGACCACACATATATCAGTTTCTGAATCAAGAATCAAAAATCGTATGCTTATACCACATAGAATGAAATCGGGATGTAAAATCATTGTAGTTGACAAAAAAAATGCAAAAGAAAATTATTTGAAGTCGTTGCTGAAATACGATTATATGAACCTGCCAAGCATCGATTTCCTGTTAGAAATCTTGAAGCCATTGATCAATTTGGGAGAGAACGACGGTGGAGTTGCCTACCGGCTTTACGCAATCAATTACAGGTAAAAGGTAAAGGGGAATCCATGTTTCCATTAGAGATTTGACAATTTTAAATTTTGAATCAATATCTCATTTCCAAAATCAAGAAGCGAAATCGAAGGAGACGTGATTTTTCGGGGAATAAAACGATCAAAATTTTGGGGATATTTTGTAAGGGCATAATCGGTAATTTACTTTGAAAATTTATGAATTGAAGAGATGCCACGTGGCAAAAATGGATTCTTTTATTAGAGTAGGCTATTTCAAATGAACGGAGGACAATACTATATTGAGTTAAGGCCCCGTTTGATACGCATCTTTCCAGGTCCAAACAGATCTTTCTGACTAAATGGACCGGAAAGACTGTTTGATTTGCACAAAAAAAAAGGTCTTTCCCGGTAAGATATGTCTTTCCCAGAAAGCCTCAAAATCATATCTTTCTGGCTGAATGGGCTGAAAAGACAATTATGCACCAAACCCTGCCTCTTTCTTTCTTTCTTGGATTATTAATTTTTTTAAATAACTTCTTTAAAATTTATTTTTTATTGAATTATTACTTTTTTTCATCATTCAACACAGTCAATCAGATGTACAATCAAACATCATGGTTTCTTTCCCAGTCAGAAAACTTTCCCAGACAGCACTTTACCAGACAGCACTTTCCCAGACAGAAACTATCAAACGAGACCTTAGTTATTGTCCTTATGCAATTTATTTTTTAAGACTAACAAATATTATTAATATATAAAAAGACAAATGATAACTAGATAAATTTATGGACATTGAGGAATATGCAATTAAGAACTATATACCATTAATGACCAAGGGCTGCATCGAGTTGCAATGACCAAATGCTTCAACCTTTAGAGCACAGCTTTAAAGGAGAAAACCAAACGATAGAAAAATACTAACGATGTGTTGTGGAAAATAAGTGAATCTTTAGACCTTCGTTTTCTTGTTTAACTTTTCGAATTCCTAGGCATGTAACAATATCCTATAAGTAAAAGAACAATACTGTAAATGAGTAAATGAAATCTCAACCCAATGTGAAACATTGATATTAAGTTCGTTATATTTATAAACCAAGCTTCAATACATAGATTTATAGAAACACAAATAGTCAACACACTTCAAGTCCATGATTTCATTTTCTCCCAACCATACGGAAATGGTTTATTAGAGGCAGAGACATAAAATCCATCAGGCCTAACTAACCAGTAACAATCATCATCGCCAAAAATCTTTTGACGACACTTGAAAATAAGTTTTCTATCAATCAAAGCTAAAGATTGATGTTTTGAACCCCAATAGAAGTCACCAGTAAAATGTGTTCCGATAATTTTTTGACAGAAGGTCCAACTATAAACATCATTAAAATGAATTGTATGATTTCCAAGATCATGATTTGTTGATTTAATATGAACCACTATATCACTCTGGACATTGTTTGTAATATAGAGAGTCCATCCTGTTAATAAGCCACACCTGGAGGGAGAAATAGAGTTAGCCGATGTAGAAGAGGAAACAATAACATAAAAAGATAAAATGAGGAGAAGGAAAATTATGAAATAATTTCCTCTGGTAAAACTCATCATTTGATATTCTGTGATTTTAAAATGGGTTTCAGAGTCATTTTATATTAGGATCTTCCATAAAGGTTATGAGTTAATGAATGCAGATGACTTATTAAATTCAAGTTAATGCATATCAATTCTATGGTTTAATATAGACTTGCGTATGCTAAAATAAAATTTGGCTAAAATATAGAGAAAAATAAATAAATACATTTCACAACAAATTAGAGTATTATATTTATAAGACTTTTGAATTAATTTACAATCTAAGTTACTGGAAAATGAGCACCAACATGGATGAGAGGAGAGAGGAGAGACTTAAAGTTGTGAAAGGAGGGTAGGGTTTACTCCCAAGTAGTTCTTTGATGAGACAGAGGCTGAAAAATGACCTAAAATACGGAACAATGCCTCTAAATATGGTGAAACCCCTAGTTGTATGGGCTTTGGCTGCAAAGCCACCGTGTCATGCTGACTTTCTCATATGCCATGGTGACGGATTTCACATAATCCATCCCAGCTTCAAACAAACATATTTTTTTTCGTTCCAAACCCATTTTTAGTGATCTTTATATACACCCGAAAGTGTTAACAAACCCGGCAATTGTATCTAATTACTGTTGAGCTAAGGAATACTTAATACATTAGTACATACCAAGATTCCAAAAAATCAACTTTCCCATTCTACCATTTTGGCTTTAAAACACGATTCAAGGGCTTAAATAACTTAACCAATATTATCAATATCTAATAAGGTCTAAACTTCATCCCCTAAAGCTTCAGACCTTTACTTGAACAAATTACGGTCCGCTATCCCAAAATAAGAAACATCGCGAAACTGGTGTTACAATTCTTCCCCACTTAACTGAATTTCATCCTCGAAGTTTGTCTGGGCTAAAATGTAAAAAAACAAATTCTTTGAGCAAAATCCTCAATGCCTTCCCAAAGCTGTTAGCTGAAAAGACACCTCACCAAAAGAGTTCCTGAGATCACTCGGAACTTAACAACATTGCCAAAAACTCCAACTATTTGAATTGTTACATCCTAAAATAATCACCTTACCAAACACTGATGGTTCATTGGATCACCATGCAAACCACATAAATTGAAAACATCAAAACTGTAACCCGAAAAACAAACTAAACAACAACCATTACAAGAACGAAAATACATCGGGTTGAAACTTCGACAATCATACTCTAATACCGACGAACACTTTCCAAATATACCTATGGTAACCGCTCTCAACAAGGAACACTCCTATGATAATCGAAATAACTACACAAAACCAACTCAACCGAACAAGTCAGCGAACTCCCAAATCTAAAAACCATGCCCATAAAGGCTTCTAATGCTTACTTGACTACCTGAAAAGTTACCACAATGCCACTGATCTCTTAACATAGTAATCTACGAAAGCTTAATCTCTTAACGTATGTAAACTAATATCCCGAATTAGTCGTTCGTTCTTACCAATAGATCATTAACAGGTACTATCATGAACCTTATGGCTCAAAATTTCATGAACTAGTATCTCATTATTGATATTTGAACTCAATAGGAGACTTTTGACGTAAAACCATAACCTCTCAACTAGTTAGCATCCACTAACGCATTACATTCCCAAGACATATCAACTCAATACCAGCATACTGATTCCCTTGAAGGGTATATCTCAAACACTGTCATACTGAGGATTGATCACTTCTCCCGAAGGGTGTTGGGTTTTTATTCAAAAAATGTTTCATAAACACAAAGATAGCAACAAAAGACTTTAATTTTGAACAAAATAAAAATAGTATCATTCCCACAAAAAGATCATTTTGCAAGAATTGGAAAGCTTAAATAAAACCAAGAAGAAGAAAGCGAAACAACCATTGAAGACTTTCGTTCCTTTTGGCAATTAAGAAGTTGATGAAGATGGCTTTAAGCTCCAAGGAAGAAGCTCTCTAAAAGTATCCATTAACATGCATCCAACTTGATAAGATGCTAGTCTTCATATTGCAATAGTAATACTCTTAGGCCATTAAGGACAAAACAAAGTTTTTGTTATAAAGGAGAGTTCTAGTAAAGTATCATAGTAAAGTATCCGACATATTCTTATGACTGAACCATTTAAGAGAAGAAAAGCTAGAGAGCATATAGAGAGCAAAAGAGCAACATTTTGTGGTTTTTCTAGTTAGAATGATCTAATGAAAGTCTATTGAGGATTTTAACCAAATGTTTATCCCATGGATCTTAACAATTTAAGCAACATGCTTCTAAAGACTTTATCTTAATAATACTTTCAAGACATGCTTCTAAAGCATGCCCTCTTGAATATTATAATGAAAAGACCATATTCTCTTACATCATGAATATATCATTTTTTTATAAAGAAAAGAGAAGATTTTATAAAAAAATCTTCAAGTCTTTTATAAGATATAAAGAATTACCCTTTTAGCTAAAAGAAAAAAGTCTTTCTAGTCTAAAAAGATAAACATGGCTTAATAAATCATATCATATGATATATTATGATACTTATATTGGAGTAATATTATCTTCCCAAAAATAAATAATTTCCAATTAATTACAAGAATTATATTTATTTATCAAGAATCAAATTCTTATAAATAATATATTTGGATCAAGTTGTTAGTGTGACTATTTAGGATCATATATTATATAGTAATATCATTCTATAATGACTCTTGGGCATAAATACCTTTCAATATCCCACTTGCACAAGACTCATCATAGGTTGATATAGACAAAGGTGAACGTATAACAACATTTCACTTCAGCTAGTAATATATGACTTAGTGTCATTCTATCAACAACCAATTACCAAAAGCTAAAGGCTTCAACTGATGTATAGGTAAGTTTATAAGTTATCTCTTTGTTATAGACATCTTGTTGAACATGAGACTTGTATCACGAGCAATCTCATTTGGTGTTCAACTTTGGGTGATTCGCGTTAGATGTATAGCTCTTAACACATAAGTGAAACAAATCCCATCTTGAATACATAAGCCTCTTGTATAGTTCACACCATACATGAAAAGGGATTTTATAACTGCCTGAATATGGATCAACATTTGACCATATTTAAGCACAACACTCCCTACACTCAAGCCCTGCTATGTATCTCAAGGGTTAAGGATACAAATATAGTACCTTTTAATCAAGTATCACTGATAACTAAGATCTATGAGTTGATCTTGATACGAGTCCGTTCAATACTAATTCTTTGACAAGTACCTATATAACATGGTTACAACCACTTGCCTAGTTTCATCTAGTGAGAGTGAACGAATCTAATTCATATTAGTCTTACTTCATATATCTCCCATAGTTATAACCAACCATGAACTTTTAGAATAATAAGATTATTCATGGATTAATCATGTTAATATACAACACAACAAATATACATGTGATGATCATATCCCAATATCAAAATAATATATAATAGTTGTTGTCTTAAGGTTCCAATATACAAATACTAAATTCAAATCAAAATCACATTTCTAGAATAATGATATCCTATAGCCGAAGTGTGACCATTCATATGTAGCATAATAGAAAAGACTTTATTAATGGGCATGACTAAAATTAATTTGTGTGAATTTTACGAATACTATCATTTCCATATTTCACTTTACTCTAAGTACAGTTAAACATCAATTTAGTCCTGGCCGGGCCCGACACTATAAGTCAACATCAATCACCAAGGGGCCCAAAGATACCGCTTTTCCTTTTAGGGCAAAAGGAACGAATAAAATTTGACTTATATGCTTGCTCCATTACTCATCGAATCATGCACAACAATACTTTTTATAACATGCTAAATTTAGACATATATATATATATATATATATATATATATATATATATATATATATATATATATATTTAGACATGCTAAATTTAAAATACACATTGTTCCAAAACAAACTGAATTTTATATTACAACTAATTTACATTCTATGCATAACAAATAATAAACTAAACTCCGAGAGTGTAGTTCCAACTTTCATTGCTCAGCCTGTTACTCTTCTGTAAATATCTACAACCAAGCAGATACATGAAGTACTAGTCTCCTCCATGCTTTCTTTTCAGATCAGAGGAGCAGTTCCTCTTCCAGTGTCTAGTTTCTCTACAAAAGAAACAAGATCCATCTATGTGAGCCTTCTTGGATTTTTTGGGCTTAAAGGTGTTCAGTCCATAAAACATGGCCCTCTTAGCTCACACAAAGTGAATCTTTTCAGCCTTGCATTAGTCCATTGTTTGAACTAGTTTAAAACAAATATCACTCAAATTTTTTTGGAATATTTCTAAACCTGTTGTAATATATATATATATATATATATATATATATATATATATATATATATATATATATATATAAATTATCCAAGAATTCCTGGAAGTCAGGAATAACTATTCCCAGTGTGATGTTAGAAGCATGTTGAGCATCACCGTGATGGCTTTACTAGGTGTTGGAACCTGAAAGTGAACCTCTAGCAATCCTAAGTCCGAATTCCGAAGTTCATGTGTTCCGAAGTAAAGGGTCCGGAGTCAATTGTGAAGAGTGGTTTGGAGTCTGTCCGGACTAAAAGAGAAGAAGATGCGAAGCTGAAGTCATTCTGGAATGATTCTCATGTCCGGAATGGATGCTGATCCGGAGTAAAAATATTTTGTCTTTGTGCATTTATTAAGTTTGTCTTTGTATTGATGTGATATTTCATAGGACTTATTCTTTTGTAATATTAGACAATCAGAATGTCAGGAACATTTCTATTGTCTAGTCCTATGTAAGTATTCTAGTTAATTCGTTGTAACCTTCACTCCTATTTATAGGAGCTTTCAATGCAAAGTCAAAAACGGATCTTTCACTCAACTTTCGGTATTTACTAAGATATTTCAAACTTCTTTCAAACATTCTTCTTGTTCTTTATTTATTAGCTTTACCTTGATCATTCATTCTCATTCCTCATTTAATGACTTGATCATTTGTTGAATATATTATCTAAGACTTGACTGGTCTTTCCAGGCTTGACTTGAACATTTATTAGAAAGCAGACATTGATCTTAAGAATTCACTCAAGGTTTGAGTTCTCAAACCTTGTCCCTACGCATCAGATCTATTTTGTTCTCACATATGGTATCAGAGCTTGAGTGGTTGTCCTTTGAATCCATAAGATCAGATTATAGTTGGTTTGAAATTACCTTAGTATTTCAACCATTTTTGTGATAAGGATAAAAGTTCTTCTATATACCACTTTAGCTTGAAGATATATTAACTTCAATGGCTGCTTCTAATCCTCATCAAATGATTTCAATGCAAATTGCAAATAGTGTGGGTGGCCCTACACGTGCCCCATTACTAGTTGTGGAAGAATATGATCACTGGAAAGTTAGAATGGAAAGATTTTTACTGGCCAAGGATAAAGGTGAAGAAATCTGGAGATCCATTACAGAAGGTCCACATGTTCCTGTAAGAATAGTTGTAAGAGATGCAACTGCTCAGCTCATGCGAGAAGATGAAACTCACCCAGCTCCTCTAACTGCAGATGATATCGAGAAGCTGCGTGTTGATCAAGTTGCTTTCTCAGAAATGGTGTTTGGTGTTCCTCCCTCACTCTTCGAGCACATCAAGCCGTGAAAATCAGCCAAAGAGATTTGGGACACTCTTCTGGACCTGATTGAAGGTTCGGAAAATATGAAAGACAAGCGCCTCACCTCAGTTGTCAACGACTTCGATACCTTTACTACCACTCCTGGTGAATCAGAGGCCTCACCCTCCAACCGTTACCGAATCGTGGTCAACAACATGACTGTTCATGGGATTGTCCGAACTCCTTTGGAGTAGAATCTCAAATTCATAAACAGTCTCGGCAAAGGATGAGGAAATGTATAATCTTGTCTTCAAAGCAATGGTTCCTTGAAAAAGTTAAAGCTCTATCAACTTTTTGATGAACTTCAAGGACACGAGTCTAATGTTGCTCAGACCATAAGGGAACTCTCCGGAGGTCCTCTTGCCCTTGTCAGTTCATTCGAATCAACCATTCCGAACTCACCTACTTCGGATCCCTTTAAACCCATTGGTCCATCTGTTCAAACATCCGCACCAATCTTACCCACACAAATCTATCCTGTTGATGATTCTGAAGCCATGGACTCTGAACTCCGTTTCCAACAGGAGTTTGCCCTACTTTCAATGAAATACAAACGTCCTTTCAATCCCTCTTACAAACCATACCAAAACCGATTCCATGCTCCTCACCATAACAATCCCCAACCATACTCAGCTCCGAAACCTAAACCAACTTCGGAAAATCCTCCGGCATACAAATCAAATATCACTAAGCCAAACTCTACTCCGAAACCCTCTCAGAATTCCAAATCAGACAAACCAAAAATTGTGTGTCATAAGTGTGGACATGCAAATCATTTTGCTAAAGATTGCCTGGCTGATGCTCCGCAGAAACCAAAAATCAAGGATTCTGCTTACTACGTCTGAAGAGCCCAAGAGATGGCTGAAAGCGAAAAAGCCTTTGTAACAACGGTATCAAGAGATGTTGAAGGATATTGGTCATCCAGGGATGATGATGACATGGTAACTGGGAGGAACACGTGTTTGATGGCAAGACGAACGGTTGAATGTGATGGAGGATATTGGTCTTCTGGGTCAGAAGATGAAGATGATGTTGCTGAACCTCACTACTGCTACATAGCCACCAATGATCCACCCGGTCGAAGCATTGTTCAGCAGGTAAAATCTATGATTACTGATAATAATTTTGATCTATCTCTTTGTGAACCTTATCTGACCCAAATCCAAACAGATATGACCACCATTTGTAAAGCCTATGAGTCTGCCATAGAAGCCAGTGAGAAGAAGGAATGTGAACTAAATCGTCTTAGGTTGCGTTTTGAGGATAAAAAATTGAAAATCGAGTCTTTAGAGCATGAGCTTGTAATGTCAAAAGATGAATGTATCATTTTGAAAGACAAATGCGAAATTACCTATTCTGAAAGAAATATTTTGATCACTGATAACAAACGTCTCAATGCTAAGATAGATGCTTTGCATAATTCAATTGACATACTTGAAACAAATCTTCAAATGACTCATAATTTTCGTCATCCATGGTCAAAAGCACCAGGTCTCGGAAGGGAGTATCCGAAACCTATTGCTCGTCCCTTAAAAGAATTGCAAAATTTGACCTTCATGGGAGAGGTTCCGAACATCAAACATTCGGACACCCCCGTTTGTCCCTTGTCTCCTCTTCATGAGACCACAGATCATTTTGAGTCCTTAATTCCTGAGTTTCAACCAATTGTTGTCAAATGTCCCGATTCCACGCCTCTTCCGCCTCTGATAAACCTGGACCTGAATCGGACCACGAAATTTCATCACAGTGTTTCAAATTGTGTAGATTACGTTCCTAGGATTAACCCTCCCAACAACTGTGTTGTTGAAGAAATTCCTTCCCTGACAACTGAAACTGTTGCCTCTTGTATGGGCATCTTTAAATGATAAAGTTGAAGTCTCAAGCTGTGTGTCCTCTAATTCTTGCGAATCGGAGTCCTTAGTCGTCTCAAAAACTAAATTGGATCCCATTACTCCTGAGTTTAGTAATCCATCCATAGGACAAACCTCAAAATCATCGTCTCACCCTAAGAGAAAACCAATGCTGAATAGGAAGGATATTGTAGATCCCAAAGTAGAAGCCAGAAATGCACATAAAAAGGATGTTAAGACTAGAAAAAATTCCAGGTTCATTGAAAACTCCAAACCGAGTATATCCCGGAATTCTCATGCTTCAGCCCATAGTCAAAACTCTTCTGTTCCCACTAAGATCCTCAAAAGACCTTCTGAATCTCTTAGTTGTGTGGAACCCAAGAAAGTAGACAATTCTACTCAGCCTAAATCTCGTGTGAATGCCATGACAGTCCAAAACACTTCTCCTCAGACTGTTTCATCTGTTTTTATTGCAAAATCTGATGGCACAATTTTTAAACCCAATCCTTCAAAAACCAATGTGTCATCAAGCAAATCCACAAATGCAAAGAAAAATACTTCTTCAAAATCTTCAAAGAAAAATCTTGTGTGGAAAGTCAAATCTCCCATTGATGAAACAACAATTCCGGAGGTTACAAATGTTACCAACACTCCGGAAGTCAAAGGTCCGAAGAAGACCGTTCGGAACCTCCAAGTCATTGAATATGACTACTGGATAGATGAAAAGACATTAGCCTTCTGTCTGTTTCCAAAGAATTCAAAGAATACCACCCAAAAACACAAAGTTGTTCCTAAGTCATAATCAAAGTCCAAAGCCCGTGCCTACGTCCCAAAGTCTAATTCGGAGCCTAAAAACACCATTTCTCACTAATTTTGCAGGCACTCTTTGCTTTGGAGCAAGAAACAATATGGTATATTGATAGTGCTTGCTCCATACACATGACGGGGCAGAAAGATTTTTTGCGAGATCTAAAGCTTTCTCCAAACGCTGGTTACGTGACATATGGAAACAACTCCAACTCTCAAATACGTGGTTATGGGATCCTCACCAATGGAAAGTTCTCTATCTCACATGTGGCTTATGTAGCTGATCTAAAACATAATTTGATAAGTGTTGCTCAGCTAACTGATTCAAATCGACGTGTGGAATTTTGCAAAAAGTACAGCTATGTAATGACTGAAGATCGGAAAGAGTGTTTAATCAAGTCACTTCGCAACAAGAATATGTACCCGCTCGACATCAACATGATTGTTGGCAAACCGCAACTCTGCCTTCTCACCAAAGCTGTTCCTGACGTCAACTGGTTATGGCACCAAAGGCTCGCTCATCTAAACTATCGTTACATGAATGATCTCGTATCCGGCGAAATGGTGAGAGGTTTACCTCTTCTCAAATTCAAAAATGATCACTTGTGTGCTGCTTGTGAGTGTGGTAAGCAATCGAAGAAGGGTCATCCTGTTATCATCGAAAAATCCATTTTGGAACCATTGGAGCTTCAACACATTGATCTTTGTGGACCATCCACGGTAGAAAGTCTTCATCATAAGAAATACATTATTGTGATTGTTGATGATTTTGCACGGTTCACTTGGGTCTTCTTCCTAAGGCTGAAATCCGAAACAACCTCAGAGCTCATCAATTTTATCAAAGGAATAGAAGTTCTTATCAAACTACCAGTTAGGAGAATCCGAAGTGATAATGGATCGGAATTCACTAATTCCACCATTGAGAAATTTCTCACTGAAAAAGGAATCGACCACAACTTCTCAGCTCCTTATACTCCACAACAAAACGGTGTAGTCAAAAGACGCAATAGAACTCTCGTTGAAGCTGCTCGATCCATGTTGAACTTTGCAAATCTACCACTCTACCTTTGGGCTGAAGCCATATCTACTGCCTGTTTCACTCAAAATCGAAGTATCACCCATCGACGCCTCAACATGACACCGTACGAAGCAATGAATGGTCGGAAGCCAACAATCTCGTGTTTTGCATGTTTTCGGATGCAGATGCTTCATCAAGAACAACCGTGACCAGCTTACCAAGTTCCAACCTAAAGCTGATGAAGCTATCTTCCTTGGGTACTCCTCAAAATTGAAAGCTTATAGAGTTCTTAACCGGATAACTCGTGTTCTAGAAGAAAGCTTTGACATTACTTTCGATGACACCTTCGTTCGGAATTCTGGCCCAACCCATATTACAACTCACATTATGGAGTCTGACACTCCTCCGCCAGGATGTCCGAACTCCCAAACAATTCTCGAAGTTGATTTTGAAACTCTCTTTGGTCCTTCCGAAACCGATCTTGATTCGGAATCTCGAACAAGTCCAACTCTCATTCCAATCTCTCCTTCGGAAGCCCCTGTCTCGCAAAATGTCTCCGGTCTGATCCCAAGCCTCCCTCCATTTGATTCCGAACCATTTCAACCTTCTCAGGTTGAGGGGGAGAATGCTCATCCCTCTCTTGAATCAAATGTGGATGGCTTCCAAGATGCAACTGCTGATTTCGATGACTCCAATCCTCTCAACATTGATGAAAATGAAAATTTATTTGAGTTCCCTTCTGATGATGATGTCAATCTCTCTGGTTCAGAAGTTCAGGGGGAGCATCATCCTCACATTCAAACCATTCAGGGGGAACAAATCAATTCCACTGTTGATATCGGATCGACGGCTGCACAAGAACTCCCAAGGTTACATGTTTGGACAAAGGATCATCCTTCGAACCAAGTAATCGGAAACCCCAATGCTGGTGTACAAACTCGTTCTGCTATAAGTATCCAAAATGAATGCCATTTCTCAGCATTTATATCCATGGTTGACCCCAATTCCATTAAGGACGCATTAGAGCATGCTGATTGGATTACAACCATGCAAAAAGAACTGGCAGAATTTGATCGAAATGAATTTTGGACTCTCGTGCCTCCTCCTCAGAATCATCCCATTGTCGATATGAGATGGGTATTTTGCAACAAGCTAGATGACGCAGGAGTTATTATTCGAAATAAAGCAAGATTGGTGGCAAAAGGATTTACACAGATCGAAGGGCTCGACTACGATGAGACCTTTGCTCCTGTTGCACGTCTTGAAGCAATCATAATCTTTCTTGCTTATGCTGCTCACAAAGGCTTCAAAGTTTACCAAATGGATGTTAAGAGTGCCTTTCTTAATGGTGAACTTGACACTGAAGTGTACCTTCAACAGCCCCCCGGTTTTGTTAATCTCTCCTTTCCGAACTACTGTTACAAACTCCGGAAGGCTGTCTATGGACTCAAGCAGGCTCCTCGGGCATGGTACGAGACCCTCACTGATTTTCTCAAACGCTCCGGTTTCCAAAGAGGAATTCTAGATCCTACCCTATTCCGAAGATCAAATGGAAAGCATCTCATGCTGGTACAAATTTATGTGGACGAAATCATTTTTGGATCTACGGATTCATCTATGGTTACTGACTTTGCTAAACTTATGATCAATCGATTCCAAATGAGCATGAATCGGGAGTTAAGCTTCTTTCTTGGCCTTCAAGTCAAACAGACTAACAGAGGAATCTTCATTCACCAAGAGAAGTACATCTCGGAACTCCTCAAGAAATACTCAATGGACACCTGTGCCTCAGCCAAGGTACCAATGGGCTTCGAACACAAGATCTTTGCTGACCCCTCAGGTGTTTCAGTTGATGAAAAGAAGTACCGCAGAATGATTGGATCCCTACTCTATCTCACAGCAAGTCGTCCTCATATCATGTTTTCCACATGTTTATGTTCCAGATTTCAAGTCAACCCAAAGATGTCTCATCTCTTGGCTGTGAAACAAATTTTCCGATACCTCAAAGGTACAAAGAGTCTCAGAATCTGGTACCCAGCAAATGAGAGCTTTCTACTTCAAGCCTACTCAAATTCAAACTATGGTGGTCTTCAACTTGATAGAAAAAACACTTCAGGTGGCTGTCAATTCTTAGGTGGTCGTTTGGTCAGTGGGTCATCCAAGAAACATAACTGCATTGCACTATCTACAGCCAAAGCCGAATACATTGTTGCTGCCACCTGTACATCTCAGGTTCTGTGGATGAAATCTCAACTCTTGGATTATGGTTACCACTTTCAACGCATTCCTATCTATTGTGATTCTTAAAGAGCCATTGCGATTTCCCACAATCCAGTTCAACACTCAATGACTAAGCACATTGATATAAGGTACCATTTCTTAAACGATCATGTTCTAAATGGTAACATTGAACTCATTTTTGTTCCATCTGATGATGAGATTGCTGATGTCTTTACCAAGGCATTAGACGAAACCAAATTCAACGGTTTTCTCAACAAGATGGGTATGATGATACCAGATCCTCAGTTCTTTCAAGAGACTTGCTCTCTTTGATAGACATATTCGAAAGAAAATTAGTTCCGATCTAATTTTTTTTCATCTCGGAACTACTTTCTCTCTGAATACATAGGATCATTTTACTTGTCTTTATTTCTGACCTTCACTTGAGTTTTTAAGCTGTACAGTTCATCCTGATTATTTGTTATTTAAAGTCCACATTGTCAAAGTGCTCAAATTTTTCATCTCGGAATATACTTCATAATGGCATCCTGGAATTCCACTCCGGAAAAGGTATTGCATTCTGCACTCCGGAATTTCAAAATTCACTCCGGAAGGTTTCTCATATCTCACCCCGGAATGTTTTACAAATCTTGCTCTGGAATTTTATTTAAAATCACACTTCGGAATGCTTTCCCAATCACGTTCCAGAAACATTTTCAAATTCACTCCGGAAATTCTTGAAAATCATTATTCCGGAATTTCTGCTCCGGAATCACAAACCTTTTCCAAGTCGAACTGAATTTCTGCTCCGGAATCACAAACCTTTTCCAAATCGAACTGAATTTCTGCTCTGGAAATCAAATCTTTTCCGAAATGACACTAAATTCTTGACTCCGGAATTGAAACTCTCTCCGGATTATTTCTCATTCCGGACCACTTTTCAAAACAAGCATGTTCCGGAACGCAAATCTTAGTCCTCCGGATCATACTCTGTCTGGAACCGCTCATCCGGAATTCCAAAGGTTAATAAGGTGAACCATTTTTTCAACTGTTACTTTTTAGGAAGATCCTTATCCTATCTTCCTTGAATTTCGTGACACGATTGCACGCCCCCATAAAGCAACCATCGAATCGTCGTTTAGGGATTTCCATTTCCAGTTACAAACAACCTCATATTTCACCTCCCAGGTCAATTCAGCCCCCTAAACTAGTCACTCATTTAATGCAACCCGTTTCGAACTCGGATCCTCATCATTACGCCCACCGACTCGACCCACTTCCCTTACCTATAAATACCAATTAACACCCCCTTTTACCTCTTTACGCGCCCAATACTTCCAAAAACCCTTAATTTCTCTCTGAGTTCTTCGTGTTCATTAAGCATTCATCACTCTGCAACAATGGATTCCCCTCCTTCACCACCAAAAACTGCTCCAACCGCTTCCACTCCCAAGAAGTCCATTGCCAAGAAGAAACGATCAAAAGGTTCATCTTCATCAACTTCCCTTGAACCATTTCTAAGGGACACGACGCAACTGTTTTCCCTAAACCCTGAAGATTACGATGAATCTGTTCGTGTTATGGTGGAGTTCATCGTGAATCATCCCATCTCCATCCCCCTCACTAAAGTTCCTAAACCACCTCTTCCACTTCATCATCTCCACAGGGATTTCACAAGAATCAAGGAAGTCGACGATGTATTGGAGACGCAAATAATTGGAGATCGAATCGTTCCCATCTACAAACCTACTTTTCTCATGGCAATTGGTGTGAAACCAAAGCCCCAAGGGATTCAAAGTCCAAGAACCCACCACTGAAGAGTTTCAGACGTTTCTGAATCACATTGGCTATAATCAAGACTATAGAGCAAAAAACTTCAAGAAATCAGCCGTCTCTGGACTCTGGACTGTGCTGATGCACTTAATCATTCGAGGGCTATCTGGTAAGCACGGAGGAACCGATACACTTAGCAAGGACTGGCTTCATGTTGTCTATACCATCTACTATGGACGTGACAACGCGGTTGATCTTCATGAGGTCCTATGGCAAGATTTTTGCAAATTTTCCATCAAAAGGAGTGACAACGAAATTTCGAGCCCTAGATTCTGGGCACTGACGATTCAACAACTCTTCAATGAGCTTTTCGAACCAATTCCGGTCACCACAGTTCCTCTGGAGGTATGTGATTCTTTCAAAGTTGTCAAGGCTTATAGGATTCCGGACCAATCCTCTTTTGGTCCGATTAGACGACTTCCGGACCACATGTTGGCCTTAATCTCTTCCGATTCTATCTATCTGAAACAACATTTAGAGACTTCGGTTGTGTTTGACACAACACAACCTGCCCCAGTCTCAGTTGAGCCCACTTCGGAAGAGGCCAATCTTCCAACGTCCGGACCTAAGATTAAGAAATCTGCCAAACGAAAGAGTTCTCCCACAAAGCCAAAGCCTAAAAAGAGAACCAAATTTAGCTCTTCCTCTCCAAAGGACGATGCTCATGACATTCAGGCTGACTCTGGCCGTCCGAACACCCCTCCATCCCACTCATCTGAGGTACCCTTCAATGTTTCAACATCACCTACACACACTCACGGGGAGTTTCCAGATGATCCACCCTCACCTTCCCAAAAAGGTGATGTCGGTGTTGACAATAGTTCCTTGCAGCCCCCTGGAACACACCCACGAGTCTCATTTGATATCCCTCTCGTTTCTCACACAAGCAGACACTCCGGAACCCCTGTTCTGGACCCTAAGCACTCCGGAGCTGGAGTAGTCCCTCTGACTCCGGATGCCTCAACTGGTCGGATACCCGGAAGGTGTACAAGACGACGAGGTGCTAACGATCCCCAATGGGAAGATTATGTTAACATGGCTGTTTCCAGATGTCCGGATCTGACAAGAGCTCAAGTGGAAGCCACTCTTACTTCAATTTACAACAGAGCTCATCAAAGCAATCTTCCGTATGTTCCTCCTACAAATGATGATGCCAATCGAGAACTAGCTTCGGAACAACCTCCCATCACCACTCACACCAACGTATTCCAAACTGATTCGGATGAAGAAATCTTCGAAGAAATAATGATCACTGATGAAGGCAAACCTGTTCCGAAACCCAACCTCATGTCATCTATCCACTTTCAATCCAATCCATCAACCTCCAAGTCTGCTTTTGACTTCGGATCATCTTCTTCAACCACTCCGGATGGTGAACCTAACTCCAAGCTACATGAAGATGATGCCATCACCAAGCCTGGTTCATCCACACATACTTCATCACGACAAGCTCCGCTGCAACACTCAGACTCTGACTTCGAATCCTCTGCTGGTGATCACATTGATCCTTTTGCTCTCCTTGACATTCAAACCAATGTGTCAGATACTATGAAGAAGGTATCCTCAATCGAAACATCTGTAACAGAGCTCAACATAAAAATGGATCAAAAGGTTTCTGGACTTGATTCCAAACTCGATGCCATGCTTCAGTCTCTCTCACAATAGTCAGGACCTTCAGTTTCGGAACAAGAAGCCCAACTTGATCAACTGATCTCTCTCCGACTCAAGCATTCAATGGAAGAAGTTGAAGCCAAATATGATGCTTCGGTTGACCATTATCTCGACACAATCACCTCTATGCTCAAAGTCCATGACGACTTGGTGTCTGCTACCAACGATCTCATTAAGAAGACCCATATTCTTCATGAGAAACAAATCCAAAGGCTGGAGAAGGAGATAAAAAAGAAGGATGAAATGAACCTTATAATTCAACAAGGCCCCATCAAGTTACTTCGATCCACTTGGAACATCGTTGATGTTCCGAATCGAAAGTTTGATGAGATGTTAGCTGTTCTCAGTCATCTATTCGATCACCTTGCTGCTTAAGCTCCCACTTACGAAGCATACGATACCCTCACTCTTCAACTCAACACGGGCCTTCAGAAAGTCTTCTCCAAGTTTGACGATCTAAAGTAAGCTTTAGTACTTGCACCGGTTCCAAGATCCACCGATGCAAGGGGGGGGGAGAAGGTCCAAGCAGACCATGGAAACCTGCCTCGGAGTTCACACTCCGAGATGAAGACTTGAATTCCGACGATGAAGTCGAAGTTGTGTCCGGACTTCTAGGAATTTCCTCTGATAATGAAGAAGATAGTGAAAAAGAAAAATATGTCACCAACAGAGTTCTAGGCCTCGAAGCTCCAAAGAAAATATTTCCAAAAGTGTTGACTGAGGAAGAGAAGAGAATATGGTCCGCAACCTCTTGGCCATCCTCTTTACCAAATGCTCTTCAAAGGGCCATTCAAATGGCTAAAGCCAAATCCCTCCTCACAGCTGAAGACTTCCGAGCCACTCCTTCTATGCTCCCACCTATTCCGGCTCCAAAAATTGCTCCAATAGACCAGGGCTCTCCACTTCAGATCCCTGATGACATTCCGGAAGATCCACTTCCGAACCCCACTCCGAAATTTGTGGTGGATGAAAACATGAAGCTCATCGTGGACGCACTAAAAAGAAACAAAGGCAAAATCCCAATGACTGCTGAACAACAAGCCTTCCACTCCGGACATCCTCTCAAGCAAAAGCAAGGATGGTCTCAGGAGGAAATCAACAAGGCGTTAGAGGAAAGCATCCAGATCCAAGCTCTTAAGGATAATCCTAATCCGATGTGTGGCATCTATCCTATTTGCCGTGAAGGCATTCTCCGGGAACAAGAAATCGTTCCGTATATGTACTACAATGTTCCTACCAATGATTCAGAACAGCTCGATCTTCCTCTCTGTCCACACAACAAGTATTACATCAAATTTGCTCCTCTTCACCCAAGTGATGATCCAGAAGTGATCCTCCGGACTGAAAGAGAAAGGCTTGAGACATTCTACTCCAAGAATGCTCAATCGTTTAAGGAGGTATGGACTAGAAAAAGAATCACCCAAGTCCATGGATTTGCAAGAAAAATCCTTTTGAAATTCGAACTTAACTACCCACTTTTTTGATTTTACGTCCTCCGGAACAAGCCTATCTACGGAACCATTATTGATGCGGAGTTCCCTTCCATGAATCCGAACGACATTCTGACTCTGGCTGCTCACTTTCGAGGAATGAAAAACAACGATATCGGCATGGGTGCTTTTCATGCTGCTCTAAGCTTCCTCAAAGATTACGTCGCGGAATTTTGTAGATGTGACTATGAGCTGGCTCATCTCTACGGAATTGAAGACTTCGTTGCGAAAATCACTTATGTTCTTCCGGAAACTGATCTGCTTGAAGATGGTCCAATCGATGACCCGGTTCTAGGGTTTGTCTACACAACAAGGAAGACAAACAAGGACTTTTTCCGTGTCCTTGACAAACACCTAGTCCCGACCAAAGCACTCCGGAAGTTCATCTCTCGTGCATCAAAGTCTAAAGCTCTGGAACATGTCAAAGCAAATTTTGTAATTCAACTGACATGGTACGTTGAAGTCAGAGAATGGCAGTTCCGAGCTTACACTTTCATCAAGGAAGAAGCAATATAATTGAATGGATTGCTAAGTTCACTTAGGGGGAGATTGTTGGAACTTGAAAGTGAATCTCTAGCAATCCTAAGTCCGAATTCCGAAGTTCATGTGTTCCGAAGTAAAGGGTCCGGAGTCAATTGTGAAGAGTGGTCCGGAATCTGTCCGGACCAAAAGAGAAGAAGATGCGAAGCTGAAGTCATTCCAGAATGATTCTCATGTCCGGAATGGGTGTTGATCCGGAGTAAAAATATTTTGTCTTTGTGCATTTATTAAGTTTGTCTTTGTATTGATGTGACATTTCATAGGACTTAGTCTTTTTGTAATATTAGACAATCAGAATGTCAGGAACATTTCTATTGTCCAGTCCCATGTAAGTATTCTAGTTAATTCGCTGTAACCTTCACTCCTATTTATAGGAGCTTCCAATGCAAAGTCAAAAACATATCTTTCACTAAACTTTTGGCATTTACTAAAATATTTCAAACTTCTTTCAAACATTCTTCTTGTTCTTCATTTATTAGCTTTATCTTGATCATTCATTCTCATTCCTCATTTAATGACTTGATCATTTGTTGAATATATTATCTAAGACTTGACTAGTCTTTCCAGGCTTGACTTGAACATTTATTAGCAAGCATACATTGATCTTAAGCATTCACTCAAGGTTTGAGTTCTCAAACCTTGTCCCTGCGCATCAGATCTATTTTGTTCTCACACTAGGTATCATGTTAAAGTCTGTTTTTCTAAGCCGGTTGTTTAGGACTAAAATCTTTCAGTGTATACAATTTTATATATTTCACGAGATTGTCTCGCAAGACATGAACCTATTTATTGAAGTTGTATCTATTGAATGTTATTGTTTTATTAAGTCATTAAAATAAAATTACAATTTATGGTTATGAGAGTGGATTATACATATCAACAAAATTTGAAAAAAATTCATTTATTATTTTCAATATTTTCAATAATTAATACCCTTTTAGTTTCCAAAAACATTAATTATCAAAGTCTAGCATCCAATTTGCAAAACAAGTAAATGGTTAGGTGACCTTAATCCCATTCATTTGAATCCAACCCGATAGATATCAATTATTAATTATATTCTACTATATAATTCTTATATTTATGGGATTGTTAATAATAAATTTAATTAGATATGTTTGATACCATCTATGTCTCAGATCTCTCTTGTTTGGGTGACATTTATCACACAAGATATCCGATCAAATAATCCAATTTGAAAAACTTGTGTAATCGGCCAATAACTTTGTTATAGAAATCTCAAAAAGGATCTTTATCCTACTAGTGCATACAACATATGTGTGAGTGTTCTTCAAAATTGATTGCATAGGTTTGAGGTTTGTAAGGTGTCTTTGATGTTTTTATAATTCTATTTTAAAATACATATTATATCATGGCTATTGAATGCATCCAATAAACCATGATTTTCTTAAAAAATCTTATTTTATGTAAAATCATATTTTAACAATGTTCTTTTTATAAAACCCGATTTTTTATAATTGACACGATGAAATTTTAATAACTATTATTAAGTTTTACATTTGAGTGGTTTAGAACATTTGTAAACCTTTTAATAAAACTTCATTTTATAAAATGAGGTTTAAGTTTGATATGTTTTTGAATTTGTATTTTCAACTTATATAATTTTAATCCCGAAATTTACCGGTTTCTAGTTCTAATAAATAAAGCCTGTTTTATTTAAAAAAAACTATTTTAACATCTTATGTTAAAAGGTAAATTTTATTAAAATAAAACTCCTTTGTAATGTTTATTTATGTTCAAATATTATTTTGCATTTGAAAATCTACTTATCCAACCAAAACATAATAATAACAACATAAATATAAAACAACAGAAACATGTTAAAAACATTTATGCATAAACCAACCAAATATTGGCTTTTTATGAGCCATCACGAAATGTCAAGTCCGTTCTTAAAGGGACAGTTAAAAGGACCAAAATATATTCTATTAATGTTGTTGTAGAAAATCATATTTGAGAAAACAACTATTGCTTGCAAAAAAGTTGAAAAACTTCTTGAAAATCATAATTCAGAAACATGCAACACTTTCACCAAGTGTTGCAAAAGTGCCGCAAAAGCTCCAACAACCTTTAAGGGAACCTCCAACAACAACAACTATAGTGACAATGTCATAAGTTGCGAAAGTTCACTTTTAGTCTTCAAAAAATGTCTCCATCTACATTTATTGCTAGATTTTTGTACAAATAAATTATTTCTAAAAACTAATCTATTACTTACAAAAATAAATGAACAAAACTAATCTAGTTAATTATTACATACCATATGAATAAATAAATATCACAACCACTTTTTAACAAATCAACAAAAACAACAACACAAAGGTCCGTGGCAAGTTTATACACATCATACACATTTATATACTATAAATTATATAAAACAACTCTTTGTTTTTTCTAAAACAACTTTTGTGACAAAAATGCATGCAATCTTTTGTCACCATAAAAAATAACAATTACAAAGTTGTTAGAAAAATATGTATGGATATTTCTTGCAAAGAGAAAACCATCCATGTTTTCTAAAAACAAAGATTTCATCAACTTAACATAAAATCTAACCAAACTTGCAAAAACGGCTCTGATACCAGTTGGTGGGTTTTTATTCATAAATCATTTCATCAACGCAAAGGTAACAACGAAAGATTTTTATTTTGAACAAAGTAAAACTAGTTTCATTCTGACCAAAATATCATTCTGCAAGATTTAGAAAGATTAAATAAAACCAAGAAGAAGAAAGTGAAACAAACTTTGAAGACTCTGGTTCCTTCTGACAATTAGGAAGTTGATGAAGATGGCTTTAAGCTCCAACGAAGAAGCTATCTAAAAGCACCCACCAACATGTAGCCAACTTGATAAGATGCTAGTCTTCTTCTTGCAATAATAATACCCTTTAAGCCTTTAAGGACAAAAAAAAAGTTTTGTTCTAAAGGAGAGTTCTAGTAAAGTATCAAACATATTCTTATGATTTAACAATTTAAGAGAAGAAAAGCTAGAGAGCATATAGAGTGCGAAAGAGCAAAATTTTGTGGTTTTTCTAGTTTAATGATCTAATGAAAGCTTTTATTAAGGATTTTAACCAAATGATTATCACATGGATCTTAACACTTTAATCAATATGCTTCTTAAGCCTTTATCTTAATAATACTTTCAAGACATGCTTCTAAAGCATGTCCCCTTGAATATTATAATGAAAAGACCATATTCTCTTACACCATGACTATCTCTTATTTTTTTTTTATTTATTTATAAAGAAAAAGAGAAGATTTTATAAAAAAAATCTTATAGTCTTTTATAAGATATAAAGCATTACCATTTTTGCTAAAAAAAGTATTTCTTGTCTAAAAAGATGTACATGGCTTAATAAATCATACCTTATGATATATTATGATAGTTATATTGAAATAATATTATTTTACTAAACATAAATAATTTCCAATTAATTACAAGAATTATATTTATTTCTCAAGAATCAAATTCTTATAAATAATATATATGGATCAGGTTGTTGTTAGTGTATCCTTTTAGGATCATATATTATCTAGCCATTTCATTATATAATGACTCATGGGCATAAAGATATTTTAAAGGGTCTATCACAATCTTCCAAACCATAACCACTTCCGCAAAAGGGTATATCATGGTCATGCATACTAATCATCGTCCACCCTATCTGTAGGAAACTCAACACATAACATCCATGTTACACACGATTTCAAACTTGACATATTCAATCCACATAAACCGTTAACATTTTTTTGTTCACGATATGTCATGACACCATATAGCCATTTGAATAATAAGCTCTCGATACAACACCTTTCTTGTTATCATCCCTCCTGAAACTTGTCAACTGACAAACCCATCTCACTAACAGGCAATGCCAAGGACTAACGAGGGTATCATATACTTTTGCTAACATCCATTCCTTCCTCTTCGTGAGATTGATGTGGTCTGACTATGGTCTTATTGTTGGAATAAGAGTCCAAGGTCATAATTAAATTTGTCAAAGTCATGACTAAGTTGGTATAACTTTGTGGAATAAAATTAAAGTCCTTGTTGATTTTCCCTCAAAAACTAGAAATAGCTTGAAATAAATTTAGGAGAGAGATAAAATGATTTGTTAATTTATTATGTGACTAATAACTTAGTTCGAAATAGATAGAATTGGTTAATTATTAATCATAATTAATCTGGAATTAACTCAGCATTAATTGGAATTAATTAAAGTTGCAATGGATGAATAGTAATTGTTCAATAGATGAACAAAAGAGAGGCAATTCTAGAAGAGTCAATGACATGGAAGGTTTTGGGAGCCTCTTTAGAGTTTCTAGATCCTCCTGGTTGCTGATAAGGAAAAGATTTGAATTGAGATTAAATATATTTTTTAATTATTCAAATATGGATTTATCTACAAGTTACCTAAACTATAAATATGACCTTTTAGCCTTGAATTTTTGTTCATAACATTATCTAGAAGATAAATTCCAATTTTAGTTCTTTCTCCTCTCCTTTTGTCTTTCTAGTGTTATAGGGTTTTGGGTGTGAACCATTAGAGGCGTGCATACTTTTGGTGCTTGCTTTCCCTGGAGCATTTAAATAACTCAAGAGATTAACATATTTGATTATGTTAAATGTATATTTTCTTACTAGTAATTTCAGTTATAGGAGGATATAAATTTTTGTTTCATTAGTATGTTGTTATTAATTGTGAAAAGTCATAGATCCGTTTAGGTTGCATGTACCCTTGAATGTTAAATGAAATATTTCATAAACAATGTTATTATAACCTAAAAACCCCAATAGTGGTATTAGAGTCATGTCTTTTCAATTACTAGTGCATAAAAGATGAAACATAAATAAAATTATCAAAAGGCACGCCGTGTCTTATAATAAATTCATTTTTTCTAAATCTGCCAGCCTAATTTGATAAATAGGTTAATTATTAGCCATTATCTATTATTTTATCTGATAAAATTCAAACCAATTAATGCTAGATAATTTTGGAACCCAAATTTGAATTTTAAGGAAGTAGATAAGGAAACAAAATATTTAATTATAAAATAATTAAATGGAATTATCGGTAATGGAATTTAATATATATTTAATTAATGGTCTAATTAAAAGATAAATATTAAATCGATAATTGGTTTAAAATATTAATTAATTAATTGTTAGGTCAAATAATTAAATTTAAACCTTGCGTTTTTAAAAAGTTTTAAAATACACCTTATACATATGTATAATAGTATATTACTATATTTATAACTAAAATTTAGTCAAATCAATAGTAGACGTCATTCACAAACCCACACTATAAGAGAGGTATAAGGAAATGACCTATAAAATGACTATTGAATTGTGTCTTTTTCACATACCGCTTCTTTGTATAGTGGACGGTCGTTAGCCAAACGGGTTTGATAGGACAGTAATGACATTAAAAATATAATATATGAAGTACTAGAACATTCTAAAAATCTCACTCTCGTTACTTTAGAAAAAATATGAAATTGTATGATAATCCATGAAAACGCATGTCATTTCTTTGATATTCATTAGTTGAACATGTGTGGGTAACAGACATACTAATGTGGGACTACAAAGATGAAATGATGACATATTCTCAAATTCATGGTTGTTGATGGAGCGTGTGTGGTTAACCAGCACATCAATGTGAGATCATGGTTATTCACATCTTGTTTGTGATCATCGACATCACAGTCACAAAAAGAAGAGCATAATATGAGATTAACATGCCATTGATTGTTCAATGAATCTCAGAAGATCTAGGAGTCTCATTTTGATTGAAATCGATAAAATGCTTTATCGAACTAAAATATTTTCATGATTTGGCTATGACATCCCTCCTCATATTATGAATCATATTTATAGATCCTAGACTTAATTTAAAATTGGGTTAATAATTAAAAATTGAATATACTTTTTTAAAATTTCTCTCTTAGGTTAGATCGAAATGCTCTCCGAACTCCTCACCTACTTTCTAGTTCTAACTTCTCTTTGTTCTCCCTCAAGGATGGCTCATTTGTTATGAATCATCCTCAGTTTTGATATTAGGAAAGATGTCCATAGTGAGCATATCTCCATAAAATCAATAATGTGTCAACTTAGAAGAAGTTGGCATTCCCATAAAAGGTAGACTTATCAAAAGGGTCTATTGCATCATTATCTCCATGTCCTCTATGTACCAAAATGACCTTTTGTGAACATGTGAACATTTGTAATGAATTTGCAATTGAGTGAAATGTTTCACCAAAAGGCAAGACCATGAGTGATTTCAAAATCATCAAAAGTTCCTAATTATATTCGAATTGAAGAAGAAAGCTTTGTATGTAACCTAAGAGAGAAAATCTAAGTTATCAAGATTCCGCACTTAATTGAAGACTAAGTGATCCGAGATTAGTACTGTTTTGTCAGTTTGTATTTTGTCTTACTAAATGAAACAGATCTAGGTGAGAAGGTCAACCGCAACAATATATTAGGTGGTTGATCTGCGGTTAACTTTTAATACAAGTGTCTTCTTTTGTGATTGTTCCAACAATAGTATAAATAGGACCATTGCACTTTCCAAGTATCAATCAAGAATCATTAAGTCAATCGTTTTCTTATTCTCTTTTTTCTTAAATTCCTTTATTGTTCATATTCTGTTTTATTAAGTTCCTTGGATACTTTGTTACTTAATATCTTCATGGATTGACTGGAATAGATTATTTGCCTCCATAGTTATGTTGATATCAAGGTTTGAGCTCTCAAACCTTGTCCTTATATATCTTCGAATATCCCCTATTCTCACAATTGGTATTAGAGACAAAGTGGTTGCCCTTTGAATCCACATGATCTGATTATAGTTGGTTGAGATAACCTTGATGTCTCAATCATTTTTGTTTCAGGATAAAACTTCTTGTATATACCAATTTTGCTCAGAATATCCCATGAAAATGGTGATGGGTTTTAGGCATAACAAAAACAAACTTAAAATTCATGCAACCTAAACAAGATCTATGTTTTCACTATTGAATCTATAACTATGAATATAAAAATAAAACCCTAGGAACCCCAGGTAATTTTCTAAAAACACATGAAAGGGTTTATGATTACATCCCTTGTTGTTATTATAGCAAATAACAATGATTCTTGTTTTGTGGAAGCTTTGGAAGCAAGCACCACAAGTTTCCTGTCTCTAGTGGTTCGCACCCAAACTAGCAAGAAGGATGTTAAGGAGAGAAGAGGGAAAAGAGAAGAATTTCGGCCTACCTCTCTAAAGATACGAGTGCCGAAATTAATAGGGTTAGGGTCCATTATATAGTGGTACAAGGATGTTCTGGATAACCCTAATCTGAATATAATAATAATATTTCAAATTGGTAATCATCCAGCTCCTTAATCATCCACATAGGATAATCTAAAAACCCTAGATTATCCTCTAGAAACTGTACATCCTCTTGGTGGAAGGTTCTGGAGCCATTTGCTCAACTATTAAATAATTCCACTTTAGACCCTACACTTTTAATTAATTCCAATAGTCTCGAAATTAATTCCAATTAATTTCTGATTAATTAGTAATTAAATATTACTATTTCTAATTAATATATTATTTTCATAATAAATTAATAAAATATGTATTTCAATTTATTAATCAAATAATAAATCAACCTCTCTTTCCAAAAATCACCCTTTCCAATTACTAGGTTTTAGGGAAACCCAAAGGGACTATGCTACTATCAATTCAAGTTTATACCAGTTATAGTTATGGGCGTAGACACCTAATCCAATAGTATCCCACTTGGATAAGTCTGTAACTATAATTTTTGGTATAACTTCTAAACATATCAGCAAATTGTAGCTTCCAAAAGCTGCTGTTGAACTCTAACCCAGTCAGTTACGTGTCCTAAGATAAGAGATCACGTAATCCTCTATTCTGCAAGATATCACTCAGACATGAGACATGGAACACAATCAATCTCATTGTCCAATATTTTGTTTTCCAAATTCCGATTTGTAATGACATAGAAATTCTAATCGAACACATCAATTTAGTCCTTGCCGGGCCCGACACTATAAATCAACACCAATCACCAAGGGGCCCAAGGATACCGCTCTTCCATTTAGCGCAAAAGGAACGAATAAAATTTGACTTATATGCTTGATCCATTTGCTTATAGAATCATGCACAACAATACTTTTTCTGACATCAAGTTACTGATGCGTTTACGCATTATCAATACACTACTAACTTGTAAACCACAACTCATATATCTCCGTTTAAAGAATATAAATTATTATCATCTCATAATTACTCGTGATAAATTCCATGAAGTAATTCTCTAAGCGTGGGCTAATACAATACTTCAATCTCCATTTCTAAGTAGTCATGAACATTGTAGCAATACCATTGCTATGTCTAAAACTCTTTAAACAATCTAAAATTTAATTCATGATAGTCTTACTTCACTAATTACTTCCAAAAGCATGACTGACTGTGGACTTTTGAATAATCGAATTATTCGGGAAGTAAAACATGCAAAAATGAAACACGACAATTGACAAAAGGTAGTAAACAAACTCATAAATAATTTTCTATTATTTAATCACCAAAAGTCAATTACATTTACTTTGTTACAAATTTCAAACTAACTATCTAACTACTAAAACTAATATAATCTCTCATACCAATGCTCGTAGCATGCTAAATGTCTTTAACCCTACACAGACCATTTGTGAGTGGATCTGCAGGATGCTCTTCATATGATTCCCTCTTCACTACGAGGCGACCTTCATCTACTCTATGTCTGATGAAATGGTACTTTCTGTTGATATGTCTTGATCTGTGAAGATCTCTTGGTTTCCTTGTCAAGGCAACCGCTCCTTCATTATCAAAGAAAATTTCAATTGGCTCCTTGATGGCGGGCACAACTCCAAGATCTTCGATGAAGTTTTTTTAACCAAATTGCTTCTTTCGATGCTTCCCTTGCTGCTATGTACTCTGATTCATAGGAAGAATCAACCACTGTCTCGTGCTTGGAACGTTTCCAAGTAACTGCTCCTCCAGTTAAGGTAAACACCCAACGAGATTGAGAACGGAAGTTGTCTATGTCTGTTTGAAAGCAGGTGTCACCATACCAAGTTACACTCAATGTATCACTGCCACCAAGTATTAGGACCGAGTCCTTCGTCCTTCGCAGATATTTGAGATTATTCTTAACTGCTATCCAATGAGCTTTACCTGGATTTCCCTGACAATGACTGATCATGATCAAAGCAAAGGACACATCAGGGTAAGTACATGTCATAGCATAGGTGATCGATGCAACAACAGAAGCGTATGAAATCCAAATCATTTCTGTTATCTCTGCATCAGTACTCGGACTCTGAGTCTTACTCAGTTTGGTATTACTCTGAATGGGCAGTTCTCCCTTCTTGGAATTCTCCTTACTAAAACATTTTAGCACCTTTTCCAAGTATGAGCTTTGACTAAGTCCAATTCGTCTTTTACTCCTGTCTCTTAGAATTCTTATCCCCAGAATATAGGCAGCCTCTCCTAGATCCTTTATAGCAAAAGACTTTCGAAGCCTAGACTTAACCTCTTGCAAAGTTGGAATTTTGTTTCCTATGAGAAGTATGTCATCAACATACAATACTAGGAAGGTTACTATACTCCCACTAAATTTGATATATACACAAGACTCATATTCACTTCTAGAGAAACAAAACTCCTTGACTTTCTCATCGAAGCAAAGATTCCATCTACGAGACGCTTGTTTTAATCCATAGATGGATTTCTCAAACTTGCACACTCTATTGGGAAACTTAGCATCAACAAAACCCTCTGGATTACTCATATAAAAATCCTCATCCAACTTCCCATTAAGGAAAGTGGTTTTGACATCTATCTGCCAAATTTCATAGTCGTGAAACGCAACTATGGTGAACATTACCCGAATAGATTTTATCTTAGCCACTGGTGAGAAGGTCTCATCATAGTCAATCCCTGGGGTTTGAATAAAGCCCTTCGCAACCAGTTGAGCCTTGAAAGTGTGTACCTTTCCCTCCATGTCAGTTTTCTTCTTGAAGATCCATTCGCACCCAATTATCTTAAGACCCAGTACATTATCAACCAAATTCCAAACTTGGTTGACATACATGGACATTATCTCGCTGTCCATTGCCTCCTTCCATTTGGTTGCCTCAGGGCCTGCCATTTCTTTATTAAATTTAGGTGGTTCATCAAAATTTACCAGTGTTCTATCACTGATAAACGTATCACCATCTATAGTAATATGGAAACCATAGAACCCAGGTGACATTCTAACTCTACTGGAACGCCTAAGAGGTAATGAATAATCTACTTATTCAAATGGAATCTCTTTCTCTGGTTAAACTCTAGTATCTTCATAGGTTCCTTCATCGTTTGATTCTTGAATCTCTTCAAGGTCAATGGTGCTCCCATTGTCCTTTTTGCATATGAGATCTCTCTCTCTCTCTCTCTCTCTCTCTCTCTCTCACGAAAGACTCCACTTCATGCTACAAAGACCACGTTCTCAATAGGTCTGTAGAAAAAATATCCAAAGGAATTATATGGGTAGCCGATGAAAATACTGTTGGATAAGGTGTCTAAGTCCATAACTATTTGTGGTATGTACTTGACCCGGTTGGCATGGTCCATTTGGGTTGCATGGAATTGCAATACTTGGATAAACCAAATGAGAGAAAGCACACTCAAGGTTTATTAATATATTATAAGTTCTAATATATTAATAATATTATTTAATTAGTATTGATCAAGAATTAATTTGGAATTAATTAAGTGATCAAAAAGAGACTAATTTAATATATGGGGTTGATTGTGTAAATCATCCATTCTTGTATAGTGGGCTAATGATCCATGGTTTATATGAATTGGGCTAAAATCCATAAGGTGCTCTATGGATAGTCCATGGAGGTTATAAACCCATGGATCATGGAATATGAAAAGCCATGCACATTAGCGTTTACATGGAGTAACCCTACATGTGGCACACTATATAAGAAGCCCTATGGTAAGCAAAATCGGCCACTAAGTGAAGAACAAGAGGGCTAGCCGATTTTGAGTGATAAGTGTCATCTCTCAAGGTTATTCCAAGTGTTGTGGTGTTGTGTGAGACATTTGAGGCATCACACTTGAGGTTCTAGGCTCACAAGGTTCTCAAGGAATCAAAGCAACAAGAAAGGTATGTTTTCTTACTAGTTTTTGTGATTCAAGTTCTCTATGCCATGCTAGATAGGTTAAGAACCTTGGAAATCAAATTTGCATGTATCTTAGTAAAACATAGATCCAAGGTTTCTAGGGTTGCATGTACACCTTAGGAGTGTTAAAATGCTCAAAACCCTTCAGTGGTATCAGAGCCTAGGCTTCTTTTCTTGATACTTGACGCAAATTGTTGAAAAAAGTCGAAAATTATGCATTCTGTTGAATGAACTCGCCGAGTCCATGGGGGGATTCGACGAGTCCATGTGTAAAATCGTCCTACTCGTCGAGTAGGTTCATGCACTTGACGATTAGAATGCCCAGAGTGCAGTTTTTCTAGTTTTGCTGCTGGAAATGGACTAGAAACATTACCCTAAACTGTTTTGGTCTTATAAAACTTGTTTTAGATGGTTTAGTGGTTATGCTAATTAATTTTCAATAGCTATTATCAAAATTTCAAGTCTTATATGTGTTTTTTATGATTCTTGAAATTGTTGATATGAATATTCATACACTTATGAGTTTGAAAGATCATAGGAATTATTTGCAACTTGCTTGGTAGTTTAATTCTTGATCATTATGCGTTTTAATGGAATCCATAATTTGTCCTCAAGTTATGGATTACCAAAAGTCACTATTTTCAAGTCGAGTAAAGAAACACATAGGTTAAATAAAATGAAAAGTCTCTCATTTTAATAAACCATTAACTCATAAGTTATGAAAGATGAAAAGTTTTGAAAGTTACAAAACTTGCCCTCAAGTTTTGGAACATGTAAAGTCACTTTAAAAACTTTAGTTCCAACCCCTAGAATTTTAAAAGTTAAAATTCAACCCTTATACTATATAATATTATAAGTTAATATATATATATATATATATATATATATATATATATATATATATATATATATAAGAACAAGTCGTTTTACCGTTAGTAGGCCTCATTCACGAAGCCGGTCTATAAGGGGGGTATAAGGTTGTTTCCTATAAAATGGCAGCTTAATGGGTGTCCACTCTCATCCACCGCTTCCTTGACTGGTGGAGGGTCATTAGCCGAACGGGTAGGACAATGAATTTAATCATCATTAAAAGTATGATAAATGTAAAGTAACTGAATGTTTATAAATTCCCAATCTTAGTTACTTTAGGAAAATGTGAATAAGGTGCTAACCCATGAAATTACACTTTGCACTTTGTTTATGTCGTTAGTGGAGCATGTGTGGCTAACCGGCACACTCACCTGGACTTAACAAGGTAGGAACAGGGTGGCTTTAGGTTTATCATAGGTCGGTGGAGCGCATGTGGTTAACCGGAACATCGATTGAGTGATAAACATTAAGAGTACCAAGTAATTTGCATGGTTACTTCACACCTTGGTTTGTGATCCTCGGCATCCCAGTCACAAAACTTGAAGGGCACACTCGAGATTGAAACATGCCATTGAAAAGTTCAATGAATCTCAAAGAATCTAGGAGTTTCAAAACCAATTAAAACCTAATCATTTATTTCGTTTTTTCATGGTGGAAATTGGTGAATCTTCATTCACCTACCTTCAAATATTTTATAGCTTGGATTACGACATCCCTCTTTTAAGTTATAAAATATTGTGTTGGGTCCTAGCCGTAATATTACATTTGGGTGTCTTATTAAGGAGTATCTTTATATCTAATCTAAACTTGTCCTTCTTTCTTCTTTTCTGATATCTTCCAACAAATGCTACTTCTGGCTCAAATCCTACCGGCTCCTTCTCTCTCATGAACCTTTGTGGGAGAGTCATCTTCGATGGATCCAACTTTATCGATTGGATCAGGAACATCAGGATGATCACTCGTTATAAGGACAAGGAATATGTAATCGAAAAGGAGCTTAAGGAACTTGATCAGTCGTCTGCTACTCCAGAGGAGGTCGTTGAATTTCGAGCACATGAGAGAGATGCCACTAAGGTGGCGTGTATCATGTTGGCCACAATGACAGCCGAGCTCCAAAAGTCCTATGAGGACTTTTACCCTTTTGAGATGCACCAGGACTTGATGGACCGCTACCATCAAAGTGCTCGTTAAGAGAGGTATGAAATCATCTCCTCCATGATAACAACCCGGATGAAGGATGGTGAACCCATCACGGACCACATGCATAAAATGCAAAGATTCGTGGACCGTTTGCTGAAATTTAAAGTAAACTTCCCTAAGGAGTTGGCAATTGACATCATTTTGCACTCCTTACCCTCGGGCTATGATCAATTCCGAATGAAATATCACATGAACAAGGAGAAAGTTACACTCAGCAAACTTCAAGGACTTCTGAAGACCGCCGAAAGTGGTCTTAAAGGTAAATCGGTTGTTACTACTTCTACTCCTACTAACGCCCCTGTTATGGCTATCGGGAAAGGTAAAGGGAAGAAGAGGAAGAGCCCTTCGAAGGGTACCAAGGGAAAGTCCCTTGATGGCTCCTCTTCAAGTGGAACCAAGAAAGGTTCAGTCACTCCTTCTGCCAACCCTAATGAGGCTGAATTTTTCTATTGCCATGAAAAGGCGCACTGGAAGCGAAACTGCCCAAAGTACTTGCAAGATGTTAAGGATGGGAAAGTGAAACCCAACCATGCAGGTATTTACACTATATTGTCTAATAACTCACCCTATTCTAATTCTTGGGTCCTTGGTACAGGTTGTGGTATTCACATATGTTCTGATTTGCAGGGACTAAGAAAAAGTGAGAATGTGGAGCATGAGAAGATAAACTTGATCATGGGGAATAGGAAAGTTACACCTGTCACCAAGATTGGAGTTTATTCTTTGTTGCTAAGTAGTGGGTTAACATTATATTTGAATAATTGTTGTTACTCGTCTGAATGGCGAGAAATATTATTTCCTTTCATGGTTTGTACAGACAAGGTTTTACCTTTTCGTTTGATAATGAATGTGGTGGTATTAATGCTTTCTTTAATAATGTTCTTTATTTTAAAGCATTACCTTGTGATGGTGTGTATGAAATTGTGTCGGTTGTAGATAACCTAGCAAATAATGTGTTGTTTATCGATTCTTCCACTAGCTTGGATAAAGCATCATTATGGAATTGTCGTCTTGAACATGTAAGCAAGGAACGCATAGGCCAACTCCAAAAGGATGGAGTCTTGGATTCATTTGACTGAAAGTCGGATGATAGTTATGAATCTTGTTTGCTTGGGAAAATGACAAAGTCACCCTTCACTGGTTCTTGTGCTAGGGGTGAAGGTTTTTGGATCTTGTACACAAAGATGTGTGTGGACCCTTCAGAACCGCCACAAGGGATGCTAACCACTTCTATATGACTTTTACTGATGATTATTGTAGATATGGATATGTCTACTTAATCAAGCATAAGTCAGAAACCTTTGAAAAGTTCAAGGAGTTTAAATAGGAAGTGGAGAATCAGTTGGGCAGGAACATTAAGATGCTTCGATTCGATCGAGGTGGTGAGTATCTTAGTACATAGTTCCTCGACTATCTTAAGGAATGTGGGATTGTCTCACAATTGACACCTCCCAGAACACCACAACTTAGTGGTGTGGCCGAGTGTCGTAATCAAACCTTGTTGGATATGGTTCGTTCCATGATGAGTCGAGCTTCGCTACCAATCTCATTTTGGGGGTATGCCTTAGAGACTGCCGCCCATATCCTTAATCTAGTCCCTACCAAAAAGGTTGCCAAAACACATCACGAGATGTGGACTGGAAAAGTTCCCAATCTAGATCACATCAAGATTTGGGGTTGCGAGGCTTTTATGAGGCGCGAGACTCACGATAAGCTCGAACCTCGAAGTGAGAGGTGTATTTTCATCCGCTACCCACAGAAATCCTTTGATTACCTCTTCTACAGACCCAGTGATAATGTGGTATTTGTAGCAAGGAGAGGAGTCTTTCGCGAGAGAGAGAGAGAGAGTTCATAAGCCAAGGAAACAGTGGGAGGCAAATTGACCTTGAAGAAATTCAAGAGTCAAGTGGTGAAGGAACCTCAAACCCTAGCAATCAACCTGAGGAGGAAACTCCTGTTGATCCGACTGATGAGTCCGTACCTCTGAGGCGTTCCGCGAGAGTTAGGAATGCATCTGAGCATTACTATGGTTTCCATATTACTGCAGAAGGTGAAACACTTATCAGTGATAGCACACTGATAAGTCTGGATGAACTTAACAACTACACAGAAGCCATGGCAGTCCCTGAGGCTGCTAAATGGAAAGAGGCTATGGATAGCGAGATATAGTGCATGTATGACAATCAATTTTGGAACTTGGTTGACAATGTACCAGGTCGTAAGACACTCGGGTGCAAATTCATCTTCAAGAAGAAGACCGACATGGATGGTAATGTACACACTTATAAGGCGCGATTGGTTGCAAAGGGTTTTTCTCAAACTCAGGGAGTTGATTATGATGAGACCTTTTCACCAGTAGCAAAGATTAAGTCTATTAGGGTTATGTTAGCCATTGCTGCATTTCATGATTATGAAATATGGCAAATGGATGTCAAAACCTCTTTCCTTAATGGAAAGTTGGCTGAGGATGTTTACATGAGTCAGCCATAGGGTTTTGTCAGTACAGAGTACCCTAGTAGAGTGTGTAAGCTTGAGAAATCCATCTACGGATTGAAACAAGCACGTCGCAGACGAAATCTTTGTTTCGATGAGAAAGTTAAAGAGTTTGGCTTTTAAAGGCGCGAAGATGAATCTTGTGTATATGTCAAGGCTAGTGGGAGTATAGTTAGATTTTTGGTATATGTGGATGACATACTACTCATAGGAAATGACATCCTAACTCTGCAGGAAGTAAAGTCCTGGCTTGGGAAGTTTTTCGCTATGAAGGACCTTGGAGAAGCTGCCTATATCCTAGGGATAAGGATTTTGAGAGACAAGAGTAAGAGAATAATTGGACTTAGTCAGAGTACCTACTTGGATAAAGTGTTGAATAGGTTCAGCATGCAGAATTCCAAGAAAGGAGAGTTACCGATCCAGAGTAACGCCAGACTGAGTAAGACTCAGAGCCCGAGTACAGAGGCTGAGATAGATGAGATGAGTCGAGTACCGTAAGCTTCCGCTGTAGGCTTGATCATGTATGCTATGACTTGTACTCGTCCTGATGTGGCATTTGCGTTGAGCATGGTCACGAGATATTAGGGGAATCCTGGCAAGGATCACTGGACTGCGGTAAAGAACATTCTCAAGTACTTGCGGAGGACTAAGGACTGGGTCCTTACCCTTGGTGGGAGTGTTGACTTGAGAGTAGTAGGGTATAGTAATGCTAGCTTTTAGACTGATAGGGATAATTTCCGCTCTCAGTCAGGCTGGGTCTTTACCTTAAACGGAGGAGCAATTACTTGGAAAAGTTCCAAGCAGGAGACAGTGGCTGATTCAACTTGCGAGTCAGAGTATATAGCGGCAAGCGAGGTAGCAAAGGAGGCTATATGGATAAATAACTTCATTGCAGACCTTGGAGTTGTACCAGCTATAAAGGAGCCTATTAAGATTTTCTGTGATATTGAAAGTGCAGTTGCCTTAGCCAAGGAACCAAGGGATCACGGAAGATCCAGACACATCGACAGAAAATACCATTTCACCAGACACCGAATATAAGAATGACTCCTCATCGCAAAGAGGGTATCATCGGATGAGAACCCATCAGATCCCCTCACGAAGGGACTGGGTAGGGTTAAGCATCTCCAGCATGCGAGGCGCATAGGGCTGAAGGATGATATTAGTTTTAGTAGTTAGATAGCTTTGAAATTTGTAAAGTGTAATTGACATTTGATGATAAATAAAAGTTGTTGTTTATTTATAAGTAAAGTGTTTCTATCTTCTGTCAATCGTTTACTATCATTTCATGTTGCATGTTTTGACTTCCAGAATAATTATGTTATGGTATATCATATTATTCAAATTCTCCACAGTCGGTCGTATGTTGGAAGTAGATATGAATCAAGACTATCATGAGTTGGCTTGTAGATGTCTAAGATGTTGGACATAGCAAGATTTGCTACAACACTGATGAGTGCTCATAAGTTCTGAGTATTGGATTCAACCCACGCTCACTTGTATCACTTCATGGAATTTATCTCGAGTGATCGTGAGACGGTAATATCATATAAGTCTTCAAACCTAGAGATATGAGTTGTTGACTATGAGTTGGTTATACATTGATTGTACGAAAACACATTGGTAACTCGATGTTATAAAACGTGGCTTTGTGTATTATTCAACAAGTAGTAGAATAAGCATGTGAGTCGAAGTTTATCTGTTCCTTCTTGGATTAGAAGCGATATCTGGGCCCCTCGATGATTTTGTTGTGACTTATGTACCGGGCCCGGTCAGAGCTAAATTGATGTGTTCGATTAAGTTCTATGTCAAACAAATCTAAAATCGGGAAACAAACTGCTGGAGAATAAGTAAGACAATGTTCCATGTATTTGTCCAGCTGATATCTAGAACAGAGGATTATATGATCACTTATCTTAAATGGCGTATCATCATCATCTCAGTTCCGCAAGACCTTGAAAGAGCTACGATTGCTAATCGGTTCTTGAAGTCATACTTGCAGTTATAGTTATTAGATTTATCCAAGTGGGAGACTGTTGGAAAAGGTGTTTAAATCCATAACTATTTCTGGTATGTACTTGACCCGGTTGACATGGTCTATTTGGGTTGCACGGCATTGCAATACTTGGATAGACCAAATGAGAGAAAGGACAATTAAGGTTTATTAATATATTATAAGTTCTAGTATATTAATAATATTATTTAATTAGTATTGATCAAGAATTAATTTGGAATTAATTAAGTGATCAAAAAGAGACTAATTTAATATATGGGGTTGATTGTGTAAATTATCCATTCTTGTATAGTGGGCTAATGATCCATGGTTTATATGAATTGGGCTAAAATCCATAAGGTGCTCCATGGATAGTCCATGGAGGTTATAAACCCATGGATCATGGAATATGAAAAGCCATGCACATTAGGGTTTATATGGAGTAACCCTACATGTGGTACACTATATAAGAAGCCCTATGGTAAGAAAAATCGGCCACTAAGTGAAGAACAAGAGGGCTAGCCAATTTTGAAGTATAAGTGTTATCTCTCAAGGTTATTCCAAGTGTTGTGGTGTTGTGTGAGACATTTGAGGTATCACACTTGAGGTGATAGGCTCACAAGGTTCTCAAGGAATCAAAGCAACAAGAAAGGTATGTTTTCTTACTAGTTTTTTGTGATTCAAGTTCCCTATGTCATGCTAGATAGGTTAAGAACCTTGGAAATCAAATTTGCATGTATCTTAGTAAAACATAGATCCAAGGTTTCTAGGGTCGCATGTACACCTTAGGAGTGTTAGAATGCTCAAAACCCTTCAAATACATCTCTCACTTTGAGATTCAAGGTTGTCGTGAGTCTCTCGTCTAATGAAAGCTTCACAATCCCAAACCTTGATATGTGCTAACAAGGGAACCTTCCATGTCCACATCTCGTGAGGTGTTTTGGCAACCTTCTTAGTTGGAACAAGATTAATAATATGGGTGTTAGCCTCTAAGGAATACCCCAGACTGAAATTGGAAGAAAAGATCGACTTGTCATGGAACGAACCATATGCACATGCAACCAAACAAGATCTATGTTTTCACTATTAAATATATAACTATGAACATTAAAATAAGAACCCTAGGAACCCTAGGTAATTTTCGAAAAACAAATAGGGTTTAGGATTACAGACCTTATTGTTGTTATAGCAAATAACCATGATCCTTGTTTTGTTGAAGCTTTGGAAGCAAGCACCACAAGTGTCGTGCCTCTAGTGGTTCACACCCAAGGTAGCAAGAAGGATGTTAAGGAGAGAGGAGGGACGAGAGAAGAATTTTGGCCTAGATCTCTAAAGGTATGAGTGCCGAAATTAATAGGGTTAGGGTCCCTTATATATATTGGTACAAGGATGCCCTGGATAACCCTAATCTGAATATAATAATAATATTACAAATTGGTATTTATTCAGCTTCTTATTTATCAACATGGGATAATCTAGAAACCATATATTATCCTCTAGAAACGGTCCACCCTCTAGGTGGAAGGTTCTGAAGCCTTTTGTTCAACTATTGAACAATTGCACTTTAGACCCTGCACTTTCAATTAATTTCATGAATCTCGAATTTAATTCCAATTAATTTCTGATTAATTATTAAATAAATATTATTATTCTAATTAATATACTAATCTCATAATATATTAATAAATTATCTATTTCACTTTATTAATCAAATAATAAATCAACCTTTCTTTGCAAAAATCATCGTTTCCAATTGCTAGGTTTGAGGGCAACCCAAAAGGACTATGATACTATCAATTCAAGTTTATACCAATTTTAGTTATGAGCTTAGACAAATAGACCAACAAAAGGCTACTACTAATCTATGTCAACAACAAATGTATTCAATGCAAATTGCAAACAACATGGGTTGTCGCTCTAGAGCCCCATTGTTGGTTGTGGAAGAGTATGATCATTGGAAAGTTAGAATGAAGATATTCTTGGTTGTAAAAGAAAAGGGTGAAGAAGTTGATGGGTTTTGAGCATTCTAACACTTCCTAAGTGTACATGCAACCCTAATAACCTTGGATCTATGTTTGTCTAATAATCATGCAAAGTTGAATTCCAAGGTTATATTCCTATCTAGCATACATGGGGAACATTTTTAACTTGAATGAAAGATAGAATAACTTACCTTGTTGTTGATTATGATCCTTGAAACCTTGTGAGCCTAGCACCCCAAGTGTGATGCCTCAAATGCTTCACACAACACCAAATGCAAAGGAGTAAACTTTGAGAGAATCTTACACTTGCAAAATCGGCTCTAGCCCTCTTGTTTCTTATGTGTACCCTATTTTGGTGGAGAATGGATTTCTTATATAGTGTTGACACATCTAGGGTTACACCATGTAAACCCTAATGTGTCATGGCTCTTCATTTCCATGACCCATGGGTTTGTAACTCCCATGGAGCATCCATGGAGCATCCTATGGGTGGAACCCAACATGATAATCCATGGAGCCTCTTAACCCACTATATAATATATGGAAGATTTACATAATCTACCCATATATTTAATTAGTTATCTTTTGATCACTTAATTAATTATAAATTAATTCTTGATCAAACTAATTAAATAATATTATTAATATATTAGAACTTATAATATATTAATAAACCATAAGTGTTATTTCTCTCATTTTAGTTTATCCAATTGCATGGTGCCATGCAACCCAAATGGACCATGCCGGGTCGGGTCAAGTACATACCAGAAATAGTTATGGACTTAGACACCTTATCCAACAGTCTCCCACTTGGATAAGTGTAATAACTATAGTTGTACACAAGAACACGTTTTATAACATCGAGTTACCAATGCGTTTTCGTACAATCAATGCATAATCAACTCATAAGTAACAAATCATATCTCTAGGTTTGAAGACTTATATGATATTACCGTCTCACGATCACTCGAGATAAATTCCATGAAGTGATTCCAGTGAGCCTGGGTTGAGTCCAATGCTCAGAACTTATGAGCACTCATGAGTGTTGTAGCCATGTCCAACAACTTAGCCATAAGTGTTATTTCTCTCATTTTAGTTTATCCAATTGCATGGTGCCATGCAACCCAAATGGACCATGCCGGGTCGGGTCAAGTACATACCAGAAATAGTTATGGACTTAGACACCTTATCCAACAGTCTCCCACTTGGATAAGTGTAATAACTATAGTTGTACACAAGAACACGTTTTATAACATCGAGTTACCAATGCGTTTTCGTACAATCAATGCATAATCAACTCATAAGTAACAAATCATATCTCTAGGTTTGAAGACTTATATGATATTACCGTCTCACGATCACTCGAGATAAATTCCATGAAGTGATTCCAGTGAGCCTGGGTTGAGTCCAATGCTCAGAACTTATGAGCACTCATGAGTGTTGTAGCCATGTCCAACAACTTAGACCTCTGCAACCAATCATGACAGTCTTGATTCATACCTACTTCCGACATATGACCGACTGTGGAGGTTCGAATAATATGATATACCAAACATAATTATTCTGGAAGTCAAAACATGCAAAAGAAATATAGTAAACGATCGACAAGAGATAGCAACACTTTACTCATAAATAAAACACCTTTTATTCATCATCTAATGTCAATTACACTTTACAAATTTCAAGGTTATCTAACTACTAAATCTAATATTATCCTTCAGCCCTATGCTCCGAGCATTCTGGAGATGCTTAACCCGAGTCAGTCCCTTCGTGAGGGGATCTGCTGGATTCTCATCCGATGATACCCTCTTTGCCACGAGGAGTCCTTCTTCTATTCGATGTCTGATGAAATGGTATTTTCTGTCGATGTGTCTGGATCTCCCGTGATCCTTTGGTTCCTTGGCTAAGGCAACTGCACTTTCACTATCACAGAAAATTTCCATTGGCTCTTTAGTAGCTGGTTCAACTCCAAGGTTTCCAATGAAGTTCTTCAGCCATATCGCCTCCTTTGCTGCCTCGCTAGCTGCTATATACTCTGATTCGCAAGTTGAATCAGCCACTGTCTCTTGCTTGGAACTCTTCCAAGAAATTGCTCCTCCATTTAGGTAAAGACCCAGCCTGACTGAGAGCGGAAATTATCCATATCAGTATGAAAGCTAGCATCACTATACCCTACAACTCTCAAGTCTTCACTCCCACCGAGGGTAAGGACCCAGTCCTTAGTCCTCCGTAGGTACTTGAGGATATTCTTTACCGCAGTCCAGTGTGCCTTGCCAGGGTTCCCCTGATACCTGCTAACCATGCTCAAAGAAAAGGCTACATCAGGTCGAGTACACGTCATAGCATACATGATCGATCCTACAGCCGAAGCATAAGGTATTCGACTCATTTATGCTATCTCAGCCTCAGTACTAGGGCTTTGTGTCTTACTCAATCTGGCGTTACTCTGGATGGGTAACTCTCCTTTCTTGGAGTCCTGCATGCCGAATCTCTTCAACACCTTATCCAAGTAAGTACTCTGACTAAGTCCAATTAGTCTTTTACTCCGGTCTCTCAAGATCCTTATCCCTAAAATATAGGCAGCTTCTCCTAGGTCCTTCATAGAGAAACACTTCCCAAGCCAGGACTTAATTTCCTGCAGAGTTGGGATGTCATTTCCTATGAGTAGTATGTCATCCACATACAATACCAAAAAGCTAACTATACTCCCACTAGCCTTGACATATACATAAGATTCATCTTCACTCCTAGAAAAGCCAAATTCCTTGACTTTCTCATCAAAGCAAAGATTCCATCTGCGAGGTGCTTGCTTTAACCCATAAATGGATTTCTCAAGCTTACACACTCTATTAGGGTACTCTGTGTTGACAAAACCCTCTGGCTGACTCATGTAAACATCCTCAGCCAACTTTCCATTAAGGAAAGCGGTTTTGACATCCATTTGCCATATTTCATAGTCATGAAATGCGGCTATGGCTAACAGAACCCTAATAGACTTAATCTTAGCCACTGGAGAAAAGGTCTCATCATAATCAACTCCCGGAGTTTGTGAGAAACCCTTTGCAACCAATCGTGCCTTATAAGTGTGTACATTACCATCCATGTCGGTCTTCCTCTTGAAGATCCATTTGCACCCTACAGTCTTACGACCTGGTACATTCTCAACCAAGTTCCAAACTTGATTGTCATACATGGACTGTATCTCGCTGTCCATTGCCTCTTTCCACTTGGCTGACTCGGGGCCTGCCATGGCTTCCGCGTAACTGTTAGGTTCATCCAGACCTATCAGCGTCTCATCACTGATAAGTGTATCACCTTCCGCAGTAATATGGAATCCATAGTAATGCTCAGGTGCATTCCTAACCCTTGTGGAACGCCTCAGAGGTACAGACTTGTCAATTGGCTCAACAGAAGTTTCCTCCTCAAGTTGAGTGCTAGGGTTTGAAGTTCCTTCACCACTTGACTCTTGAATTTCTTCAAGGTCAACTTGCCTCCCACTGTCTCCTTGGCTTATGAACTCTCTCTCTCGAAAGAACGCCCTCCTAGCTACAAAGACCACATTCTCACTAGGTCTGTAGAAGAGGTAACCAAAGGATTTCTGTGGGTAGCCGATGAAAATACACCTCTCACTTCGAGGTTCGAGCTTATCATGAGTCTCGCGTCTCACGAAAGCCTCGCAACCCCAAATCTTAATGTGGTCTAGTTTGGGTACTTTACCAGTCCACATCTCATGAGGAGTTTTGGCAACTTTCTTTGTGGGAACTAGATTAAGGATATGTGCGGCAGTCTCTAAGGCATACCCCTAAAATGAGATTGGTAGCGAAGCTCGACTTATCATGGAACGAACCATATCCAACAAGGTTCGATTACGCCTCTCAGCTACACCATTCAACTGCGGTGTCCTGGAAGGTGTCAATTGTGAGACAATCCCACATTCCCTAAGATAGTCGAGGAACTCTGAACTAAGATACTCACCACCTCGATCGGATCGAAGCATCTTAATGTTCCTGCCAAATTGATTCTCGACTTCCTGTTTAAACTCTTTAAACCTCTCAAAAGTCTCTAACTTATGCTTGATTAAGTAGACATATCCATATCTACTGTAATCATCAGTAAAAGTCAAATAATAACGATTAGCATCCCTTGTGGCATGTTTGAAGGGCCCACACACATCCGTGTGTATAAGATCCAACAAACCTTCACCCCTCTCACAAGAACCTGTGAAGGGTGACTTTGTCATTTTTCCAAGTAAGCATGATTCGCAACTATCATCTGACTTTAGGTCAAATGACTCCAATACTCCATCCTTTTGGAGTTGGCCTATGCGTTTCTTGCTTATATGTCCAAGATGACAATGCCATAATGATGCTTTATCCAAGTTATTATCATTAACAGAATCAATACACAATACATTATTTCCTAAGTTATCAACCACAGATACAGTTTCATACACACCATCACAAGGTAATGCTTTAAAATAAAGAACATTATTAAAGAAAGCATTAATCGAACCAACTTCATTATCAAATGAAAAGGTGAAACCTTGTTTACACAATGCATGAAAGGAAATAATATTTCTTGCCATTTCTGGCGAATAACAACATTTATTCAAATCTAAACTAAACCCACTACTTAGCGATAAAGTATAAACTCCAATCTTGGTGACAGGTAAAGCTTTCCTATTCCCCATGATTAAGTTTATTCTTCCATGCTCCACATTCTCACTTCTTCTTAGTCCCTGCAAATCAGAACAGATATGAATACCACAACCGGTATCAAGGACCCAAGAGTTAGAATGGGGTGAGTTATTAGATAAGATAGTGTAAATACCTGCATGGTTGGGTTTAACTTTCCCATCCTTCACATCTTGCTGGTACTTTGGGCAGTTCCGCTTCCAATGTGACTTTTCATGGCAATAGAAGCATTCAGCCTCTTTAGGGTCAGAAGAAGGAGTGACAAAACCTTTCTTGGTTCCACTTGAAGAAGAGCCATCAAGGGTCCTAGCCTTGGTACCCTTCGAAGAGCTCTTCCTCTTCTTCCCTCTACCTTTCCCGATTGCCAAAACCGGGGCGGAGTTTGGAGTAGGAGTGTTAACAACCGACTTACCCTTAAGACCTCTTTCTGCGGTCTTGAGGAGTCCCTGAAGTTTGCTGAGTGTGACCTCTTCCTTATTCATGTGATATGTCATGCGGAATTGATCATAGCACGATGGTAAGGAGTGCAAAATGATATCTATTGCAAGCTCCTCAGGGAAGTTCACATTAAGCTTCAGCAACCGATCCACATACCTTTGCATTTTCTACATGTGGCTCGTGACGGATTCCCCGTCCTTCATCATGGTTGTTACGATAGAGCATATGATTTCATACCTCTCTTGTCGTGCACTTAAAAAGGGTAGAAGTCCTCATAGGACATTTGGAGTTCCGCTGTCATGGTGGCCAACATGATGCATGCCACTTTTGTAGCATCCCTTTCATGTGCCCGGAAGTCAGCGATCTCCTGGGGAGTTGCAGTGGTCTCATCAATCTCCTTAAGCTCCTTGTCAAGGACATATTCTTTGTCCTTGTAGCGGGTAATCATCCTGATGTTTCTGATCCATTCATTGAAGTTGGATCCATCAAAAGTGACTTTCCCACACAAGTTCATAAGGGTAAAGGAGCCATTAGGATTAGAGCCAGAAGCAGCATTGTTTGAAGACATCTGAAAGAAGAGAACAAGATTAGTTTAGATATTAAGAGAGTCCTTAATAAAACACCCAAATGTAATATTAAGGCTAGGATCCAATCACAATATATTATAACTTAGAAGAGGTATGCCGTAATCCAAGCTATAACATATTTGAAAGGTAGGTGAATGACGATTCACCAATTTCCACCATGAAAAACGAAATATAAATATTAGGTTTTTAATTGGTTCTTAGAAATTCCTAGATTCTTTTGAGATTCAATGAACTTTTCAAAGGCATGTTTCAATCTCGAGTGTGCCCTCCAAGTTTTGTGACTGGGATACCGTGGATCACAAAACGAGGTGTGAAGTAACGATGCAAATCACTTGGTACCCTCAAGGTTTATCACTCAATCGATGTGCCGGTAAACCACACACGCTCCACCGATGTTATGGTAAACCTTAAGTCACCCTTTACCTACGTTGTTAAGTCCAAGTTAGTGTGCCGGTTAACCACACACGCTCCACCAACGACTTAAACAAAGTGTAAAGTGTAATTTCATGGATTAGCACCTTATTCACCTTTTCCTAAAGTAACTAAGATTGGGAATTTAATAAAAGCATTTAGTTACTTTATAATATTCATCATACTTTTAATGAGAATTTGTAAGTCCTTGTCTTACCCGTTCGGCTAACGACCCTCCACCGATCAAGGAAGCGGTGGGTGAGAGTGGACACCCATTAAGTTGCCATTTTATAGACAATAACCTTATACCCCCCTTATAGACCGACTTCGTGAATGAGGCGTACTAGCGGTAAGATGACTTGACGTTATACATATATATATATTAGTAACTTATAATATTATAAAGTATAAGGGTTGAATTTTAACTTTTAAAATTCTAAGGGTTGGAACTAAAGTTTTAATCAAGACGTTACATGTTCCAAAACTTGAGGGCAAGTTTTGTAAACTTCCAAAACTTTTCATTTCTTATAACTTATGAATTAATTGAGTAATAAAAATGAAGACTCTTCATTTTTATAACTCTTGTGTTCTTTTAATGGCTTTAATAAAAGTGAGATTTTTGGTTTTCCATAACTTGAGGACAAGTTATGGACTCCATTAAAACACATTATGATCATGAATTAAACTACCATGAAGGTTACAAATAAGTCCTATGATAATCTAATCTTCATAAGTTCAAGAACATGAATATGAACACTTTCAAGAATCAAAAATTACACTTAAAAAAACTTGTAATTTTAATAATTGCCATTGTAAATGGATTAGCATAAACATTACACCATCTAAAACAAGCTTTAAAACACCAAAACAGTTTAGGGTAATGTTTCTAGTCCATTTCCAGCAACAAATGTCGAAATTCTGAAAACTGCAGCCTCTACTCGTCGAGTGCAAGAACAGACTCGACGAGTAACTTGCACAAAAAAAACAACAAACAAACCTAGGGTCTGATACAACTGATGGGTTTTGAGCATTCTAACACTTCCTAAGTGTACATGCAACCCTAATAACCTTGGATCTATGTTTGTCTAATAATCATGCAAAGTTGAATTCCAAGGTTATATTCCTATCTAGCATACATGGGGAACACTTTTAACTTGAATGAAAGATATAATAACTTACCTTGTTGTTGATTATGATCCTTGAAACCTTGTGAGCCTAGCACCCCAAGTGTGATGCCTCAAATGCTTCACACAACACCAAATGCAAAGGAGTAAACTTTGAGAGAATCTTACACTTGCAAAATCGGCTCTAGCCCTCTTGTTTCTTATGTGTACCCTATTTTGGTGGAGAATGGGTTTCTTATATAGTGTTGACACATCTAGGGTTACACCATGTAAACCCTAATGTGTCATGACTCTTCATTTCCATGACCCATGGGTTTGTAACTCCCATGGAGCATCCTATGGGTGGAACCCAACTTGATAATCCATGGAGCCTCTTAGCCCACTATATAATATATGGAAGATTTACATAATCTACCCATATATTTAATTAGTTAACTTTTGATCACTTAATTAATTCTAAATTAATTCTTGATCAAACTAATTAAATAATATTATTAATATATTAGAACTTATAATATATTAATAAACCATAAGTGTTATTTCTCTCATTTTAGTTTATCCAATTGCATGGTGCCATGCAACCCAAATGGACCATGCCGGGTCGGGTCAAGTACATACCAGAAATAGTTATGGACTTAGACACCTTATCCAACAGTCTCCCACTTGGATAAGTGTAATAACTATAGTTGTACACAAGAACACGTTTTATAACATCGAGTTACCAATGCGTTTTCGTACAATCAATGCATAATCGACTCATAAGTAACAAATCATATCTCTAGGTTTGAAGACTTATATGATATTACCGTCTCACGATCACTCGAGATAAATTCCATGAAGTGATTCCAGTGAGCCTGGGTTGAGTCCAATGCTCAGAACTTATGAGCACTCATGAGTGTTGTAGCCATGTCCAACAACTTAGACCTCTGCAACCAATCATGACAGTCTTGATTCATACCTACTTCCGACATATGACCGACTGTGGAGGTTCGAATAATATGATATACCAAACATAATTATTCTGGAAGTCAAAACATGCAAAAGAAATATAGTAAACGATCGACAAGAGATAGCAACACTTTACTCATAAATAAAACACCTTTTATTCATCATCTAATGTCAATTACACTTTACAAATTTCAAGGTTATCTAACTACTAAATCTAATATTATCCTTCAGCCCTATGCTCCGAGCATGCTGGAGATGCTTAACCCGAGTCAGTCCCTTCGTGAGGGGATCTGCTGGATTCTCATCCGATGATACCCTCTTTGCCACGAGGAGTCCTTCTTCTATTCGATGTCTGATGAAATGGTATTTTCTGTCGATGTGTCTGGATCTCCCGTGATCCCTTGGTTCCTTGGCTAAGGCAACTGCACTTTCACTATCACAGAAAATTTCCATTGGCTCTTTAATAGCTGGTTCAACTCCAAGGTTTCCAATGAAGTTCTTCAGCCATATCGCCTCCTTTGCTGCCTCGCTAGCTGCTATATACTCTGATTCGCAAGTTGAATCAGCCACTGTCTCTTGCTTGGAACTCTTCCAAGAAATTGCTCCTCCATTTAAGGTAAAGACCCAGCCTGACTGAGAGCGGAAATTATCCATATCAGTATGAAAGCTAGCATCACTATACCCTACAACTCTCAAGTCTTCACTCCCACCGAGGGTAAGGACCCAGTCCTTAGTCCTCCGTAGGTACTTGAGGATATTCTTTACCGCAGTCCAGTGTGCCTTGCCAGGGTTCCCCTGATACCTGCTAACCATGCTCAAAGAAAAGGCTACATCAGGTCGAGTACACGTCATAGCATACATGATCGATCCTACAGCCGAAGCATAAGGTATTCGACTCATTTCTGCTATCTCAGCCTCAGTACTAGGGCTTTGTGTCTTACTCAATCTGGCGTTACTCTGGATGGGTAACTCTCCTTTCTTGGAGTCCTGCATGCCGAATCTCTTCAACACCTTATCCAAGTAAGTACTCTGACTAAGTCCAATTAGTCTTTTACTCCGGTCTCTCAAGATCCTTATCCCTAGAATATAGGCAGCTTCTCCTAGGTCCTTCATAGAGAAACACTTCCCAAGCCAGGACTTAATTTCCTACAGAGTTGGGATGTCATTTCCTATGAGTAGTATGTCATCCACATACAATACCAAAAAGCTAACTATACTCCCACTAGCCTTGACATATACATAAGATTCATCTTCACTCCTAGAAAAGCCAAATTCCTTGACTTTCTCATCAAAGCAAAGATTCCATCTGCGAGGTGCTTGCTTTAACCCATAAATGGATTTCTCAAGCTTACACACTCTATTAGGGTACTCTGTGTTGACAAAACCCTCTGGCTGACTCATGTAAACATCCTCAGCCAACTTTCCATTAAGGAAAGCGATTTTGACATCCATTTGCCATATTTCATAGTCATGAAATGTGGCTATGGCTAACAGAACCCTAACAGAACCCTAATAGACTTAATAGACTTAATTTTGGTAATTTGGGATTCTAATGGAATCAATCATATGGTGGTTACAGGCAGTTGACTTTGGAGCCGAGAGTTGGAGTTTGATCTTCTTGAGTCAGCACTACTTGTGAGGTTAGTTCTTCTCATCATATCAACAAGGTCGAATGCGCCAATGCTGACCCTTCTATTTGGATTGTTATCCTGATTATCGCATGCTGCTATGTTAGTGACCTGTAAGGTCGGTATCCTGGTATATAGGATGATATTATGATTAGTGATATGTTAGATCGTTTTGACAGTTTGTACATGCTAGCTAGCTTTTGATATATGCATATATGTGTTGATTGTATGTTTGGGGCTGGGTTGAGGCCGTCCTGCTTTGTGCTTTTGGCTAACATACCCAGGGCGGCCCGGATAGACTGAGGGCGCGGTGCGGGCGGTCCAGTCAGGCCAAAGGCCCCGAGAACGATCCAGATAGGCTAAAGGCACGGTAGGGCAGGCCAGACATGCTGAAGATTCTGAGAGTGGGCCAGATAGACTGAGGGCCTGGTGTGAACGGCCTAGTCACACTATAGACTCTGTATGCATGTTGTTTGTTATGATATTGTTCTGGTTTGTATGGCGTTGGTATTTTAGGGGAACTCACTAAGGTTCGAGCTTACAGTTTTGGATTTTGTTTAAGGTACTTCTAATGATCGTGGGAATGCGAAGGCTTGATCGTGCACCTCCTGACATTTTATGATTTTGATTTCTGGGATACTCTGATATGAAACTATTTTGAAAACATTTTGTAATAAACAATGATATTTGGATGCTTAAAAAAGTTTTAAATTTTCAAGAATTTTATGGATGTTACAAATTCTATTGATATCATTGAGTCGAATGAAAGGATGAATTGTAATTTTCCCCATCCCTGTTCCAGAGCTCTTGGTCTCGAAAGTGAGTTTCCAAAGCCAGTTGCTATGCCCTTGAAGGAACTTCAAAACCTCAATTTTATGAATGACATGCCGAATCACACCTATTCCCATACTTCTATCTCTCCGTTGTCTTCCCTCCATGAACCAACATGATGATATAAATCCCTGATTCCAGAACTCAAACCTATCACGATCACATGTCTTGATTCCACAAAACTTCAACCTCTAATATTGTTGGACCTAAACCAATCTCAGAAAGTTCCATGTGGCATAGGGGGCATTGGAGTTTACTTTCCGAACTCAAGTACTCCGAATAATTGTGTTATTAAGGAAATCATTCTTGAGATGTCCTTACATGAATCTGACAAACCAACCAAAATTGATGCCCCAATTTGCGCATCTCTAGATAGTGATGTTGATGAAGAAATTAGATGTGATGATGACTCATCGTCCAATTCCTCTATTTTGAAATCAAATGTTGTTTCCATGTCTACCTTAGTTCCGATAAAACCTAATTCCAACAACCCATCTACCGAATAATCTTCCAAGTCAACGTATGACTCTAAGAAGAAACCATGGTTGAACAAGAAGGATATTGTGTATCTAAAGGTAAAAGCCAGAAAGGCATTAAAAAAAGAGACTAGTTCTAGAAAGTGTTCTAGGTTCCTTGAAAATTCCAACAAGAGAGTGTCGCAAACTGTTGTTAGTCTAGCAACTAGGAATCCTAGTACGTTTGCTCTTGTTAGAATACTCAAATGTCCATCCATTCCTGTTTGCTCGAATACTCTTGAAACTTTAGTGAATAAATGTGTAAAATCTGTTATTGGTGAGACCTCAACAAAGAAAAGTAATTCACCTCAGAACGTATCCTCTCCACTACTCACTTCTACCTCAAAAGGCAAGACTTTTAAACAAAAACATATTTCAAAATCAAATATGCCTACAAGATCAGTGAATAAGGGAAAGGATATTCACAATTCGTCTATGTAAAATCTTTCAAAAATTTCTACTCTGAAATATAAATGGAAAGTTAAATGAAATGTAATTCCAAATGAATCTCAAAAAACAGCTCTTCCAAAACCACCTCGAAAAACTATTCTTCAGAAGAAAGTAATTAATGAACCCCCAAAAGTTAAATATGATTTCTGGATTAATGACAGGACCCTGACATTTTGCATCTTCCCAAAAGAATCTCGGATTGTGCCATCTAAGATGCCAATAGTTCGGAAATCCAAAGCCAAGTCCAAAGCCCGTGCTAAAGTCCATCGTTCTAACTTGGAGCCTAAAAACTTCAAAACTCACTAATTTTGCAGGCATTTTGTGCTTCAGAACAAGATAATATGGTATATTGATAGTTGTTGTTCCATGCACATGACTGGGAAGAAATATTTTTTGCAAGTTCTCAAGTTAACTCCAAAACCTGGTTACTTTACTTATGGCAACAACACGAATTATGAGATTTGAGGTTATGTAATCCTGACCAATGGCAATATCTCTGTTTCCAATGTAGATTATGTTGCTGATCTCAAACACAATCTGATGAGTGTCACCCATCTTACAGATGCAAATCCGTGAGTTGATATCTTCAAGAAGCACAACTATGTTATGATAGAAGATATGAAATAATGTTTCATCAAATCAGATCAGGACAAGAATATGTATCACGTGGATATCAATATGATTATGAGAAATCCTCAAATGTCTTTTCTAACGAAAGCAATTCCTGATGTTAGGTGGCTATGACATTGAAGACTTGCTCATATGAACTTTTGATACATGAAAGATCCAATTTCTAGTGAAATGGTACAAGGGTTACCACTCATCAATTTTGACAACGATCATATCTATGGTGTGTGTGTAAATGTGGGAAGATATCAAAGAAAGGCCATCATGTTCTGATTGAAAACTCAACCTCGGAGCCAATTGAACTTCTTCGCATTAATCTATGTGGCCCATCTGCAGTTGAGAGTCTTCATCACAAGAAATACAATATTGACATTGTAGATGACTACTCCAGATTCACTTGAGTTGTCTTCTTGAGAGTGAAGTCAGAAACAACTTCAAAACTCATAAATTTATCAAAGAAATTGAAGTTTTGACCAAGCTAACTGTATGAAGAATTTGCAGTGACAATGGAATGGAATTCAATAATGCCATACTTGAAAATTTATCGGTTGACAAAGGCATTGAACACAACTTTTCTGCTCCCTACTCTACACAACAAAATGGTGTCGTTGAAAGAAGAAACCGAACACTTGTTGAAGTTGCTCGATTGATGTTGAACTCTGGGAATCTACCTTTCTATATGTGGATCAAAGCAGTTTCCATGAATTGCTTTACTCAAAATTGTAATATCATCAGTCGCCGCCTCAACATACCACTTTATGAAGCAATGAATGGTCAGAAGCCTAGTATCTAATTTCTACACATCTTCGGATGTAGATGATTCATCAAGAACTCAAAACGAACTCATGTTATAACACACATTATGGAGTATGATGCTCCACCTCCTGGTTCTATGAATCATCAAGTTATATATGAAGTTAATTTTGAAATAGAAACAGCTCCTGACTCTGAATCTAGGTCAAGACACTCATCAATTCCAAACTCACTTATTTCTCAAAATTAGTCTGGTTCGATGCCAACTATTCCTCCATTTGATTCCAAAGTATTTCCATCTCGTGTTGAGAGTTAGAATGCCATTAGTTTATGCCTCAAGGGAAGTGAAGTAATCCAACCCTCGAATCAAACGTTGAAGGATTTCAAGATGCATCAGACCAATTAGGCGAAATCAATCCCATTCCAAATAATGACGATCACGCAAACTTTTTTTATTTTCCCGATGATCAAATATCAATGGTTCATAAGTTCATCGAGGAACATCATCCTCAAATTTAAAATGTTCAGGGGGCAACACAACCCCATCGTTTTTGTTGGATCATCCTCCCCACCAAGTTATTGAAATTTGAATGTTGGAGTTCAAAACCGCTCTGCTATTGATATTCAGATTGTATGTCACTTCTCTACATTTATCTCTATGGTTGAACCAAAATCCATCAAAGAACCTTTAGAACATTTCAATTGGATTACAGCCATGCAATAAGAGGTAGCTAAGTTTGACAAAAATCATGTACAGACTCTTGTCCATCCTCGTCAGGATCACCCAACTGTTAGAACTCATTGGGTTTTCCGAAACAGTCTTGACGACCCAGGAGTTATCATCTGAAAAAAACATGATTGGTAGCCCAAGGATTTACACATATTGAAGGTCTAGATTATGATGAGAATTTCGCACATGTAGCACGTCTTGAAGCCATTCACATCTTTTTGCATATACTGCTCACATATAATTCAAGGTATACGAGATGGATGTCAAAAGTGCCTTCCTCAATTGTGAACTTGATAGTGAAGTCTATCTGCAATAGCCTCTTGGTTTTGTAAATTTATCTTATCCAAACTACTGCTACAAACTCCAGAAATATATGTGTATAGCCTTAAGTAAGCTCCTTGCGGCTGGTAGGAGAATCTTACTTGTTTTTTGAAGCGATCTGGTTTGCAAAAAGCAGTTCTTGATCCTAAACTATTTCGAAGATCCAATGGTAAACATCTCATTTTAGTCCAGATATATGTTGATGACATTATTTTCGGATCGACCGATCCGACGATGGTTGCTAACTTTTCCAAGTTGATGGTTAGCCGATTCCAAATGAGTATGAATCGTGAGTTAAGTTTATTTCTTAAATCACAATTCAAATAAACAAATCGTGGAATCTTCATTCACCAAGAATAATACATTTATGAACTTCTGAAGAAGTATTCAGTCGACACATGTGCTTATGCAAAAGACCTTATGGGATTTGGACACACGATATTTTCCAACCGAACAAGTGAATTCGTTGATCGGAAGAAATATAGGGGTATGATCGGATCACTATTGTACTTCACTTCAAGTAGCCCCGTCATCATGTTCTCAACTGTTTGTGTGCTAGGTTCTAGGCAAATCCGAAAATGTATCACCTATTGGTGGTGATATAAATTTTCTGATATCTCAAAGGAACAAAGAGCCTTAGAATTTGGTACCCTGCAAATGAAAGCTTTCTATTGCAAGCTGTCACACCCCGGCCGTCGGCGGCAACACCGGGCAGTGTAACGTCATTTCTTGTATCATAGTTATCAACTTCCTGAAAACACATGCATTTAAAAATACGTCAACATAAAGTTGGTGAGTTCACAGGTTTTGACTCCATAAAATAATACATTTTCCAAGTTCAAAAGTATAGTTTTGAAAGTATCATTTTGGCTCTCCAACGTTTAGTATATATATCCTAGGTATAAAATTTTACTTACCAAATAAGTAGTTTACCTATAAGTCTCATATACTATGAATATAAGTGTTTGTAATTCCATACAAATGAAAGTTGCTATGTATAAATCTTATTTCAATTCTATACGAGTAAAACCGCTATGTATAAATATATTTCAATTCTATACGAGCATGTGTGTTAGGTATAATTATCTACGTAATATACAAGTAGTACCTAGGGTATAAGTAGGGGGAAACTTATACTTAACATTAATACTTGTATACAACAAAGTATAATGTTTCTAACAATTTGCTACCATGAGCCTGTAACCGCTGCTATGACATAATACCTCTGATAAAACCCACTCATGATTTACATGAGGACAACCCACTCATGATTTCCATGAGGACAACCCACTCATGATTTCCATGAGGAACACCGCACGCTTCATTGACGCCGGAACAATAACAAGTAAAAGGATAGTTCGTCACTCGTTTATGGTTGACTGTATCTAACAATCACAAGTGGGGTGGTCAACCCGTATACTAGTTATACACGACTTCCTCACTCACACGGGATTAACGGTTACAGTTCAGAGGATTTCCGCTAAGATCCCCAATCTTAGTTGATGAATACAATTACTCATGTAGACTTCGACGACTTCCTATAGCTCTAACAACAAAAGCATTTTCATGTCTAAAACCCTAAGTTACTAGACTATGCTTTTGAACATTACTCCTAACTTCATAACATTTAGGCAGTATAACAGCTATAACTTGAAGTAAAACCAGGTTTTATCTTGACATAAAACCAATAACAACAACAACATATAACATACCAAGTTTTATCTTGTCGTAAAACTAACAATAAGAACATACTTTATAAATTAACATATAGAACTTCCGAATATAACTTCAGAACTATATCGCACACAACATATATATAAAATCCTAAGTATAACTCAAGATCTACATAATAACATGCTAACAAGTTGATAATAGTTATATATATTCAACATATTATATTTAGAATAACTATATCCCAGTTATTATAACTATCTATGTTGATACTAATATATTATCATGTAGACATAATAATAACGTATATACAACATTTAGCATGCTTTTTCCCCCAAAATATTAGAAATTGGGGCCGTGAAACTCACCCTAGTAGTGTGATCTATAGAATCTAAACGATTAGAGGCTCGTCGTTATCAGGCTCGGGAAGGGAAACGGCCTTCGGAAACGAGAGAGTGAAAGGAAAAGGTGTAAGGAATGAATGAGCTTTTATCGCTATTTATAGGCTGATTTTGGCCTATTCACGTCATGAACATGATAGGTTCAAGTCGTGAGTTATGGCAAGAGTCATCCCGTAGCCTTAACGCGTGTTTTCTAGCCCCGATTCGTGTCCTGCAGCGTCCTCACGTCGTGAGAAAACATTTCTCACGCCGTGAGCTTTTGGGTTATCGTCCCGTAGAATTCTAGCTTCAAAATGTGGCGGTTTGACTCCTAACGTCGTGATTTTTTATGCTCACGTCGTGAGTTCAGTCAAATTAGGGTTTCTGACAGCGACATCTTCGGAAGGCCATAACTTTTGCATACGAGCTCCGTTTTTTACGTTCTTTATATCCACGCGTAGGTATTTACGAGCACTAAAACTCTCTTTTAGACTCCAATAGCTAATTCTAAGTCTATTTTAAATTCCTATTATTATAGAGATTATTATGTTCGGTTTATCATAACTTCTTCACGCGAAGTCAGATTTAGACGTTATCTATATTTTTGGAATCGTAAGGACGTATACTTTGAGTTGTATCATATATTATGTATGAAAGTTCATACTTTAACATGAATTACATAGTATGTTTATTACATTACTAGTTTAACAAAAATCACATTACATGATTGGCATAATCACATGTGATTGTTATTGACCTAATTTTGACGGGTGTTACACAAGCTTAGTCGGATTCCAACTACGGTAGCCTAAAAATTGATCGGAAGAGCACATCCAGTGGATGTCAATTTATGGATGGAAGATTGTCTAGCTGGTCGACAAATAAGCAGAACTGTATCACAAGCGAAATACATTGTTGTTGCAAGCTACACATCTAAATTTCCCTAGACGACATCTCAGCTTTTAAACAATGGTTTTCGATTTCAAAAAATTCCGATATACTATGACTCTCAAAGTGCCATCATGATTTCTCATAATCAGATACCGCACTCCATGACTAAGCACATCGACATTCGGTACCATTTTATAATTGATCATGTTTTGAACGGTAACATTCAACTCATTTTTGTTCTAATTGATGATGAGATCAATGCTGTTGTCACCAAGGCACTGGATGAAACCAAATTCAATAGTTTTTTTTAACAAGATAGGAATGATTCTACCTGATCCTCAGTTGTTGAAGGAAGTTTTCACTTTCTGATGGAAACATAGGAAAATAATATAACTCTGAAATTAATTTATTTCACACTGTAGAAGTACTTCATCTCGGAAAATAAAGGATATTTACATGTCTTTTTGTCTAACCTTTCATCTAGTTTAATTTCTTTCAGGTTACTTTTTCAAGTCAGGACAATCACTTCCGAAATCATACATGATCAGTGATTTCGAGAAGTCATTCAAGGAGATCTGAAATTTTACATTCCGATCTATTTGGTAAACTTTTCTCAGAATTCAAATCTGAAATGGTAATGTGATCTCATTCTTCTCTCTTTCCGAGCTCTAATCCTTTAGCTCACGAAATTTCTTAAATCTCTGTTTCAATATCTAAGATGTCTTTTTTCTTTAATGTCACTTTTTCCTCTGATATCCATTCAGGAAACTATACCATTTCTCAAATTAATATCAAACATCAGTGAGTGATTTTCATCTCTCGGAAGTTTCTTATGCCTATTTTTCAGAATCTCTTCGATCCAGATTATTCTTTGAAAATAAATGAATAAATATCAATTTATAAGGTTTTCATTTAATCTTGTTTAACGAAACATCCAAGTATTTTTTTTCAAACGGTTATACGCTTAGCTTTTAATCCCAAAAAACATGCTTTATCATGCAAAAGTAGAAAATGACAGAGTGTTTTCTCTGAATCGAATCGACAATTACCATTTTTACTTAAACAAATGTCCTTTAAATTTGGGTTTTATTGTCATGTAGGAGGGTAATTATGTACCCCGCATTTAATGTGACCCATTCCCAAGTTGGGTGTCATCATTGCTTCTTCGACTCGCACTGAAAGAAACCCACCTATAAAAGGATTTTGAATCAAAATTGATCTCTCTTTACGCTCTTTTATCTCTATTTTCCATAGAATTCTCTCTGTACTCTGTGTTCTTCATCTATGCTTCAAAAACTAATTAATGACATCCAAGATTTCAACGTGCCCATCAAAAAAGAAATACTCTAAAGGATCTGTATCATCTTCTATATCTGAACCCATATTGAAGGACACTACTAAACTCTTCCACTCGACCCTCTAGACTATGATGAATCAGTTCATGTGATGATCAAGTACATCTCCCACCATCCCATTATTATTCCACTTACCAAACTTCCAAACCCTAATTTCCCTCAGTGATTCATACACAAAGTAATCGAGAGACTGAAAATTGATAACGACGTTGTTGAGTGCTACATGACAGGATCATTATTGTCACTAAAGAAACCTTCCTTATGGCCATTGGGATTTCCCTAAATATTAACTCGAATCCATTTCAAAGGGGAGTACAAGTCCTAAGAATTCAAGAAATCATTTGTTCCTGGTATGTGGATGATTTTGATGTGTATTGTCATGAAATGCCTCTCCGATGAACATGCAGGATTAGACTTCATGAGAAAAGATTGGCTTTATTTGCTTTACATCATCTTCACTAGAAGATACAAAGTTATCGATTTACCTAAGATTTACCTAAGGCTTTATCCGCTTTACATCATCTTCAGTAGAAAAGATGCCTCTCCGACGAACATGGAGGATTAGACTTCAGAAATTTTCCGTCCGTCAGAAATCAAATAAGATATCCAGTCTGAGGTTCTGGGAGCTGAATCTTCAACATATTTATTTAGACAGACATGAACTTGTTCCTCCAATGATGGATCCGTTTAAGGTATATTGTTCTTTTAAAGTTATCAAATATTATAGACTTCCAAATCAGACATCATTTGGAGCCATCAGAGGATTGCCACAACATATTTTGGACTCTATTCCTTCCAAATCTCCTTTCAAGAAACAACATCTCAAGGTTTCAATTTTAGTTGAAACAATAATTCCTACCCCAATCTCAGATGTAATCCCCTCAAAAGAGAATAAACCTGCAACTTTTGCTGCTAGGATCATGATGTCTGCCAAGAAGCGAAATAAATCCCATCCAAAATTCATAAGCAAAAAAAGATCCAAACCGGTGGATCCTTTCAACTAGATTCATAGATCGGTTTCCGACTTGACTCTGGGTCTCTGCCTACCCCACCCGCCCATTCTTCCGAAGTACCCTTTGGAGTCTCAAAAACAGTTGCACACACACGGAGAGTCTACACATAATCTATCTCCACCCTCCTAAAAGGGTGATGTTGGTATTCAACAATATTCCTTGGATCCCCCTGGAACACACCCATGAGTCATATTGAATCCCTTTCCTTCTGCACAAACGTGATCTATGGCTTCCGTCTTAGATCCTAGGCTTTCTAGACTTGGAGTTATCCCTCCCAATGGAAGCCACAACCGAACCGATTCCCACCACGGGTAAAGGAAGTGTGGGTGCTACTAACTAAAATTGGAGTGATTTACTTGACAGCTCTCAACTTTGTATTCCCAACCACGTTCATGCTCTTATTGAATACACTATTACTAGGATGCGACTCCGAGCTACAAGAATCCTTCCTCGAGATCATAAGTTTCCACAAGAGGTTGATGTTGATACGTTTCTTTCTAATGATGGCAATGAGTTCGACAAGTCTACAATCCAATCTCCCGATGATGTTCCAACTGATTGGATGATCCATCGGCCAATGTTGTAGAAAAGATTTTGATGCAGATGTTCCCGATCAAGAGCAACATTCAGATGAGCCTCCTTGGCCAAATGAAGAAGATAAAGGAGATTTTACCGACTCCACTCTGGTTTCAGATGATCCTCTTCATGGTGCAGATGATGGAGTTGGCTTTCAGATCATATTTGATTATTCCAACATTGAAATCTCCAAATTACTTCCTTCTAGTTCAAAATTTCAGTTCCTCCAAGTTTCCTCCTAAAAAACCCAAATTGAATTTGACTTACATAGTCTTCTGAAGACATGGACCTGGGTGATGGTGGAGAAGACGATCAAGAAAAAACACCTCCAGTTGGTGGTGTTAGTGGTTATAATATTCATAATAGTGGAGATGATAGTGATGATGAACGAAGCAAGTTAATTGAAGGATCCAATTCTGATACTTGATCACCATATGAGAATATATCAGATACCTTTTCTCTGCTTGAATTACGTGAGAAGATTGGGCATGTTCGCGCCGAGGTAAAAAAAAATCCAATGCTCAGGTTGGAGTTACGAACTCAATAATAGATTTGATCATTCAATCCAATTCCGATGTTAAGACTGCCACCCCTTCCATTCAAGACCGAGAACAACAACTAGACCAGTTGATCTCGCTCTGAATCAAGCATTCAATGGCAGAATATGAACAACGCGACACCAATCTAATCAAGCACCACGAAGAAGATGTTAAGGAAATGGCTACAGTTCATGATGAGCTAGTCAAGGCAACAAACAAGCTCATCAAACAAACTCACGTTCAACACGAGAAGAAAATTCAACACTTTGAAATGGAAATCCACTCAAATGATAGAATGAACCTCATCTTAAGGCAGGTCCTCATCAAAGTCATTCAGTCTTTCGAACACATCATTGACATTTGGAATTACAACTTTAATGAAGTATTTCAAATATTTGAAGTCACCCTTCACACCCTGAAAAGCTTATGTCCCCAGCGTTGATTCCAATGACAAGCTCTCCAAGACGGCCAATCTCAAATTTCAAAAGGTATTCAAGGAGATTTGCAAGATCAAGGAAACAAAGTCACTTGTATCGAAAGTAGGGTCTTCCGATGCAAGAGGATGAGAAGTTGTTGTGACAAGCTGGAAGTGTCTCTGGGATTTCCAACTCCGAGATGAAACCACTGATGAAGAAGAAGATGCAGAAGATGATGAAGAAATGCATGTGGATGAAAGAATCGTCCTAGCAATCCAGTCTATGAATGATCCACCTTCTTTCGAAAAAACAATTTCCAATGAATATAAAAAAATGGTCTTCCTGGCCATCAAATATGGTCGACTCCTTCAAGCACAACAGGGAGATGGAAAAGATCAAAACGAATATAATTTTTGATGCTTTCCAAGCCATTCAACTGATTTCACCTCTAATCCCTTATCCCAATATTATTCAAATCGATAAAGGATTCCAAATCAAGAAGGATGATGATCTTCCTGCCACAAAAATTGGTCTTACCAATTTCGATAGTGATTGTAATTCTAGACATCGATCTAATTATTTAAGTCACTATGAGAGTTCTAACCAATGATAAAGGGAAGGGAATTACATTTTCCCGGATCAGCTCGATCAAGCTATAGAGTAATATCTTCAGATCCATGCTCTGAAGGATTCTCTGAATGCTATGTCTGGTATATCTCCATATTATTCGGATGGAAGATTGTATGAGAATCACATGGTTCCATTTGTGAGCTATGATCTTCGCAATTCTGACTTTGAACAGCTCGATATGACCATCTCTCCTTATGGAATATATTATGTGAAGTTTACGTCAAAACATCCATCCGACGAACAAGAAATTCTTGTTCAGACTAAAAGAGAATTCCTGCACACCTTCTACTCTATTAATTTTTTTCCTTAGAAAGAAGCTTGGTCAAAACGAAGAATTACTCAAATAAGTGGGTATGGAATGAAAGTGTTAAGAAAATTCAGACATGATTGCATTCTCTAATCCTACTACATCACTTGGAACTTTCTGAAGAAAATCACGATACCAGATGCTAACTTTCTAACTATAAACCCCAACGACATTGTTGTGATTGTTGATCATCTTAAGGATAAGAAAACTTCTGTAATTGGCATTGGAGCTTACAATGCTGCTATGAATTTTCTAAAAGTCTGTGTTGCTGAATTCAGCTATTCAGATGTTGAGTTTTCTCCTTTCTTCAGAACTGAGATGCTCCTTTCTCCGATTAACATAGATATTGAAGAAGTTGATATGCTTAATGAAGGTCCTATCATAGATCCAAACCTCGGATATGTGTAAAAGAAAAAGGATTCGAACAAGAAGGAATTCTTCAGAGTTAGGCAAAAACACTTGTTTTACACCAATGTGCTTCAAAATGATTTCTCTAAATCTACCAAGTCCCAAGCATCTGAAGAAGCAAAACAAGAACTGATGAAGCAACTCACGTGGTGGATTAAAGTTAGAAGTTGGTTGCAAAAGGCATATTTGTTGGCCTTTGGAGAAAAGTTGTAAAGGCTTGTCGATTGGTAAGTTCACATCGGGGGAGATTGTTAGTTCAGGACAAGTGATCCTCAGACAATCCAAGTTATCAAGATTCCGAGATGATTATAGATCCGAAGTAGTTGACTTCGGAGTTTTTAGAGATTCAGAGCTTAATTGAAGATTGAGTGATCCGATATTAGTATTGTTTTGTCAGTTTGTATTTTGTCTTTTTAAATGTAATGCATGCAGCAGACATGGTCAACCACAACGATATGTAAGGTGGTTGATCTGCAGTTAACTTATGTACAATTGTCTGCTTTTGTGGATGGTGCAAGGATAGTACAAATAGGACCATCACCCCATGTAATTTTATACTATTTTCACACTTTCTAAGTATCAATTAGGAATCATTCAGTAAATCATTTTCTCATTCTCTTTATTCTTAAATTCCTTTACTGTTCAAATTCTATTTTGTTAAGTTACTTGCATACTTTGTTGCTTAATATCTTCAAGGCTTAACTTGTTTATCCATACTTGACTGGAATAGATTACATTCCTCCATTTTTGTGTTGATGTCAAGGTTTGAGTTCTCATACCTTGTCCTTAGATATCTTCAGATATACCATATTCTCACAATCAATGAAAGCTATATAAACAAACTTTTTCCTTTGATGACTTATCCATGTGGGAGACTTATGCATAAGTGTCTAAGGTCATAACTAAATTGGTGAAATTCATGACTAAATTGGTATATCTTTATGGAATAAAATTAATGTCTTTTTTGGGTTTCCCTTAAAAGCTAGAAATAGCTTGAAATGAATTTAGGAGAGAGATAAAATGATTTTTTTTAATGTTTTATATGATTAATAAATTAATTAGAAATAGATGGAATTAGTTAATTATTAATCAGAATTAATATGGATTTAGATCGAGATTAATTAGAATTAATTAAAGATGCAAGGGGTGGATTATAATTATTCAGTAGTTGAACAAAAGAGGCAATTCTAAAAGAGTCCATGGAATGGACGGTGTTAGGAGCCTCTTTAGAGTTTCCAGATGCCTCCTGATTGCTGATAAGGAATGGATTTGAATTGAGATTAAATCTATTGTTTACTTATTCAAATTCAGATTGATCTACAAATTACCTAAACTATAAATAGGACCCCTTAGCCTTGAGTTTTCATTCATAACATTACCTAGAAAATTAAATCTGAATTTACTTCTTTCTCGTTTCTCCTCTTGTCTTTCTAGTGTTCTAGGATTTTTGATGTGAACTAATAGAGTCGTGCACACTTCTGTCGCTTGTTTCCCATGGAGAATTCGAATGAATCAAGATACTAACATATTTGATTATGTTAAGGGTATGATTTCTTACTAGTAATTTCGATTATAGTAGGATAGAAGTTTTTTTCATGAGTATGTTGCAATTAATTATGGAAAGCCATAGATCCATTTAGGTTGCATGTACCCTTAAATGTTAAGTGAAATTTCGCACGTACAATGTTAATGTAACCTAAAACCCAAATACTTATAGCAATTGCAATAGCACAATTGCAAATACAAGGCCACTCAATCCAGAATGTAACTCGAACCTTAAGAAGTTGGAAAATCTTCATCAGGTGTTTGGATAGTGTCTCGAACCCCAAAGTATTTATCAACAAAACAACTGGTAGGGAGAATCTCCACACAATCCTCAACCTGAGCCAAACCAATTGTCCTTATGCATAAAGTCGACACGTCCTTCCATAACTGAACTTTCTGCAATACAAGGTCACGTATGGATAATCAATCAAATGTTGCTCCTGATAACTTAGACTTTTATTATCACATGCCAAAACTACATAGGTCTGTGATAAGCACTGAAACCAACCACTCCAACATGAGTGGAACAATCTCAGTCAATAATCCTCACATATTATGGTGGACAACTAACAAATTCCAAATGTACCACTCTATCCATATACTCAAAGAAGACTCTCCTTGGACACTCATTTACTTCTACACTTGTGGTCTCTAATTTGAATACTCATTTCTCCCTCATTTAGGGTTTGTACTACCACTGGATGCCACCATAACATTGGAGCCCCAAAGCACTCAACCAACACTTATAACCCCTAATTCTCAAAGACTATGTCTAATATGGATTCACATAGTCCTTTGAATAATTAGCCTCACCGTAGAACCCCTTCAGACGAGAACATGTGGTAGGGTTATGTCAAAATTCTAAGTCTATGTAATTCACTTCAATAGGGTCTTCAAACAACTAAAAGATCTCCTGAACATGTCTCTAGTTCAATGTTCCCAAAACAATTACGAAACTCTTTCCAAACAACACGTAATCTAGTCGCACCACTCGCTCACGAGTCAACAAACTAAGACAATATCAATGTCTGTCGAATTACACCAATAAATCTAAGTATCAACGAATATGAAAGACTATGATTAATAATAAAACAAACTAGCCACCCTAATAGGTGTTGTGTTCCAAACCATCCTTCATGTCCAACATCGACAACCATCAACTTGATTCAACTGATTACGAACAATGATATACTTCCCTTCCACCTTACTGACAGACCTAGCTATAAGTATCCTTCTAAAACATTAAGACCATCTTGAGACATAAGCATGACACACTACTCTATGTGTCTTACCATACTATCTGTAATAATCATGGTTTCCAAATTTACTGCAAGTATCAACAATCCAAAAATTCCTTAGCTGTTAGTGCTGTCCAAACTACACTTGTTACTAATTCTATATTGGACCTCACCTCGATGAGGTAGTGGCTGTCGAATGAAATCCCTTCCGTTTGTCTGACAAAATGACTGATACAAGTCTGACTTTTCCTCGTTTTAAAATATGAAAGACAAGAATAACCATGTAGTAGCATGTGACGCTCCAGTCCTTTGTCTAAGCATCACAGATAATAGATGAAACCTCATATCGATCATCACATTCTCTACTTCCTTTCATCTCGCGAATCAAGATGATACTACCTCGAACTAGGTATACATGACCTTATACTCGAATAACTTGCGTACGCCTGAAATACTTAAATCCAAAGTCAATAGTACCACCTAGGTTCAAACAAAAACCGTAGTAATCCTCATCCTGGGCAAAAATAATTATTAGCCCAATAGAGATGAAAATATGCTACACTGAATCGCAACACCATACCACATTATCTATCATTTACTAGCTCCTTGGTAACCACTTCGAGTCTTCCTGATCCCCATACCGACCTTGTGTTTCTAGTAGTATGGGCCCATACTACCTACCACACTTATCTGTAGTCGTCCGAAGAACGGTCCCAAAGTTCCCAAGTCACTACTTACTAACGAACATTCTATCTACCAATATATGTGCTCGAACGAACACAAAACAATTGTTGGAAAGAGGGTCCAAGGTGAATAACTATTGGTAATAATATTTCTAATAACAAAAATGTGTTCTTGGGTTTCCCTGAAGATTCAAATTAAGTAGAATAAATAAAGGAGGGGGATTCCAGTTTGGATCCTCCTTCATCCAAACAATATGACACACACAAGGGCACAAGCTAGAAGGTCATTGGCTGCAAGAGAGGTATGTGGTTCTTCCTTTTTATTTACGTTGTCATAGGGTAGCTGTAAATAGTATGAAAGATTGATCCTAGGTTGCACGTACACTTAGGTATATCATTGTTTGATTTTTCTGCTACCTAGAATAAAGTGTATTTGATGCATAGGAAACCAAACATTGGTACCATAGCCACATCTTTATAATTACTAGCATGCTATTAATCCATTTGATTTGTTAAACTTGTTTGAAATTGGAAAAAGTAGCGAAAATTTAGAACTGGAAGAAACCTGCTAATCATAGAATCGACACACCTCCTTCTAGGTGCGCCCTGCCTTGCGAGATTAGGGTTTCTTCTTTCCTTATTACATTTCAAATTGGAAGATTTCCAAATGTGGATAATTACCTAATTTAAATGGTTTTAAATTTGGTATGAGATTAATATTTTTTAAATATTATTATTTGAATTTGAATATTTACATTATTTAAAAAGTGATTTAAATATTTAATATTATTTATAATAGAGATTTATAAATTTGAATTTTACCCCCTCATTAATTTTTTGTCTTACCATGACTAGGCTCACCCACTCTAATGTACAGTTTAAGGAGATCTCTATGATTCCTAATGGGATTAATTTTTAATATCCTTCATGCTTACCTCCTCACCACCTTATTGCATTTTCAAAGTGAAGTTGCCGAAAGGGTTTGATAGTAATAATGGTCAATTTAAAAGTATTTACTCTAAAAGAAAAAAAAACAAAATGTCATTTTATTAATAAAATATCAACCGTATGTTATCCATGAAAATTTCACATTACTTTTATATCATGTTGATGAAACTCATGTGGTTAACTGACACATCAATTAGAGAGTATGGTTTAGTATGATGTGGAACTCCTAAATCTCAAGTGCAACTTGAGCCGGGACAACACATTTTAACTTGCTTGATTCACCATTTGTTTAATGATTCGCAAAGACCCCGTCATTGAATTTTAGATGAACCTAATCTGAGATTCACATTCAATTGACAGTTAATGAATCTCAAAGATCTAGGAATTTCGCAGTGATCAAAATTGGCAAATGTCATTGCCAACCTAAATAACTTTGTGGTGTGTTTACATAATCCATTTACACATCATGGAGCCAAATATGGAACCTAGCATTCATTAAATAATTTTGTATTTGGTGATTATTATTAAGGATTATTATATCAAAGTTATTGGAATATTTTTTTTGTAGATGTCGATCCCAACACACAACAACAATCTTCCTCCTCCTCCTCCTCATCCTCTACCAACTCAAAACTCAAACGTCTTTCTCCTATCATTTTTGAACAGAAAAAGACTTAATGAGACTGGGTTAAAATATTTAAACTTAATTCACACATTGATGTATGAGAACAAGGAGTATGTTGTTGTTGATGATGTAGTCGAACTGACAGAGGATTCTCCTGAAGAAGATATTGTTACCTGCAATAAAAACTATGACGAATTGATCAAAGTGGATTGCCTCATATTGGAGACCATGACCTCTGAGCTCCAAAAGAACTTTCAGAATTAGGGCGCCTATGACATTGACCAACACCATAAAGAAATTGTCCAAGAGTAGGCTAGGAAAGAACGATTCGAGATCATTAAATCCCTTATGGCATGTAAAAAAAAGATCTTTTGTGTGCCTGCATGTCCAAAATATGAAGTTATACATACACATGCTAGGGAACCTTGGTGTCGAGCAAACAAAGGAGTTAACCATTGACAATGTTTTGAACGCACTTTGTAGTTCATATTATCAGTTCATCAGGAGCAAAAATATGAATACTCATGACAAGACCTTGATGGAAACGCATGGCATGCTTAAGTCAAATGAAGCAAGCATGAAGGTAAAGGGAAAGGTTTTACTGTTTGACGAAAGCTGTAAAAGAAAGGTCCAAGATGGAATAGGTCATGCCACTGTTCTAAATAAGGTTGTCTATTTCTACTGCTAGAAGAAAGGACATTGGAAACATAGATTCCCCAAATACTTGGAGGACCTGAAGAAGTGCAAAGTCAAGGTGGTTGACACCTCAAGCATGTTTATTATTGAAATTCATAAAACATCTACTTCGAATTCTCTATTTCTTGATACAAGATGTGTTACTCACATTTGCTCTGATATGTTGGGACTTAAGCGAAGTAGTGAGCTGAGACATGTGATGCTCAACCTGATCATGGGAAACAAGTGAACTTCAGCTGTTGCAAGGATCGAGGATTATGAGCTCATGCTTAGTGGTGGTGTTCGTCTTATTTTATTAAATTGTTTCTTTTTCCTGATATTGCATGATACATTATTTCTTTTAATTTATTGTATATGTATAGTTGTCGTTTCTTTTTTTGATAATGAAAATGGTGATATTTTGGTTTTTAAGAATGATTCTTTTATTTTCAAAGATAGTCCATGCAATGTTATTATGAGAATGTTGTTTGTGTAAGTAAATTTGATAATCTAATATTTAACGTTGTTTCTTCTAATAGTAAATTAGATAAATCAAGTTTCTGGCATTGTCGTCTTGGGCGTATAGACAAGAAGTGCATCACCAAGCACCAATCAGATGGGATATTGCAATCATTTGACCTCATGGAAGATGATGTATGTGAATCTTGGTTACATGGAAAGATGAATAAGGCACCATTCACATGCCACTGTGAAAGAGGCAATGATTTGTTGCACCCCATCCACACAAATGTTTGTGGATCGTTCGAATCTGCCACAAGACAAGGTGCGAGAGATTTAATAACTTTCATTGCTGATTATAAGGGATATGGATATATCTATTGAATATAGAAAAATTCAGAGACCTTCCATGTGTTTAAAGAATTTCAAAATGAATTAAAGAAACTATTTGGAAGAAAAATCAAGATGCCCTGATCTGATAGGATTGAGAATGTTTAAGTCTTGAATGCTACGATCAAGTTAAGAATTTTGTAATTGTTTCACAATTTTCACCTCCCAGAACACCACAGCTGAATGGTGTTACTGAAAGATGACATTGAATGCAATTACATATGGTTCCATCTATAATGATTCGAGCTACACCTCTGAAAATCTTTTATGAGTATGCCTCAGAGACAGCCGTAACATCCTAAAATTTAAGACTAGGTTCTTAAATTAAAAAAAGTAAATAATTTAAATATTATTTATACAATTAAATCATTTTGGGTTAATCATATCATTAATTGATATGAAGTTTGCAAAGCTAAAAGAAGAAAATAATATCATTTTTAAAGTTAAAGGGCAAAAAGTATCAAGTTGGCAAAGTGAGTTAACCAAACACTTGAATTAGTTGAAGGGACCTCCAAGTTCATAAAATGTATGAGGAAGGTCTTATTATGTTAAAACTTAAGTTAAAATCACAAAATATGAGTCTTTGGTGGAAATTAGCAAAATGAGCAAACTTGATGGACCAAATGGTAAATTTTAAGGAAATAAGATGCACCGTTATTCTCTTATGGAGGAAGTACATGTTTGAGATCCACCATGCTGCCATTAACGGTGATTTTCATCTCAAGATGTCCTAGGGTTTGATTTAAGTGGAGATTGGAGCATTCAAGCGAAAGGAAGAGGAATCAAAGGCTTTCTAGGTATAATTTATTCTCCTCTAACCTCAAAATTCATGTTTGATCAGTGGGTTAAGCTCTAATGTTGAATTTCGCTTCTTCAAATAGTTAGGGTTTTGGTTTCTAACCCACCTTGAGTAGTTTTTATGATCCGAATCTCAATCCAATCATCCCATTGATGGATTTAAGGATTTAGGTGAAAACCCTCATGAACCATAGAAAACTCAAATTGGAGACAATACAAATGATGATTAAATGAGATTGGATTCTATGACCTACATGATATTTGATAGAAACAAATCCAATTACAATGTTTAAATTCATCCATGATGGTAGAATCAAATATAAGTATGAACTGAAATGGATTTTAGGGAAATGGTGATGAATGTAATGGAATCATTAGTTATTAGACATTTAATGAGTAATGGAAGTTGATAATCATGAATGGATACTCTTGGAATGATTTGAATTGATAATAGAAGGTGTTTCTTGATTCCAAGATTTGGAAATGGAGTTATTGGTCATAAAGGAATTTTGGGAAATGTATTTATAATTACATGATGATTGACGTACAAGAAGTGAATGACATTCATGAACATGAATTGACACTCTAGAGATGATACTGGAACACATACATGAATGAATGCTAGAAGCGTTTCTAGCTCTAGTGATTGTTTTGGACTGAGGGAAATTTGGGAAGATGTAATGGAATTCAGGATTCCATAGTTAGTTTATGTAATTAGAATGGGATTGGTTGTGATTTTATATACTTAACAACATTCATAACAGTAAGGAACAAACTATGTGAGCTTTAGAATGTGCAATTGGAAACCAGACTAGTTAACCCTCCATTTAAAGCTAAAGGACCATCATTACATTAAAGGTTCCAATAAGCACTTGGTGGATTAAGTGGGGTGTATTTGGATGATAAAACACATGCTAAATATGTGTGAAAACTTGTAAAAGTGGTGAAAAGTGATCTGGAAAAAGGTCTTCAAGAACTATGCAAAGTAGAGTGTTATTTTGAGAAAAAAAAATAAGTTAAGAAATGGTACAGGCCTGTGTTCCCGAAGGCATAAATGAAAGCGACCAATGTTCTGACCGTTACGGATCCACTTCTATTTGTCATAACTTTTGCATGCAGACTCAAATTTATGCATAGTTTTCGCCTACATTTACATTTTTACACGACAAATATTTGGAAGCTGTAACATCCATAAAATTCATGAAAAAATTAAACTTTTATAACAACCCAAAAATCATCATTGCTTACAAATAGTTTTCAAAACAAGTTCCATATCAGAGAAATCCCAAAATCATGAAAACAAAACATGAGGAGGTGCATGATCACGCCTTCACCTTTCCACGATTCTCTGAGGTACCTGAAACATAATCCAAAACTGTAAGGCCAAAGCTTAGTGAGTTCCCCCAAAATACCAATACACAAGCAAATAGCAAAAACATAATAACAACATGTAATGGGTCCACAACTAACATACTGGATTACCCCTGAGCCCACAACATAAGTATGGCTTGCCCCCATGGCCCCACAACTTTTGTTTGGCTTGCTCCCCGGCCTGATCAGTCCTCGGGCTGAATACCACTAAGCCCTCAATACGAGTTTGGCATGCCCTTCCTGACCCTCAGGTCGTATCTGGAATAATCATGAGCCCTCAGTATGAATTTGGCATGCCCTCTCTGGCCCTCAGCTCATAACTGGTATGCTCCAGGGTTTGTTGCCTACCGCACGGAGCAGTACAACCTCAACCCAACCCACACAATATGTCGACTTATAACAAATAATATCATATATAGATAAACAGATAATATCACAAGTAGTCCTACAGATCTACCAGACTAGCATATCAAAACTAACATGCATATATATCCCATACTCAGCATATCAACAATATCAGTTTATCAAACCAATGGGCCGACCTTGCTGCCTTTGACCCGCAAGTATAGCAAGGAAAACTTTCCTCACAAGCAGAACAAAACTGATAAGGCCCAACTCCGAATCTCGGCTCTCAACTCAAATGCCTACAACCACCAAGTGACCAATTCCATCAAAACCCAATAATAACCAAAATACCCTTAAAAGTCAAAATTGGTCAAACATGGCCAAACTTGGTCAAACATGACCAACTCAAGGTCAACTGGTCAAAACCCATAAACCCACTGAGTCAACCCAGCCGAGTTAACCCAGTCGAGTTCACTCGAAAATGGCTGAACCATCCGAGGCGTACTCCGGAGGTACGCTCAGCGTACACAAGCCTCACATTGAATGCCTTACGGGGACGTTGATCGAGTATGCAGGGCGTACTCCTTTCTACACGGGGCGTACCTCGCAGAGCCCAAAACTTCAATAAGTGCTTAATGGCTTAAGCACTTAAGCCCAAACATCAAATCCATGGTCCTAATGCACCCCAGAGTCATAAAGTCTCCAACTTTATGATGTTAAATGTCCAAAAAGTCCTTAATACATGGTCTTAATTCATTAAGACCTTATACAAGAAGCCTGGAGCCAAACTAGCAAAAGGGACCTCATTTTTATGGCTTAGAACCCTTCCTAGGGTCTGAAAGGACAATCCAAAACCAAACATGCATAACAATGTGACTTTTGAGTCAAAAATAATATCATAAAGCTATCAAAATGAGATCCAAGCAAACCAAGCATAAAGGTAGCAACTTTTTACCTTCTAGAGCGTCCCAAGAAGGTAATGATCCAAGATCCACAAGCTTGCTTCAACTTATAATCTCCTTGATGCAACCCCTTCTTCCTTAAGCACACAAATAATACACTTTTAACTCAACACACTCTCTTATGGGGTTAGGGTTTGCCAAAAATGACTCAAGGGCTTGGAGGCTGAAATGATGAGGCTAAATGATCCATAAAGGTGTTTGAATACCCCTCAACCCTAAAAATTAGGGTTTCACTGGGACATAAGTACGCCCAACATACATATGTGTACGCCTAACGTACTAGGGAGCATGCTAGTATGCATAGCATACTCACATGTAAGCTCAACGTGTAACTCCTGCTCCAAAATTACCAAATGAAGGATTTGAAAATACCTGAAACCCGGGATGTTACAAAAGCATTAAAATTTAGTAATAAAACCTATGAGGAATATTTTGGTCATTTTAATGACTTATGACCATATATTATATAGGTGGTTATCTAGAGTGTTGCTCTAAGGAAAGTAACTAGAAGAGGGCTAGCTAATCTCCTTGTGATTGGGGTGAGTACGTGTTGACATTTTCCCACTTTGGGGTACATGGAAAAAATGATTTTTATGATAATGAAATACTAATGTTTTTATATATGAAACATTTTGAAATGAAAGTGTTAAATGCTTTTTGAAAGAATGTTTTGAAAGAATACCTTGATGACAAAATATTTTTGCAAGCAACAAACGTTTTGGAAGAACTAATGTTTCGATAATGTGTTTGAAATATTTTGAAATATAGACACTTTACTTTTGAAATAGGTATTTTGATCTAACGTGTGAAATATGTAAAGCATGTAAATTAATGACAAGAAATGGAAAGTAATGAAAAGAATCGGAAAGTAAGGAAAAGAATCTATTAATATAACCATGACGCCACCGTTACAGAATATAGTGGAATCTATGGGGGTGGTGCCTCCCCTTCGTGAGATAGATGTGCTAACGGAAATGATGCCTTGGTGGATTGATTTTGTTCTTTCCGCCTTAATATATACTTGGGGATATTGCTAAGCCCTAAGTATAAAAATGGAAATGGTTCAACACCGAAGTTAACCCTTAATGAAATAAGGAATAGGATATGAAAATAAATTTCTTTTGAATTATGTTTTGACTAATGAAATATTTTGATATTTAATGGAATGTGGAAATGACTATTTGAAATATGTTTTGCAAAGATGAAATGTTTTTGATGAAAATGAGATAAATTTTTTGGTTCACCAACCCACATATCTCATGAGACATTATTTTCTTATGTCTCCCTTTTTAATGTCATGTATCCTAAGTTATACTTAATGAGAAACAGTGATAGACAGAGAATGGAGTGGAGCTTGTTAAGTTCCTTTTTAATGGTATTAAAGTAATTCTTATTTGCATGTTATAGTTGTATTGATGCTTAATTGTAACAACCAATATTTTTATCTATAAATGTATTATGTGGGACCGTTTTTTGTTAAATGTAGGTTAATAACCAAAAATATCTTATAACCATAGATTTCAAAAAGTTTGGAATTTTTGGGGTGTTATAGTTTGTTATCAGAGCCATAGTTTAAGCAAATTAGGATCAGATCATGCCACTCCTAGGCTTAGACGTTCGTTATGGAAAGTGTGAATGAGTTATAGGATTGCTATGCCTTAACTTAGGTAAAATCTTGTGCAACAAGTGATAGAAGGAAATTGCTATGCTAGATGTTTATGAAGCTCTAGATAAGTTAGTAGAACTTGTAGAATGCTACACTGTGTGCTGCTAGAGTGACTAATAGGCATTCTAAACCAATGGATCAAAATCTTGTAATTGGTGATGTCAAGGTTGGATATATATGAAATGTGGTAAAGATTTGGGTGAGTTAGGGACATAATGAACACATGCCTTCTGGTAAACAAGATTTGTGAAGGAATTTAAAGCATTTTAGTATATAATGTAAAATTTGTACAACTTTGACAATTCTATCAAAGTCAAACAACTACTATAAAAATCAAACACCAAAGAATGAAGAAAATTAACTATTTAATTTGTTAACAATCAATTAGCTATAAAGGGACATAGTTGACTTTTGGTAAAAGTATAAAATGGGACAAGAATTGGAATTCCAAATTTATGATTAAGAAACTAGATGAAGTTACTTATTTGGGACAAGTTTATGTCACTACATAAGAATGGTGACTTTAAATTACAAGAAAGTTGATTGAGAAAAGAATGGAATGGAATCATGAGTTCCACCTTTAGATGAAAGTAAAATCTCTGATATGATTGACGATACTGGAAGGTGAGCCAATGACCTAACTGGAAAAATGGTGATATGATGATGAAAGTGAGATATTACATTAAAATGTGACCGAAATAGATTAGGAAGAAGCATGTTATTGTTGACTCTGTTAGATTTTTTTGGGATCCTAAGGAGTTGACGATCAGATGAAAACAGTATCAGGTGTCGAGTGTGATGGTTGCTATAGAAGAAGGGTGTTCTTGTGAAACCGAGATACTAATAAAAGTCGAGCAATGGTGCATTAACATAATGCACCAGGCCGGTGAGTGAAGTTACTACAAGAAAAGAAGAGTATTGTGAGACACCTGAAGGTATTTCTTGATCCGAGAAGAAGAAAAACAATATAAAGACCGTCTCGAAGCGTACGAATAACGAAACTAGAAAGTGACGATGATAAGTCCACAATAGTACCTTACCCTAGGGGACTATACTACCGTCATAAATAGTTTAACACGAGGAACTTTGTACGATGTACTTACAAGTTTCATAATTGGTGATGCAAAGTAAAGATTGTTGGGGATTCTAGGTTACAAGAAAAATATTTTCACAATGGATTTTACACATAAACTCTTATGTGTACATACAACCTAGAACTTCTATGGTGTTTTCACTATTATAGCAACATACTTTATGAAACATCAAATTGACTTCTAAAATTGAAATCTAGAAGGATAAGAAACATACCTTTAGCAACAAGCAATTGATTCTAGAACTCTTCTTTTAGATCTCCTTAGAAAGTCTAGATTCAATATTTTGGTATCCTCTAATGTGTCACACCCAAAACCTTATATAGGAAACCCTACGATTTTAAACTTAAGAGATAGGGAAAGTAGAAAATCTAATTTATTCTTTATGAGAGGCTAGGAATCGGTTTTGGTTATGCTTAAGACCCTTTATAGAGCTGCCAGATAAACCTGAAACCCTATATTTTAATATTAAAATAATAGTATGTTAATCCTATTCAAATTCAGTTTCCTTATCTGATTCAAGAGGCTTCTAGAGCCCATCCAAGGCTCCTCCAAAACCGTCCAACCTAGGAAGGATCTAGAATTGCTTTCCTTGTTCAACTATTGAACGATTGCAATTCAACCCTTGCACCTTTTATTCAATTCTAATTAACACAAAATTAATTCCAATTAATTGTGATAAATTCTGAATTAACTATTGACTATTTCCAATTAATATATTAATCACATAATATATTAATAAATCATTTATCTCTCTTAATATCAATCCTTTCTATTTCCTAGTTATGAGGGCAACCCAAAAAGGACTTTACTTTTATTGTTTTAAGATTATACCAATTTAGTTAAGACCTTAGACACTTAATCTAATAGTCTCCCACTTGGATAAGTCGCCAACTACAATTGCAAGTATAACTTTGAATAACCAGAAAAGTATGCTTTCCAAAGACGATATCAAACTCTGATCAAATCAAACGTTAGCCCTTAGATAAGTGATCAGGTATCCCTTCCTTCTTCCTGATATCGTATGGACACGAGACATGGATAAATATCAATCTCATGGTCCAAGATTTTGTTTCTCAATTTCCCGATTTGTGATGACGTCACTAGATTACGAATTGAACACATCAATTTAGTCCCGGCCGGGCCCAACACTATCTATCGCTTTTCCTTAATATGAAAAAAGGAACGGATAAACTTTAACTATCTAATCATACATTTTTTAAAGCATATCACACATGGAATTACTTTTTATAACATTCAGTTACGGATACGTTGATGCAAAACCAATACTCAACGGATTCGGAAACTATGACTTATAAATCTCTGTTTTACGGATAGAAGATATTATCTTATTAGAATTAATCGTGATTTAATCCATGAAGTAATCTCTAAGTGTGGGTTTAATCAATACTCAAAATCCCTATTTTCTAAGTATTATTAATATTTCAGCAATCCCTATGTAATATCCAATCACCATAAACAATCTGCAGATATTCCTTGACATCCTTCAATCAATACCTACTCCCTAAAGTATACCCGATTGTGGCATTTTGAATAAATTAACATTCAAGAAGTAAAACATGCAAATTGAAACACAAAGATAAATTAATTGACTAACGTTATCACACACTTTGAACCTAAAGAAATCTCTATTAATAACCATTCAATTACAGTCATTGTTTCAAAACGATCAACTAACTACCACAATCTACAATCTAATATCTTAACCTAATGTTCCTAGGATTCTTGAAGTGCTTGATCTTTCTTAAACCCTTTGTGAGAGGATCAACAAGATTCTCCTCTTATGATATGCGATTCACGATGAGTTTGCCTTCATCAAATTGATGTTGGATATAATGGTAATTTCTACCGATGTTCGTTAATCTACCATGATCCTTTGGTTCATTGGGAAGAAACCACACTTTTGTTGTCGTATAAAATCTACATGGAATTCTGGATTGATGGAAAAACTCCAAGGTCTCCAATGAAGTTCTTTAACCATGTCGCTTCCTTTGCCGCCTCACTTTTTGTGACACACGCTAATTCACAGGTCGGCTCAGCCACCGTTTGCTTCTTGGAACTCTTCTAAATAACTGCTCCACCATTCAGTAGAAAAACCCACACGTATTGAGAATAACTATTATCTCAATCTGTTTGAAAGTTGGGGTCACTATAACTACTCACTTTTAAGTTCATCTTTGCCACCAAAAACTTAGATTGTATATCTTTTTCACAAAAACTTATGTATGTTTTACACTGATGTCCAATGATTTGTGTTAATATTTCCTTGATATGTTTTAACCATGCTCAAAGCATAAGCCACATCAGGTGGAGTACAGATCATAATATACATGATCGATCCCATAGCCGAAGCATATGGGACTCGACTCATTGACACTATTTTCTTAGCACTACTGGGGTATTGAGCCTCATTCAATTTAACAGTATGATTCATGGGTAAATCCATGTCTTGGAATTCTAAATATTGAACCATGTCAATATTTTATCAAGAAGAAGAGAAAAAACCAATCTCAGGAGGAAGCCACTAATTCCATAATAGAGACCACAAAGACTTTTCTGGCGATGAATTCTGGAAAAATGCCAATAGGAAGCAAATAAGAAAAGACCTGAAGGGGAATGATGCCAAACTAGTGTATCTGGGATGTCAGAATCTTGAAAGATATATTACAACATAGATTAAGCCTTTGTGGATAAGTGTCACAATCCTGGTCGAGGCGGCGGAACATGTCAATTTGTGCGACTATGTTCATGGATCACAGATAAACTAAATATATAACATAAATACAACAATAAACAAAACAACATTTGTATTCCATCTTGGTGTTTGAATACATGGTTCTCTAAGCATGAACTTAGTAGAACCAAATCCATGGCTTGTTCCCTTGGTTAACTGGCACACTAATGGGGGACTAATAAAGAGTTATAATGGGTGTCTCGAAAATTATTGTTGATTAATGGAGCGTGTGTGGTTAACCGGCATATTAAAACTAGATGATAAATGACATTGAGAGTACCAAGCTAATTTGCATTGTTATTCACATCTCGTTTGTGATCATCAGCATCCCAGTCACAAAAGTGAGAGCATAGTCGAGATTAAACATGTCATTGATTAAATTCAATGAATCTCAAAACAAATAGGAGTTTCATAAGATTGAAATTGGTAAAAGCCTTACCTATCTAAAATAGATTTGAGTTTGATTACGACATCCCTCTTCAAAGTTCGAGTCGAAAAATATGGATCCTAGCCTTAATTTAAATTTATGGGTTAATAATTAAGGCTTAAAATCACTAACTTGAATTCTCTTTTTCTTGAGTCAAGACAAAAATAGTCTTTCTAATTCTTTTGAAAATGTTTTTCCTCTACCATATGAGGATGATCTTCCATATTCTGATCAAGATGAAAATATGTTCCCTTCTTCGAGCAATGGTGGAAATAGATATCATGCTTCTCTAACTCTACCTCCTCCTCCTCCTCCTCCAATAACTATCCCCATGTCACGAGTTGAAAGATACGAAACTACTCAAGCCCTATTGTCATACAAGCATCAAGATGAAAATTTTGTGTGTACGCATGTTCTGAAAATGAAATCGCACATTGACAAATTAGACAGAATGGGTGTCGTTTTCCCAAGGGAGCAAGCCATTGATTTGGTTCTACTTTCACTTCCTAAGTCATATAGTCAGTTCATTGAGAACTTTTATATGAGTGACCACGACGTGACCCTAATTGATCTAACACGTATGTTGATTCTTGCTGAAGCAGAAATGCTTAAGAGCACAAGTGAAAAGTTTTTGAAGGATCTAATTCCAAAGTTTCCATGGACATTGATGATGGTGACAATGGTGGTCAAGAACAAATTTCTCTTCCCTATGGAAAGGGATCGGCCAAGATCAAACCGTTTGATCATATGGTAAAGAGAAAGGCTAGTTATGAGATAGTTCCATGTGCTAATCCTAAAAAGTCCATATGTTTATATTGCCAATTGGCGGGGAGTTGGTGGCGAAGCTGCCCTGGCTACATGAATGATCTCATAGATGGTAAAGTCAAGGCGTGTGGCTCTACTTCAGGTATATCCATTATCTAACTTCATTATATTAACAAGTTCCTATTCATAGACTCTTAATACATGATGTGATTATCACATTTTGATGGTATTGCAGGATCTAAGAGAAAGAAGGAAGTTTAATAATAGTGAGCTAATTCTGATCATGAGAGATAAAATTCAATTGCATGGTTCAATGGTCGAAATTTGGAGCTGTTACTTGGAATTTGGATAATTAAATAGATTTCTTTGGAAATATCTAGAAACATAGTTTTAATTTTTTGCATTTTAAGGAAAAGTTCAAAATTTTCGTGAAATTTTTGTTTATATATATATATAGTTGGTTTACTTTATATTTCCTTGCAATGACATTTATGAAAATGTTGGTTACATTTCTATTATTAGCAATATTAATTGTGGATTATGATTCTTATTATTTCACTTGTGGTAAATGTCATAATTGACTAAGTGATAAAGGATTCTCATCACCCAAGTTTCAATTGGATAGAAACTTGGAGTCATGCAATTCGAATTTTGTGATGTATGAGAATCTTGATCTTTGGAAGATTATGACTAATTCATTGATCACATGTTTTATGAAGGACTAATGATTCTAGTCAATTGATGTGGACGATTCAAATATGACACAAAGGATGAAAATTCTATTTGTCATGATTTATTGATGATTCAGTAAATATGGCTGTGTTTATAAGATTAAGCATAATTCTAACATTTTGAAAAGGGTTTTTCAAATGGTGACAGAATGAAAAAGAAGAATATGTTAGGAAGAAAGATTAAGGTTTCTCCAATCTAAAAGGAATGGATAGTACTTTAGTATCGTGTTTTATGATCATCTTAATGATTGTGGAACTATATCTCAATTGATCATCGAAGAACATCTTAGTGCAATCGTTTGACTAAGAAGAGGAATCGGATATTGTTGGAATGGTTCAAATCAAAAGATGAGCCACACTTCGTTTCCAATCAACTTTTAGAGCCATGCTCTAGTTACTACACATCGTATCTTGAAAACTTGTTTTATACTAAGTAGGTTTATAACAGCTCATGTGATGTGGAGTAATAATATTTCTTACACTAGCACATTTGAAATTAGAAGTTGTGATGTTTTGATTAAAACAAATGATGAACTAAGACAAAATTCCATGAAGTGTCAAGAATCCAAACTAACTTTTGAATATTTGTTTTTGTTCGTCAAGGAATGTTCCTTAAGAGAGAAACTTATATGTCAACAAGTCAATGGGATTCTTAATAATCTTGAAGAGTTTTAGAAGTTAATCAAGAATAAACCTTTTAGGCATCACTAGCACACGACCTAAGGTTGATGACCTATCATGTTAAGTTGACACATTCTTGTTTCTGTGCACGTTGCAGTTGGGTTGGCAATGCTTATGATTTCTATGGTTCTCATTTGACTGCAAAAGGCAAAGCACATTGGTCAATGTAAGTGCATTGATCAATATGGGTGAGTAGCTTAACAACATGCAAGCACTGGTAGGCCCTTGTGCTACCATAAGGCAAGAAATTAAGATTAAGCAAGTTCAGTCCATGAAAGGGAAGCTAAATTTGAATTTGGTTTTGTCCTAAACCTTATTTTGTGATTTTAGGTTAGAAATGAAAGATTCACATGGATGGGAACATGTACACCATTAAAATCTAGGTGGCAAAAGGTTTCGGTCTAATTCATTAAAATGATTATGTGGAAGCACTTTCGCTAATAGATTTTAAAGATCTGATAAATATCATTATGGTTAGTAGTTGTGATAATTGCATTCTCAAATTTGCAATATGATTATGACATCCTTTTTCATAGTTCAAATTGTGAGAGATGGCAAGGAATTGTTTGAACTTTCAAGACATATGGTTATAAGGTATGAAAGGGTTTGAACACACAAACATATACTATCTAATGAAAGGTGTAAAATCTTGAGAAATCTAGTTGGAGACTTATCGAAACATCGTGTATCACAAAATTTGTACTTTAGTATGAAAGTCAAGAGTACTGATTTCTAGAAGTCCAGTTGATTTCTGGGTACATGTCAAAGCTAGTGGGAGCATAATTGTTGTTCTATTTGGAGCATAATTGTTATGCTAAGTGTTGCAAGTTGGCAATACTATTTCTAGGAAACAAAGTTTACAAATTTGCAAGTTGCAAGTTTGGAAATTGTTTCGCTATAAATAAGGCTTAAGGGAGAGGGCACTCATACTTCGTTTCGAATCTAAAAGCTTAGATTGCATAGAACTTTGTCATGGACATATATGAATATCATTTCGAAATGATTCAACATAGGAAATTCGATATATAGAAAATATTGTAGCGAGAGACTGATCAGATATTAGGTCTTTATTTAAGACATAATGAATCGAGTCACATATGTTTCGTATAAAGGATCGATCACATATGCTATAATATTCACCTGTTCTGATTTTTCTAAATGCCTAGGGCATTAAGAGGGAAAAAGGAATAGAACTTTGTATGACTAAAGCTTTTAAACAAATGCCAAGAACATCTAAGGTTATACCTAAGATTGGTTTTTTATAGACAGTTGGAAGTATAATATTGTTTGGAAGGACCATGGTGACATGTTTTGGATTAAGATGATTCTTGATCAGAAATTGATGGTCATATGGGAATATGGAAATGTTTCCATAGAGGGAGTTGATTATTAAAATTTACATGTGAGTCAAAAACCTTAATGCAGGGAAGGTGTTCAAGGAATATGCCTTGAATTTGAAACTTCATTACTTTGGAATTGTTTTACTGACAAAGTTCCAATGGAACATGTTCTAATATCGTTGGCTAAGTCTATGTGACTTTGAAGCCTCAACATCACAGAAGATCGATGCATGTAAGGTTGGAATTCTGACGCATTTAATAATGACAAAAATTTGGAATTATGAAATGAGCATCATTGGAATAGTTTCCAGTCGATCTGTTCACAAAGGCAGGACCATAGAGAGACATAATACTTTAGGAAGCTTAACGATGGAGCTTTATGAGGAATTAATAAGTTTTAATATCTACGATGCTATGAGATATCCTAGTGATGTTTCATCATTGTATTTTGTTGATGTTGTTGAACCATTAACCCATGAATAGTTTGAGTTGTCTAATGGTGACATGTTGGAGATGATTTTGAGCAAAGGATTTGATTGTGGAAAATTAGACAAGAAGTTGAAGCTCTACTCATTAGACCCGGAAGTTGAAAGATTGGTTAACAATTTAGAGATCAAGAAAACTATTCAATTCAGTGTGAAGCAAATTGAATTACCTCAAACCCACACAAGATTGCCACCCTCCTTTGTTCAACCACCACAACTAGAATTGAAAGTCATACCTCAATACTTGAAGTATGCGTACTTGGGAAACAATGAGACTCTTCCGATTATCATTTCAACTCACTTAACCGAATGTGAAGAAGAGCAACTCCTCAAGGTGTTGAAGGAACAGAAAAAAGAAATGGGTTGGACGATTGCGGACATCAAGGGATTGAGCCACTCCACTTGTATGCACAAAATTTTGATGGGGTATGAATGCAAGCCATGTCGGGATGCACAAAGAAGGTTGAATCCGCCAATGATGGAAGTTGTCAAGAAAGAGATTTTGAAGCTCCTTGATCCAGGAATGATCTATCCAATCTCGGATAGCAAGTGGGTCAGCCCAGTGTAAGTTGTGCCAAAGAAGACGGGAATCACGATGGTCTAGAACAACAAAGGTATGATGGTCCCCAACCGTGTACAAAACGGGTGGAGAGTATGTATTGACTACCGCAAACTCAATGCAAGCACAAGAAATGTCACACCCCCGAACCTGGACGGCGGAAACGTCCGGGGGCGGATGACTTCGTGTACAGTATCATAACAATTGAATATAAATGAAGCATAGCAACCAAACATCATACATTAGAAATACACACTTACATAGTTTACATATTGAACTTGTTCATCAGTTACACAAAAGTAAGAAAGTAAAATTTCTTGAAGTTGCACCACTTGATCTCCTAGTCGAACTTACTACCTGTTACTGGATCCCTGAGAATACAAGTCTTTTTGAAAAGCGTCAACTAAAAAGTTGGTGAGTTCATAAGCATTTTTGTATAAAAATGGTTTTTGTACTTGTTTAGAATAGTTTTCATAGCGCTTTCAGAAATCCGATATTTTCTAATAAAAAATGGTTTGAAATATTAGTGTTTGATCTTATATTAATGCATGTGTGTTAATGTTTGCGAAAATAGAAAGAGAATGATTTCTAGACAACCCGATGTTGTCTGCGATAGATAATGCTGAAATCTCAACCCCCGTGGTTGAGTACCGGTACGTATAGATTGTCGTTTTATCAAAAAGAAAGTTTCCTGTTTTATCCCAAAAAGAAAATAGAATGGTTTCCCGTAAATCTTATAACGTTAATTCCTCTAAGTGAGCCGTTATAACCATACTAAATAATGACAATTTCGCATGTCTTTGCGTCTTTGGGACGCCGACGGAACAAGGTACGGTTTGTCACCCTAGACTGGCCTAGTCTAACTGTAGCGAACAGCTCAGGTGTGGGGTGTCACCCCCGTATAGATCTATACACAAACTCAAACTCTCTCTCCGGGAGACTCTGGTTATAACTACAGGCTACATTTGTACACTCATATGGTGCCAAACGAAAAGTCTCACTAGATCCTTAATCAAAGTTTACGCAAAAAAAGAAGAAAAACATATAAAACTCATTCCCAGGCCCAATAAACATGTAAGTGGACCACTAAGGCCCACTATACGTGTCTATTATTTCCAGGCTCAAAAGGAATATGAATGTATATCCTGGGCCCAATATACATGTAAAAAGACAACCAATGCCCACTAAACATGTAAAAGGACACTAAGGCCCACTAAACATGTAAAAGGACACTAAGGCTCACTAAACATGTATATTATTTCCAGGCCCAATAAGGATATAAATATCGTTTTACCCCGTTTGTTATTGTTTTGTTTATTTTAGCTCGATTATTTACAAACTTGATATACAAAGCCCACTTTTTGTAAAAATGACGTTCTTGGCCCAATAAGCCACAAATTTTCAATTAAGGCCCAATTATAGTAAAAATAACACTTTAGTCCCCATTTGTTCAAAACTTGTGTTTATGACTAGTTTGTGGTAAAAATAACATTTTAAACCCATTTTTGTCAAAAATATCATTTTGGCTTGATTTTTTTGAAATACACATTTTTCTGGTTTTTGGCTTTTCTGACCTAGTTGTTGGAAAATTTATAGAAAAATCATCGTAAGTCGAAATTTGGATCCGTAAATTCTGGAAGTTTGGAAATTTTGTCTACTTTGTTCACAATTTTTCTCATAATTTTTATTAGCCTCTAATAAGTGTGAAATTGCTCACCTTCACAGGTTGGTCCGAAATTATTTCAAATCTGATAGGCAGTTTTGTAAAATTCGCCAAAAATCGTATGAAAACGTGAGAGTAGTCATTTTAAAGGTAATAACCTGAACTTTGTGCATGTAAAACAGTTTTGAAAAATATTCTCATTAAGTTGGTCAAAACAGTCCGAGATTGGACCAAAACGTTTCTGTCAAGGGCTGATTTTTGAGTTTAAGTTATCCAAGTTTGTTCACAACACTTGTTTTTGCTATTTTAAGTGTACAAATCCAGATCTACAAGTTTACATATAATATATGAGACAAAATATAATTTTCTCATGGTATTTATGAAGATCTAAGTGATAAACTTCATTTTCAAGTAAAGATCTAAAAGTTAAACACATAAACATGCACATATACATAGATCTAACACAAAAGCACTTGTATCCTCCCCCAAAAATATTATAAATCCGAAAACAAGGGGGTATGAACTCACCTTTGGGGTTTTTGAGATGTGGATGAAGAAGATGTATTTGTATTTGTAATTATGTCTTTGGGGTTTTGTTGTCCACAAAAAACAAAACAAAACAAAATAAATAAATAAATAAATAAAAGAAATAAAAAGAAAAGGTTGGGCAACAGAGTTGCATCCATTTGTTTTCTTTTGTTAGATGTTTAGAAATTTTTGGGTTTTAGTTCATGTAATTTGTTTCTAGTTTGACGTTTTTCTAGTTTAGATTTCATCTTTTGTTGGCAACTACAATGACACCCTTTACTCATCGCATGCTCGATTCTTCGCTCTACATGGATCTTATTTTGGTGGAAGCACTTATTCTTCTAGATGATTTTAGTTAGCCAACCTTTGTACATAGCTCGTTCCTTGCCATTTTTGGCCCGAGTTATCTTCTTCTAGGTTTTATTTCTTGGTGTGGGGTTGAAGTTGTGAGGAGTGAGGAACATTCTAACTGAGGGACGCTTTCTTATGGATTGTGGGCTAGATCGGACCACGAAACAATGTCACATAAACCATAATAGTGAAGTATGCATGCTCATTTTGTATCTTGATCAACATGTATCCCTTGCTAGAAAGGTAACAAAGGCTCGTCCCTTAAAGTGATTCTTATATCTAAAAATGGATTATATGTTTTTATTTTAAGGGCGTGTCGTGAATTTCCGCCTAAGATGTTCATTCTTTTTCCTTTTTTAGGATAGTTCATCCCAAGTTCATTTTAGTCTTGTCTTACTTGAGGACAAGTAAGGTTCAAGCTTGGAGTGATTTGAGAGTTTCATTTTATGACTTCTTTTCATAGTTTAATTTTAGTTAAAACCATCCCATTTTAGTTAATCTTCATGCATATTTTCTCTTTTTGTTATTTTCTCCTTTATTGGGTGCTTTCCAGTCTTTTGAGCTTATTTGCAGGATTTACCGAAGACTATTTGTCATTGGAGGTATGCAAGGAGTGCGGGGCTATTGCAGGCTTGCGATTTGCTTGTGGACATGAAGTGGTGCAATTGGGCTTGGTGTTAATACAAACAAGAAGCACGTTGGACTTAATTTTTGGACGAGACGACGAGGACTCGAGCTAAGGAAGATTAAATGAGCATTGGATCATCTTTGAAGGCTTTGGAAAAGCATAATTGGGCTCCTAAGAAATTGTGCAAATGGGCTGAGATATTAATGAAAAGATTGGGTTGGTATATTAATTAAATGGGCCAAGGCACCCATTCAGCGAGACCCACGCGGTCCGCGTGGATCCACAAAGAGTCCACATGGATCGTTCTGTGAAGGATCCGGGTTTTTGGCATGAGTCTCTACTTTGGGAAGGTTGGTGGATTACTTTTGGCCAGCTTTTAGATTCGGAAATAAGCCCGTATTTACTGAAGATTTTGAATGGAGTTCAACAACAACATTGTCAAGAACAACTCATTTTGCTCTCAAGAAGGTCTTGGAAGAAATTGAAGATTTAGAAGATTGGTGTAATTTCATTTCATCTTGCAACTTGAACAATGTTTGGTACCTCTAAACTACTTTACATTTCTTTTGTTTTGTCCATGCTTGGCTAGGCTTATATTTGGTTGATTAGGGTTTAGCCCATGGATGATTGGTTGTTTTGAAGACTTTATACTATCTTGTATTTGAAGTTTATGGAAATGTTTTATAGTCAAACATCTTTTTTTGTTTATTTATCCTTGATCATGAGCTTTGATGAATGAATGCTTATTTTTGTTGACTAATTTCTTGGTTAAGTAATGGACCCTCAAATTAGTAAGCAACAAATAGTTTTTATGTTTGTTTTCATTTCATTTAAACCATGGAAATGTTTCCTCCATAATGATAATGTAAGCATTTAATTATCTTTTGGACTTGGTAACTCTTAGAACTTAAAGCTAATTGATTTTCAAAAGATTATATGCTTCATTGATTTTGTGACTTTAATTAAGGAAATGTGTTAAGAGCTCCTCTAACCATTTTAATAACAATGAAGAGTTGAGGTAATTTGTGCTTATCAATTGCTATAGCCAAGTTAAATTAATTCACAAGTATTGTTCCATTTAGTCTAATGATAAGTCAACTATGTCATCCATGTGGTGTATCCCAAAATCAACCAACTTTACTTCATTGAATTTAATCAAACCATTTACTTGTTTACTTGTCATATTTACATTCTAGCTTAGTTTTAATTTCCTCAAGCAATCAAAAAGAATTAAACACCCCCCCCCCCATTTTACTTTTACTCTTGTTTTATAAGTACTTGAACAAGTGAATTACATAGAGATTTAAATTGAACCAATCTCCGTGGATACAATCCCTGTACCACTATCCACTATTTTAGTGTGTAATATTTAGGGTATTTTTTTGTTGGCCTCGACAACCACCACTACTGAAGGTGCGACATGATTTCCTTTATTTCAAAAGGAGGAAACCAATAGGGTGCTTTGGCTATTAGAGCCCACCCGGAATAAGATATATATGAAACTCTACCTAGCATGGTGGTGGAAAACCCGACAACTCATTAGGGAAAACATCATCATACTCCCTAACTACCTCCACATTAGAGAGACTCGTAGTCTTCTTCGTACTCTCCATCGCATGAGAAAAGAAAACCACACAACCATTCCCTAGACACTTGTGTGTCTTCATCACTGATATAATGGTAAGATACCCTCACAAATTCTCACTACGGACATAGATAGGCTCCCCCTCAGAAAACAGAATATGAATATCCTTATCGGTATAAAGAGTATCAACTTGATTGGAAGATAACCAATTCATGCATATGATAAGTTCAAATGACTTGATCCTGATCAGAATCAAAGTCACAAGAAAAGTGTGTCTGGAAAGCACTATAGAACGCCCATCATACTTCTCTCGGACTGGAACAGAATTCCCTACCGTTACATCTGTATCTAGCATATAACCCAGAGAACTTTAGGGCACATAATACATGAGAAACAACAGATCAACTAGCATCAACATCAAATAAAAATCTAGCAGGTATATCATTAACCATAAAAGTTCTGAGCATAACCATATCGTCGCGTCTGGCCTCCTCGTCGGTCATCTGAAACGCCCTGATCTTGCACCTTTGGTGCATTAACCTTCTTCCCACTACCACTTGGATAAAAGTTTGGATTTGGACACTGCCCACTCATGTCTACTGGCTGATGTCAGTTGAAGTGGTGTGGCTCGGCACTCATACACTCTGACTGCTTATGGACCAGTTGGACACAACGCTTACAGCTCATAGTACTAATATTGCATGGCCCCTTGTGTGAGCAATGACACTTCATTCAAAAGTTTTGTTTTTCAACCTTCTTCTTCTTTAAGGACTAGGATGAACCGTCCCATTTACTCTTCTCACTCCCTCTACATGCGGTACCATCATTAACCGTGATATCCTTATTGATTTTTTGAGCCTCTCCCATAGATTCAGTGAGAGCAGTATTCGATCTAACCATCGCCTAATGCTCGTATGGTAACTCTCAGCATAGCACCGAAATTTTTTCCCATTGGTAGAACAGTAGTCAGTGAAAAATTATCCCTGCTCAGTAAAGGGTGTGTTGTATTTAGCTATCGACATGTTTCCCTTCTTCAATGCTAAGAATTCTAGCTCAATCTCCTGCTTGCTGCCTTCAATACAAAATCCCTCCCCCACCTTCATGCAAAGAATTGTCCAGGTTATAGCATTCGAGACAACCTCAGTAAGTCTTGTGTCAACTGCATCCCACGACTCCAATACCTTATCCTTAAACATCCTTGGATGATAATGAACCTTTTGACGTCGGTAAAGTCACCCAACTGGAAGGTTTGATCATCATAATCACTCCAATAGGTTCTCACCTCGTTGATACTTTGGTGGCTTGTAGTCCATGAACTCCTTGAAGGTACGACCTTGACGACCAACAGTCCCTTCAATTTTCGCTCCCTGTTCACCGATCGGCTCCTGGAAATATCCTCAATAAGTCCTCCCTTAGCGTCACCCTCAGTTGATAGTAGCCTTGTAGCTCGTATCGCTCGCTGTAAGTAAGCAATTTGTGTATCCCATGCCATCATCTCATCATCACATCTCCTAAGCTACTCATGCAATTCAATAATGATAGTAGGACTCCCTACACCATGCTCGCTCCGATTTGGCTGGTTGTGCTCATCAAAAGTTGGTTGCATCCACGACTGACGATTAATCAGCAGGGTCTGGAAAATGAAAGGGAACCATGCCTCGTGCTCGTTTTTGTTGATGTTTTCTCTTCCCGAATAGTTTTTTTACAGGTATTGCAGACATTTTCCTTAATATAAAAAAATTATTCAAATTACAACATAATGAAGGGAGATTCTTATATAATTTAGGAAACTATCCTAAAACTCACGTCAGACCTCCCCCCCCCCCACCCCACCCAAGACTCTAAAGCACCTAATTGAGCCAATTTACACTGCGACTCTAAATACGAGCCTCTATATTTAGTTCACTCACAGCATGGCTTCAATACCAACTTGTAACATCATCATTTTCCACCTCAAATTTTTTTAGTTTTTATAATACAGTTAATGGAAAACATCGAATAACAGATTATTATTTATTTATTTTTAATATATATCTTTAAATATTTATTAATATTGTAATTTATTTTTTGAAATACGTTCAAAAAGTTTCACGTAATAAAAAAATTTAATATGAATTTTCTCTCAAAAGTCTTTTATCTACAAAATATTAAAATTTAATATACCTTCTTAATAGTTGTTTATAAATTTCAAATCATAACTAAATAATTTGTTTTTGCTTCTAGTGTAAAGTTCGGTAATATTATAATTATAAGTCGTTTTAACATGTTTTAGTTTTTAAAAATCGAATTATAAAAACCGAATTATGCAAACCGATCCAAACAAATTATAATTGGATCGAATCAGATCGGATTTGAATTTAGTTTGGACTAATCGGATCTATGTTTTGAAAACCGAAATCAATTTGGATTCACCTGATTGGATTGGATCAAACCGATCCATCCAAACGAACACCCCTATGTACAGCAGTTCCTGTTCTAAAATCTACATAACAAATATAAACTTAAAAAGAAGGAAGCAATCCATTATTTAAATAAGTCAAAATCAGAATTTCGTTTTAGTTGGCGATTCTTAGGTGTGATATTCTTACAAAATAATAACAATAACACCATAAACTCAAATCCAAAACCCTACGTACTTAAACATAATAATAGTTTTATTATATTTATAGACTTCAAGCGTTTACATATAGAAACTAGAAAGAAAAATTATAATTTACCATGATTTCTTTTTCACCCAACCATATGGAAATGTACCATTACCATTTGAAACATAGAATCCATCGGGCATGACTAACCAGAAACACTCCTGTGCACCAAAATACCTAATGCGGCAAAAATTTATAATTTTACGATCCATCAAAGCTAAAGACTGATATTGTGCACCCCACCAAAAGTCACCAGTAAAATGTGTGCCTATTAGTTTTTCACAAAATGTCCACTTATAAACATTATTAGATGGAATAGTATGATTTCCAAGATCGTGATCGGTTGACTTAATATGAACCACAATATCATCCGAAATTCTATTGGTAATATATGGTGTCCATTGTGTATAGAAACAACCTGAAGAAACAATTCCAAAGAAACAATTTGAAGCAAACAGGGTAAAAAGGAAGGAGTGATTTCTCCTAAAATTCATGGCGTAATGTTATACAAAGTGATTTTGGGTTTCAAGATTTCTTATATAGGGGTTGAGAGTTGACTTATGATCAATGTATATCAACTAAACCATTAATCAAAAGGCGTCTACTATGACAATATTAGTTATTTTTTTGTTTGATATCAAAGGTTCAAGTTGTATTATATATTATATTTTATTCAAAAAATATTACACATAGATTAGATTTGACATTAAAACAAAAAAATATATATTAAATTTATTACTCATAGTGAAATAAATGCGTTTTTTTCTTTTGCAAATTAATAATACACTTCATATTTTGTTATTACAAGAAAAGGTTATAGGTCTCAGAATAAATAACCAACAAGTTGGTATATTGTTATTTTTATTAGAAAAGAGAGAGTATAAAACAGAAATAAACGAATATATGTTACAGTTTTTAACAATAGTAAATGCATTGAAAATTTTATGTACAAACAAAAAAAATAGGTTGCTGCTAACACTATCATTAATATGCTCCAACAAAAAAATAGGTAGCGGCTACATTATCATTAATATGCTAATTTTTTTTTTAATTTTTTTTTTAACCGGCAAATACAAATATTATAATCTACTCCTAAACTAACACTTAATTCCATCTATATCCCAGGAGACTTGAACCCTCAACCTCAAGGAGGGAGGGCACCACCTGATACCGCTGGGCTAGAAACCCTTTGGTCATTAATATGCTAAATGATATTACATTCGAACATTTATTCTTGGAAAATGACATATTAGTCCAACAATGTATTTCGAATTTGGAAATCAGTCCTTATAGCTTATTTTCGTGTTTTTTGAAGGAATAAAGTTGTTTTTGTCGGGTCTACTTGGTCATTTTGGATAAAATGAAGAGGTTACCCGGTTACCCCTTTGTCACATGGACACTTGTTGACCCATTTTCCCTTAACCCACATTGAATTTGAAAAGTCTAAAAGTTTTTCCTCTTTTTCTTCTTCTCTCTCAATTCTCACTCTAATCACCATCATCTATATTTGTACATCTTCATTTTCTTCACAGAACAACCTCACTATTGAAAAAATATGCGTTGTAATATCACCATTTTAGAGAAACCTAAGGGAAGATCACCTATAAGATGGTTTTTGGTGATGTTTAATGTGTTCAGTTGAATATCTATTAGATCTTGGAGTTCATATATGAAATCCAGAATGTTCCCTGAAAACTGATTTTCACTTAAATACAATCTCATTAGCCCTACATCAAAATCCAACAATTTGCTGCAATTGTCTAGTCAAGATGATAGAGTACCTTCGAATGAATTATAGGTGACATTCAAAGCTTGAAAGTGAACAAGGTTTCCAAGCGTCGTATGTAAAACACCTGAAAACGTATTAATGGAGAGGATCACTTCTCATATATTCGTAAATTTGGCAATGCTAGCTGAGATTTCACTATGAAATTGTTGTTTTCTAGGTGCATGTATGTTAGCGTTGGATTATTCAAAAATTCTTGAAGAACTCCGGTGAGATTATTGTTCTCTAATCTCAATTGTAGAAGATTTGGACAGTTTCCAAGGTCAAAAGGGATATTACCTTCGAAATTATTGAATCCTAAAACCAGTCGCTCAAGTGTCTCTCTAAAGCAAAGATTAGGTCGGATTTGTCTGGTAACGGAGTTGCTGAGGAAATCATGTATGACAAGTGTTGGATTATGTGTCTAAGCTCATAACTATAATTGGTATATACTTGAATTTATAGTAGCATAGTCCTTTTGGGTTGCCCTCAAAACTAGCAATCGAACATGACAGTTTTTGGAGAGAAAGAGGTTGATTTATTATTTGATCAATAAATTGAAATAAATAATTTGCTAATATATTATGAGAATAATATATTAATTAGAAATAGTAATATTTAATTAATATTTAATCAAAAATTAATTGGAATTAATTTTGGGATTAAAAGAATTAATTAAAAGTGCAGGGTCTAAAGTGTAATTGTTCAATAGTTAAACAAGAGGCTCCAGAACCTTCATAGGGAAGGCTTGGACAGTTTCTATAAGGATATTCTAGGGTTTCAAGAATATCCCATATGGATAAATAAGGAGCTAGATAATTACCAATTTGAATATTATTATTACAATCAGATTAGGGTAATGGAGGGCATCCTTATTGCACTATAAAAATGACCTCACCCCTAAGGAATTTCGGCCACTCATACCCTTGAAGAGATATCTGATATTCTAAGCTTCCCTCTCATCCCTCCTCTTTCATCCTCTTGCGAGTGTTGGGTGTGAACCAATAGAGGCACGACATTTGTGGTGCTTGCCCTCCAAGTTTCAATTTTAGGAGGGGTTTTCGTGCCCCTCAAGATTTCAAAATTAGGGTAAGGATTGAAATCCTTACCTTACTCCCCAAGTATGGTAATTTCAAAATTTAGTCGGTATTGATATGGTTATCTTATTTTTGAGAATTATCACTGTATATGGTTAAATAGGATAATTATAAAATTGGATATATCCTTACCCATAATTTCGAAATTTAGAAGGAAGGATTAGGATTAAATTATCTTAATTAATTTAATTGGATACTCCTCAGTTGATTTAATAAAATTAATTAAATGCTTAATTAATAGATAATTATTAAACCATTTGGTTTTATTTTAAATTTAAATTATTTTATTAATTTTCGACATTTAATAATTAAACCTAGTATTTTAAAAAGTTTTAAAATATACTTATACTATATTTACAATTAAATGTTTAAATATTATTATACGTATAAGAATAAGTCAGTCGAACCGCTAGTACGCCTCATTCACGAAGCCAATTTATAAGGGGGTATCAGGAAACTTGTCACACCCCCGAACCGTCAGAACGGACGGCGGAAACGTCCGGGGGCGGGTGACGTCATGCGTAGTATCACAACAGTTGTATCATAGTAATTGAAGTAAACACAACCATTACATTATAATATGAACATTTACATCTGTTTGAAAACATGGTTTGTACATTACAATATATAACAAAAGTAAAAGACGTGACTCCAAAATGCTCCGTCTTCTCCAAAAGTTGGCAAGAGTACCTGTCTATTGTTGCCCTGAGAATGCAAGCAGTTTTAAAATGTCCGCATAAAGCTGGTGAGTTCATAAACGTTTAGTTCTGGTAAAAGAAATGTTTATTTGATCCTTTGAAAAGTGTTTCCCAAGAAAATCCTATATTTTCTTATGAAAGATGTTTGATTATCCAATAGTTGTATGTTAAACAGTTCATTGATGAAAGGTTGTGTTATCCAAGGAAAATCCTATATTTTCCTTAAAAGTTGACAGTTGGTTATCTGTTCTTGTCTGAGGTGTACAAGTATCTACCATACTTGTATCGTTAGATGTAGTCTCCTTGAAAAACCATGTTTGCTCTATGTGAGGTGTATTAGCCTTATTACATAAATAAAACTAATAAATCAGTGGTGAACTAGATCCTAAGGGTATTATCAATATCCTCTAGTAATTGAATCGGTTATTACTTTGAGGTTAGTTCACTTGTTTCATTATTACAAAAGTAAGTTCTGTTATCTAGGTTGTGAGTGTCATAACCGTACTTTGACTTGATATGGCACGTAACGAGGCTAGTATCGTTTTATGACTTTGTCACCCGTAGACCTGACGGTCCAACTGTAGCTAGCAGCGAGGTGCGGGATAGTCAGTCCCGTATAGATCTATACAAAATAGTCACCCTCTCCCTACAAGAGATTCTGGTTACAAGTGCTAGTCCTACACTCTCGAATCCGGTGGGAGTGTTACCAAGGACGTGTCCCCAACCTTAGACTAACAATTTGCATGTAATAATACTGAAAATCCTGTTTATGTTTTGTATGAATCCTTTGTAAAATATCACATTTTATGACAAGATTCACAAGTTCCTTGCTTTAGTTTTGAAAACTGTTTCTACGAGTTGATTTCTTAATCGTTTGGTAAAACTGTTTTCTGTGTTAAAAGCATATTGAACATATAATTATTTTAGACAAATAATATACTTTGAGCACAAGTTTCCTTGTACTTTTGCTTGTATTCCCCCCCCCCCTGAAAACATGAAAAACTTGGAAAAAGCGTAGGGGTATGAACTCACTGTTTGACGTGGGATTCGAGTGTAAGTTGCTAGGAATTGCTGAGTGTCTAATAAAGCTTCGGGCACAAACGGATCCTATTTAGCATGTAAAAGGACATATATGCATTAGCTGAGTGCTTAACACTATTTGTTATGGAAGGAAATCATCCTAGGGACCAGGAAACACATGAAACTAAGTGTTAGAATCGCATGTAATTTCAAAATGAGGAGTTTGCGGTCGTAAAAGGAGTGTACGGTCAAGGGTTTGCGGCCCAATAGGGTTTACAGCCCATATGTTTACGGCCCAAGTGTTTACGGCCCAAGTGTTTACGGTCCATGGGTTTACGGCTCATGGGTTTACGGCTGTAAACACTTAGCGAAAAGTGCGATTTTCGGTGTTTCAAGGTCCTTTCTAGCCTTCTGGAAGTGTTCTAAGGCTCGTGCCCAACTCAAGGAAGAGTTTAAAGGTCAATAATCGACCAAAAATGGAGTTTACGGCCATTGAAGGGTGTACGGCCGTAAACACTCAGTTCATGCGTTTCAGGTCGATTTTTAGGCGAAAATCGATGGTTTCTAGTAGATAACAAGTTCAGATGGTAGTTACTTACTGTTAAGAAGCTTGGAATGAGGTTTTTAGCTAGCAAGAACTAGTGTGTGTTCTTGGTGAGAGAGAAAATCTAGAAAAAAAATGAGATTTAGGAGATGAGACATGGATTCATCACTAGAATAAGGATAAAAACACAATCAAAGTGAAGAATCACTTACATTTTTGTGGATCCTTGAGCAAATTCGAAGTTTGTAGAGAGAGAGAGAGTAGAGAGAGAAAGCTTCTGGAGTGTGTAACGTGAGAAATGAAGGCCACTCATCCCTTATATAGGGGTGAGTTTACGGCCAAGGGGTGGGGTGGAGGGTTTACGGCCGTGAACAGGGTTTACGGTCGTAAACAGAGTTTACGGTCATAAACTGAGTTTGCGGCCGTAAACTCCTCTCGAAGGGTTGTTTGACCCGGATGCTATGCTTTGACTTAGAAAACCTCGTTTTTGAATCCAAAACTCGATTGAACTGAGCTTAGAATATTCCGTTAGACCAAAATAATACTAACGTGAATGGAAATAAATCAATTCGGATTTATTTAAAACGTAAGGTCCTTCCCAACTAAGGAATTTGACGGAATTAATTAAAAACCCAAATTTTATTAACGGAAACTGGGTAAGGATAACGGAAAAAGTTCCGGATTGTCACATCATCCCCCCGTTAGAGGGAATTTCATCCCGAAATTCGAACATAGAATACAAATCATGGATTAGAAAAGAGATGCGGATACTTCTGTTTCATCTGATCTTCGCGTTGCCAAATGAATTCAGGTCCCCGCTTGGCATTCCAGCGAACCTTCACTATCGGGATGCGGCTTTGTTTCGTTCGTTTGATCTCTCTATCCATGATTTCGACTGGTTCTTCCACGAAGTTCAGGTTCTCGTTGATTTCAATCTTGTCGAGAGGAATCGTAAGGGTTTCGTCAAATACGCATTTTAAGATTCGAAACGTGGAAGACAGGATGAATGTTGCTAAGTTCTTGCGGTAAACGAAGTTTGTAGGCTACGGGACCGATCCTAGCGAGGATCTCGAAGGGTCCTATGTATCTTCGATTTAGCTTTCCACGCTTTCCGAAGCGTATCATGCCTTTCCAGGGCGAGATCTTCAACAGAACACGGTCTCCAACCTGGAACTCCAAGGGTTTTCATCGTTTATCGGCGTAGCTCTTTTGTCGATCTCATGAGGCTTTAAGTCGTTCTCGGATTTGTACGATCTTTTTGGTGGTTTCGCGGATGATTTGTGGGCTAGTGAGAGTGCTGTCATGGACTTGCCCCTTGGCCAGCTGCGTGTCGCCCACCTCAGCCCAGCACAGAGGGGATCTGCACTTGCGGTCATAGAGGGCTTCGAAAGGCGCAGCCTTGATGCTGGTGTGGTAACTATTGTTGTAGGAAAACTCGACAAAGGGAAAATGGGTGTCCCACGACTCACCGAAGTCAATGACACATGCTCTCAACATGTCTTCCAAGGTTTGGATGATTCTCTCACTCTGCTCATCTGTCTGAGGATGGTAAGCCGTGCTCATATCCAGCTTAGTTGCAAGAGCCTTCTGCAGTGACTGCCAGAACCTCGAAGTGAACCTGCTATATCGATCGGAGATAATGGACACAGGCACACCATGCAGTCGAACTATCTCTCGGATGTAGATTTGTGTGAGTCTCTCCATTTTGAAGTTTTCCTTGATCGGTAGGAAGTGGGCGGATTTATTCAGTCGGTCGACAATTACCCAAATGGCGTCGTGCCCACTCGGAGACTTGGGTAATTTGGTGAGGGCTTCTGATATTCGACCGGAGGGCTGGTGGAGTAGACCTGAGGGCTTCTGATATTCGACCTTCACCTTGGCGCAAGTCAGGCACTTGCCCACGAAGGTAGCGATCTCTGCTTTCATGTTCGGCCACCAATACAGTTTCTTGAGATCGAGGTATATCTTGTCCGAGCCTGGATGAACAAAGTATCTAGTCTTGTAAGCTTCGTGAATTACAACCTCTCTGTAACCACCAAACTTTGGGGTCCAGATCCGGTCCATGAAATAATAGACTCCGTCTCCAATGATTTCTAGGTTCTTTTCCATTCCTCTCAAGGCTTCACCCGACATGTTCTCTGGTTTTAAGGCTTCCAACTGAACCTCCTTGATTTGTGTGGATAAATGGGAATGGATAGTCATGGTCAGTGCCTTCACTCTATGACATGAGTACGCCTTCCGGTTGAGGGCATCTGCCACTACATTGGCCTTGTCGGGATGGTAACGGATTTCGCACTCGTAATCGCTGAGTAGCTCAACCCATCGCCGTTGTCTCATGTTCAGTTCCTTCTGCTCGAAGATATGTTGCAGACTTTTATGGTCATTGAAGATAGTGCACTTGGTTCCGTAGAGATAATGTCTCCATATCTTCAGTGCGAAGACCACTGCTTCCAATTCCAAGTCGTGCGTTGTGTAGTTGACTTCGTGTGCTTTCAGCTGTCTTGAGGCATAAGCAAAGACTTTTCCCTGTTGCATGAGCATATAGCCTAGGCCCTGATTGGATGCATCACAGTAGACAACGAAATCCTCCGTCCCTTCGGGCAGAGACAAGATAGGTGCGCTGCATAGGGTCCGCTTCAACGTTTGGAACGCAGTGTCTTGCTTTTCACTCCAACAAAAGGGTACGCCTTTCTGAGTCAGAGTGGTTAAGGTTTTGGCAATTATGGAAAATTTTTGGATGAATCTGCGATAATAGCCAGCGAGACCCAAGAATTGATGGATTTCTGTGGGCGTCTTTGGTGCTGACTAGTTTTCTATCGCTTTAATTTTGGAGGGGTCCACGTGTATGCCTTCCTCGCTTACCACGTGACCTAGGAAGGTTACTTTTCGAATCCAGAATTCGCACTTGGAGAATTTCGCGTACAACTTCTCCGTCCTTAGGGTTTCCAGCACCGTTCTCAAGTGCTGTCGATGATCTTCCTCACTTCTGGAATAGACAAGTATATCGTCGATGAACACGATTACGAACTTGTCCAGGAAATAACTGCACACCCGATTCATCCGGTCCATGAATACCTCCGGTGCGTTGGTTAGACCGATGGGCATTACTACAAATTCGTAGTGACCATACCGAGTCCGAAATGTTGTCTTAGGAACAGCACTCTCATGGACTCGCAGCTGATGATACCCTGATCTTAGGTATATTTTGGAGAAGTAACTGGCTCCCTGAAGTTTATCGAATAGGTCGTCGATTCGAGGAAGAGGGTAACGGTTTTTACAGTGAGCTTGTTCAGTTCGCGATAGTCAATGCACATCCGAAAGGATCCATCCTTCTTTTTCACAAATAAGATCGAGGCTCCCTAGGGTGAGGAACTCGGTCTGATGAATCCTTTGCTGAGCAGCTCATTGAGCTGACTGGATAACTCCTGCATTTCTGCTGGCGCTAATCAGTATGGGGATTTAGCTACGGGGGTAGCTCCGGGGACAAAGTCGATGCGAAACTCGACTTGGCGCTCGAAAGGGATTCCCGGGAGATCTTCCGGAAAAACATCGGGAAAGTTGCAGACTTCGGGGATGCTCTCGAGGTCTTTAACTTCCTGCTTCTCGTTAATGACATGGGATAGGAATGCATGACACTCCTATCGCAGAAATTTTTGGGCTTTGATGCACGAAATGATACGGAAGTTTGAACTGAGTTTATCGCCGTAAATCATGAGAGTTTCATCAAAGGAAAGATTGAGACGGATGGCTTTTTCGTAACAAAGGATATCAGCATGATTGGGGCTCAACCAATCCATGCCGATAATGACATCGAAGCTCTTTATGGAAACTGGCATAAGGTCGATGGGAAAAGAATGATCGTTTAAGGTAAGGGTACAGCCTACGTATATAACATTAGTGCTCTCTTTCTCACCGTTAGCCATCTCGACGGTAAATGTTTCAGTTAGTGGTTGACGTTTATGTTTGAGGAGATGTTTGAATGCATGGCTAATAAAACTTCTCTTCGCACCAGAATCGAAAAGAATGCATGCATAAGAGTTGTCGAGGAGGAACGTACCCGAAACAACGGTGGGATCAACGACTGCCTCCTGTTGCCCCATTGTTAGTACTCTCCATGTGTTACTTGTTGTTGTTGCCTTGGGGCAGTTTCTCTTGTAGTGCCCCATTTCTCCACAACTATAACAGGCTTGACCGACGCCTGCTCCAGATGTCTGATTGGTTGGTTGGACTGGTGTCTTGCAACCTCGAGTTGTGTGCCCCTTTTTGCCACAGCTGGTGCATGACATTTCTCGTCATGGGCCGGGATTATGGTGATAGTTACCCTTGTCGCATCGAGGAAGGGTACCAGCATATCTACTGGTAGGTGCTTGAGTGGCAGGAGCAACGGCAGGAGTAGTAGCGGCGTGGACCGTTTGCTGTTTCTTTGAGGGCTCCTGCGAAGACTGGCCCTTTCGCTGCTTCCAGAATTTTCTTTTCCCACCGCTCACCTTTGCTAGTTCGGGAGCGGTTGTCACTTTATCAAGATCAACTCCGTGATCTATGAGGGTTTGTGCCAGGCACTTGGCGCTGTCAAAAGTGTTTGTCCTAGCAGCCAGGACATTTCCTTTGGTGGGTTGTGTCAGTCCCCATATGTATCTCTCAATCTTTTTGCTTTCCGGGGTGACCATTCCCGGGCAAAGAAGTGCTAGGTCTTCAAACCTAGAAGTGTAGGCAGCAATGTCGGATTCCTTCATCTTTAGGTTCCAGAGTTCGTGCTCTAGTTTATGTATCTCGCCCCGTGGGCAGTACTCAGCTAGCATGAGTTCCTTTAAACTTTCCCAACACATAGCATTCGCCACTGGCAGGGTTAGGGATTTGAATCGACCATTCCACCAGGTCAGTGCTCTGTTGGCGAAAGTGCAAGCGGCGAATTTTACTTTGTTGGCTTCAGAACAGGAACAGATTTCAAAAATGGACTCGATCTTCTCGAACCATTGGGTCAGGGCAATAACCCTTCCTTTGTAGTCGAAAGATGTGGGTTTCGCGTTCATGAAGTCCTTATAAGAGCACTCCTTCTGGTGTCCCTGACCACCTTCATGATTTTGGGGATGAGTACCACCTCCCTGCCCGCCAGATCCGCCAGGATTAATCTGTGACATCGCGGCAGCCACAACAGCAGTAACAGCTGCCTGGAACATAACAGGATCGAACTGAGGGGGTGGTGGTGGTGGAGTGTTGTCATTTCTTCTGATGGGTCTTCTTCGCGGAGGCATCTTGTTCTAGAAACAACCAGGAAGAAGAGGATGGTAAGTCCTCAAGATATATGAAACAAAATATATCCCATCCTGATAATAAAGTGTTCTACCAAGCGATAAGCAAAGAAAGGTTACTAATGCAAGTAAGTTATCGCTAAGAAACGAATAGGTAGCAACACTATAAATGAATTTCTACAATGTATTCGACTCTGGCTAAAATACTCCTACAGTATTTTAAGTTGTATGTTTTGTTCTTTTGATACCTTGTTGTATGGATACTAGGTAAGTTTTAGGCCTGTTGCAATACCACCGTCACTCCGAAGCACATGTTGGTCATGTCGCGAATAAATATAGTTGATCAGGCTATATTGACATACAGTATTTTAAGTTGTATGTTTTGTTCTTTTGATACCTTGTTGTATGGATACTAAGTAAGTTTTAGGCCTGTTGCAATACCACCGTCACTCCGAAGCACATGTTGGTCATGTCTCGAATAAATATAGTTGATCAGGCTATATTGACCCTAGACATGATTACATAACTGCCCAGGTTTAACCGCAGTGTTCAACACCCAAATACTTTTGTTTTGTTCTACTCCTGATATTGTTTCTGGTATGTAGGTATACTTGTATACTTCTTGCAAAAATACTTGTATTTTAAAAGTGTACTTTTAGTTCAGAGCACTTCGGCCCCTTAGTGTTTATAGTTTTATACCATGTAAGGTTCGGTATACTTAGTTCACTATAAACAATAGCTCTGACACCAATCTGTCACACCCCCGAACCGTCGGAACGGACGGCGGAAACGTCCGGGGGCGGGTGACGTCATGCGTAGTATCACAACAGCTGTATCATAGTAAGCGAAGTAAACACAACCATTACATTATAATATGAACATTTACATCTGTTTGAAAACGTGGTTTGTACATTACAGTATATAACAAAAGTAAAAGACGTGACTCCAAAATGCTCCGTCTTCTCCAAAAGTTGGCAAGAGATTCTGGTTACAAGTGCTAGTCCTACACTCTCGAATCCGGTGGGAGTGTTACCAAGGACGTGTCCCCAACCTTAGACTAACAATTTGCATGTAATAATACTGAAAATCATGTTTATGTTTTGTATGAGTCCTTTGTAAAATATCACATTTTATGACAAGATTCACAAGTTCCTTGCTTTAGTTTTGAAAACTGTTTCTACGAGTTGATTTCTTAATCGTTTGGTAAAACTGTTTTCTGTGTTAAAAGCATACTAAACATATAATTATTTTAGACAAATAATATACTTTAAGCACAAGTTTCCTTGTACTTTTGCTTGTATTCCCCCCCCCCTAAAAACATGAAAAACTTGGAAAAAGCGTAGGGGTATGAACTCACTGTTTGACGTGGGATTCGAGTGTAAGTTGCTAGGAATTGTTGAGTGTCTAATAAAGCTTCGGGCACAAACGGATCCTATTTAGCATGTAAAAGTACATATATGCATTAGGTGAGTGCTTAACACTATTTGTTATGGAAGGAAATCATCCTAGGGACCAGGAAACACTTGAAACTAAGTGTTAGAATCGCATGTGATTTGAAAATGGGGAGTTTGCGGTCGTAAAAGGAGTGTACGGTCAAGGGTTTGCGGCCCAATAGGGTTTACGGCCCATATGTTTACGGCCCAAGTGTTTACGGCCCATGGGTTTACGGCCCAAGTGTTTACGGTCTATGGGTTTACGGCCCATGGGATTACGGCCGTAAACACTTAGCGAAAAGTGCGATTTTCAGTGTTTCAAGGTCCTTTCTAGCCTTCTGGAAGTGTTCTAAGCCTCATGCCCAACTCAAGGAAGAGTTTAAAGGTCAATAATCGACCAAAAATGGAGTTTACGGCCATTGAAGGGTGTACGACCGTAAACACTCAGTTCATGTGTCTCAGGTCGATTTTTAGGCGAAAATCGATGGTTTCTAGTAGATAACAAGTTTATATGGTAGTTACTTATTGTTAAGAAGCTTGGAATGAGGTTTTTAGCCACCAAGAACTAGTGTGTGTTCTTGGTGAGAGAGAAAATCTAGAAAAAATGAGATTTAGGAGATGAGACATGGATTCATCACTAGAATAAGGATAGAAACACAATCAAAGTGAAGAATCACTTACATTTTTGAGGATCCTTGAGCAAATTCAAAGTTTGTAGAGAGAGAGAGAGAGAGAGAGAGAGTAGAGAGATGAAGGCCACTCATCCCTTATATAGGGTGAGTTTACGGCCAAGGGGTGGGGTGGAGGGTTTACGGCCGTGAACAGGGTTTACGGTCGTAAACAGAGTTTACGGTCGTAAACTGAGTTTGCGGCCGTAAACTCCTCTCGAAGGGTTGTTTGGCCCGGATGCTATGCTTTGACTTAGAAAACCTCGTTTTTGAATCCAAAACTCGATTGAACTGAGCTTAGAATATTCCGTTAGACCAAAATAATACTAACGTGAATGGAAATAAATCAATTCGGATTTATTTAAAACGTAAGGTCCTTCCCAACTAAGGAATTTGACGGAATTAATTAAACACCCAAATTTTATTAACGGAAACTGGGTAAGGATAACGGAAAAAGTTTCGGGTTGTCACAAAACTGCCTATAAAATGGTAGTTAAATAGGTGTCCACTCTCATCAACCGCTTCCTTGATTGGTGTAGAGGCTTTAGCTGAACGGGTTTGATAGGAAAATTTAATTCTCATTAATAATTATAATGAATTAAAAAGTAACTATACCTTTTTATTAAAATTCTGAGTCTTAGTTACTTTAGGAAATTTGTATGCTAATTCATTAGTGGAGCGTGTGTGGTTAACCGACACACTAATATGGATTAATAAATAGTGGAAATAGGCGTTTCGAAAATTTTCGTTGATTAATGGAGTGTGTGTGGTTAATCGGCATATTAAAAGTAGATGATAAATGACATCGAGAGAACCAAAGCTAATTTACATGGTTATTCACATCTTCTTTGTGATCATCGGTATCCCAGTCACAAATGGAAGAGCATAATTGTAACGCCCGTGTTTCTGGGTTAAGCATTAAAGACGATGTAATAGTCTAGGTCAACTATTGTAATGTGTTTTGAAGTAATAAGAATGAATTATGTGAATTTATGTGCCTTATATTTAAGTATGATGATATAATAAATTAAGGATAAAAATAAGCGTCGAAAGTAAAATGGTAGATAAAGTCGATATTTATAAAGAAAGTTGTAGTGGTCGAAACAAGGATTCCAGAGATATAAAGAATACCGAAATCCGTGTTATAACGAAGAAGTTATGACATGTTGAAGTTTCGCGACAGAACCGACACGACGCTGTGTGACGTAAAAAGTGGGTTTACGATAAAATGTTTTTTAGCCTTAGCGATCTAAACGAAAGTCGTAGTGTTCGTTAAACCGAAAGTGTGCATAAAAAGAACGCCCAAATCTGACTTCGTATGAGGAAGTTATGATATTTCTAAGTCCCGCCCTGTTAAAAATATAACTTTAAAAATAAAGTCAAAATTAGCCGACGGAGTTTAAACGAAAGTTGTAGAGAACGGTCTCACCTACGTGTGGATATAAAGAATGTCAAAAACGGAGTTTGTATGCAAAAGTTACGAATTTTTGAAGTTTGAAAAATAGGAGTATGCCCAGCGCACAAGAGTACGCCGAGCGTACTCGTGTTCACGGTCTGAAGTTTGCCACGTCGCCCTTACCTTTGCATGCAACACGTAGCTCACACAATTGACACGTCCGGAGCCACGTATCACGGTACGCCCAGCGTACCGAAGTACGCCCAGCGTACTGGTTGAAGAAGTTGTACGCCCCGCGTACCATAGTGTTACGCCCAGCGCAACTCGAGAGTTCAGCCACTATAAATAGTGATCGATGCCATCCGATTTTAGGTTACAATTTTACTCCTCTCTCCCCTATACTTTCCTTTTTGCTACACTAAATACCCCCAAGCCTATTATATCATCCTAGCATCGTAAGCAAGCACCGGAGTGCCCGAAGATCCCTAGAAAAAGAGTTTTCGAGCCGAAACTTTGTCCGCGTGAAGCCCGGTTTTTGAGAAAACATCCCGATTTCATCTAAAAAGATTGTTTTAAGGGAAGAAGTGCAGTCCAACCGCCGTCTTATCAAGTAAGTGTATAGTCACTTTCATCTTACACATAGATATGAAATATTTTATATAAAATACGTGCTATGTGTATATATGTTGTTTGTTTATTTGAGATGGGTGTTGAATAGATGTTTTATACAATATTTAAACTGTATATGTATTTCTATCTACAAATATGTTGGGTAAAACATGGGTATATGAAATAGTTTATGTGTGTTAAAAAGATGAGAGACCTCGATGTTGTTGTTGTTGTTGTTGTAGTCATCTAGCGGAGTATAGATGACAACCACGGACCTTTCTAGACAATCCAGTGGAGCGTTAGCAGGCTCGTAACCTATAGGTGTTTTTGAACTATGTGTTCATTAGATGTCTTTGAATTATGTGTTCATTAGGTGATTTTGAATTATGTGTTGATTGGGTGTTTTTGAACTATGTGTTCATCAGGTATTTTTGAACTATGTGTTCATCCGATAAGTAGAATGTACAAAGTTCTTCTTTTTTACACTATTGCGTGTCGAGGTACAGGAGTGTACGGGAGTAATTTATTAGTATTTCCCTATACTTTTTATTTTGAAGAGCTTTGGAGTCTTCGTTTCTTTTATGAAGTGATCGGACAAGCTTCATGTGTCAGCATTTCCTTTCACGAAGTAAATGAGGGAACTTCGTAGACTGCCTAATAAAGTGTGTCAGTAATAGACCACTACCAGGTATGTCTGATGTTGTATTGCCGGATAGGGTGAGTCTGGGGGTAAAATACCCCATGGTGTCAGACCGCTACTAGGCAAAATTATCTAGATAACTACCCCTGACTTAACTGTCTTGTGGTTTTTACGAATAGACGTTCATGGTGAAACGTATTCCATTCCCCTCATTTGATGTCTTTATTGATCCTCGTTTGCTGCCAGGGATTTTCCAAAGCAGCATCGTCAGTTTTTTGTTCATCTTGATCCTTCAGGCTAGATCTCGTAAGATCATTTTATAGGATCAGTACGTGGGGATCGACGGGATGGGATAGATTGTTTTAGAGATATGATATATCTGTGTTAATAATAATAGTGGTTTTGCAGGTTGAGATATATATTATTATCATATTGTGGGGAACTATGTGTTTAATAAGTTATTTGTTATTAATCCGGAAGTATGGATTAAGACGTAGTTATTTGTTAATAATCCAATAGTATGGATTAAGACATGGTTATTTGTTATTAATCCGGGAGTATGGATTAAGACATAGTTATTTGTTATTAATCCGGGAGTATGGATTAAGACATAGTTATTTGTTATTAATCCGGGAGTATGGATTAAGACATGGTTAATTGTTATTAATCTGGGAGTATGGATTAAGACATAGTTATTTGCTATTAATCCGGGAGTATGGATTAAGACATGAGTTATTTATTATAGATCCGGGAGTATGGATTAGGTAAAGAAGTAAATGTTAGACCCGGGAGTATGGATTAGGTAAAGAGGTTGATTTTAGATCTAAGAGTATAGATTGTGTCGTTGTGAGGATTCTTAGGGTGGAACCTTAAGAAACTGCAGAAATATACCTTAAGTAGTGTTGTTAACCCGATGATGATCCTTAGGCTAGGTCCCTTATGATAGGTGTTTAGGGACGTAAAGTGAGGAAAACGGGAACGGGTAATCAGGGTTATTGTTGGTTGATAAAATTAATAAATTTATTGTTGATTGATGAAATTAATAAATTTATTTATTGTGGGTTGAAAACCCTATATGCTCACCAGGCTCCCAAGTCTGACCCACTTAGCTTTTCTATATTACAGGTAGTGGAACAAGAGCAAAGTTGGACAATGACGAGGGATTTTGGATTATAGGCCTATATGGTATTGTTTATGCCTTTGGTCTGTGTCGGAACATGACGTCCCGAGGTTTTATAATATAATGAAAATTCATTTCTTTAAGAAATGCTTTGATAAATTTTTATCATATTTTGTTTTGGGGACAAATTCCGCAACACCTTTTGAAAGATTACTCTGATTTTATTTTAAAAAGCATAAATGAAATCGGTCTTTTCTGGCTCAGAAAATTGGCGATGTTACAATAATTAAGATTAAACATGTCATCGAAAAGTTTCAGTGAATCTCAAAAGATCTAGGAATTTCATTAAAAAAACCTAATTCGTTCAAAATTCGTTTTCTCATGGTGAAATTGGTAAATCTTCATTTACATACCTATATATAATTTACAATTAGATTACGACATCCCTTTTCTAAGTTGTGAATTATTTAGTTTGATCCTACCATTGATATTTCATTTGGGTGTTATATTGAGGTTTATTCTTATCTAACTAAAACTATTTTTATTTTATAGATGTCTACTCCAAACGATGCTTATGGTTCCTCCTCCTCCTCCAACAACAACAACAACTTCTCCTTATTGAACATCTGCTCTAAAGTGCAATTGGATGGCACCAACTATAACGATTGGATGCGCAACATAAAAATGTCCCTTCGTTTTGAGGACACGCATTATGTCCTAGAGAAAACACTAGAGGAAATTGATGAATTGAAGCCCACTCATGAAGAAATGGCCACCTACAACATACACTACAATGATGAAACAAAAGTATCTTGCATCATGGTGGCCACAATGACTCCAGAATTATAGAGACACAATGAGGCTTACTGGCCGTACGAGATGAACAAGGACCTTATGGAGAAATACCATAAGCAATATCATCAAGAAAAGTACGAGGTGGTAAAGTCCCTCATTGCAAGATAGATGAAGGAGGGTGAGTTTGTTAAGAGCCACGTTCATAGAATGCAACGATACGTGGACAGGCTCATCAAGTTGAGAGTGAATTTTGATGAAGAGTTGGCAATCAACATAGTGTTGAACTCTTTACCTAGTTGTTATGATCAGTTCATATTGACTTATCATCTGAACAACAATGAAACTACTTTGTCACAAGTTCACAACCTACTACGAACAGCTGAAGCAGGAATGAATGGAAAAAGTATTGTCTCCACTCCTGCTAGTGCTCCTGTTCTGGCCATTGGTCAAGGGAAGGGGAAAAAAGGACAGGTCTTCCTAAGCAGAACTGGAAGGGAAATTCCCAAGCTGGGGCATCTAGTAATAGGCGTAAAGGAAAGTCCAATTCTGATGTTCCTCCTGTTTCTGACCCAAAGGAGGCCACTAGCTTCTATTGCAATGACAAGGGAATTGAAAATGAAGCTCCCCGAAATACTTACAGGACCTCAAGGATGGCAAGGTGAAGCCAACCTCGGAAGATATTTACAATATTTTATCTAATAACTCATCATATTCTCGTTCTTGGGTCTTTGACACAGGATGTGGATTTCACATTTGTTCTGATTTGTGAGGGCTAAGAAGAAGTGAGGATGTGGAGCATGGAAGGATGAACTTGATCATGGGGAATAGGTGATCTTCACCTGTTACCAAGATTAGAGTTTATGGCTTAGTGCTTAGTAGTGGGTTAGGATTAGATTTTATAAGTTGTTGCTACTCGTCATTAATGACACGAAACATTATTTCTTTTCATGCATTGTTCAAACAAGTTTTTAGATATTCTTTTGATTATGAGAATGGTTCTATTTCTGCTTATAAAAATGGTGTTTCTTATTTTGAAACTTTACCTTGTGATGATGTGTATGAAACTGTGATGATTATAGACAATTTAGGTAATCGTGTTTTTGAAATTGATTTGTCCAATGGTATAGACAAAGTGTGCATGTGGCATTGTCGTCGTGGACACGTTAACATGAAACGCATTGCCCAACTCCAAAAGGATGGAGTTTTGGAGTCATTTGACTTAAGGAAAGATGATACATGTGAATCTTGTCTATTAGGTAAGGTGACAAAATCACCTTTCACTGGTTCTTGTGAAAGAGGTGAAGGGTTGATGGACCTCATACACACAGATGTGTGTGGGCGGCCCTTCAGATCCACCATAAGGGATGAAAATTGATTCTATTGGATTCTCACTAAGGATTATAGCAGATATGGCTATATCTACATAATCAAGTATAAGTTAGAAACCTTTGAAAAGTTCAATGATTTTAAACAATAAGTCAAGAATCAATTGGTCAGTAAGATTAGGGTTATGCATGGCATCCTTAGTGCACTATAAAAAGGACCTCGCCCCTAAGGAATTTTGGCCACTCATACCCATGAAGAGATAGCTGATATTCTAAGCTCCTCTCTCTCTCTCTCTCTCTCTCTCTCTCCTCTTTCATCCTTTTGCTAGTGTTGGGTGTGAACCACTAGAGGCACGGAATTTGTGGTTCTTGCTCTCAAGTCTTCAACACCACAAGAATTTTTGTTATTTGTTAATAAGAATTAAGGTATGTTTCTCTTAACCCTAATCGAAAATATTCTAGGTATCCTAGGGTTTCTAATTTGATGTTCAAAGTTGTATGTTTAATTAGAGAAAACATAAATCTATAATTAGGGTTACATGCACACATATGATTTTGTTTGTTTTGCATAAAACCCATCAACAAGATCATTGTTTGTTCTGAATCTTTGAGGCATGACACCAGAGAAATGATTAGTAAAAAGAGTAAATTCTTTCAATTGCTTCATTTGGGCAACTTCGATGGATGGTTCACCAAATAGACGATTTCGTAGATAAGCAGGTATTTTAGGTAATGCCATTCCACAATTTTTTGGTAGATCACTTGCAATACCATTCCAGAATTTGCAGGAATCAATTTGAGGTGTCCATGATTGTAATAATTTTGAAGGGTCTTAGGTGATTTTGTGTTTGAACTCAAGTAATACTTGATGATCAATAAGGTAGCAATCTTATGATGTTATTGGAGGAAGGAGAAGAGTGAGAGGGATGAGATAGAAAGTGTTTATGTGAGTTTTAATCTCCATTGAAGTTATAGAGATATGCAATGGAGAAGAAGAACAAGAGAGAGCAACTAATGGGAACAATTGTTGAATTAGTTTAATGATACAAAAGGATTATATGAAAAAGTCAAAATAATCATAATTTTGACTTTTAAGTTTGACTATTTGGTTTACTATGGACAAGTGAGATCTTGTACCGTTGATTTAGGTAACAATGACTAAAACGACAGGTTACAACCCACTTTATCACACCATAAAGCATGAAAATAAGTTAAGGGTCTTAATGAGCAAATTTAAAATACTTTGTTAGGCTAATGTGTCATTTTTTCCTTTATTCTTAGACAGACTTGAATGCAATTGCTTTTAAAATGCTACATAAGCCCAAAATCTGTAAAATCCCGAAATAAGGTATATTTATCATTCTTTGAATATTTTTCTAAAGTGTCAAAGTTGATCCCTAATATAGAAATGTTGACAAAAGAGTGGTACGTGGGGCGTATGCATGAGTACGCGCAACATACTCATGCATCATGCATGAATGAGGAGGGCCAGCTAGTATGCTGGGCATACCCATGGTACACTGGGCATACTAGCTCAGGTGAAAAACCCTAATATTTAAATTGATCTCTTTATAAGGAACATTATGGCTTCATTTCTAACCACCCTTATTAGCCTCTAACCCTCCCATAAACCGTAATATCGTGTGTGTGGATTGTTTGTGTGTGTTATTGAAATTTTTTAGTGTTATTGGATCTTATAGTTGAAGAAGAAGGTTAGAGAAGAAGAAGAGGGTGCTAGCAAGCTTGAAGATCCAGAAACTTCCCACATTTGTGCATCATTTTCAGGTATAAAGCTTCTACCTTCGCTAGTGTTCTTTTAGATCTCTTTAGTTTAAGATTTATGAGCTAAAAGTCCCTAAGTTTGGACCTTTTTGAGTTTGGCACTCTCCAGAGGGTCTAAGTTGTCCTCTCATGCTTATTAATACATCTAGATTGATAAAAATGTTTGGTTGATCCTCCCTTTTTACTTATGCATGAGTAAAGTAGATTAGAATGGATGAAATGATGCTTTGAGCCTCTCCTAGCCATGCAATGGCTTAAAGCCCATGACTTTATGGATTAAGAGGCTTTAAATTAGTCAGATATGTAGTTGGAATGGGTGTCTTAACGGATTAATACGTAAAATAATGGATTTGGAGATTTTCGGAGTACGTCGTGCGTACTCCTGACTACGCGCAGCGTAGTCTGATTTTCCCCCGATGCATGCTAATCTAGTTCTATGCCCAGCATAAAGCGTGGTACGCCCATCGTACTCGTCGGATGTTGACTTTCGTTGACTATTACAGTTGGTCAATGTTTAGGGTTTTTGGACCAAGGGAATGGAAAATCGGTCATTTTTCCCTTAGTAGGTTTGGTCATGGGATTTGGACTCGTGAGTGGTTTTGGACCTTAATTTTTAATTAAGGTTAGTTATTTTGTTAAATAAGCGGAGTCTAGATCCGGCAGTTCGGGTGCTAGGTTTTTCAGGTGAGTCTCCTCACTTACTCATACCTGTATGGTAGGGTAGCCGTATTATGATGACCAGTTGGCTCTAGTTGTCATGTTATGTTGTTTATATCTAATTGAGACTGCTGAAAGTCTCCAGGGTTGCTAATAACCCACAGGGCGTGCTGTTAGCCCACTAGAACTATTGATGGTCCTGGGGGTTGCGGATAACCCATAGTTGTTTATTTATGTTGTGTTTTATGTGGTATCTTGGGGAACTCACTAAGCTTTGTGCTCACAATTGTTGATTTATATGTGGCAGGTACTTCGCAGGACCACAGGAAGGCGAAGGTCTAATTGTACACACGCGCTGGGGAATTTACTACTGGGACAAGTTTTTATGTACTCTGATAATTATGATACTTGTTGCTTTGGGATGATCCTGTATTTGACAACTTGGTTGTGAAACTATGGTTTTTGGTAATTTAAAAATGAAAAATTTGGTCTAAAATTTAAGGTGTTACATTTTGGTATCAGAGCCCTGGTTTGAGGGATTTGGATGAACCTTTAGGTGACTCCAACCTCAAACTGAGGATCTGGACATTTTTTGAACTTAACAAGCAATTAATACTTTTATAGGAGGAAAAACCTAGAGAGGCAGTGTGTACAATCGATCAGCACTCAAGTGGCAGTTTCCCAAAATACCTCAATTTACAATTTTTTTTAGTAGTGTAGAGAATGCATGTTTATATTATGAGCTGATAGGATTGCATGCTAGCTATGGGTAGGCTAAGTAATCTTGCAGAGTCAGTGTAAAAATGTTGCCTAATTTATGATGCCTTAACCTAGGAGTTCATCCCATATGAGATCGAATTTGTTTGTATTATTTGTTTGGTATATGCTGCATAGTTGTACATAGTTAGGATTTTAGCCTTAGAATTCCTGCTTTTTTCCTTTCTTCCTGTTCCTTTATTGGTTGTGGATTTGAGGTAGGATCATTTATTCGAATGTCTAGTGAGTCTCGTAATATGTAGAATTAGCATACGTGAAGCAAATAGCGAGGGCAGCGAAGATTTAGTGAGGTAGAGCAGTGTTGGGATCAGTCTAGAACTAGTGTATAGACGTATGATTGTGGTTCTTCGGAACCAGTAGAGCAATTCCATAGCTGATATGAGGAGGTGGAGTTCTTGGGGTCTCGAGGGTACGACCCGAGACAAATATGGATTGGTATGGAAGGTAGTATCGAGCCCATACTACTGAAAGCACCGGATTCGTACGCTGCTCGAAGAATAACCTCGAGGGACTAAAGAGTTTGTAGGGGTGTGAGTGTTGTTATATGTGTTTTAGCTTGTTATTGATAAATTTCTTATGCATTTCAATATGGTGGTTACCCGAGGTTCAGGCTCCAGCGACCCCGAGAGGCCGAGTGCTAGTGATGATGAGATCTGCAGAATTGTTGCCGCGAAGGTGCCGCGACAATCCGAGAGGCTATCTCGGAGATGTTTGGGTATGTTAAGACCACGCGGATTGAGACCTTTGATGGGCGCTATGTCGTTGTCACTGAGTCTGCTTCTTCCGCAGCCACCACAATTCTTGTTGTTGCGAGACCGCATGGGGGTTATTCGTTGTGGTATTGGGAGTTCACCGACACGAAGCCACCCGGGCTTGATGGCACCCAGGATCTTATTGCTGCTATGTGATGGATCTCTGACATTGAGGGATGTTTCTATACCTGCTCCTGTCCGGAGAATTTGAGGGTTTGATTCGCATTAAACCTGCTTTGCTTCGAAGTGAAGGACTGGTGGAAGTTTGTGACGTATGTCTACACGCCTACAGAGCATGCTACGATGACTTGGGTGTAAGGTTCAAAGTATTCAATGGATAATGACAATGTGCCTCCTTTTATTACATATAGGCTATGGGCATAGACTTGTTTGTACCCTATAAATAGTCATGTAATATTCATTTTAGGGTTAAGAAAGCAAGATGTAGTCACTAAATGTGATGAGGTTTCTTAGGTAGAATAGAGAGATTTCAATATTTTCTTTTAGTGTAATTTCCTCATCTTGTTGAATAAAACATCTTGTTCACCAAATACATCTTCATGATTGTGTTCGTTATGATATTCCGCATCATCAAATCTTTCTTGTGATTTTCCCCCAACAAGTGGTATCAGAGCGGGTCTTTGAAGATTAATGTGATATTTGAAGTATCGGTTCAGGATTTGATGAATTTCTACACAAGTTATTGGAGATTCTTGTTTTTTGGTGTTTTGGAATCAAGCTTCAAGTTCAAGCTACTGTTCATGGAGATTTATGGTGTTTACTACCGTTCATTGTGGTATTATTTCATTCCAATTCTCATTAAGTTCATTATTTTCAATCGGATCTGAAATTCATTTCATCAAGGCGAAAGTTTAGCCCAGTTATATTCATAGATTCATTTTTTCTTATTACTGTTCATCCTATTCATCTTGAGCCCAAATTCATTTTGTTTTGATTTGGTCCAAAATACAATCTCATATTGTTCATTGTTCATGATGTTATTTGAGCCCAAATTGATTTATCAAATCTTTTCTTATTGTTCGAACACTTCGTCTGTTCTTGACTTTTGATGGCGTCTTGATTGAATCAATATTCATTATTGAGTTTCCTGTTCAAACTAGTCGACCGATTATCGTTTTCACTGTATGAATTCTAAATCTCGTATTAATATGTCATACATCTTAGATTGTGTTCCTATTTTTTCAGTCGATCCTGATTTTTCTTGCCTCATGTTCAATTCGATTAAATCTCCTTTTTATTGTCCATTGATTCATCTTAAAGAAATTTGATTTGAGTTTTGGCAAAAATGGTTTGTTTATGGTTTCTGGTGAACAACAATCAAGAACAGATAGATATGGTGATCATCATTGATTGAATCAAGTTTGATCTGGAAATCGATTTGAAGAAGATGATTTTGGTGTTTTTCAAGTACTGGGTTCCGATGGTCAATATTTTTCGAGATCAATGAAGGAATCGGATTTGATTTGCGATTTGGAATCGAAATTGTGAAAATTTTGTTTGGAACGGTGAATGTGATCAGAACCATGTTGATTGGAATCAAAAGAATGAAAAGTGAGATGAAAGCATCATTTTTTTCGAATCGGAACTGAATGAACAATGACGAAATTGAATGCTCAGAATTGAAAAGAACCTGATATCGGAACGAAGGAATGATATGCGACAGAAGCTTTGTAATCGGAATTGATTTCCTTGCTCTCGCATATTAGGGGGTGTTTGGGATTACTTTTTAAGCCTAAAAGTTCCTTTTGTAAAAGTTCTTTTGAGGAAACAAAAGCCAAAAGTTGTTTTTAAAAAATGTTTAGGTAGTATTTTTTGACTTTTGAGTGTGATTTAGCTTTAAAAGTCCAAAAGTTACAAAAAGTCACACTTTCTTGACTTTTGAAAACCCACTCTTTTCTTATTTACAAAAAGTTATTTTGAAAAGAACTTTTGCATCTTCCAAACATCTTTATAACTTTTTAGAAAAGTTAAAAGGAAAAAGTCATTTAAAAAGTATTCCCAAACACCCTCTAGGTCTTGTTGAGTTATGTTAATCTCGGAATTTTACTTGGCTTTACATCAGATTGTGTATCAGTGTTGAATGGTCTCGTACATAGAAGCTAATATCGCAATTGAAATGAAGGTCTCAGAGTGGTATCTTAAATCGCAAAAATTGTATTCGAAACAATGAACTTATTTTGATTTCGGAATCAGAACTGATGTCCCAAGTCACTGTTGCTGTTTGCTTTTATCCGATCAATTGGGGAAGACAAGTTCAAGTTATACATTTGGTGATCATATTTTTTTGTGAACAGTAATTATTGGATTCCAACAAGTCTTGGCAGTTCGGAAGGTCATTCGATTTTGTCACATTTTTTTGTCAACCATTTGTCACATTTTTTTTTACCTTTATGAATTTTAAATTTCAATGCTTATTCCATTTTTTCGAGGGGGATCATAGCAATGATTTATCCAAATCAAGATCATTCTCATGACCATTTGAAGGTTTTGTAATCATTTTTTTTATTATAAAAAAGGGGAGAATTTGACATGGCCATTCAAAATTAGATTGTGACTTTTTAAATTGGAGATTTTTTATGAAGCTTGTGGTAGCGATATGAATGTGGGTATATCATTTTTAGGTATTGATGAACTTTAGGACGGGGATGCCAAAGGTTCTACCAATGTCCGTGGTGCTTTTGATTGACTCTGAGTTTCAGAGATTTCTCGATCAAGTGACGTTACGAATCTTAAATTTGATTTTTTACATGATATTTTTTGGTGGCTTATATCATTAGCATATTTGAAGATCATTTTGACTTGGAGGGGGAGTTCTTCAAGTTAAGAAGTGATTTGGTTTCTTAATTCTGAAATTGGTTTTTATGGATGGTTTGACTTTCTTGACAATCTTTGGGATTACATTAGAAGATGAAGTTTAAAAACATTACTTCAATGCTTGGTTTTGCATTTCTATATCCCAGAACCCGTTTTGAAGACTATTAAAGAATCAAGATTCGTGGATTTCTTCGATATTCCTCGTCACAAGATCTTTTCTTATTTGCTAGATGGTTGTTTTGGAAGTTGAAGCCTTGTCATCCATTCCATACTTTGAGGGGGAGAATGTAAGGTTCAAAGTATTCCATGGATAATGACAACGGGCCTCCTTTTATGACATATGGACTATGGGCCTAGACTTGTTTATACCTTATAAATAGTCATGTAATATTCATTTTCGGGTTAAGAAAGCAAGATGTAGTCGCTAAATGTGATGAGGTTTCTTAGGTAGAATAGATAGATTTCAATCTTTTCTTTTAGTGTAATTTCCTCTATTGAATAAAAAATCTTGTTCACCAAATACATCTTCATGATTGTGCTCGTTCTTATATTCCGCATCCTCAAATCGTTCTTGTGATTTTTCCCCAAAAATGAGAGGTTTACTGCGATGTTTAGGGATGAGTTTGTACCCGCAGTTTCCTGTCTCTCAACCAGAAGAAAAAGACCATGACTGAGATTTCCAAGATGTTTCATGAGAGGGATTTGTTCTGCCCTGAGCAGGTATCAACGGAGCAGGCTCGTGTGACTCGGTATTTGAGTATTCTGAGGAGGGATATCAAGGAGTTCGTGGCGAACAACATGTATAGGCATTGACTGAGCTGCATACCAATGTTAGTGTTGGGTTTTGAGCATTCTAACACTCCTAAGTGTACATGCAACCCTAATAAACCTTGGATCTATGTTTTCTCTAAAATACATGCAAATAATAATTTCCAAGGTTTACATCCTAACTAGCATGGCATGAAGAACTAGAATCATAAAACACTAGAAGAATGACATACCTTTTGACAGTGATTGATTGCTTGGAGTTTGAGAGCCTAGCATCAATAATGTGAACGCCTCAAGTGGAATCACAAATCACCACAAACCTTGGAACCTTGAGAGAATAATATATGTGCTCTAGAAATTAGGCCACCACTCTTGTTCACACACAACTAGTGTCATTTCAAGCATCATAAGGTCCTTTATATAGTGTGGAGGATTAGGGTTACATCCATGTAAACCCTAATACCCATGACTCTTCCTTTCCAAGGATCCATGGGTTAAAAGCTCCATGGACTATCCATGGATTCCCATGCATGCCAAGTCCATTCCAAATGAGTATTAGCCCACACTACATAAAATACAAGAGCCCATATTTAATTAGTCACCTTTTTTATCACCAAATTAATTCTAAATTAATTTATGACCGATACTAATTAAATAATATGATTTAACATTAATATATTATAACTTATAATATATTAATAAAGCATGAACATACTATTCTCAAAAGATTATCCAAACAAATTGTTCGGGTGAAGTGCAACCCAAATGGACCATGCCGGGTCGGGTCAAGTACATCTCAAATATTGTTATGGACTTAGACACCTTATCCAACAGTCTCCCACTTGGATGAGTCTAATAACATATTTGCAGATATGAATTCAAGAACCAACCGGCAATCGTAGCTCTCAAACCCTGTTGAACTATGAAGCGCCATTTTAGATAAGTGATCATATAATCCTCTGCTCTCATGATATCAGCCGGACAAATACATGGAACAATGTCTTACTTATTGTCCAGCAGTTTGTTTCCCGATTTTCGATTTGCTTGACAAAGAACTTAATCGAACAAATCAATTTAGTTCTGATCGGGCCCGGTACATAGGTCAAAACAAAATCATCGAGGGGCCCAAATATCGCTTCTATTTCTAGAAGGAACAGATAAACTTCGACTCATATGCTTGTTCTACTACTTATTGAATTGCACACAAAGGCACGTTTTATAACATCAAGTTACTGATGCGTTTACGTGCAATCAATGCACAACCAACTCATAGACAACAACTCATATCTCTAGGTTTGAAGACTTATATGATATTACCGTCTCACGATCACTCGAGATAAATTCCATGAAGTGATGCAAGTGAGCGGAGGTTGAATCCAATACTCATAACTTATGAGCACTCATGAGTGTTGTAGCCATGTCCAACATCTTAGACCTCTACAACCAACTCATGACAGTCTTGATTCATATCTACTTCCAACATATGACCGACTGTGGATGGTTTGAATAACTTAATCATTCGGAAAGAATATCCTAGTTATTATGGAAGTCAAAACATGCAAAGTGAAACACAATAATAATCGAATCCAATATGGTCTCAGAACCCTTTTGAATATAAATAAAACCACCTTTTATTTATCACCATATTGATTACACATTATTCATTGTATAATGTTTCAAATAATCAACTTAATACTTGAATAAAAACAACAGTTGTCCCATGCTCCTAGCATGTACACTTTGTTTTTCTAAACAATAGTTATGCCATACTCCAAGTATACACACTATGTTTGTCTATGATCTTTACTTTGTGAAATAGATCAATTGAACATGATTCCAATGATGCTCATTTCACAATCCGAAATCCTTATTGTAAATGTAAGAATTCCCAATTCCTACCATTTACCAAAAATCTGTTAGATTTTAAACTTATATGCACTGATCCTTTCGTAATGATTATGCACAAGGTCACCAAAACCTTGTCATCAGTCATTACAGAGGATTCCAAAGGAGATCAATTCCATGGAAACGAAGTCTCATATTCAAAGTACATTGCTTTGAACATCCTTCTTGCATAAAAGTTTCTAACTTTCTCATAGATTCTTAATATCCAACTCCCAATATGGAAAATTTCCATATTCCCATTTTGATTATCATATCTGAACAAGAGCTACCTCTTTTCAGAATATATCCATATGGTCCTTCCAAAATTTAACACTATACTTCCAACTGTCCCTTAGCAACCAATCTTTGGTGAACCTTAGATTGTCCTCGACAATTGCTTAATCATTTTAGTCATATCCGGTTCTATTCCTTTTGCCCTCTTAATGCTCTAAGCATTTTGAAAAATTTAGAACGGATAAATATTATAGCACATGTGACCGATCCTATACCCGAAGCATATGGGACACGATTCATGATGTCTCACATAAAGACCTGATACTAGATCAGTCTTTTGCTACAATATTTTTTATTTGCCATGTTTTCAAAAAATCGACTATGAAGAGGGATGCCGTAATCATAATCGAATTTGAGAACGCAATATATATAGAATCTCCTTATGTTGAACCATTCCAACATAAAATCCATATATATATCCTTGACTAAAGATGATTGAAATCTCAATCTAAATTTTTAGGATTGAAATGAAGTATAATCTCCTCTCCCTTAATTATAGCAAAACAACCTTTTCCAAGTGAAACTCTTGTTTTCTATAATTAGCAATACTCATCATAATTGATTATGCTCCCACTAGCATAATAATTATTTAGCACAACAATTATGCTCCCACTAGCTTTGACATGTACTCTGAAATCGACTTCTCGAAATCAATACTTTATTGACTTTCATCACCAAAGTTCAGACTTCTGACACGAGATGCTTCGACAAAACTTTATCTAAGCTTCTCAGACTCATACATCTTTCCTTAGATAGCTTACATGTGTGTCTAAACAATTATGAAGAGGGATGCCGTAATCATAATGTTTAGACCTGTTTGCCATTTCTCACAAGTCCATGTTTATGTGCCGGTTAACCACACACGCTCCACTAACGACTTTGAGAATGCAAACATCACAATTGCTATCTACTTAAAATCTACTTAGTGAAAGCGTTTCCTCATCATCATTTTCATGAATCGGAGAGAAACCTTATGACACTTAGATTTTATAGTGTATGAGTTTCTATCCATGTGAATTTGTCAAAACCATAATCACAAGACAAGGTTAGTGACAAATTCAGCCTTACATGGATTGAACTTGTTCAATCTTAATTTCTTGTCACCTGGTAGCACAAGGCCCACCAATGCTTCCAAGCTGTTATGCACACAGTTTAGAACTAACAGAACTCATATGCATAGTCAACTTAATAGGAACAGGCACAAAAACAAGAATCATGTCAACTTAATAGGTTGCAAACCTTAAGTCGTGTGCTAGTGATAAAACTCAGGTTTTACTCTTGATTAAATCTTGAAATCCTTTCAGGATCTTTAAGACTCCCACTGTCCTCTTGACATATAAGTTTCCCTAGTCAAGGACCATTCCTTTACAAAACAAATATTCAAGGGATAATGTAGATTCTTATCAAGATAAACACTTCACACAATTGGTTTTAGTTGGTCTTTGTCTTATCCAAGACATCACAACTTACCAATTTCAAATGTACAGGAGTAGAAAACATTTTACACTACATTTGATAAGTGTTCTAAACCTTACTTTATGTCACTCAATGTTACAATCTTGGAGTATGACTCTAAGAGTTGTTTTGGAACGAAGTATGATTCATCCTTTTGATTTTAACCATTCCAACAATTCATGAATCCTCTTCTTAGCCATAAAATTCACTAAGATGTCCTTAGAGGATGAATTGTGACATGGTTTCTTAATCATTAAGATGATCATAAAACAAGATACTAAAGTACTCTCCCATCTTTTCAGATTTGAGAAACTTTTATCTTTCTGTCCAATTTGATTCTTCCCATTCGTCCTGCCATACATTGAAACTTTTCCAATGTTTCAGAATTGTACTTCAACTTGTAGGTAGAACCATATTTACTAAACTTTAGTAAATCATGACGAATAGTCTTATCGATCTTTGTGGTGGACCTTGACCAGCACACACCCAGTGTATCTAATTCCTTAGTCCTTCAATTGACTCACATATGCATGTGATCAATGAATTAGTCTCAATTTTACAAAGATGAAAATTCTCATTCATCATACAATACAGCTTGTATGATTCCAAGTTTCTGTCCAATTGAAGCTTGGGTGATGAGAACCTTTCCTCATTTGGTAAATTCAGACACAACCACAAATGAGAGAATCAAACTCATATTTCCATTATTGCTAGAAACATACAAACATCAATTTTCCATAAATGCCATTGCAAGGAGATATAAAATAAAGTAAAACAAAATTTTATTTTTTCATAAAATGCGGAAAAACTGTTCCTTACAATGCAACTTTAAATGGAAACTATGCTATTACATATTTCCTAACAATCTATCATAACTTCTAAGTAGTAACTCAAGAATCCGATCCTCGAACCATGCGATAGAAATCCATCTTCGTGATCAGATTCAGCACACTCTTCTTTTAACCTTCCTTTTGCTCGATCCTGCTAAACATCAAGATGCAACCTAGTCACATCATGTAATAAGAATCAACAATTAGGAACTTTAACAAAGTTAGATAGTGGACTTACCTGAAGCCGAGTCAAACATTTTGTCTCTACTTGCTTTCAAATATTTCAGGTATTCAGGGCAGCTTCGCTTCTAATGTCCCTTCTCATGACAATAAAAACATATAGACTCTTTGGGAATGGTACACGAGACAATCACAGACTTAGCCTTTCCCTTTACCTTTTGGTCAACCAGGTTGACCAAGGCCGATCCCTTTCCATTGGGAAGAGAAAGCTTTTCTGGACTTCCAATGTTACCATTGTCCATGTCCATGGAAGTTTGAGAATTAGACCTTCCATCAATATTTTCTTGACCATTGCGCCAAATCATTGTTGATTCAGCAACAACAAGAAAATAAGAAAGATCTATTAGGGTTATGTCAGGATCTGTCATATGGTAGTCTTTAATAAACTCACTATACGACTCAGGAAGTGAATGAAGAACCCAGTTAACAGCGAACTTCCTTGAATTAACAGCACCTAACATTCTTAGCCTGTCAATGTGTGACTTCATTCCTAAGACATGAGTGCACACAGGTCTTCCATCTTTATGTTTCATTTCTAGTAGAGCTTGAGTGATCTTGAACCTTTCAAGTCTTCGGGCTTGTGGGTCAGGGAGAATAAATGGAGGAGGTGGAGGAAGTGAAGCATGATGTTGAGGGACATCATCTTCAAGAAGAAAGTTTGTTCCAAGAGATTTGGGAAGATCATAGTTGTCTAAACCAGACAACTACAATGGGAGAAAATCAAGTTAGTTGATTCTAAGTCCTTAATATAACACCCAATATGAAATATTAAGGCTAGGACCCAACACAATATTTTATAACTTGGAAGAGGGATGCCGTAATCCAAGCTATAAAATATTTGAAGGTAGGTGAATGACGATTCACCAATTTCCACCATAAAAAACGAAATAAATTATTAGGTTTTAATTGGATTTGAAATTCCTAAATTCTTTTGAGATTCATTGAAATTTTCAATAGCATGTTTCAATCTCGATTGTGCCCTTCAGGTTTTGTGACTGGGATGCCGAGGATCACAAAACAAGGTGTGAATAACCATGCAAACTCACTTGGTACCCTTAATATTATCACCTAATCGATGTGCCGGTTAACCACACACGCTCCACTGATCTATGATAAACATTAAGTCACCCTTCGTGATCCTTACTAGTCCAAGTTAGTGTGCGGGTTAACCACACACGCTCCACCAACGACTTGGTAAGGTACAAAGTGTGAATTTCATGGGTTAGCACCATATTCACATTTTCCTAAAGTAACTAAGATTGGGAATTTATAAAAATATTTAGTTACTTTATAATCATTATACTTTTAATGAGAATTAAAGTCATTGTCTTACCCGTTTGGCTAACGACCCTCCACCGATCAAGGAAGCAGTGGGTGAGAGTGGACACCTATTAAGTTGCCATTTTATAGGCAACAACCTTATACCCCCCTTATAGATCGGCTTTGTGAATGAGGCCTACTAACGGTAAAACGACTTGATCTTATACATATATATATAATAATTAGCCATTAATGTTATAAATAGTATAAGGGTTGAATTTTAACTTTTAAAACTCTAAGGGTTTGGAATTAAAGTTTGTGTGCGACTTTACAAATTCCAAAACTTGAGGGTAAGTTTTGAACAATTCAAAAACTTTTGGATATTCATAACTTATGAGTTTTAATTAAGTGTTTTAAAACTTTTAATGAAGAGACTCTTGGATATCCATAACTTGAGGACAAGTTATGGAGTCCATAAAAGCATTTATTAGAAAACTCTTCAAGAAAATGTAACTTATGACTTCTTAAAAAAACATTTAAAAGAAAAACTTTTGGAATTGAGGACAAGTTATGGAGTCCATTCAATTTCATAAAGATCAAGAATTATACTATCAAACAATTTGCACGTAATTCCTATGATCTACCAAAACTCATATGAACATGAACATCCACATCAACAATTTCAAGAATCATATGAACACATATAAAAACTTGGAATTTTGATATTAGCCTTGAAATTGGTTTACCATAATCAATACCACATCAAAAACAGGTTTTATAAGTCCAAAACAGTTTAAGGTAATGATTCTAGACCAATTCCAGCACAAAATCTCGAAAATTTGCACTCAGGCCTGCCAACTCGTCGAGTGCATGAACTGACTCGGCGAGTTGGTTGAATATATGCATGAACTCGGCGAGTTCCATGAGGGACTCGGCGAGTCAGCTGTGCAGAATGTAGTTTTTCGACATTTTTCAGCTATTTGCATCAAGTATTCAAGAAAACAAGCCTAGGCTCTGATACCACTGTTGGGTTTTGAGCATTCTAACACTCCTAAGTGTACATGCAACCCTAATAAACCTTGGATCTATGTTTTCTCTAAAATACATGCAAATAATAATTTCCAAGGTTTACATCCTAACTAGCATGGCATGAAGAACTAGAATCATAAAACACTAGAAGAATGACATACCTTTTGATAGTGATTGATTGTTTGGAGTTTGAGAGCCTAGCACCAATAATGTGAATGCCTCAAGTGGAATCACAAATCACCACAAACCTTCGAACCTTGAGAGAATAATATATGTGCTCTAGAAATTAGGCCACCACTCTTGTTCACACACAACTAGTGTCATTTCAAGCATCATAAGCTCCTTTATATAGTGTGGAGGATTAAGGTTACATCCATGTAAACCCTAATACCCATGACTCTTCCTTTCCAAGGATCCATGGGTTAAAAGCTCCATGGACTATCCATGGATTCCCATGCATGCCAAGCCCATTCCAAATGAGTATTAGCCCACACTACATAAAATACAAGAGCCCATATTTAATTAGTCACCTTTTTTATCACCAAATTAATTCTAAATTAATTTATGACCAATACTAATTAAATAATATGATTTAACATTAATATATTATAACTTATAATATATTAATAAAGCATGAACATACTATTCTCAAAAGATTATCCAAACAAATTGTTCGGGTGAAGTGCAACCCAAATGGACCATGCCGGGTCGGGTCAATTACATCTCAAATATTGTTATGGACTTAGACACCTTATCCAATAGTTAGGAGGAGAAAGATCGAGCTGGAGACCCATGCTATAAAGGAGAGGGAGACCGAGTGTAACAGATAGGAGGCCAGTGCAATTGCAGCCATCGACTAAAGGGGAAAGCCTGCTGATCAGAGAGTTGGATGTCAGAAGGGATACAACTGAGTGAAGTGCGGAAAGGTTCATGAAGGACCATGTCGGTCGGTGTCGGCTTGCTACCTGTGTGGAAAGGAGGGGTATATGGCTAGGTATTTCCCCAAGGGATTTCGAGTTTGTTTCAACTACAACCAGACGGACCACGTAAAGGCCGATTGTCCTCATCTTGCATCTAGGGCGGTTCAGAATCCTACCCAAACGACCCTGCGTATCACTGATGGCCGGCAGGGGAAGGACGAGGCACCGAGGGCTCGGGGTAGAGCATTTCAGTTGACAACGGAGGAGTCTCACATAGCTCCAAATATTGTGGCTGGTATGTGTTCTTTATATTTCCTTCGATTTATTTATGTTGCTTATATTGTCAGTTGTGTAGGTACTTTCGTTGTGAATTCTATACGTGTGCTTGTGCTGTTTGACTCGGGTTCGAGTCGATCATTTGTGTCATCATCATTTTGTCGTAGTTTTAGTATTCCGCAAGAGACCTTGAGCGGGCCCTTGAGAGTCTCGATACCTGATTAGCGCCCTGTCTCAGCTACTGATATCTACCGGGGTTGTGAGTTAGAGATCTTCGGTTTTGGATATCTGATAGACCTCATCCCTATCGCGATAGGGGATGTTTGTGTGATCGTGGGTATGGATTGGTTGAGCCGATTTAGGGCTCTGATTGATTGTGTGCGTCAGCTAGTGACAGTTCGAGATCCTAGTGGGGCGGTACTGACTATCTATGGTAAGGGTACTAGATCAGGATCAGCCTTCTGTTTTGCCGCCAGGGCAAGAGAGAGTTTACAACGTGGGTGTAAGGGTTTTCTGGCATATGTAGTGGATACTCGGTTTGAGAAGAAGGGATCGGCCTTTGTTTCTGATGTTCCGGTGGTATGTGAGTTTCCTGATGTTTTTCCCGAAGAGTTATCGGGTGTGCCTCTTGAGAGGCAGGTGGAGTTCCGGATCAATCGGATTTAAGGTGTGGCGCCGATCCCCAAGGCACCGTACGGTCTTGCACCTCCCGAGATGCAAAGTTATCCTCTCAGCTCCAGGAGCTGTTGGGAAAAGAGTTCATTAGGCCGAGCAGTTCTCCTTGGGGAGCCCCGATCCTTTTCATCATGAAGAAGTATGGATCACACTGGATGTGCATTGATTATTGAGAACTAAATAACCTGACGGTGAAAATCGTTACCCTTTTCCAAGGATTGATGATCTTTTTGACCAGCTTCAGGGGCATCTTGGTTTTCCAAGATCGATTTGAGGTCCGACTATCATTAGATGAGGATACGAGAGGAAGATATTCAGAAGACGTCCTTTCGAAGTCGTTATGGGCATTATGAGTTTGTGGTGATGCGTTTTGGGCTCACTAATGCACCGGAAACGTTAACCAGGTGTATGGGCCCATGTTGGATCGATCAGTGATCGTTTTTATCGATGACATCCTAGTTTATTAAAAGACTAGGGAATAACATGAGGAGCATCTTCAAGAGATTCTTGGGGTTTTGAGGATGGAGAGGCTCTATGCCAAATTTTCCAAGTGTGACTTCTAGTTGATAGAGGTTCAGCTTTTGGGGACCTCGTCAATCAGAACGATATCTTGGTCGACCCAGCTAATATGTAGGTGGTGATGTAGTGGGAGGTGTCAAGATCTCCATATGAGATTTGAAGCTTCCTCAGATTGGTACGTTATTATCGTAGATTAATCAGAGAATTCTCCAAGATTGTTGTTCCTCTCACCAAGTTGACCAGTAAGGATGTTGCTTTTACTTGGGGGCCTAAACAGCAGGCATCATTTGAGACTCTTTGCCAGAGATTGTGCAAAGCCCCATTACTTTCCCTCCCGGAGGGAGTTGAGGATTTCGTAGTGTATTGTGATGCATCCATTGCGAGATTAGGTGTTGTGTTGATGCAGATAAGGCATATGATAGCCTACGCTTTGAGGCAGCTGAAGCCTCACGAGGTGAGATACCCCACTCATGATTTGGAGTTAGGGGCGGTGGTTTTCGCCCTCAATCTTTGGTGCCACTATCTCTATGGTGTTCGATGTATCATCTACACGGACCATAAGAGTCTGAGATACCTTATTGATCAGCCTAACTTAAATATGAGGCAAAGGAGGTGGTTGGACGTAGGGAAGGACTATGATTGTAAGATCTTGTATCATCCAAGAAAGTCCAATGTGGTGGCCAATGCCATGAGCCGGAAGGCGAAAAGTACCCCAATGTGGGCTGTGTGCATTAGGATGACCGTGATGACTCTAGTTTTAGAGATCTTTAAGGAAGCATAGCGACGACCATAGAGGGCTTTTGACACTTCATGGGCGGCGATAAAAGAGGAAAGTTGGAAGTGTGAGCGAGTGATCGGTAAGATTTCGTCATTTAATGTGGACAATAGAGGGCTTTTGACACTTCATGGGCAGTTATGGATACCGTATGTGGGTGGGGTCGACAGATTATGATGGAAAAGGCCCAAAAATTGAGATTTTATATCCACCCGGGGGCTACAAAGATGTATCTTGACTTGAAGCACAAGTATTGGTGGCCATGTATGAAAGGAGATGTGACATGGTTTGTGAAGCGATATTTAACGTGACGGAAGGTCAAGGCGGAGCACCAGCACCCTTATGGCAACTTGCAGCCTTTGGAGGTTCCCCTATGGAAGTGGGAGCATATTACTATGGACTTCATTACAATGCTACCGAGGACTTCAAGGGGTTTGACACTATCTAGGTGATAGTGGATCGTTTGATAAAGACTTCTCACTTCTTAGCCATTAGTGAGAACTCTCCTATAGAGAAGTTAGTCGAGATTTATGTTTGCACGGTGGTGGCTCGGGATGGGGTGCCGACGTCCATTGTGTTTGACGGGATGTGCGCTTTACTTCCATATTCTAGAAGATATTTCATGAAGATTTGGGTACCTGGCTACACTTCGGTATCGCGTACCATCCACAGATATACGGGCACATCGAGCGGATGATTCAGACGCTTGAGGATATGTTGCGTGCTTGTGTTATTGATTTTGGTGGGAGGTGGGACTCCTATCTTCCATCGGCTGAAATCGTCATCATACCAGTATCGGTATGCCCCCGTTCGAGCTCCTTTATGGTCGGAGACGTTGGACTCCTATTTGTTGGGGAGAGCTGGGACAGAGGGTTAAGGGGAGCACATAGATCGTGCTCAAGACGATTGAGCTTATACAGCAAGTTCGACAGAGGCTATTGATAACACATAGCCGTCAGAAGAGTTATGCGGATGGGCAACAGTTTGAGTTAGAGTTTCAGGTGGGGGATCTAGTGTTTCTAAAGGTGTCACCATGGAAGGATGTTATCCGCTTCAGGAACTGGGACAAGCTGGGCCACAGGTTCATTGGCCCTTTTCGAGTATTGTCCCGTGTGGGAAAGGTAGCCTACCGGTTGGAGCTACTGTAGGAGCTGATTCAGATGCATGATACCTTCCATGTTTCCCATCTGAGGAAGTGTATATCCGGTGAGACGGCTATAGTCCCCATAGAGGACATTCAGGTCGATGATATCCTGAATTATGTGGAAAAGCCTGTAGCCATTTTGGATCGGAAAGTGAAAACGTTGAGGAGCAAGGTTGTAAACTTGGTCAGAGTTCAGTGGCAGCATCGTAGAGGTTCGGAATGTGCATAGGCACCGGAAGTCGAGATGCATGAGCAATAGCTTGAACTGTTTCTGGAGGCTGACTTCGAGGGTGAAGTTTGATTTTGGCGGGGGAGAATTCTAACATCCTGAAATAAGGTACGTTTATCAATCTTTGAATCTTTTTATAAAGTGTCGAAGTTTGTCCCTAATAGAGAAAAGTTGACAAAAGATTGGTGTGTGGAGCGTACGCATGAGTACGAGCAACGTACTCATGCATCATGCATAAACGCGGAGGGCCAGCTAGTATGTTAGGCGTACCCATGATACGCTGGGCATACTAGCTCAGGAGAAAAACCCTAATATTTAAATTGGTCCCTACATACGGAACATTTTGGCTTCATTTTTAACCACCCTTACTAGCCTCCAACCCTCCCATAAACTGTAATCTCGTGTGTATGGGTTATTGCAAGTTTTGAGTGTTCTTGGCTCTTGTAGTTGAAGAAGAAGGTTAGAGAAGAAGAAGAAGGTGCTAGCATGCTTGAAGATCCAAAAACTTCCCACCTTTGTGCATCATTTTCAGGTAAAGCTTCTACCTTGGCTAGTGTTCTTTTAGATCTCTTTAGTTTAAGATTTGTGAGCTTAAAGTCCCCAAGTTTGGACCTTTTGAGTTTAGGGGTCTCTAGAGGGTCTAAGATGTCCTCTCGTGCATATTAAGACATCTAGATTGATAAAAATGCTTGCTTGATCCTCCCTTTTTACTCATGCATGAGTAAAGTAGATTAGAATGGATGAAATGATGATTTGAGCCTCTCCTAGCCATGAAATGGCTTAAAGACCACAACTTTATGGATTAAGAGGCTTTAAATTAGTCAGATATGTAGTTGGAATGGTTGTCTTAACGAATTAAGACGTCAAATAGTGGATTTGGAGATTTTTGGATTACGTCGTGCGCACTCCTGACTACGCGCGGCACAACTGATTTTCCCACGACGCATGTTAATCCAGTTGTACGCCCAGCGTAAGGCGTGGTACACCCAACATACTCGTCAGATGTTGACTTTTGCTGACTTTGACCTTTGGTCAAAGTTTAGGGTTTTTGGACCAAGAGAAGCGCAAAATGGCCCTTTTGCCCTTAGTAGGTTTGCTCGTGGGATTTGGACTCGTGAGTGGTTTTGGACCTTAATTAATAATTAAAGTTAGTTATTTTGTTGAATAGGCGGAGTCTAGATTCGGAAATTCGAGTACTAGGTTTTTCATGCCATCAGTATCAGGTGAGTCTCCTCACTTACTCTTACCTGTATGGTAGGGTAGCTGTATTATGATAACCAACTTGGTCTAGCTGCTATGTTATGTTGTTTATATGTGAGTGAGACTGTTGAAAGTCTCAGGGTTGCTGATAACCCATAGGGCGTGCTGTTAGCCCAATGGGACTATTTATGGTCCCCATGGTTACTGATAACCCAAAGCTGTTTATTTACGCTGTGTTGTATGTGGTATTTTGGGGAACTCACTAAGCTTGTGCTTACAGTTGCTGATTTATATGTGGTAGGTACTTCGTAGGACTGCAATAAGGTGAAGGTCTGATTGTACACACGTGTTGGAGAATTTACTACTGGGACATGTTTTTATGTACTCTGATAATTATGATACTTGTGGCTTTGGATTGATCCTGTATTTGATAACTTGGTTGTGAAACTATGGTTTTTGGTAATTTAAAAATGAAAATTTTGGTCTAAAACTAAAGGTGTTACAAAATCATTACAGATGATTTCATGCCTTTCACATTTAAAGGATTGCAATTTGCTATTGACTCATTATATATTATAATATTAATTTTTTTAATAAATATTGTATTTCATGATAAATTTGTTATTTCCATTTATTATCATTAGTTTTATATGGTGAAATCGGACCAAAGAAACAAAAAGAGAAAGGATTATAGTATACCATGAAGAAGAAATTAATACACCTTCTTAGCCTTCTTCCAACCCCCTTTCTCCTTCCTTCGATTGCGAAAGTCCGATAGCCTTTCCTCAGTCAGCGCCTCCTTCTCTTTTTTTACCCTTCTCACAATCACTAATTCTCTCTTTCCCAATTCATTTTTAGGTTGCAACACACAAGCTAGTGATGGGTTTTGAGCATAACAAACTATCATATGTGTGCATGCAACCCAAATTACTTTGATCTATGTTTTCTCTAATTGAACATACAACTTTTGAGCATCAAAATAGATAACCCTAACACTACTAGCATATTTTCGAAATACATAAAATAGGGTTAAGAAAAGATACATTGATTGTTATATAGCAATAACAATGAATTCATAGTATTCTTCAACTTTGAGAGCAAGTGTCACAAGTGTCACACCATGTCACACCCTCAAACCGAAACGACGGAAACGTTCGGGGGCGGAGGACGTCATGCAAACCATAGTGAAGAAAGTAAACACAACCATCATAAATATAATTTAAAAGGTTAGATCGTTGCAAAAATACATGTTTCCAAATAAATTACATATGATGTCAAAATAGTTCAAAAGAAATTTGCGCCTTAGCGTCTCGCCTTCAAAAATTTTGTGGTTACCTGTATTACTAAATACCTGAGAATACAAGTTGTTTTTGAAAGAGTATCACCATAAAGCTGGTGAGTTCATAAGCAGTTTTATGAATGAAAGATGAATGTTGTTCCTTAAAGTTTTTTACAAGTTTGTTTCCAGAAAATCCAATATTTTCTAAAAGGTTTGTTGTAGTCTTAACTGAACCAAGACTTAGTATGTGTAGGTAAATCGGCATACTTATGTGTGGTTTTATATTTAAATAAAACTCCTTAAATCCCCGTGAACTGTGTGTTTTGTTAATTCCCCATGTGAGATGTTATAACCATGCTAAAACTCGAAGACCTCGTACTCGACGTTCTTCAGGAGTCAGAATTGTTATGACACTTGTCACCTCAGACCTGCCGGTCTAGCTGTTGCAAGCAGCTTAGGTGCGGGTTTGTCAGACCCAATATAGATCTACACACAACTATCACGCTCTCCCTCCAAGAGATTCTGATTATAACTACAAGACTTTTCTGTGGTACTTAAGAGTACCCCGAAGGTGAATGTCTCAAAAATTTATTCATTAACAAGTTCACGTTGTTTGTAGTGAAATACCCATTTTGTAAATCGATTGTATTACCATTTCTTTGTTAAATGAGGTGTTCAAACTATACCTATTATACTTTATCAGTTGTGTCTTATGATTTAATGAAACCTTGATATGCATGACTTTGTATTTCAAAGAAAATGACATTGAAACTACTAAGTGTAAATCTTACACACCTTGCTCAGCATGTTAGAAGGTGTAAATAACTCTTAAATTTGTGTTTGACAGTTTTACCATTAACTGTCACTGTTTTAGAATATTTATAGAAAAATCATCGTAAGTCGAAAACTGAATACGTAAACTCAGAGAGTTTAGAAAAAGTGTCTACTGTATTCATAAATTTTCCTATAATTTTTGGTGGTCTCAACACAGTGTGAAAATGTTCATCTTCCCAACCTGGTCCTACTTTGTTGCTGCAGTGATAGGCAGTTTTTTAAAAATCACCATAAATTGTAGAAACATCGTATGGAGATGTGCAAGTAGTCATTTTAAGGGTATAAACCTGAACTATTTGAATATTAAACATTTTTGAAAAATATTAAGTTTAAGTTGGGTAAAACAGTTCGTGAACAGGCCAGAACTTTTCTGTTGTAAGCTGTCAAGTTAAGTTTCAAATAAGTTTTGGTGTTTTAACTTGTATTCCCCTCCCCCCTGAAAACTAAAGAAAACTGGAAAATGTAGGGGTATGAACTCACCTTGAGTAATTTCTCGAAGTGTGGAAGGTCGAAGACGAGGAGTATCAAGTCAAGAACACTTGATGAATACGTGAAAGCTTGGATGATCCTAAGAATGATTTTTGGTGTTAAGATGTGTGTCGATGATCCAAGAGTGTTATGAAAATATGGAATAACACTTGAGTTTAGATGGAATACTTACCAAAAAGTGAAGTAATAGCTCAAGAACTCTTCCAAAAACTGGATGGAAGTAGAGAGAAAAAAGATGCTTTCTTGAGGGGTTAAGAAGTGTGTAAGTTTGGAATGATCAAGGTAAACCAAGAAATCCTCCATGGATTTCTTTATATAGTGAAGATTGTTGGAGCAATTTGCAAGTTGAAATGATGTTTACCTTGGTTTGTGTGATGTGGATAAGAATGGGCTAATGAGAAGATGACACATGGAGGCAAGTGGGCACACTTGACCCACTTGTGGTGTAGAATACTCTCCTTAATGTAAAACAATGATTTATAATTAATAAACCCTTTAGAAATGAATAAAATATAAGTTTAGGGAGTTTAAAATGATAAAAATATGAATTTGGTGAAAAATCCCCGTCAAAAACGTCAAAAATGGCCTTAACAGGCGAAAGTGGTCGAAAACCGGACAATAGAAGCGAACCTGTGAGGTTCGGTCCTTAGGAGGTGAGGACCGAGAGAAGGGAGAAGGAGGAACTGAAGGGAAGACTTGTGTCCGAAGGGAGGGTCTCGGGTCCGAAGGTGCGAGAGGAGCGAAATGGACCGAAGGCTCGGTTAATTTCGGGTGCAAGAGGTTCGGTCCGAGATATGATGGCTTCGGTTCAGTTCTCAGGCTTCGGTTCGGTCATCAGGAGCTTCAGTCCTTAAGGAGGGCTTCGGCTCTAAGAGGTTCCCTCTAAGAGGGTCCGGTTCCTAAGAAGGGTTTCGGCCCTAATTAGCTGTTTTTCATTATAACTCCCCGATTCAAGCGGTTTTTGGCCAAGTTAAGGGTCGGGATGACCCGGATGACCATAAAAAATTGAGAGATTTTGAGAGAGATTTAGGAGAGATTTAATTTTAGCCATTATTATCATATAATCTCGTAATGCAAGGTTCGTGAACCCCGTTATGCTTCGTTTATGATTGTTTTAAGTTAATCCACAATTCTAGATACATATGATTTTTAGTGTATCCTGCAGGTTCCATGTTTATCTCAGTGCTCAATCTACTCAAGCGTCGTATGGTCAGTCCAAATGAGACTATCTAAGTTTATATTGTCTAGTCCTTTCATTGTCAATCTATGTCTAGTCCTTTTGAATCCTTTGTGCCTACCAGCACATTGAACACCGAGTCTAAACAATTCGGCTATAATGCATTATACGTTTTTCAAAATGCCCTTTAGCACTAAGCTTCATATCAATTCCCAATAACAAAACCTGCAAACGAAGAACTATAAAAAATTGTCTTTGAAACGAATCATTGTAAGAGAAAACTCAGGAGTATCGAGAAGAAAACTCAAACCGTAATTCACCAATGAAAATTGCAACCAGATGATCTCAGAGCAGCATGCATAATTCAATCTCAAAACAGATCCGAAATTTCTTCACATCGTTAAGCACAAACCCCATGTGCAATCCATTCTTTTCTTCCTTTCCCGCAAAGGACACATACTCTCAAACTAAGTTCTGAATGTTCTATAGTTGAGAGATGTCCCTTATCATGTGCTTAAAACCGCCACTATCAATAAACTGAAGTTTGATGATATGCCTCCATAGTTGTTCCAGCACAGCGTGGGGGATTAATTGGCCTTTGGAACCCAATCCATTTTGAAACTTGGTTGACCTTTCTCATCTACACAAGGTACTCTCTCCCATGACATATCCTGCTAATCACAAACAGAAGATGAAGAAATGTTACAATCATTAGGTGATTTGGGAGAAGGAACCTTTGGAACCCATCTGTTGTCGGCTTTAACCCATTTTCTTGTTCGATCGGATTGGTGCCTTGTCACTTGCTTTTGAACTCGAAGCTGGCCGTCGAGATGGCTTTAACCTAACCGGTCTTGGTTTCATTGGAGCATCTTTTGAATTTTGCTTCTTGGCCGACCTTGGGAGGTGGATTCTTGGCCTTTTTCGCGTTCCAGTCGCCATTGCTTGAAAGTGGCCTCGAAGGGTTTCTTTTGAAAAATCTCCCTCTTGGCGCGTTCTTCCATCCTTGAGTGTAGTAGGGAACATATGCGCGATTTGGACAATTTCTGGCAATGTGTCTAGGTGTTCCACAGTGAAAACACGTATGTTTCTTCACGTAGGAGTTGTTTCTTCCTGCCCCTGGTGGCGTACCCTTGCCTCGTTTCTTATTGTTCCTGCATGCACACATACAGCAAGCCGTATGTTTCACTTGTTTTGGTGGCCTGTATTTACCAACAGCAGGTTGATTAGAAGCAACAGAATTAGAAGCAACAGATTCAGAGTTCAAGGAGACATTAGTTTGACAGTCAACAAAATCAACAGAACTAGAGTTATTTTACGTTCTCCTTGTTCTCATCTTCCACTACTTTACCTGCACAGGAAGTAGAATCATTAGTATCCTTCACCTCAACACTCTCAGTTGGCCCAGACTGTTCAGTCTTAACTGAAGCTGCCACAGGGGGTTGGCCATACTGAGTAGGTATCTCTTCCTCGTTGGTCTCTAGGGGTGTGTTATAGTTGTCATTTAAAGGAGGTGGAACACTATGATACCCTAGACCCTTGTTTTTATTATCTTTAAATGTTAGTTGTTTTTCTATCATCGATGCAACTACCTCACTTGACACATCAAATTTCTTAAATGTAAAATCTGCATCCTTATATTTAGCTTTTAATTTATCAAGTTTGGCAGTCAAGTTAGCAAGCTTTTCCTTAACATATGTATAATTTGCACATTTCTTGTTGTATTCCTCTTGAAGTGTTCTAAAGTCCTTGGTTTTGGCCTCTAGTTGTGCTTTTAAGGGTTTTTGACATTTCCTTAGGGTATAGACTTCATATTTAAGGTCCTCATTTTCTTTTTTTAATATATCGATTTGTTCACGAAGAAACTTAATCGTAGTTTCACAAGATTGAGAGCATGCAACTTCATTGACCGGGATGTTTGCGGAACTCATTGTTTACCAAAACTGCCCTTTGCCTATAAACCTCAAAAGTCAACCTTAAAATTCAAGTTTAAAAAGTCAAACTTAAAAGTCAAACTTGAAAAGTCAAACCGAAAAGCTAAAAGTGAAATTTTGAAGGTTAAACGAGAAAGTCAAAGTTTAAAGTCAAATGTCAAACTTGAAAATCAAAGTCAAATTTTAAGGTCAAAAGTCAAAAATGATAGTCAAAAATTAAAAGTTTATGGCCAAAAATGAAACTTCAAAATTTGAAAAATTGATTTTTGGGCCAAAATTGACAAAAATCCGACATTAGAACCGAAAAAGCGAAGCTACTTGAACTAAACTGGGAAGACGTATAACATGTGGCTTGCTAGACGGATTGGTAAGGGCGTGGGTTGTATGTGTGAGAGACCTAGGTTCGATCCTTGCTACAACCAGGATTTTTTGAATATTCGCTTCCAACCAAAAGTCTGAGGATCACAAACAAAGGCAGGAGCTGACCGAACACGTGCGAGACTGTTGACCAAACACCTGCAGGGCCGAAAATACGAAGCGAATACGTGCAAGAATTGCTGACCAAACACATGCGCAATGTCCGAGGCCGAAAACGGATTTCAGCTGTAAACACTTTGGCTGTAAACGCTGCTGACCGCAAATGAGTTTCCGGCCGAAAATACCTCGAACACGCAACCTACTGTGCGAAAATGGCCGCTTGATCTCGCAAATTTACGTCAAAAAACACGATTTTTCATCCTTTTAAGCACAAAACTCAATCAAAAAGCCATTTTTATGAAGAACACGAAGAACAAACTTCCAATATTTCTTCAAAAACTTATCAAAGACGCTCCAGATCTTGCCAAAGTGATTGATACAATCCAAGCTCTGATACCAACTGTAAGTCCCCAAATTTGCTTGATGTATTAATCCGATCCACTTGATGGTGCAGAATCCCAATCAAGTAGATGATGCAAGATCACATGGAGAAGAAGAAGAAGAAGAAGAAGAAGAAGTAAATGAATCTATGATGTATTGATGATAAGAATGAAGCTCCAACATACAAGATCCAAAAACACACACACTTCTTCTCTCTAACTTTCTCTCTCTAGCACATGCATATGACAATGAATGCTCTATCTCCACCCCTCCCCTCCAATATATATGGACCGAAAACGCATGGCCCAAACTCAATACCTAGACCGAAAACACATGAGTTTTTGGTCCAAGCTACAAATAAACCCAATAATATTTCCGCCCAAGACTAAAAACAATAAATGCTTAGAAAAGCAAAGTATAAACAAATTATAGACCCAACAACATATTTGATAAGATTGGCCAAATATTTGATAAGATTGGCCAAGAAAATACAAATATAAAATTAAGGAATATTCTTGGAATAAGACAACAGAGCCTTAAATATAGCAATATGGGTCTGAATTGTCCAACTTTATAAAATGTAATTTAATGGACTCTTTTGTACGAAAAATTGATACTCTTTTACTTAGTTTGATTTGTACATCAAAATAATGTGATTTGGAAGAACACATAAAACATTTATCCATTTTTTTTACTTGGGTGATGGTAAAATTACCTAACTATCATTAAATGTATTTTGAAATTACAATAATCATTTTAAAAATACAACCCTCTAATCTACAACTTAGTTGAAATCTTTTCAACGTTAAAAGTTGTTTTCGTTTTTAAAAGGCAAGTCTACGAAAGTTCCATTCGCATAAAACTCTTCCAAGTTGTAAAGTTCTTTCCGTTCCGGAAGAAATATGTGTACCACTATGTCACCTAAAAATATACACAAATCACCTGTCATGTCATGTCAACATTGGTACCGATACTGTTACTGTTTCTACTGTTAGTTAGGGCCTAACATAATATTTTTTTTCTCCTTGTTATCTTAATAAAAGAGTGTCTTTTATGCCAAGTGTCATTCTTATAAACGAAGAATTTGCCACGTGTCACTTTGTTATGCATCTACAATTCCTTTTCCTGCTCAAACTCTACAACTAGACATGTGTTATGAGCGGATTTATTTGTATAGTATCAAACTGTAATCCCATAAAATCAGAAATATGATTTAAATTGATTGATTTCAAATTTTGAACTTGATTGCAAAAAATCAAGAAATAACAACCAATCACTACTTAATCCCGCAATTGATTGCATGCACATCGTAAAATTACCCTTCATTATTCCATATATCATTCCCTTTCCCTTGATAGTCCACAAATCTTTAAACCCTTCACGTCACAGGGATCGAAATTGAGGGAGAAACTCAAGAAGAATAGTGAAGATGTGAAAGGTAAAAGTGATTTGAGTTGTTTTTTCTTCTTTTCCATGGAATTTAGATTATGTTAAGCTAGGATTCCGATATGACTGGTTTGAGCATGAGTTATCGGTTAGTTTTTGCTTTAACGTGTTCTTTTTTCATGTTTATGATAAAAATAACCTTCAAAATTGAAGCAGAAAAATGGTGTATAAGAGAAAAGGAATCACCCGACTTCCTCTTGGTGAGTCAGACAACACCATATTAAACATAAATTGCAGGTAATATATATAGTGTGATAACTCAAATAATTTTATTTATATTTTATTTATTTAATTGTTATTACAATAATCTCCCTACTTTTTTTTGAACAGCAGCACCATATATTAAAAAACTAAACCTTTAGCAAGGAGCTAGAGAAAAGAACAAATTAAGGTCGGATTGGATTTTTTAACCACATCATCCAGTTAACCCGAGCCTTAGAATTCCGAAACGAAAACCAACAAAAAGAAAGATCCACAACAGAATCAAAGAGCCTATCTTTTCTAGGTTTATTGCTACTAAAAAGCAGAGAATTACGAAACTTCCAAAGCACCCATATGACCACCGTGAACACCGACTCAACAATCGGGCACTCCATATGAAACGTTGGTCTAGAATCCACCCAATCCACCACATCACGGGTAGATGAAAACATAGGAAGGTCCAAGTGAAGCCAATGCCCAACCCGACTCCAAATCTGATCAGCAACTGAACACTGCAACAACAAATGGTTCACACTTTCTTGAGAATTATGACACACGGGACACAATAAGGAATCTATCACCATCCCCTTTCCACCAATTTAGCTCTAACCAGAATGTGATTTAAAAGCACCCGCCATAAAAAAATGTTAATTCTAATAGGGACAAAACGGTTCCACCTAGTAGGTGTACTACCTATAGGAAGCGTCATATCATCAACCCAGTTCTGTGCTGATTTAACAATAAAAATACCCGATGGTCAATCTCCCAATACCACTTATCAGGCATCTCCCCTATGCGAGTAGGATTTAATATCTCCACAAGATCATCAAATTGGGTCGATTCAGCCCCTCCTCTAATCCCCTGACGCCAATGAAAATTCCATCCCCCCGAATCCTAATAGCCACTTACCCGAGCATCTTGATTAAAGGCCAAAGCAAAGAGCCTCCCGAACCGCTCCCTAAGAGGAATATACAAGCACCAAACATCCTTCTAGAACCTCGTTTGAATCCCATGCCCCACCACAGGAAGACGAAACAGAGAGAATAAGTAAATACCCCAACTCCCTAGAACCGACTTAATAAGGGTCAGACGAACTCCAATGGACAACAACTTGACCTTCCAAGAAGACAGCCTCTTCTTAAAACAGTCGATGATAATCTGCCAACCTTTAAGACGAACCATAGATTCTCCAACCGGGATACCAAGATAAACAAAGGGAAGAGTTCTAGCCGAACACCTGGTAAAAGAAGCTAAAGTAGAAATCTCATCCGCGTTAACCCTGTTGGATTTTGATACGAAACAAAAGTTTGTTTTTCACAAAAACCGGCAACGGAAGACTTTAAAAATAACAAGTTTATTTTTAGATCATAACAAAACCACACCATCATGGATCCATTGATATAGGTTACAATGAAATAAAACAACCATAGGATGTTTTAGAGATAACCTTTGAAGCCTTTGAACCCACTTGGTTTTGGGGTGTTGATGAAGATAACAAAAGATCAAAGTGTATGATCTTCTCTACAAGTATCCACCATCAAGAGTAAGGCACTTGGAATGCTACTTCCTTCTTGTATAACTTTGTTCTTTAAGCCTTAAGTGCTTAAACAATTAAGCACTAAAAGGAAGACACGAAATGATCACCAAAAGCAAGTAATATCTTCAAAAGAGGAAAGAGCTCCAAGATGCCATGTTGCTTACAGATTTAGAGAGAGAAAAAGAGAAGAAGAAGAAGTGATTTCTTGGACCAAAAACTGGCACCTTCTTCATGTAAGAGGCCCTCTATTTAGAATCCATCTAAGCATGGCCTCTTGAATATAATATTGAAGATAAGGGCTTTATATTAAAATAATATAAAGTAAGTCTTATCTTTTCAAGAAGCATGGGGCAAGTTATGGAGGTTGACAAGCAACCTCCATTCTTTAAATATAAATTTGGCCATACCTCTTTAAATAAGAAAGATTCTTTGATTTTTATAAACTCTTAGTTTATAAAATATAAAATTTGTCTTTAGGTAAAAGACAAAACAATCCAACTAGTCTAAAAGGTTGTGCATGGCTTATTAATTCATATCATATGAAATAATAACTAGTAATACTCTCTTATAATTATTATTCTCACAAAACAATAATTATTCCCTAATTAAAATACAAGAATTGATATTATTTATTAATAATCATATTAATAATAAATATACAAAATGTGCCAACTTGATAAAGGTGTGACCCTATAGGATCATACATTATTAGCAATATCACTCCATAATGATACTTGGGCATATAGATCCAACAATCTACCACTTGGACAAGATTCATTATTGACTGACATACACAGTAGCTGACATCTAGAAATTGGCTACTGCCCCTAACAACATATGAAGGGTGTCATTTCATCAACAGCCAATTCCAGGAGCTCTAAGCTACAATTGTTACTAAAGGTGTGGTATCTATTATTCCTTTGTCTCAGACATCATGTTGAAACATGAGATATGGATCGCGATCAATCTCGTTTAGTGTTCAACTTTAATGAAGGCCTTAGATGCCGTGCTCTCAACGAATAAGAGGGTCAAATCCCATCTTGACTACATACGCCCATCAATGTAGTTCATGTCATACCCAACGATGGCCTTTATGACTGCCTTTTATGAAACAGCATTGAACCATCCCTACACATCAAGTCCCAAATATGCATTTCAGTCCTAAGAATACAAAGATAATCTTGAATATATATGCCTATCAATGCAGTTCATATCATACCCAACGATGGCCTTTATGACTGCCCCTTTACGAAACAACATTGAACCATATCTAAGCACAACAATCCCTACACTTCAAGTCCCAAATATGCATCTCAGGTCTAAGATTAAAAGATACAACCCTGATCAAAATATCATTCTTGACTACGATCCATAAAGTGGTTTTGATGCGGGTCAAGTCCAATACTTATTGTCCTAATCAAGTACCTATGAAGTTGGCAGCAGCTCTTTGCCATTCTCATCTCCATGAGAATCCACCAATCCACTTATATTAGTCTTACCTGATAGATACTCCCACAACTATGAACGACTATGGACATTTAGAATAACCTAGTTATTCAAGGATTTAAACATGCTAATATAGAACACAACAATTAATTAATGAAAGACACATATCCAATATATCATTCATTAAAATATATATTGCTTTATTGTTCCAATATCCAAATACTAAATTTCAATCAAATACATCTATGTGTATCAACAATGCTCTATAGCACCAGTTTGACTTTCATGCTTTAGCTAATGAAGCAGATTTGTTAAGTAGATTTGATAAACTTGATTTGTGTAAACTTTGCGCATACAATCATTTTTAGTTTTATATATAACTCATATATAAAGAAAAACTATTGAGAATGAATTAGATTCTTGAATATGACTTGGATACCAATACCTGCGTAATGGGATTACTCATAGTCATAATGAACTATACGTTAAGCATCTTTATACGTGGTTCTCCAAACCACGAGGTATTCTAACTCTGATGTGTAGCTATAATTGAAATCTACATGGAACTACCATCCATGTAATTATCTATTCATTCATAATGAGGACACGCCCGATTGTGACTGAGAGTCATCTCAATCTATTTGAAAATTTAGCACATGTGTAACAACTTTAAACATAGCTTTCTTTCAAATACTCTGTAGACTAGGAATATTTCTCTAGTTCTCGCAAGTACTTTGGAATAGTCCTATAATTCAGACAATGGCTTGTTCTTGGATTATACTTGTATCATTCGACATGCTCTAAGCATATAACTTATTTGGCCTTTATGCATAACCATGACATATATGATTTCTCCAATTGCAGCAGCATATGGAATACAATCATGTTATCTAGCTCAAAAATATTTGCATTCGGATTTTGCTCAAAATCATGTCATGTGGTTTGTGACAAGATAACTCTCTTAGGGTCCTTTATCTTAAGCTCCTTTAAGATCCTTGACAATTAATGCAATTTTAATTGATCCTTTAAGTTTCCATGATCTATCTATATAGATCGTTATTCCACGAATTAATATGTTGAGTACATATAACATTAGGAATGTTACTGTGCTCCCACTAGCTTTTTAGAAAACACAAGAATCGTCTAGATTCATAATTAAATCACATTATGTGATTAATTTATAAGAAAGAAGATTCTTACTCTGAGATGTTAACTTAAATCTTGGAAAGATTTTCATTCATGTATGTTTTCTCCCTTGAAAACCAATTTACTCTTTATAGTCAAACTATATCGAGGAAGATTAATCAAGCCCATACTTGATAATCATACATGAATGCATCCCTAGGTGTTTTATTAGTTTCTGATCAACCATTTAGCAGATTCAACAACAGTTGAAAACTTGCTAGTTCCAAACTATGATGCATTTAGCTTATGGATCTTTAGCTCTTAAATCTCCAAATTGCTCCCACTTAGAAAAAGCACTTTATAATCACTTGTATTATGGAATGACAATTAGCGGTATTAGTAGAAACTTCATCCTAAACAATGATTTAGGATATTCTACATAAATGCAGTTAGTAAATACTAGAATGGTTAAGCTTATTGTCTAACATGAGCTCAATGACTCCATACCTTTTAGATAAGGATAAACTATTTCATCCTTAGCCTAATATAAGTATCTAATCCACTTGTTTGGTTGGAAATAGATATTCAATATATATCTGTTGCAGTGAGCATAATTCCAAAATTTTGTAAAGTAAATAGTTCTTTTAAAACATCATACAATGGATTGCAAGGCCTATTTATATCCTCTTCAAAAACTTGTACTATCGATATTCAGCTAGTGGCTATGTGACCCTATCCCACTAGAGAATTCGAAGGCTACCTCAAATATCAAGATATAGATTCAAGTGACCAAGTGATCCTGTGCCACAAGAAACATACTAGTGACAAGTAAGTGTTTTTTTCGGAATGAGTTGTGAATCAATTCCACAACTCCTAAGATGTTCCAAGAAGACTTGGTTTAAAAAACTCATTTTCTTTATAACATCCAAAGGTTAATGATGATCTCATTAATTTGTATTTCAATCTTCACTATGGAAAATTTGGATCAAATCAAAAGGTTTCATCAATGACGAATAAAAGTCGTCAGTGAAATTGATTAAGTATCTATCACCAAATCTATTCATGGATTGAAAAAGATTACATACATCTCTTATGTATAATCCTTTGTCAAGCCGTTTGTTCTTTAACTACTAATAGATAAATACACTTGTGAATCATCTTCCCATATAAATAGGATTCACATATATCAAATGAATCAAGCTTATTTGCCTTCAAAATATTTCATCCTTTTGAAGTTGGTATATGTATTTCTTATTTATATTGTCATGATGATTATGACATAGATAAGTTCCAACAAAATATCATTCGATTATATAGGTGTTATGATCAGAACTATTAATTTATTGAAAGATTATAGATTTACTGCATAAATAATATTATGAGAAAATATTCTTTAACACAGAATACATCGTTTCAGAACATGAATGTGAACATCCATTAAACGATAAGTAAATCTAGATTTATTCATAAATTACAACTGTTACATATCCCTGTAAGGATAGGTACAAAACATTTATAAAAGACCATACCAACACTTGTTATATCTTCAACACGAAATACCATTCGTTTGTAATCTGTTGATTATTTCTTCCAATCGTCAACACATAATATCAATTATTAGTGCCACATGAAGTATTACATACTCAAGTGAATGATGGAAAAATAAGTAGTTCTATCATATAGACATCTGAAGTCTTGTCCAAGTCAGACTTCTTCAGCTTGATGAGATGATAGTAGCAATTCCTCCTTTAGTGTCCAGTTTCTTCCACAATAGAATCAACACTAATAATTTGTCCCTTTCTTGATTTCTGGGTTTATGTTGTATTTCCCTTAACTGAACTATAAGTCTATAGGAGTGCACAATCTCTTAGACTTCCTTTTATTCAATGCTTGAAAAGACTTGAAACTATTTCTAGTATTTTGATTGAATATCTGCTTTACTTGATGAGACATATGATATGTTTCATAATTATCCAAGACTTTCTGCAAGTCATTGTAAGGGTCGAAGACCTGTTGTAATATGTCGAAGACCTAAGTTTATTTTACAAGGCATTTATGTAACGAAGCGTACTTGTTTTAGTCCTTGTAATTTTTTGTGTGCTTTCATGTTTCCTATAAATAGGAACATTACTTAGAGTTAGATAAGAGTCTTTGTATGAACTTGTCTATTTTTCTCTCTGTAACATTGAAAGCATAATAGAGCTGAAACCAGATCATATTTACATCGTGTGTTCAATCTATATTCTGATTACTCTGATTTGATTCATACTTGATTCCACACATCATCAATTGGTATTAGAGCAGGAATCATGATCTGAGATCTAATTTGCACTTTGTTTCAAAAGGTTTTTGAATCAAATTTCTGGTTCAAAAAGTTCCGCATCTTTTGCTGTGAAAAAGCTTTCTAGATCTTCAGTTGTGATTTGATTCTGCAACCGATTTGTTGAATCGAGTATTCTACTTCATTTTTCTGATCAATTCAACAATTTGCTTTCAAATTCTCTTTGATTTCTCAAAAATTTCAAAAATTTTCTTCCGTACATCAATGGCAAACTTTAATCTCAACTCGATGACTTCATACTCTCATCTGCTAGGATCTTCAACTAAGATTCCTATGCTCATTCCGGAATACTATGATCAGTGGTTTGATCGTATGCAAGATTACTTGAATGGAATCAATGAAGAGCTTTGGTCTTGCATCTCAGGGAATGTTACTCTTCCGACGAATATTCAACCAATTGGATCGTCGTCTGGTACTACGAGTGTGGAAGATCAAAATGTTCGTATGAAGAAACTTAAAAAACGATGCATAAGGGAGTTACGTGGTGCATTGCCTCCAGTTGTGTATAACTATGTCAGAAGTTGTACAACTACAAAGGACATCTGGAATAATCTCAAAGAAAAGTTTCAAGGCAGCGAGAAGACGAAAATCAATTCAGTTAAGCAATGTTTGATTGAATTGAAGGATTTCAAGCAAAAAGACTGTGAAATGATTGAAAGTTACTATGATAGGCTAAACGAGCTGATTTACAAATGCAATCGTTATGGAATCACGAGGTCTTTTATGGAATTCAATCTCACCTTTGTTATGGGACTCCGTAAAGAATGGAGGAGTGTTAGCATGATGGTGAAAAATCAACAGAGTTTCGACACATCTTCTTTGAATGATTTGTACAATCAACTGAAAACTCACGAAAGTGAAGTGAACGAAATGGCAGAAGAGTCGAAGCTTAGTCTAGGTGGTCCATTAGCACTTGTCTCTAAAGTGTCTGAAAAGGAAACAGTCGAAAAAGGTGATTCTGATGATGAAGAGGGGTTTCTCATGAATTCGGATGATGAGGCAATTTCTTTTTACTCAAACAACCGAGTCAAAAAGTTTTTCAAGAAACCGTTTAATTTAAAGATGAAGCAAAGTGAGGGAAAAGGAAGTTTCGTGAACAAAGCTGTAGGAGAAGAGAAGAAGAAGTATGAGAAGAATGATGCGAAGGGTGCTGAGGAGAAGAAAGAGAAGAAATTGAAAGGAGATTCTGGTATGGATTTTCATTACTGCAATGGAGCCAATCATGTAGCAAATGATTGCATGCTTCAAAAAAAAGATGAGAAAAAGAATAGACTGAAGGATGAGGCGTATTATGTGGAGAGGTTGGAAGAAGTGCGTACAAAGGCGAAAAATTTGTCTTTGGTGGCTCAAGGTGAACAGGAAAATGATGGCACATATCAAATCTGGTCTTCGGGCTCCGATGATGAGGAAATGCGTAATCCTACGCATGGGGCCATGTATGCGAAGCTGGAGGAAGATTCAAACGAAGAGGTCAAGGGCCGATGCTTTGTGTCAAAGTCTACTGATAAGTCTCCAATGACAACAAAGGTACGTAATATTCTTCAATCTTTCAATATTCCTTTAAGTGCATATGATTCTGAAATTGTTGCTTTTGATGATACTGTTGCTTATTTCGATAATTTGGTTGTTTCTGCTAGCAATGAAGCTAAGAAATTAAGCAATCAGTTGTTAGAGACACAGAAGAAGTTAGATTCGAAAGTTGTCAAGATAGAATGTTTAGAATTGCAAATAACAAACATAATGTGTGATCGAGATTCATTATCTAGTGATGTAAAACTTTTGTTAGCTCAACGAAATATCTACTGCAATTCTGCTAAACGTCTGTATGGCAAATTAACTGCATTGCATCATTCGTGTGATATTAGCAAAGAACAACATAGGAAATTATTACCTTTTTTAGCTTATGAGAGGGCGAAGGTTGATAATATTTCGTATGATTGTGAGAAAACTATTGTTGAGTTTGACAAAATTCCTAATGATAGATATACTTATGGAATTGTCAAAATTGACGGATGTCTTGATTCAAATGAATTAGTTAACATTGTGAATGATACTTTGACAAAATCAGAACAAATCAAAATTTTGAAAAAGACTGAGAATTTAACATCTCATTCTCAATCTAATTTTGCCGATATCGAAGATAACTCTAACAATATTAGCGAAATTAGTGAAATTGAGGATGTTGATTGTTCTTAGTTGTCTGTCATTAATGTTGCATCAAAATCTAAAGGAAAAGAAAAACTTAAGGATTTGATGGTTGATATTGACACTGACAAACCTTCAACTTCGAAAGTTTGTGATTCTGAGTTTGTGGATATCCGAGTTAGTCAAACGGATAACGGTGATGATGAAAATGATGATGACAATTCAGACAAAAAGGTCTCATCAAACAAAGATTCGAAAGAAACTGAAATTCCACGTGTTGTTGTTGATCAAGTATTTGGGGACACTGAAACTTTCGACAAAGTGTTGTCTGAAAAAGGAGCCCATTATTTGGAAACAAATCAAGTGGTGTATCCGAATTTCAAGTGTACTGATGATGTTGTTTTTCCAAATCAAGTGTTTGTCACAACTGGAAATGTTGAGAACATTAAACCAGAATTCAACAAAATGGTCGAAGATGACAACAAGAAAACAACAAACGAAGGGTTCTTTTCAAATCAAAGCACTGTCGAAAATAATCTAACAAAAAATTCATATGTTTTTCAAAGACAAAAACCACAACGCAAATGGGTTGAAAAATCGAAAATTGTGAAAGAAGTTACAAAAGAGGTTGTTGTGGAAAATGAAATTGTTGTCAAATTAAATTCCAAATAATTTAAAGAACAAATTGACAAGTTTTCAAAAGAAAATGAAATTTCAAAACGACAAGCTCGAAAGAAAATTTTTTGGCAAACCATGGAGCTTCCAAAACAACAAAATGTTTTGACATTGAAAACAACTGAAAACACGAAGACTAAATCTGTAAAGAATAAGTCTTCTCATTCAGAAATTCATTCAGATCAATAGATAAATCCTGCTCAAACAAATAAAGCAAAAATCTGAAATTCATCCAAAAACAAATTTTTCGAAAGTTTCAAACTCATCATTTTCAAAAGATAACAAAAATACCTCAAAGAATGTTCAAAATCAACCATCACAACAACGATTTTCTTTTAATCAACAAACAAGGTTTTCTCAAAAACAAACATCTCCAAATCGATTTTCTCAAAATCGAAGTGTTGGAAACAATGATGGAAGTCGATACGCCATGGCATTTCGAACAAAATCAAATGTTGATTTCTTCCCACAAAAACCGAATTTTCCAAATCCTACAAGGAAACAAACCTCAAAAGTTTCGTACACAAAAGGGTTGTCTCGTGACAAAAACATCGATCATTGGCTTGAAGGAAAAGGACGAAAATATCAATCAAGGAAATATTCTCAACAACAAATTCACGAAGCTTATGAGAATTATGTGAATAATTCGTCAACTGAAAGCTTATCTTCAAAAGATTCGAATGTATCGGTAAAAACTTGGCAACCGGTTTCGAAAGAAAAGCATGATCATACACAATCGAAAAAGATGAAGGCATGTGTCAGTGACAATCCCAAACTAACAAAAACTTATGTTTCTATTCCTTTACCTAGTGATGTGGACTTAATTGATAGTCTCAAAACTAAAGTTTGTGATTGGGTTAAAAGTTATTCATTTCATTCTGTTTTCAAAACTAATTTCCAAGGACCCAAACAGCCTTGGGTACCTAAATTCTTTCATTGATCGCAGGTACTATGTGACGAGCAATATGATGAGAAATGGCATATCGATAGTGGTTGCTCACGTCACATGACAGGACGAAAGGAAAATCTGAGAGATTTTCAAAGCTTGGAAAATGCAGGAGTTGTGAAGTTTGACAATAATCACAAGTGCCAAGTGAAAGGTTATGGCAAAGTCACGAATGGAAAGTTCACTGTTAATCGCGTTGCTTATGTAGAAGGTCTTCAACATAACTTGATAAGTGTGTCACAACTTGTTGTGGGCACTGGCAATCAAGTGGTGTTTAACGAAGAAGGCATCATCATTTCAAATGTTGAAACAAACGAAGTTTTACTCAAATCCAAACGACATGGTGACATGTTTACTCTTGATATCAAACCTATCATCGGCAAACCCTCAGTGTGCTTACTTTCGAAAGCTTCCTCTGACATCAGCTGGTTATGGCATCGACGTTTATCACATTTAAACTTTCGAAATTTGAATAAATTGTTTGTTGATGATCTTGTTCGTGGTTTACCTGTACTAAAATTTGACAATGATACATTGTGTGCAACTTGTGAACAAGGGAAACAGCACAGAAAAGGACATCCAATTGTGATAGATTCGAATATTGTGGAACCGTTGGAACTTCTTCACATTAAGCTTTGTGGACCATCAACTGTTGAAACACTCAACAATGAACGGTACATTTTGGTTATTGTTGATGATTTTTCACGATTTACTTGGGTATACTTTCTCAGGTTAAAATCTGAGGTTGCTCAAACAATGATCGAGTTTATAAAGAAGATTGAGATGAGTCTAAAGAAAAATGTTCGAAAGATCAAAAGTGATAATGGATCTGAGTTTAAGAACAAAGTGTTGGATTCGTATCTAACAGAAAAAGGAATTTCGCATAACTTCTCTTCGCCCTATACACCTCAGCAAAATGGTGTTGTTGAAAGACGAAATAGGTCACTTTACGAAGCAGCAAGAACTATGTTGACATATGCGAATCTTCCTCAATATCTATGGGCTGAAGCAGTTTCGACAGCATGTTTCACTCAAAATCGATCTTTCATTCTTCGTCGATTCAATATCACTCCGTATGAAATTATCAATAACCGAAAACCTAATGTCAAATTTTTTCATGTTTTTGGTTGTAGGTGTTTTATAATGAATCTTAAAGATAGCGTTTCAAAATTTCAAGCTAAGGCTGACGAAGGCATATTTTTGGGATATTCACACAACTCGGTTGCATACAGAGTGTTACATAAGCGAACAAGAAAAATCGAAGAGACATTCAATCTTACTTTCGATGATTATTATGTCAAACAAGTTGAAAAGCAATTTGTACAAAAACCAATAATTAATGAATCATCTGATGAAACTGAAGAATCAAATTCATCTAACTTTGATTATGATTTAATTTTTGGTATTCTTGAAAGGGCTGTGGATGCTAAAGTGCATGCGAATGATAATCATCCCTCTGAATCTTCGAAGCATAATGATGACTTGGAAATTCCTGAAAATATTGTAGATGTTAATTCAACAACAAATTCTCCTGGAGTTGGCGAAAGTATGCATAATAATCCAGTGGAAGGAGAGCACTTGGATTCGAATACTCTGGTTGAGGGGGAGCATTCTTTCGAGGGGGAGAATGGGAGAATGGATGAAGTTGTTGAGGGGGAGCATCTACTTGAGGGGGATCATCAAAATGATAATCGTGTTGAGGAGGAAAATGATACAATAAATTTTAATCAAAACGATGATATTTCTGTTGCAGGATCTGAAAATGAAGAGATGTACGAAGATGCACCTTTGGAATTTGATTCGGCATATCCACCATTAGAGAAATGGACAAAGACTCATTCGATAGATCAAGTCATTGGGAATCCTCAAGATGGAGTATTAACAAGAGCTCAGATTCGTGCAAAGAATGAGGTATTACATACTTATCAAGAATTTTGTATGTTCAATGTTTTCATCTCGAAAATAGAACCAAAAACAGTTAAGGGTGCAATGGAACACTCAGATTGGGTTGTTGCAATGCAATCTGAACTGGTTGAATTCGATAGAAACAAGGTTTGGTGGTTAATTCCTAAACCTGAAAATGTGTCGATTGTCGGGTTAAAATGGATTTTCAAAAACAAACCGACAAATATGGAAATATTGTACGAAATAAAGCACGACTAGTTGTAAAAGGATATTCGCAACAAGAAGGGATTGATTATGAAGAAACCTTTGCCCCTGTCGCAAGACTCGAGGTTGTTCGAATATTTTTAGCTTATGCAACTCATAAGGATTTCGATGTCTATCAAATGGATGTGAAATGTGCTTTTCTCAATGGTGAACTTGAAGAAACTGTTTACGTTGAACAACCTCCATGTTTCTTAAATGAAATGCATCCTGATCATGTATACATTTTAGATAAAGCAGTTTATGGGTTAAAACAAGCACCAAGAGCATGGTATGCAACTCTTACCAGTTTCTTAAAACAGTCAAAATTTAAACAAGGATCAGTTGACCCCACATTGTTTCGAAAGAAAGTTGGGAATCATCTAATGCTTGTTCAAATTTATGTTGACGATATTATTTTTGGCTCTACTGACCCTGCTTTGTCTAGTGAATTTGAAAATTTGATGAAAGGCCAATTCGAAATGAGCATGATGGTCAAAATCAATAATTTTCTTGGCTTAAACATTTATCAAAGCAGAGAAGACATTTTCATCAATCAGGAAAAGTATACAAGGAATTTGCTCGAAAAATTTGGAATGACAAATAGCACGAAGCTAAGAGTACCAATGGCTGTTGGAACAAGGCTATCCCCTTCGTTAGAAACGTCTGCGGTTGATCTTACCTTATACAGGAGCATGATAGGTTCATTGCTTTATCTTACTGCAAGTAGACCTGATATCATGTTTTCTGTATGTAATTATGCTAGGTATCAAGCAAATCCACGAGAATCACATTTAATTGCTGTGAAAAATATCTTTCGTTATCTCAAGGGAACAATTTCGTTAGGATTTTGGTATCCTTCGAAAACAGGGTTTTTCATTCAGGCATTTTCAGATGCAGATCTTGGAGGGTGTACTTTAGATCGAAAAAGCACAAGTGGTGGTTGTCAATTTTTAGATGGCAAGTTGGTTAGTTGGCAGTCGAAGAAACAGACGTGTGTTTCGATTTCTACCGCAGAAGCTGAATATGTTGCAGCTGCTGCTTGTACATCTCAAATTATTTGGATTCAAAGTCAGTTGAGAGATTATGTCGTGAATATGAAAAAGATTCCATTGTATTGTGATTCACAAAGTGCTATACGCATTTGTCATAATCCAGTACAACATTCGAAAACAAAACATATTGCTCTTCGTTATCACTTTATCAAAGATCATGTGGAAGATGGAAATATAGAAGTCCATTTTGTAAAAACAACGGATAAGCTTGTTGATATTTTTACAAAAGCTTTGGATGAAAAATCATTTGTTCGAATTTTGACAGGATTGGGAATGATCGAAGCAAGTTCAGTTCCAGGAATTATATCGCATGTATAACAACAAAGTGTTATATAAATATGTCGATTCAGAGGTCATCATGACTCATTCAGAGGCTGATAGTATTAACTATTCAGTGGTTACTGTTCATAGTCAACGCTTCGATATGCTTCGACTTCGTTACATTGAGCATTTTGGTTTGGTGTAACTCTTTTCGTTAGATTTCCAAAAAAAATTATCTTAGTTTTATTTTCGAAAAATCAAAACTACATACAGATTTTATCTTTGTTTTGTCATTTTATTTTCGAAAAACCAAAAACTAGAAAAAGATTTTATCTTTGTTTTGTCATTTTATTTTCGAAAAATCAAAAAATTACAAAAAGATTTTATCTTTGTTTTGTCACTTTAGTTTCGAAAAATCACAAAATTCAAAAAGATTTTCTTTTGTTTGTTAATTGTTTCTTTTAAGAAAAATCAAAAACATAAAAAAAGATTTTTGTTATTTTGTTATTTATCTTTTGTGTGTAAAGATATCACGAAGGCTATACAGGGGTCATGCTTATGTTTCTCTGGGAAGGTACAATTTCGACATCTTTGTACTAGTTAGACTGTCCCTAGAAGCATGTTGCAGCATGTCGACCCAAGCCTCCATAGACTCAATGTGTGTTTACGAAAGCCTTAATGAAATTTTTCTTATGAAAATTTCTTCCCAAGTCAGGCTTATATTCACATTAGTCGAATGAGCTACCTTACTCTTCTCAAATGAGTTAAGAGTTGTCTGTTTGGTCCAATCGTAACAGAGGTACAAGTGTTTTCGTCAACCAATCTTTTTCATCACCAAATTTCTTACACTTGCACAGACGAAGACATATGTCCAAGAGATCTTTGATTCAACCAATCAAGCTTTAGACATATCAAAATTTTGTGTTAATGATCTGACATCATGAGGCCGTGATGAAAGTGAAACCCAACATTCTATCTTCGTAAGGAATTGACGGGGAACTATGTTCCAGTTTTGACGAAACATTTGTTTCAGTACCACTTTTCGAAACTCCAAATCATATTCATTTCTTATGAGTAATCTTGATCAAACTATCGAAGCCCACGATGTTTGTTACCCAACAGGATTCAGTATGAATTTTTTTCGTGAATATGATTTCTGTGTGAGTTTCATTTGCTTTCGAAGTTACTTTCAAAATAATTCAAAGCATACTTGTCACTGACTACACCGGTCAAACAAGTAATTTCGGTTACAATTACTCACCTTATGTTAAGGTTATTATGTAACGAAACTGTAAACTACCCATGAAGCCTTATAAAAGAAGCACTTCGATACTTCTCTATAAGTATTCGATTGAAATTCACGGGAACATACACAAGCAGTTGATTATCTCTCTTGATAATTAACGAAGTAACCTTTGCCTGGGGTTTATCTGCTTTTGTGTCAAATTGAATTGAAATCACATATCCAAATTTTTGTTTAATTGTTTCTTATCTTATCTTTGGATCACTGCACTCACGAAATCCTTGAGGTTTTGAGTAATACCAACTCAGGCTGATGATTTCAAACATCTGGCATATGACTTCGCTTTTTATCCCAAAAGTGAAAGAGCCTTACTTTCATCCGAAGATCAGTGACGGTTACAATTCAATTGAGATATACGATCAGTCTGTTTGAAAAGACGTTCTGTATTCAGTCCGGGTTTCTAGGTGATGTGACAGCTACTTTTTGATGTATGGCTACTTTATCGGCAGTATGGTGTGAGATTCAAGGTGCCACGTCGGATCTCATTTAATGCCAATCCCGCTTCAAATTCAAACACTAGGGTTACATATAAAAAGGGGAATCAAAGCTTGTTCTCAGTTTACGCTTCCAAAAGAAAAAATCCTACTTTCTCTGAAACTTTCCGATTGTTCTTCAAAGCTTTCAAAATCCCTAATCATGGCCAATTCTGTTGAAGTTGTTGTTCAATCCCAAAACACAGAAGACATAACTTCCCAACCAATCATGAAGATTCAAGGAACAAACTATCAAGTTGAAGATGATGTTTCTTTATACCCAGATGAATTGAAGATGTTGGTAGTTGTCTTGAAGAGTTCTGTTCTTTCCACTGCTATGTTCAATTCGTTTGCAGTTCCACTTTCATGGCTTTCTCAAGCAGGATCCACTGCTACGTAGAGCAAAGCAATGGATATCATCAGTTTTCAACTGGTGAATGATAAGAAGATTCGATTGTCCAAGAAGATTTTCTGTTAAATTCTTGATATCCCAAATTCTCCAATCTATACTGATCTTTCATCTGCACAAATCATCCATATGTTCAATGAGATGGGTTATCAACCCCCACTCACCAAGATCAGTGATTTCAAGAAATCAGGACTTCCAACTGTTTGGAATTTTCTCTTCGGAATCTTTTTACGCTGCTTGACTGGTCGCAGTGTAGGGTTGGACAAAGGTTGAATGGAGGTGCATGCAATGGTGGCAGGGTTGTATTATGACATTACTGTGGATTATTCTACCCAACTATGGAAGGAATTTCAAAAGAGTGTCGAAAACACGAATGTCGTTCAAGGAATTTCGTGTGCAAGGTATTGGAGTCTAATCCTTCAATACTTTTATGCCAAAGAAGGGATTGAGGTGCCTACTAATGAGGAGACTGTTGAGTTCATCAAGTATCAATTTCCGAAGGAGGTTTCAGATGATGCTGAGATATTTACACACATTGCAAGAATTCCAGATGCAATGTTACAAAGGGTTGATCCAACGAATTTGATTCTAATGGAATACTTAGAAACAATCAATCCGGATGATGGTTCTGGGAAGTTGTTACCAAAAGAAACAGCAGGTCCTTGGAAGAAGTCTCGTAAGTGAAAGAAGGATGTAACAATTACTCCTGAGAAACCAGTACAAGAGCCAAAGAAAAAGCAATCACCACCAAAACAGACGAAGCCAGATGCACAAGTTTCGACTGTTGTGGTTGAACCGGTGGAGCCTGTTGCTGATACTCAAGAAACGGAAACACTACCATCAAAATCAGATATTTTTCGAAGGGTTAAGAAAAAGTCTCGTCGATCACGAAAGCTTTCCGATGGTTCATTCAAGTCTTCTTCGATGGTTCGTAAACCATATTTGAATCACCAGGGAATTCTCATTCGAGAGGTTTCAGCTCCTGTTTCTCCTTCTTCCAAGAAGCGAAGAGCTGAAGATGTTGCAACACATATTTTGAAGAAGAAGCTGAAGAAAAGAAAGATTGTTCTTCAAGAAGAATCATACGAAGGGTAGAAAGTTCCTGAAACTCCTGAAGCTACAATTTTCCAATCAACATCTATTCCTGAGAAGACTACGGTCACACCACTCGAAGTTTCGTTAACTGAATCAATTCTTGAGGAGGTTCGAACTTCAGAAATCAATACACACGTATCTGATACGGATGTAAATGTCAATACGGGTGAAGGAAATACGAATACAGAACTGGTTGTTTCTACTCATGGTATTCCTGCTTCATCTGCTACTTTTGTTTCTTTACCACCATTCATAATCCCTATCTCAAACACTACAAAATCACCCACCTTTAAAACCATTCTCACCCAACCCATCACAACTTTGTTCTCATCACAAACCACTGATCCACTTCAAAATACTGAGGATACTGATGTTGACGAAGGGGGTTTTGGGGGAACATTTGAAGAGATGGAATTTGACAAAGAAGAAGAAACTTACCCTGACAACGTGTTAATAACAATGAAGCAATTCAAGATTTTGAATAAGAAGATGAATTCTATTATTCAATTTCAAGCTGACATGGGGTGGAAGTCAATCTCTTTCGAGTTTGGAATTAGATGTTATGCTTAAAGCATTCGAAGCCAGAATGGTTAATAAAGTGTCTGGAATGCTTCAAGATTATGAGTCTAAAATCTTGGAGAAGGTGGATCAAAGTGATAAGTGTAATGAATTGCGGGTGAAGTCTCAGTCTTCGAACTTTGTGAGTGAAGTTCAAGATTTACGAAGGGTGAATAAAGAAAGACAATTTTTATTCATTAAAGATGTGAAGCAATCAAAACTATATTTTATACTTAAGACTTGGAGTTTTGGATGAGTTATAAAATCACTATTTTAAATCTCCTTTTAACAATCAAAAACTTATGACTCCAAGAATTTATAGAATAAACTCATTTTATTTTATAAACTAAATTTTATGCATCTTATGGTAAAAGTCATATTTTGATAAACCAAAACTTGGGTGATCATACTTATGTTTTAAATCTCATTTAGCATGTATAAAACATAATATCAACATGTTGCGTTATGTTTAAAACACCAATATCATATATTAAGTTTCGACGCAAAAAATAATCACTAGTTTTATTATTTTCCTTTATAACGCTATAAACCGATTTTAGTATTTTTAATAAGAACTCCTTATTTATTATAAAGACATGAAGTTTATATAATGTTTAAACATCTTTTAAACCATTTCAAATATTTTAAAGTTGGGTATTTATAAGTTTTACAATAAAACTATTTTCAACAAAAAATGAGTTTTAACCGGTAAACCGGTAACCGGTAACCAGTAAAACATTTTTATAAATATCCATTTATAAACATCTTATGTTATCTTTTAAATATTTTTTACTTAAACTCCAAGTGATATTATCTTATGAAAAAATGTTATTTGACATGTAAAAACTATTTTCATACATAAAACATAACATACATTTAACATAAAATAAACATCACAAGGAGGCATTATAATGTGTATGAACCAAGCACAACACAAAGGTCCAAATGGCTTGTTTATACACAACATATCAAATATTACATCAAACAACTCTTTGTTTTTTTAAGGAAACTTTTACGTAACCAAAATGCATGAAAAATGGTTATATATAAAAATAAACAATTTCAACCAAGAAGTTGCCAAAGAAGACAAATATGGATTTTTCATAACCAAAAGAAATTCATGATTGTTTTCCAAAAAAACAAAGATTATATAACATAAAAAAATCATTCTAACATATAAAAGATGGCTCTGATACCACTGTTGGGTTTTGATACGAAACAAAAGTTTGTGTTTCACAAAAACCGGCAACGGAAGACTTTAAAAATAACAAGTTTATTTTTAGCTCATAACAAAACCACACCATCATGGATCCATTTATAGAGGTTAGAATGAAAAAAAACAACCATAGGATGTTTTAGAGATAACATTTGAGGCATTTGCACCCACTTGGCTTTGGGGTGTTGATGAAGATAACAAAAGATCAAAGTGTATGATGTCACAACTAGCATTCTAGCTAGGAAATTCTGTACTCTTGTAAACATTATCTACTGTAAACTCGTAAACCCTAATTCATGTTGTGCTTGAAGTTCCACCCACTTTCATGAAAATTTACTTTTGGGCCATAATGGGCCTAAAATGGATTGGTTTACCTTTAATGGGCCTTATTGGGCCATAAGTAATTTAAATTCTTTATTGGGCCATAAGTAACCTAATTTGATTATTATGGGCCATAAAACCTAACCTTTTAAGTCATATGGGCCGTGAGACGCCTTAGAGGCCCAATGGGCTGAAAAATTTTATTTGAGCCTCCTAAATTCGAGCATGGGCCCAAAAATGACTCCTCCCCTCTCTTTTAGCCCAACTCGGCCCAAAGAGAAAAGAAAATGAATAAAAGGAAAAATGGGGAATTATGGGAGGAAGACACATCATTTTTACATCTTGGATATCCATGCTAGATTTCCCTCTCCCCATGCATCCATCACTTCATCACTTCTCTCTCCCCTCTCTTCTTCTACTCTCGGCCGAGGATCACCAAGCACACACACACATCTTCAAACTCTCATCCCAAACACTCTCAAGCACATCTTCTTCTCCATTCAAATTTTCGAGATTTTGGAACATTTCAAGGAGGTTCTTCCACAAGAATCATCATCCTAGGTAAGTTGATGCTTGGATCCATAATCTAGTCTCTTTATTTCATCAAGAATCTCTTCTAAACTCACACAAACTCATGATCATCATCCTAGAAAACTCTAAGTTCAAGATCCACCCAAGAAGGCTTCCTAGGATCAAACTCTTCCATTTTCTTTCTTCAAAACCGAAGCAACAAACCTAAGGTGAGTTCATACCCCTCTATTTTCGGTTTTCATATGTTTTATGGGGGAGAATGCAAGTAAAATGTGAAGATCTATGTGTATTTGTATGATATGTGTGATTTCTTGTGTTTTTGTGATATATATATATATATGCTAAAAATGAAACGTATTTCGAGATCTATAGTTCAAGAAGGAAAAATATGTGACCTAGTTCATATTTCACTTAACATGTCAAGATAAACTAATATACAAGCTTTAAAATAACACACTACAACATAAAACTCATTATTGGACTATTTTTGTCAAATAAACAAAAGTTTGGGAAAAAGTTGTCATTCACGGTTTTTACAAGGTTCAAAATGCCAAAACAGTTAAAATGGAAATTTTTATGAACATTATGGTTGTCAAAGGACTAAAAATGAAATTTGTGGCTTATTGGGCTAAATTTTGGGCTTTTCGGCCCATAGGCCCGAAGTTGCGAAAAATATTGATTCAAGGGGATGAAATGGTAAATTTCTCAAAACAGTGGGTAGAAAGGTAAATAAATCTATTTCTGGGGTTTAAAATGATCATATTTGTTAAAAAGGATTGAAAATGCAAAGATTTTGGAATTTGGGTAAAAAGTGTAAAAATTACAAAAAAGGTGGACTAAAATGCAAATCTTTTAACTAAAGGGTTGAAACTTTCAAAAATTTACTTTTGGGCTTAAAACATTATTTAAATAAGTGTTTGGGTCAAAGATGTCAAGAAAAATGGTTCAAGGACCTAAAATGTCATTTTTTTTATAAAAAGGGCAAAAATTGCCAACTTTACAAAATAAGGGGCTGAATAGGTCAAACAAATGTTTTTGGTCAATTATGTTGATAATAATAATAATTGGGTCAAAATATACAAAACTTTATAACTTATGGTTTGTAAATAGAAAAATAACTATTTTTATAAATCTATAAATCGTTATAAAACAAATTCGTGATTTATACGACACATCGATTAAACAACTCGCAACATTAATTCTATATAAAACAAGTAAACGTTCAAGTGGTTGGGCTTGAGAGATTCTAATCATGCTTAATGGGCCTTCGTGACTCATTAACATGGCTTTTGGGCCCAACATAAATAATACATGTTATTGGGCCTCTTGTGACCCAATTACATGCTTAATGGACCCTCAATGGTTTTTATATGCTATTGAGCCTCAGTGGCCCATTAGCATTACTAGTAAGGTCCAAATAAATCATATGTGAAATGGGCCAACGCGCTTTTCGTATACTCGACAGCCTTAAATAACATACGAAATTAGTAGGGCCTAGTAGTCCTCTTCTCCTCGTCTGTTACGCTTACCTTTTCTTCAAGTAAAATAAAAATTAGATCATTAATAAAGGTTAATCAAATTCATGTGGATTGAGTGAGTAATAACGGGTGACACCAGTAAGTGTCGGTCGTAGTCTGTTGTTGTAATCAAAGTCTCCTGGAGGGAGAGCGAGAGTTTGTGTATAGATCTATACGGGGGTGACTCCCCCACACCTAAGCTGTTCGCTACAGTTAGACTCGGCCAGTCTAGGGTGACAAAGTCTTAAGATCAAATTTTGGTGTTCAATAGAATGCCAAGACAGACGAACTAGTCATTATCATGCATGGTTATAACGACTCACGTAGAAATCCGACATCATTAATCAAGGGAAATCATATTCATTCGATGTAACGATTCAATAAAGCAAAACAATCATAACTTTTTATCGGAAGACATCGGGTTTTCCGGGGAAACCAATCTTACTCATTTGTACTTTCAAAAACTATAATGCAAAACTTCTCATTTATTCACGTTTTGAAATCATTCACTCATATACTTACAGGATCATCACCTCATTTTCAAGAAAAGTTTTAATACAGAAAATATCGGATTTTCTGGGTTTCTCAAATGACATAAACTGTTTCACATCAAACACACTTATGAACTCACCAACATTATATATGTTGACCGTTTCCAAAATAACTTGTATTCTCAGGTAATCGTTAGACAAGGAGGCATCCAGTGTGTTGAAAGTTTCTTTTGTAGTTGCTAATCACCAAACACTTTATATTTTGAAATCATGTAATGTAAACCTTGTACTTGATGTAAACAATGCCAGTTGTACTATGTAATGGTTGGTGATGCATGTGTTATGTTTCATATATATTCATTGTGATGATATTTCAATTTAAGTCACGCGAGTCCTCAGACGTTTCCGCCGTCTGGTTCGGGGGGTGTGACATATGATCTTCTCTACAAGTATCCACAATCAAGAGTAAGTCACTTGGAATGCTAGTTCCTTCTTGTATAACTTTGTTCTTTAAGCCTTAAGTGCTTAAAAAATTAAGCACTAAAAGGAAGACACAAAATGAACACCAAAAGCAAGTAATATCTTCAAAAGAGGAAAGAGCTCCAAGCTCCCATGTTTCTTACAGTTTTGGGGAGAGAAAAAGAGAAGAAGAAGAAGTGATTTTCTTGGACCAAAAACTAGCACCTTCTTCATGTAAGAGGCCCTCTATTTAGAATCTATCCAAGCATGGCCTCTTGAATATAATATTGAAGGTAAGGGCTTTATATTAAAATAGTATAAAGTAAGTCTTATCTTTTCAAGAAGCATAGGGAAAGTTATGGAGGTTGACAAGCAACCTCCATTCTTTAAATATAAATTTGGCCATACCTCTTTAAATAAGAAGGATTATTTGATTTTTATAAACTCTAATTTTATAAAATATAAACTTTGTCTTTAAGTAAAAGACAAAAGAATCCAACTAGTCTAAAAGGTTGTGCATGGATTATTAATTCATACCATATGAAATAATAACTAGTAATACTCTCTTATAATTATTATTCTCACAAAACAATAATTATTCCCTAATTAAAATACAAGAATTGATATTATTTATTAATAATCATATTAATAATAAATATACAAAATGTGCCAACTTGATAAAGGTGTGACCCTATAGGATCATATATTATTAGCAATATCACTCCATAATGATTCTTGGGCATATAGATCCAACAAACCCTACCCCATAAAGATTTGATTTATTAAGATTAAGATTTAGGCCCGACACCAAATAAAAGCACCTTGGAATACGAATCAATATCTTAATATTAGAGACATCCTACTCCCCTAGAAAAATGGCATCATCTGTATAAAACAAATGAGGACCTCACCAGAACCTATTGGAGCACCTCGAAACACCCCTTCAGCAACCACATCCTCTAAGGCAATATGGAGCCCTTCCATAGCTATGATGAATAAAAAAAGAGAAATGGGGTCTCATTGACTAAGATCTCTGAAAAGCTGAAACTCATTAGTAGGGATCCCATAATCAACACCGAAGATCTAGCATTAGAGCACAAGCAACGAATCCAGGCTCTCCATTTCTCACCAAAACCAAGAAACCCCATGACCTTATCCAAATACTCCCAGCTCACATAATCATAAGCTTTTTCAAAATCAACTTTATTAACCATCAACAGGCCATCAAGAATTTGACGGGACTTAAGAAAAGTTGATTGCTCTGACCCAATAATATCATGAAGAATAGGAGCCAACATATTAGTCAAAAATGTTGCAATAATCTTGATTTGCAACCCAATAAGACTAATAGGGCGATAATCCTTGATACAAAGCGGATTATTGGATTTGGGAATCAAAGTAATAAAGGATGAATTACACCCCTACGGAAAGACCGGTTTGGCAAAAAGCTCTTGCACAAAATCATTAATATCATCGGTAAGGATCTCCCAAAAATATCTGAGAAAACAAAAAGTAAAACCATTCGTACCAAGGGCACGATCAACAACACAATCCCAAAATGCATTTTGAATCTCTTCAGTCATGAACCCCACCTCAATAGAAGAAGCAACCCTCGGATCCAAAGACTTGAATCTAGAGCTTTGACGATCGAAACTAACACCAAGAAAAGGCTGAAACTTACCTGCATAAAAATAGAAAAAAGCCTTCTTAATACTAGCAGGCTCCGAAATCCACTCCCCATCAATAGTAACCCCTCTAATCATCAACTGCATTCTGCGTTTTTTCAATAATGCATGAAAGAACGCATAATTCTCATATCCCTCCACAGCCCAAGTAGATTTAACCTTTTGAGCAACATCCAGAGATCTGACTTTTTCCAAATTCTCCAAATCTCCAAGAATTCCTCTTCTTTCCCGAATAAGGTCATCACTAGATTCACCATCATCAATAAAGTTGTCAATCTCTACCAATCGCCCCAACAACTGAGTTAAAGAAAGATGCGCAACTGACTTAGTCTCCACATTCCAAGACCGAATCCTAGCTTTAATAAATTTAAGCTTGTTTTTTAAAATAACAAACTTACTCCAAGACGGGTCACTAACAAAATCAGTCACAGCTCCTTTAACCACATCTTCAAAACCCTCCAAAGAAAGCCAAGAATTTAAGAATTTAAAAGGAGAAGGCCCAAAATCAACTGGATTAGAATGAAGCAGGATATGGCAATGATCCGACCATTTCCTATCCAACACCGAGACCTGAAGATGATCAAAACAATCATAAACCACATCCGAGACCAAGAACCGATCAAACTTGCTAAGTTTAGCACCTACGTCATCAAGTCTAGTAAACCGCTTTCCAACCATAGGCACATCAATAATCTCCCTACTTAATAAAAGAGCGCCTTTTATCCACGTGGCATCTCTTTAGCTTAGACACTTTCAAAGTGAAATTCCAAAAATACCATTCTCATCTCTTTAGCTTATACACTTTCAAAATGAATTTTCAAAAATACCCTTCTAACCTTTAAAACTCGCATCGAATTACACTCTTTCATTTTAGGTTCAGATTATCCTAATACATCTTTTACGTAACGATCATATCCAGAAAAATCAGCCGAGAAATTAGAATTTTGTGGGATCTACCTAAAATATCTAGTTTACCCTCTTTCTAATTCCTTAACGATAAAATCGCATTCCATGTTTACCGATTAGCAGTTTGCAACTAAGATCAGCTAAATTAGCAATTAGGCCGGGGAAAATTCTTCAATTGATACGTAATGCCCCTATATTTAAGGAAGGAAATGGATTCCATAAGTAATTATAAGAATTTATACAATTACGATTGTGCCTCTCTACTCACAGCGTGTTGTTGGGTATTGTTAGTGGAAGCTCTTGAACTGTGACATCAATCGACGACTATTGTTGATGTTCGTTACTTCTTTGTTGTTATTGGTTAGATCTTCAATTTTTCCCCTGTTGGTTTATTTTATGTTTTTTTGGACTATATCTTTGAAGTTTAATTATCGGTCTTTTTTTTACTGTGAATTTGAATCATCATGTGTATTAGTGATAAGTGTGCTGATTAGTATTATTGTTGTCAAAATTATGATAACATCTTATATAAGGATAAGAAATAATTTTTAAAAAGCTTGCATTAAAACTTTAATTATCTCTATTTGTGATGAAAATGAACAACAAACAGAATCATAAAGTTTATTGTCACTGTGTGTATTCTTGTGTGTGTGTGTATGTTTGTGTGTTCTATGTATGTGTGTGTGCGTGTTATGATATGTATGATCCATTTTTGAATATTCGATCGTTTCAGTCCTTTTCAAGATTTGGGGTTGTCTTCAAACAAACATATGTTGAATTTTTGAAATTTTTTATGATTTGTTAAATCAACCGTTCTAAATTATTTTTCTAATATAGCATCTTACTTTGAGTTCTATTACCTTTTTTTATATTTTCTTCTTATTAAGCATTGTACAATGTTATAATTTTGTATGTATTTAACCGTGTGAAAGATTTGATGAACTCATAAGTTTAGCCTTGCCCATGTTCATCAAGAAGACTTTAGTTTATGAATCAGTTTTGATCAGCAAGAAGATTTTAGATTGTGATATTAGTTTGATATGATTTGAAGTCTGGTTTCAATAAATTCAATGTTAAATCTGACTTGGTCGATTATGCCCTCGAAGGTCTTTCCTATTTCCGATGTGAAGTTGATGCCAATGTGATGTTGAAGCCTCTTATCATTGTAAAAAAAAGACTTTGTTGCTATTATTGGAGTCTTCAATCTTGTGTTTACAATCTTTGACCTTTTTACCCTCCGAGTCTACAAACTTTTTTGCTATTATTGCTGCCTTCTACAATATATGTGTTCATTTAAACCGTCCATATCGATTAGTCGATAACCGAATGGTTTGCTTTGTAATTTCATTTTATATTGTATATGGTCCAGCTACGGCTGGTTCTTTTCCTTAATAAAAATACTATTGCATTTAAAAAAAGGATTCATATTCTTTGGCTATTATAAATACTTTTTTAGACCCATGGACCATATTGTATATCATGTTTTACTGAAGTTTCAAAGCGATAGTAGATTTTGTCGGTGTCACACCGGGACACCAAACAAAACCGCCCCTGTTGACAAAACTTTTCTCTTTATAAACTAATATTTTTTTTACAAATATTTGATTAGTTCTTACGATTTCGAATTATAAATAATGTTTTTCTTTTTGGTGATTATTCATTAATAGTTGTAAGGATTTTTTAGTTGGTTACTAACCCCTTTTATATCTGAATTTTGCTTTCTATTTAATATTTCAATCTTTTTTGTTAAGAGAAATCACTAATTCTTCTATTTTTTAATTTTTTAAACATTTTATTAGTCATTTATGATTTCCAATTATAAAAAATGTTTTTATTTTTTAAAATCGTGGTTTCCACGGGTTTAAACCTAGTTGGATATATAATTAGGTGTTATTAGGTTTAATTGGGAGCAAATGAAGATAATTAAAACACCAAAACCGTCATCTATAACTATCAATTAAATTGAGTCTTTTGAGTAGATTATAACCGAAACAAGCTTAGGCATTATATAAAGATCGAGAAACCCTATAAAAACCCCATTAGAATTTTGGAAATCGGTGAAGAAACAACTTAGAAATCGGAGGAAGAAGTTCGGAAATATTTTGAGAGATTTGTAGCAATTAAGGTAATGTCTCTCTAATTTTATCTCAATTAGCTGTTTGAGTACGTATATAATCATGCTTTACATATTTTCGTTCCACCTAATGTCTGAGTTCGGACCAATTGTGATCTGACCGTTGGAAATTTGAAATGATAGGATTTTTGGTAAAAGAGGTTTGACTGCATTCTGAATTGGGTTGATTTCTGGAAAAAAAAAATTATGATAATATGTTAGCAGAAGGCGGAGAAAATTAATAATGATTTTATGTAATTATTCCAAAATATTTTGAGAATGCATGAAACTTCAGTAACTTGAAAATGGCAGGAAAAAGAAAAAGAATGTTCGGGTAGGAAATAAAAAAGGGAAATAAAAGGTGGACGGTCAGCACTTAAGTATTTAAGAAAAAATAGTTTCTTCTTTGAAAGCAAATTAAACTTACGGAACTAGCCCCTATAGTTTTGATAACATGTTTGTATTTTAAACTTGTGCTTACTTAGTTATTACGTATATATAGATATACATTTGCCTTTTCCCAAGTTTTCAAATAAAATGCCTTTCATCTATATTTTTTTTATCACTTCATGTTTTGGGAGTATTACAGAATGTCTTTATATTACAATTGGTCACCATCAATAATTTTCGTTAAGTTTAATTATTTTTTTAGAGTATTATCAGATAATGGTGAAATTTTATTATTTTGGCAAAATAGTTAAAAATCAATTTTGTTCACATAGTCTACTAAAAGACCCATCCATATATATATTTTGAAAATGATTTAAGGATTGACGGTAACATCGTAATCAACTTAATTTGATATAATTATTGGTTGGCCGAACGACACAAGTGGATAGTGGAACGAAAATGGCCGCATATGGTGTTTTCTAGAATTGTGGTCTTAGAAAACATGTTGGTTAAATGTAGGGTGCATGTAGCATAACAAGCTTCGGTTAAGGCCTAACGTCATCGAGGTGAGTTTTTTTTCGTGTTCTGTGGTTGCTCACACATAAATGTTTATCATGTGGTTTATATGTGGTTTTTCAATTATTTATTCACAATATATTTTATGATAAGTATGGTTGTGTGCAAATGTTATTTTGAGTTGTTTAGCTATTGTGCGTTTTTTTGGGTATCATGTTTAGTGGGAACGGGTGAGTGTTTAATCGTTGTGAGCATGACGGATGTATGCGATCGGCGGGGATGAGAATTGAGAATTTTACTCATTTCCTTAGATATTCAAAATACTTGAGCACAATGGATGATGAGTTGTCTCAAGGAGAAGGGAAATGAACCTTTGGTTCTTTCTCTGGATAATTAATCGTACCCCTAAATTATTCCATTGGGTGATATGTTTGTTGTATCATTTATTGAAACGATATGAAAAAATTATTTGTTTTTTTAAGTGATGGACATGTATGTGCAACATGAACTCACTAGGCCCTAGGCTTACCCTTTTAGAAACTTTAAATGTGCGCAACCCAAGAATCTATTTAACAAGTGGCAGTAAGAAGGATAGGGATCATGATTGATCAACAGGACGACAAAGGAGTTCCGCAAAGACGTAAGACCCGAAGCTCTTCAGTTGAAGACTTTATTTTATTTTATTTTGCTTCCGCTGTAGTTTAGTCTATAACTAATTCAGAATTGATCTTGGGAGATGTTGGAACGATTATTTGTTATATAATCTATATATGAAAATTGGGGTGTTACAAGTAGGTGGGGTGCACCTAATCCCACATTGGCTTGGAAGGAGAACGAAACATTTCCTTATAAGGGGTGTAGATACCTTCATTGTCACAACGCGTTTTAAAGCCGTGAGGGCAGCAGATCCCATAAGAACTCTGCAGTTAAGCGTGCCAGGCGAGAGAAATCCAGGGATGGGTGACCTCCTGGGAAGTTTTCATGTCGGGAGCCCAAAGCGGACAATATTGTGATACGTGCTTGAGGGGGTTGTTACAAATGGTACCAGAGCTGGAACACGGGTCGATGTGTTCGACGGGGACGTCGAACCCTATAATGGGGGGGGGGGTGAAGGTGGGTTGCACCTGATCCCACATCGGCTTGGAAGGAGAACGAAACATTTCATTATAAGGGGTGTGGATACCTTCCTTGTTACAACGCATTTTAAAAACGTGAGGGCAGCAAATCCCATAAGAACTCTGCAATTAAGCGTGCCCGGGCAAGAGCAATCCAGGGATGGTTAACCTCCTGGGAAGTTTTCGTGCCGGGAGCCCAAAGCGGACAATATTGTGATACGTGCGTGGGCGAGAGCAATCCATGGATGGATGACCTCCTGGGAAGTTTTCGTGTCGGGAGCCCAAAGCGGACAATATTGTGATACGTGCCAGAGGGGGTTGTTACATATAGTATTTTTGTTGTTTAATATGATTACAAAGCTTTTGCATTCCGACAGGTGATCAAGATGTTATGCTCCCCTGTTTTCTTGCCCTGCTTTCTCCATCACCACTCATTTCCTTGTTCACAAATCTCTAAGCGACAAAAGTTTTTATTTTGGCATTCGTTCGTACTTGAAGCCATATAGGTACATCCTTACTTGCAATTGCACAATGAATTAAAATATAAAAACTTGGAAATATTTATGCTTCATTTGTTTGAAACGTTTTCCTTTATAATGCATCTTCTATTATGTATGTTTAGTTCATGATATTGAATGAGATGGAAGAAAGCAACCAAATTATAAACATGAAAATTGATCGTATTTGTTTGTTGGGATTTTCTAATATGTGCCCTAAGGACACATATAAGAATCATTAACTGAAGTATTAATTACGAGGAATATTACCATAATTTAATATGATAAATATTAACTATAAATAATATCATTTATAATTAATGTATTTTACATTTATTTATGATAATATTACACGTAATTAATGTTCATCATATTTGTTATACATATCTAGAAAATCAGAACTATTTGATTCTCTGTTGTCCCTAGTGAATGTGAGTAATTGTTTCTAATACATATTTAATTTATGTTAAAAGTTGGTATTCATGCAATTGGTATTGTTAACGTTTTTGACTTTTCCATATTTCCATAAATGCTTCCTCATTATATGATATTTGTATTCATGTTCACATACATAAAGATGATGACGAACCAATTATGATCTATTTCATTATCAATCTAGAAGTAATTGTTTCTAATATATTCTTACAATTTTTTTTTAATAAAACAAAATATATTTTTAGCGTATTGTAAAAAAAAAATTACAAACAATTTATTTGTTTTTTTACGTATTTGTTTTACGTAAAATATATTTTTTATGTATTTAAAAAGATACATTTTCATATAATATCTTATTGTTGGGTTTTATTTAAAAAACTAGTTTCAAAAACTACAAATAATGGCAAACGGAAGACTTGAGTTTTGTAAAATAACATAAACATTTTATCACCCACCAAGGATCATCTTGCAAGTAAATGAAAGATTTAAAACACAACCATAGAAGGAAGAACTGGTAACAACCTTTGAATCACTTTGAGTCCTCTAGGGGAGGCTTGGAAGTTGATGGAGTGAGGATGAACCCTTGAGACACCAACAATGTGCCAACTTGATGTAAAGTTAGTTACAACTCTTAAGCTTTTAAGCCAAAACAAGATTATCACTTAAAGAGAGAATGCAAGCAACAAAAATCTTCAAAGTCCAAGACTTTAGAGAGAAGATGGAGAAGAAGAAAGAGCTCTCGGCCAAGGAGAGTGGAATGAAGAAAAATGAGAGCACTCACCTCTTATTTATACTGGAATTATGGTCCAAGAGTTATTAACCATTAGACAACTTTGTCGAATCCCCTATGTCATGAACACATCTTCATAGGTTTGATTCTTTTGCATTATACCAATGCAAATGTCTTTTCTCTTCATCTCATCTTTCCAATATGAAAAGACAAGTCAAGAGTTTATATTTTATAAACTCAAAGTTTATAAGATATAAACTTTGTTTTTTTGCTAAAAGACAAAAGGTTTATTAGGTCCAAAAAGATGTACATGACATATTGTATTCATACCATATGAAATAATTTGTTACTTGTATTGTAAAATAAATAATTCCTTGAAATAAATATTTTCCCAATTATTATAAGAGTTTATGAATATTTATTGAAATCAATTTCTAATAAATAATCATTTGTATAAAGTTGTTGTTAGTGTGACCCTTAGGATCACATGTTATTTAGCAATATCATTTTAATATGACTCTTGAGCATACTAGATCTTTCAATCTCCCACTTGCGCAAGACTCATATCAAACGGATATAGACAGTGGTGAACGTCTAGCAACATTTCACTGCCCCCAACAACATATGATATAGTACCATTCCATCAACGCCCAATTCCCCAAAATCCCCAAGGCTACAATTGGTGAGTAAGGTAAGTTTATCAGTTATCCATTTGCTACAGATATCATGTTGAACATGAGATATGGATCACAGTCAATCTCATGTAAGTGTTCAACTTTACATCAGGCCTTAGATGTATAACTCTCAACAAATAAGAGGAACAAATCCCATCTTGACTACATACGCCTCTTGCATGGTTTACATCACGCCTGATAATATTTTTTATAACTGCCTAACAAAAGAACAACTTTTGACTACATCAAGCATAACGTTCCCCACACTCAAGTCCCAAATATGTATCTCAGGTGTTAAGGATATACAGATATTACCTTTTATCAAGTATCATTCATGACAACGATCCATGAAATGATCTTGAACGGGTCACTCCAATACTTCCTCTCTAATAAGTATCTATGAAACTGGTTAAACTGCTTTGTCAACCATCCTATTTCATATTAGTCTTATTTCATTATTGCTCCCACAATAACAACTGACTATGGAGTTATAGAGTGAATAAATTCACTCAAGGATTAAACATGTTAATAAATAACACAACAAATATTTAATGAAAATATCATATGCAATATATATCATAATCATTACAATAGATGATGTTATATAATGTTCCAATATTCAGTACTAATACATAGATCAAATCCAATCACTAGAATAGCGAAGTCCTATTCCTCGAGCATGTCCCTCAAATTTTGCTTGAGGAAGAGGCTTCGTGAAAGGGTCCGCCAAATTTTGATCAGTGTAAACTTTGCGAATACTAATTTCTCCTTCTTCAAGTTTATACCAGATGAAGTTGAATCTGCGGCTAATATGCCCGGTCTTCTTATGTACTCATGGTTCTTTTGCCAAAGCAATAGCACCCTTATTGTCATAGAAAACGTCTAGGAGGTCCTGAATGGTAGGGACTACCCCTAGATCCCCAATGAATTTCTTCATCCAGGCAGCCTCTTACGCAGCTTCAGAAGCAGTAATGTATTCTAACTCTGTAGTGGATTGTGCAACAATACTTTGCTTGGAGATTTTCCAAGATACCGCACCCCAATGATAATGAACACATATCCTCACTTCGATTTGCAATCATCTCGATCAGTTGTGAAGGAAGCATCAGTGTAGCACTTTACACTTAAGCTTTCTTCCACGCCTCCATAGACGAGGAACAAATCCTTAGTTCTTCGAAATACTTTAGGATGTTCTTTACAGCTCTCCAATGACTCTCCCTTGGATTTTGTTGGAACTTCCTTACCATGCTCATAGCATAAGCAAGATCAGGTCTTGCCAATTCATAGCATACATGATGGATCCAATTGCAGAAGCATATGGAATATCTTTCATCTTGTCTAGCTCAGCCATTGTGCTAGGACATTGAGATGAACTTAGTACAGTGCCATGTGCCATGGTTGCAAATCCTTTCTTAGAGTTTTCCATATTGAACCGTTTCAATACTTTCTTAATATATGTACCTTGGCTTAGACCTATTAATCGTTTTGATCAATCTCTATAGATTTTGATTCCAAGAATGTATTGTGCCTCACCTAGGTCCTTCATTGACAAACACTTTCCTAGCCAAGACTTTACACCTTGTAAAGTTGGAATATGATTTCCGATGATCAATATGTCATCCACATATAGGACCAAGAATGTCACCGAGCTCCCATTAGTTTTCATGTAAACAGAAGATTCATCTTCATTTCTAAAAAAACCACACTTTGTGATTTCATCATCGAAACGATGATTCCAGTTACGAGATGCTTGCGTTAACCCATAAATGCATCTCTTGAGCTTACACACTTTATTAGGATGCTTATGGTCGACAAAACCTTTAGGCTGATCCATATAGACATCTTCTTCCAAGTGTCCATTCAGAACAGCGGTTTTGACATCCATTTGCCATATCTCATAGTCATAATATGCAGCTATGGCAAATAGTATCCTAATTGATTTAATCATAGCGACTGGTGAAAAGGTTTCATCATAATCAACCCCATGAGTTTGAGTGAATCCTTTAGCAACCAATATTTCTTTGAATGTATGTAAGTTTCCATCCATGTCAATCTTTTTCTTGAAGACCCACTTACTTCCAACAGTCTTGCTATTGGGAGGAAGATCAACCAAGTCCCATACTTGATTTTCTCTCATGGATTGCATCTCAGCGTTCATGGCTTCAAGCCATTTGGCAGATTCGGGATCTGTTATTGCATACTGGTCGCTGACCGGCTCATCAGCATTCGTCATTACAAAGCACTCGTCAATGAGAAATCCATATCTATCAGGTTCATGACGAATTGTACCAGATCTGCGAACGCCTTGAGTTTTAGTAGGTTGAAGGACCGTGATATCTTCATCTTCAACAACCTCTTGTTCAGTACTAGTGCCAACTAACGATGCATCGGGTTGAGGTTCTTGATCTTCTTCAAGTTCCACACGCCTCCCACTTTCCTCATCCGTTAGAAACTTGCTTTCTAAGAATTCAGCTTTTCGTGAAATAAAGATCTTATTCTCACTAGGGATGTAGAAGTAATATCCTAAACAATCTTTAAGATATCCCACAAAGATGCTGTAGCAACCTGTAATTTCAAATCAATGTAATTTGAACTTATTTGAATAAAAGTCTAAACTACAATCGTATGCAAGTAAATCCATATCATAGCCTTAATACCATAGGAACTTGAATACCTTAAGGACATGTTTATATAAGTTATTTTATATGCATACCTTGTAAATCATATTTATTTATAAGTTATGAACACTTATATTGAAACTATACATTTATAACTCAATATAAAAGTCAAATTAAGTTAAAGGATTAAAGTCTAAATCAAAAAATGACACATAACATGAGTTTATGGTCTAAGAACATATAGAACATGAATTTATGGTCCAAGAACATCTAGAATACATGTTCACGGTCCAAAAATATTAAACAAAAAGGGTGTTCACGGTTGGGACCAAACCGTGAACCCTTTTAAGATTTCAAACCATGAACACCACATATGAATGAAAGTCAAACCGTGAACATCATTTAGGAATGAAATCAAGCCGTAAACATTTCATATTTGGGAGCATTTTGACCGTGAACACATCAAATATCTTCATAATGTAATCCAAAGTTAACTTCCCAATGTGATTACACCGTAAACCTTACATTCACCGCCTTATGAGTTTACTTTATATTAAAGGAACAAATGAATTCATTTGACACAAACAGTAAACGTAATTCACACATATGCTCTCAAAACACATAGCAAATCCTTCGTATCTGCAAGCAGTTACCCAGTTAACCTTCAAACTTTCAAACTTCATTTGAACATTCAAATCAATACCCATGAAGCACTTCACTACTTGTAAGTAGTCTATACAATCTAATTGATTATCATATTAAATTACTAGTTAGCTAATTTATGGATACAATTATATGTAAAATATAATCAGGATACGGTTAATCACACGTATTCTATACCGCGAATCATCGCAGCCACCTCAAATCTAACCAGAAACAAGTACACGATGTGAGTTCATACCCTTACATTTTCATGATTTTTCATAGTTTTATGGGGGGGAATACAAGTGTAACACAAGAAATTTTTGTTGAATTCATTATATATATATATATATATATATATATATATATATATATATATATATATATATATATATATATATATATATATATATATATAGGGTTCAACAGACTTAGAATTGATAATTTGACTCCATTTCTTCTTCTTTGTGTGGTTGTGGGCTTGGGGTAGAATTATTTATTCGACTGTTTGTTTAATCAAAATTATATAAATATTGTATTTATATAAGTATAAATCCATTTTAAACATGTTAAACAAAAATATAATTTTGCAAACTGTTTTAATACCATTTGGGTATAAAAACTTATTTACATGGGATAACGGTATCACAGATTTTCAATTAAAACTTACCGAATTATTTACAATACAAAAGTTTCCATTTTAGTAAAAAAAACATATATACTATAATAGGTATAGTTATGGAACTTACATGTTACTTTTCAAAGATCAGATTACGATAAGGAAAACAAACATACCAACTATAATAGGTATAGTTTGTGGATCATATATACTACTTTCCAGGTTCAGAATAACTTATGGATAACAAACCTATAAATTATATTCAATCTAGTTTATGAGATATACTTTTAGTTTATCTATTACAAAGTAACTTTTCATTATTCTACACGTAACCGTCAATATAGCATTTGTGAGACTTACTTCAAGTACTTATCTAAGTACCAACCAAGCCCTGAAATTATAACCAGAGTCTCCCGGAGGGAGAGCGTGACACTTGTGTATAGATCTATACGGGACTGACAATCTCACACCAGAGCTGCTTGCAACAGCTAGGCCGGCAAGCCTGTGGTGACAAATGTCGTACCGATAGCGACGCTTGAAGAACGTCGTATTCAGGCCATCTTAGGTCATCAAGCATGATTATAATAACTCACAATTTGGTATTGAACTATACAATTAGTGTATGAATAAGTAAACAACTTCACATAGTTTTATTAAATAAAAAAACTATAATACAGTATTTTTACAAGTACAGTTGGTAAATCCAGATAGTTACAAATATACTATGTTCATACGAGTACAAACACATAATACTATTTCAATGTAGAGAAAACATATTTTTCATAGTTTTAATGTGAAATAAAACTACTTTATATCATTTCAGAGTACAATAACAATTACAGGTTTTTTAGTACAACTTATTACAACAGAAAATATAGGATTTTCTGGGAAAACATACCTAAATTTTTAAGGAACAAACAACAAATTTCAATTACAAACATGCTTATGAACTCACCAACTTAAGTGTTGACACCTTTTCAAAACTACTTGTATTCTCAGGAAATCATTAGCCAGGTACATTCACGGATTTTCGAGAAGACGGAGCTTCATTGACTCATGTCTTTTAACTTTTTGGTGTCATGTATACAATGACTTGAAAACATATGTAAAAACTTATACTTTTTTAATACATGGTTGTTGTACTTTGATTACTATTATGAAATTGTTGTGATACTGTACATGACGTCATCCGCCCCCGAACGTTTCCGCCATTCCGGTTTGGGGGTGTGACAGATGCATTTGGTAGATCTAGCCTCAAGTTTGTTGGAAGTCTCTTGTCTAACATAAGCTTCGCATCCCCAAACTTTCATATAAGATAAGGATGGAGGTCTTCCATACCACATCTCATAAGGTGTTTTCTCTACCTTCTTAGTTGGTGCCATATTCAAGATACGGGCTGCAGTGAGTAAAGCATAACTCCAAAAAGATAAAGGAAGGGTACTTCGACTCATCATAGATCGAACCATATCAAGTAAGGTCCGATTTCTCCTCTCAGAAAAACCATTAAGCTGTGGTGTTCTAAGTGGAGTGAGTTATGAGATAATCCCACGACTCCTTAGATGGTCTTGGAACTCTTGGGTCAAGTACTCACCTCCTCTATCCGAACGAAGGATTTTGATTGTTTTTTCGAGTTGATTTTCAACTTCACTTTGAAACAATTTAAACTTTTCAAATGCTTCATGTTTATGTTTCATCAAATACACATAACCAAAATGACTGTAGTCATCAGTGAAGGTGATATAATATCTCTCACCATATCTAGACATTGTTTTAAAAGGTCCACATACATCGGTGTGTATGATTCCAAATAAAGCACTTGTCCTTTCACTTGTTCCAAAGAAAGGGAATTTTGTCATCTTGCCACATAAACAAGATTCAGATATTTAAAATGACTCTATGTCATTTGCCCCCAAAATTCCACTCTTTTGGAGTTGAGATATGTGTCTCTTGTTTATATGTCCAAGGCGACAATGCCATAGATATGTTTGGTTCAAATCTGGTTTGAGCCTTTTGGTGTTGACATGATAAAGGGACTTACTTTTTGAGATGTCATCTAGGTTTAGTTCATAAATTCCATTTATTGGTCTAGCCTCAAAATAGAAGATTCCTTTCAGGAATGAGTGAATGTTATCATCAACAAATTTGAAATCATAACCAGATTTTCTCAAACGTGAAACTGAAATGATATCTGTAGTAATATAAGTAATTAAACACACATTGTCTAATGTAAAATACAGACCAGATGGTAAACATAAATCAAAATGTCCTATTGCTTGGACTGCAACCCGTGCTCCATTTCCCACATGCAATACCATCTCATCTGCTTTCAGTTCCTTACTCTTTATGAACCCCTGTAACGAATTATAAATATGAGTTCCACAACCAGTATCTAATACCCAAGTGTTTGATGAAAAAGTAAATAATCCCATTTCAATCATGAAAATGGATATACCTGAAGTGCCTTCCCCTGCTTTCTTGTTTTTCAACTCTGCAAGGTACTTAGGACAATTCCTTTTCCAATGCCCGACAAGTCCACACTCAAAGCATGTGTCATCTTTGGAAACCTTTTCCTTCTTCTTGGTTGGTGGGTTTTAAGGAACTTTCTTCCCTTTGCCCTTGCCAACTTGTGGCTTTCCCTTGAAGTTCTTTCCTTTTGTATTCTTGACTTTTCCTTCCCTAATGATGATCACTTAGGGAGTTTCACTTGGGATATTCTTCTATGCAGTTTTTAGCATCCCGTCCAACCCAGAGATTAGTTTCTCCCACCCATTCATGTTATAATTCATGATGAAAGCATTGTAAGACTTTGGCAAAGAGTTCAGGATGATATATGTAGCCAAGTCTTGTAGATATGGAGAGCCCAATCTTTACAATTGATCCATGTAGCTTTTCATCTTGAGAACATGTGTGATCACATTCCCATTATCCTCCATTTTCATTGCATGAAGTGCTCTCACAATGTCAAACCTTTCGGTTCTAGCTTGTTTTCCAAACATCTCCTTGAGATATTCAATCATGTCAAAGGCAGTGTAGTGTTCCAGATCCCGCTGAAGATCGGGAACCATAGAGGCAAGCTTGAGACATGAAAATCAAGTGAATCATCTACATTCTTTATCCATGTATCATGTGAAGCCTTTGGGAGAGCAGGTGGTTCATCAGGAGTTTGGTTTTCAAAGACATGGTCTTTCTTTTCTTGTTTCAAAAAGATTCTTAAATTTCTGTGCCAGTCCAAAAAGTTGGAGTGGTTGAGTTTTTCACTGTCAAGAATTGACCGAATGTTCATTGGGTGATGTGTTATAGTAATTGGTGGAGCCATCTACAAAAGTATAACAAAGTTTTCATTTAGTATTTAATTCTTTAAATAATAATACCCTTTTGTTTCCAAAAACATTATTTATTTAAAGTCTAGGATCCAAGTTACAAATCAAATTAATGGTTAGGTATCCTTTATCCCATTTACCACATTTTAACAAGGTAAATAACTTGTATTAATTACACCATTTATAATTCCTAGATTTATGAGACCCTTAACAATCCATTTGTTAATTTGACATGTTTGGTCTCATCTATTCCTTGGAACACTCTTGCTTAGGTGACTTTTATCACAAGAGGTTTCCAATCAAGTCATCAAATTAGAGAAACTTGTACAATTGGCCTATAACTTGGTTATAGAAATCGCAAAAATACTTTGGCCATCAAAAGATAATACCAATGGTTAGGTATCCTGTATCCCATTAGCATTATACAAGTGATGTGCAAATGTTTCTAAAATTGGATGACATAGACTTGCATTTTTAAAAAGGGATTTGTATGTTTTATTATTCTATTTAAAACATGTGATATCATGACAATTGCATGCGTCCGATATGTCATGGTATCAATTTTCTAGAAAATCACTTTTAAGGTTCTTATAAAAAACCCAGTTTTTTATATTTCGGCTTGGTTCAATTTTAAAATTAATAACTAGTATTAAGTTTGTGTTTGATCCATGTAGAACCCTTTTAATATTGTTTAATAAAACTTCCTTTCATTAAATAATACTTTGGAGTTTGAATAAGTTATAAAAACATGATTTTTACAACAATAATTCAATATTTCAAAAGTTGTCGTAATTAACAATTTTTTTATAAAACCGATTTTTATTTTATGGCTGAAACATGTTACATCTAATGTCCATATTTTACATTTTGAAATCCAAACTCCATGTGATTTTTATTTTGTCAAAAAATAGTTTGGGTTTGTGAAAAACTAAATTATCAACCACACAAAATATTTACTTGAAAAATAAACAACACAAACATGCATTTGACATAAACAAGCCTTAAACTATATAACACTTTTCTGAGCCAACACAAAAGTGTTAAGTCCTTTCCTAAGGGACAAGGGGACCAAATATTACAACTTGTTCTTCATGTGATCTTCAACCTCCCACTTGGAATGACAACCAACTTTGTTGCAATTTTATAAAACCTTTTATAAAAGTTATAAACTTTTATAAAATCTTTATAAAACTGTGGGTCTCCATGGTTCTTCATGAAATGGCCTCCATCTCCATCTTGTTACATTCATAAAATACATCTAGTCTATAACTAATTTATTACATAAAAATAACAAGAATAAAAACTAGTTACTTTTATTACATACTTTATGAATAAAAGAATATTACAAACCATTTTCAACCATATCACACAAACAACAACATAAATGGTCCAAGGCTTGTTTATGCTTCTCTAAAATACATTTAAACATAAAACAACCTTTGTTTTTCTAATACAACTTTAAGTGACAAAAATGCATGTAAGTTTTGTCACATAAAATAAAATTATAGAGTTGTCAAAGAAAATATGTATGAACTTGTTTTAATACAAAACAAGTTATCCATATTCTCCAAAAACTAAGATTTCCATAAATCAAAAAATCTAACCAAACTTGCAAGGTGGCTCTGATACCAATTGCTGGGTTTTATTTAAAAAACTAGTTTCAAAAACTACAAATAATGGCAAACGGAAGACTTGAGTTTGTAAAATAACATAAACATTTTATCACCCACCAATGATCATCTTGCAAGTAAAGGACAAATTTAAAACACAACCACAACCTTTGAAGCACTTTGAGTCCTCTAGGGGAGGCTTGGAAGTTGAAGGAGTGAGGATGAACCCTTGAGACACCAACAATGTGCCAACTTGATGTAATGCTAGTTACAACTCTTAAGCTTTTAAGCTAAAACAAGATTATGACTTAAAGATAGAATGCAAACAACAAAAATCTTCAAAGTTCAAGACTTTAGAGAGAAGATGGGGAAGATGAAAGAGCTATCGGCAAACGAGAGTGGAGTGAAGAAAAATGAGAGCACTCACCTCTTATTTTAATGGAATAATGGTTCAAGAGTTATTAACCATTAGACAACTTTGTCCCCTATGTCATGAACACATCTTCCTAGGCTTGATTCTTTTGCATTATACCAATGCAAATGTCTTTTATCTTCATCTCATGTTTCCAAGAATAAAAGACAAGTCAACAGTTTATATTTTATAAACTCAAAGTTTATAAGATATAAACTTTGTCTTTGCTAAAAGACAAAAGGTTTATTAGGTCCAAAAAGATGTACATGACATATTATATTCATACCATATGAAATCATTTATTACTTGTATTGTAAAATAAATATTTCCTTGAAATAAATATTTTCCCAATTATTATAAGAGTTTATGAATATTTATTAAAATCAATTTCTAATAAATAATCATTTGTATCAAGTTGTTAGTGTGACCCTTAGGATCATATGTTATTTAGCAATATCATTTTAATATGACTATTGAGCATACTAGATCTTTCAGTTATTACATTGTTATGATCCTAAAACATATTTTTACATTTTTCTATAAAAATAAGTTTTTTTCTTTCACATACAAAAAAAAGTTTTTTGACGTATTTATTTTATCTAAAATATGTTTTTTTATATTTTAAAAAAAATACTTTTTCGTATAATACGTTATTATGTTGTTATAATCTTAAAATATATTTTTACGTTATGTTAACCTCTTTAGATCGTTTAAAGCAAATCTCAAAGTATATTTTTACGTAAAAAAATTAAGAACGTGATAACATAATGTAAAAATATGTTTTAGGATCAAAGTAAAACGGCATATATTTTTTTTACGTAAAACAAACTAAAGACGTTAACATAACGTCAAAATGTGTTTTCGTATAATATGTTATCACGTTAACGTGTTTACGTAAAAAAAAACTTGCATAGTTGCTTTAAATAAACTAAATACGTTAAGATAACGTAACAATATATTTTAAGATTATAACAACATAATAACATATTACACGAAAATGTATTTTTTAAATGTATAAAAAATAAATTTGTGACAACCGTCAAAATTTGAGACAGTTCTAGATTTGAATAAACTTAGTTGCACATATAGGCACAACACATACTAGACTTAGTAACTAGAAGCTAAGTTATAACCTACTAGAAATTTGGAAACAATTAGAAACAATGGATAATGTACTTAGATTTCACATTGATATGTGAATTCTACAACTACTTAACTATAGTGACTATCTATATTCGGGTCACTCTTTGACCCGAACACCTTTTCATGAATCATATACACACATCATGCATTTGACCTAGTAATAGAAATTAGGTCACAATCTTGTATAAACTATGATCCAACTAAAATCTAGGACTAATATACTTGACTCTTACGATTCTAGTAAGTTGTCTAGCTACTGTAGGAAATGTCAATACCTGAATTAGAACGAACTCTAAACAATTGTTACAATTAACAAAAGAGGTATAAAACCCTAAAAATAAAATAAAATCTTCTAATTTTATTTCAACATGATGGTAAATATCTAACAAAGTTCCAAAAGCCCTAAAGAGCCCAAAAATCCAAATTTATAAACTTTAAAATCTAAAAACTCTATAAGATTTGTTATAAACCTTATTATATCAAATTTAAATAATTAAGTTATTGTATATAATCAAAGACATAAAAATTTAATTATCAAACATACATCATATTTTATGAGCTAAAAAGAAAGATTTTTAATAAGTTAAGAATTAAATAAAGAAGTTTTTTTTATAAAAATTAGGGTTTTATAAAAATTAAAGAGAAATTATATAAAATTTTAATTATGAGAGAAAAGACCCCTCTCATACTCAAAAAAAAATTGTCCACCACATCCCATGCTCCCTCTTCCCCAAGTCTTTCAATCATTTTATCTTCTCTTACACTCCAACTTCCCTTCACCATCTCTCTCACACTCCACTCTTTACCACACTCAAACTCTCTCTTTATCTCTCAAAACCCACAAAATTATCCAGCCAAGAACATCTCTAAACCTTCAAATCTTCATATTCTAGGGTTGTTCTTCAAGGTAATCACAAAAATCCTTCATCTTCCTTCACTTCCTTTCTTGTTTTAAAGGTTTTTATTGCACTTCTCCTTCTTCTAGACCATTCTTTATGAACATTCATGAACATATCCATGAATTTCGAGTTTGATGATGATGGTGGTAGGGTTTCACCCAAGAACAAGATGCATGTTGTTTGAAGATGAAATCCAAGGACCAAAACCTATATCAAACCCTAAAATACGAATTTTTACAAGTTTTGAAGATTCGTCTACCTTATGCATTCAATTTTTTCCTTTGAAAACATCACTATGAACAAAATATGTCCATGCATGGTCTTCAAACCGTGATGCATGTCATGAACATCAAGTTAAAGAGCTTGATGATCAAAGTACATTGTTAATAGTGCATGTAAATGATTTTATTCATAAAAAAATCTAGATATCCTTTTCTGTTAGAAACAAAATTTCGTCAGATTCCCAGTAAGATGATATGAGGATCTGGAAAATCCCAGGAGTTTTTATCATTTCTTTAATTTATTAAAAATGTTACAAGAAAACAAGGCCATAAATCATTTAAAATACTTTCAGAGGTCTATAAAGCCCAGGTAATTTGGTGAATGACCACTAAAGTAAGTGATGACATCTCAGTAAGTTTCATTGATTTTGGTTACTGTTTGGTGTGGTTTTGAAGTTTCTTTTTGTTTAATTCAAATAAATCATAAAACCACTTTAGGGAATTTGAAAAGGCTATATAATATTTTTCACAGATCCTAACGCATGTGGAATACTCAGAAAAATATGTTTAGAATTCTTCATAATGCATACCTATTTTTCCCTGATTTTTGTATTTATAATGAACTAATAATGGGAAAAATAGTTATACTCATCCAAAATTCATGCAAATTTACTAAAAGACCTTACAATATATTAGACCTTTAAATAAGAATTTGGATGAATTTTCTATTCAGTATGCTATATTTCTTCTAATTTCTAAGATTAAATACACTTAAATCCACAAAATCGGATTACAGTATATAAAAATCACCATTGGTATTTTTCTAGGTTTATTTATACTGTAAAATGAAGTTTACAAAATTTTTGGTAATTTACTTGAACTGTTTGTTAATTATTCACCAATTAATGATTATTCAAGAGAATAAAACAAATAAAAATAGCAAGACTAATTGAAAATTATCTTTTATATTTTTCATAGATTCTATATGTATAATAACAATGCTAAAAAAAGTTTGGGAAATTTTGGAAATTGTTTTTTATTTATTTCCATTTTTGTTAAAATAATTGCACAAAAACCATTAAATCGGGTTAAACTGTTTAGAAACCTATTTTTATATTTTTCCCAGCTTCAGTATGTTTAATGGCAGTATTATAAAACGTTTGACAATTTTTATCATCTGGATGCTATTTTTCACGAATTTATATTGTTATGAAGGCTTAAAAATTTGGAAAAATAGTTAATCACATCAAAAATTCAAGGGAAAATTTTTGGAAGACCTCTACTGTGTTTGGAATGAAAATGTAAAATTTGATGAATTTTGGAAACTTTTTAATAATTCTTTTGGATTTTTAGGAGTTTAAAACACCTTTAAATGTGTTGAAATACCCTCAATTAATATTACAAAAACCTGGAAAATAATATCAAGAATTATCTTAATCACATTAGTTATAAAATGTCACCATTTCAGAAAAATTGTTACCCATTTAATTTAAAACCAATATTAGAACAAAAATTTTGCATTTCTCTATATGTAGAATTTAGTATATTAGCATTAAATTTCGACATCGAAACTCACTAGCACGTGTTTGATGTCGTAGGATCCCGGTAGTAAAGGTATTGGTGTATTTCGAGGCACCACTTGTAGCTACTTGAAACATTGTGAGTATTCACGATTCCCCCTATGTAGCTTGAAGTCTTGATGTATTTGGCCTTAAGAGCTTAGCCCCAATAGTGTAGAAGCCTCAATGAAGTCACAACACATCATGAACAAAGGTTGAACTTGAGAGAGAATTCCATGCACCCAAAAACCACCATGTTTCTCTAAGAACTTGAAGTACACGTTTTTGGTCATGAAGCAACCTATTTATATGGTGGATTCCAAGGGTGATGGGTATAACCCAAATCCATACCTATGGGTTTAGGATCCATGGTTCATGTGGCCCATCTCTTTATGTATTCATGCATTAACTTGGTCCAACATGGATCATAAGCCCAACACATATAAATATAACTAATTGCCATAATTAGTCCCCATAGATTTTATTAGTCTCTTTTGATCACAAAATTAATTCCAAATTAATTCTTGATCAATACTAATTAAAACATATGATTTCATATTAATATTTTATAAGTTATAATATATTAACAAATCATATATAACCTTCTCTCAAGAATCCATCCTAACAAATTGTCCTGATGATATGCAACCCATATGGACCATGCTACTCTCGGGTCAAGTACATACCAATAATAGTTATTGGCTTAGACATCTAATTGAACAGTCCCCCACTTGGATAAGTCTAAAACTATTATTGCAAGTACGACTCAAAAACCCGACTAGCAACCGTAGCTCTTAAAAGCCGTTGTCGAACTCTGACCTAGTCAATGACATGTCCATTAGATAAGGGATCATATATTCCTCCATTCTAGATATCACATAGACTAAGACATGAATTATAATCATTCTCTCTATCCATCTGTTGCTTCCCAATTTCTGATTTATGACGACCGACTAATTGAACAAATTAAAACAGTCTAGGCCCGGCCGAGCACTTACGTTTGTCATCACTAAATCATCGAGGGGCCCACTGATATCGCTTTTATCCCTCCAAGGGTAAAAGGAATGGATAAACTTCGACTCATATGCTTGCCCTATTTACTCATCAAATCACACACAACAATGCGTTTTATTACACCAGGTTACTGGTGCGTTTTCACATTATCAATGTGTAACCAACTTGTAGACTGCAACTCATATCTCTTAGTTTGAAGAATATAAGATATTATCGTCTCATTATCACTCGTGATAAAATGCATGAAGTGATTCAAATGAGCGTGTGTTTAATCCAATACTCGAATCTTATTCCAGGAGCACTCATGAATATTGCAGCTATGTCTAGGCCATCTAGACAAACTACAGACCCATTCATAACAGTCTTGCCTCAATACCTACTTCCAAAGTATGATCGACTGTGGACGGTTTGAATAAACTAGTTATTCGGGAACACAAAACATGCAAAGTGAAACACAAGAATAATACTAATCCAATATAGCCCCAATACTTGTGAGAGTAAATAAAACACCTTTTATTTAATCACCATATTGATTACTCATTATTCATTGTATAATGTTTCGAATAATCAACTTTATACTTGAATCAAAACAATAGTTGTCCCATGCCCCAAGCAGTCACACTATGTTTACCTATGGTCCTTTCTTTGTGGAATATATCAATTGACAAGATTTCAATGATGCTTATTTCACAATTCCAAATCCTTATCGTAAATATAAGAATACCAAAATCTTGTCATTTACTATAATCTGTTAGATCCTAAACTTATATGCAATGATCCTCTTGTAATGACTAAGCACAAAAGTCACAAAGACTCGGCAACAGACATTACAAAGTATTCCAATGGAGAGCAGTTCCATGGTAACGAAGTCTCACATTCAAAATACATTCCTTTGAACATCCTTCTTGCATCAAGTTTTCTAATCTTACACAGATTTGAAGAATAACTTCCACCTATGGAAACATTTCGATATTCCCATTTTGACTATCACTTACGAACAAGAGTTTCCTCTTTTCAGAATTTGTCAATATGTTCCTTCCAAAATTTACACTATACTTCCAACTGTACATGAGTAACCAATCTTTGGTAAGCCTCAGATTGTCCTCGACAATTGCTTAATCATTTTAGTCATATACAGTTATGGTCCTGTTCCCTCTTAATACCCTAGGCATTTGGAAAAATTAGAACGGATGAATATTACAACACATGTAATCGATCCTATATTTGAAGCATATGAGACACGATTCATGATGTCTCACATAAAGACATGATACTAGACCAGTCTTTTGCTATAATATTTCTATTTGCCATGTTCTTATAATTCGAATTATGAAAAGGGATGCCGTAATCATAATCGAATTTTAGAACGCAAATAATATTTCCATATACAGAATTTCCTTATGTTGAACCATTCCAACATAACATTCATATATATACTTGACTAAATTTGATTAAAATCTCAATCTAAGCTTTTAGAATTGGAATGAAGTATGAATTCCTCTCCCTTAATTATAGCAAAACAACTTTTCAAACCCTGCAATTTGGCGAATTGAAACCTTTGTTTTCTATAATTAACATTGCTAACTTGAAACACTTAAAATAATAATCATGCTCCCACTAACATGATAATTATATTCTTATCAGCATAACACTTATGCTCCCACTAGCTTTGACATGTATCCAGAAATCAGCTGGACTTCTAGAAATCAATACTTTATTGACTTTCTTACCAAAGTTCAGATTTCTGATACAAGATGCTTTGATAAAACTTTATCTAAGCTTCCCGATTTCATACACCTTTCCTTAGATAGCTCTCATGTGTGTTTAAAAAAATTTAGAACTATGAAAAGGGATGCCGTAATCATAGTCTCAAATGTTTAGACCTTTGCCATTGCTCACAATTCGAATTATGAAAAGGGATGTCGTAATCATAATTGAATTTGAGAATGCAAATATCACAATTTCTATCTCCTTAAAATCTACTTAGTGAAAGCGTTTCCTCACTATCATTTTCATGAATCGAAGAGAAACCTTATGAAACTTAGATTTTATGGTGTATGTGTTCCTATCCATGTGAATTTGTCAAAAACATAACCACAAGAGGAGGTTTGTGACAAATCCAAACTCATATAGACAAAACTTGTTCAATCTTAACTTCTTGCCACCTGGCAGCTCAAGGGCCTACCATGTCTTCCAAGTTGTCATGCATAAAATTGAGAACTCATAGAACTCACAAGCATAGTCAACTTTAACTGGAATGGGTACAAAAACAAGAATATGCCAACACGATAGGTTACAAACCTCAAGTCGTGTACTAGTGATAAACAATAGGTTTTATTCTTGATTAGTTCTTGAAACTTTTCAAGATCTTTAAGACTCCCACTGACCTCTTGACATATATGTTTCTCTTTTCAAGAACCATTCCTTGACAAAACAAATATTCAAGAGTTAGTGAAGATTCTTATCAAGAATAAATACTTCAGACAATTGGTCTTAGTTGATCTTTGTTTTATCCAAAACATCACAATTTACCAATTTCAAATGTATAAAAGTAAGAAACATTTTACTCTACATTTGAGGAGTGTTATAAACCTTTCTTAAGACTATATTACTCAGGCTCGATCTTAGAGTGTTACTCTAAGACCCAATTTTGGAACGAAGTATGATTCATCTTTTTGATTTAACCATTTCAACAATTCACGATTCCTCTTCTTAGTCAAACAAATGCACTAATATGTCCTTAGAGAATCAATTGTGATATGGTTTTTCTAATCATTAGTATGATCATAAAACATTATACTGAAGTACTCTCTCATTTTTTCAGATTGGAGAAACTTTTTATCTTTCTGCCTAATTTGATTCTTCTCATTCGTCCTGCCATACATTGAAACTTTTCCAATGTTTTAGAATTATACTTAAACTTGTAAGCACAACCATATTTACTAAACTTTAGTAAATCATGACGAATAAGCTTATCGTTCTTTGTGGTGGACCTGATCAGCGCACAACCAAGTGTACCCGATCTCCTAGTCCTTCACTTGTCTCACATATACATGTGAACAAGGAATTAGTCTTAATTTCCCAAAGATGAAAATTCTCATTCATCATACAATACAAGTTGCATGATTCCAAGTTTCTATCCAACTGAAACTTGGGTGATGAGAATCTTTCCTTATTTGGTAAATTATGACACTACCACAAACGAAAGAATCAAATCCATTTTCCAATATTGCTATCAAGGGAATCATATAAACAACAATTTTCACAAATCCCATTGTTAGGATACTTAATAAAACTAAAAAATTTTCCTTTTATTTTAAAATTGTGGAAAAACTTATCCTTACAATGAAAATACATATGAAAACTATGTTGTTATCTATTCTTAAGCAATCTATCATAACTCTTAAGAAGCAGCTCAAAATTCTGATCTTCGAATCATGCGATCGAAATCCATCTTCGCGATCAGATTCAACATACTCTTCTTCTAAGCTTCCTCTCCTTTTTCGATTCTACAAAACATCAAAATGCGACCTAGTCACATCATGTAATAAGAATCTACAAATAGGAACTTAATAGAGTTAGATAGTGGACTTTACCTGAAGCACAGTCAAATTTATTGACTTTTACCATCCTAGTGAACTTTCAGGTAAATAGGACAGCTTCACAACCAATGCCCCTTCCTTTTGGCAATAGAAACATATGGACTCTTTAGTAATGGTACATTGGACTATCTCAGACTCAGCCTTTCTTTTTACCATTTGGTCAACCGGGTTGACTATGGCCGATCCCTTTCCACTGGGAAGAGAAAAATTTTCTGGACTTCCAATGTTTTCATTGTCAATGTCCATGTAAGTTTGGGAAGTAGATCTTCTAATCAAATTTGCTTTACAAGTGCTCCAAATCAGATTCAACAGCAACAAGCAGATAGGCAAGATCGATAAGGGTCATGTTGTCGTCTGTCACATAGTAGTCCTTTAAAGAACCAGCTATATGACTTAGGAAGTGATTAAAGAACCCAGTCAACAACCAACTTCCTTGAGACTTCGACACCCAACTCTCCCAACTTGTAAATATGTGACTTCATCTCCAAGATGTGAGCACATATGGACATTGCTTGCCAATAGGAATTGAGTGACCTTGAACTATTCAAGAACTTGTGGGTTAGGGAGAATAATTGGAGGAGGTGGAGGAAGTGAAGTATGATTTCCAGTCCCCTTAATGCACAACAAAGGGATTAATCTTTCATCTTAATCGCCATTTGGGATATCATCTTCATTATGAAAGCTTTATCCAAAAGGATAAGGAAGACCATAGTTGTCATAACTAGACATCTATGAGGGATAAATTCAAGTTTAGTTGATTTAAGTCCTTAATATAACACCCAATATGAAATATTAAGGCTACGACCCAACACAATATTTTATAACTTGGAAGAGGTATGCCGTAATCCAAGCTACAAAATATTTGAAGGTAGGTAAATGACGATTTACCAATTTCCACCATGAAAAACGAAATTTAACATTAGGTTTTAAATGAATTGAAACTCCTAGAACTTTTGAGATTCATTGAACTATTTAATGGCATGTTTAAATCTGGATTATGCCCTTCAAGTTTCTGACTGGGATGCCGAGGATCACAAACAAGGAGTGAATAACCATGCAAATTAACTTGGTACACTTAATGTTACAACCACCTAATCAATGTGCCGGTTAACCACACACGCTCCATTGATCTATGATTAACATCAAGCTACCCTTTGCCACACATTGTCAGTCCTACATTAGTGTGTCAGTTAACCATACACGCTCCACTAATGACTTAACAAGGTGCAAAGTGCAATTTCATGGGTTAACACCATATTCACATTTTCCTAAGTAACTAATATTGGAAATTTATAAGTGTTTAGTTACTTAGTATTTATCATTATACTTTTAATGAAGGGAGAATTAACGTCCTGTCCTACCCGTTCGGCTAATGACCCTCCACCAGTCATGGAAGCAGTGGGTGAGAATGGACACCCATTAAACTGCCATTTTATAGGCAGTAACCTTATACCCCCCTTATAGACCGACTTCATGAATGAGGCCTACTAACGGTAAGACTGACTTACTCTTATATATATATATATATATATATATATATATATATATATATATATATTAAACCTATAATATTATAATAGTATAAGGGTTGAATTTTAAACTTTTAAAATTCTAGGGGTTGGAATTAAAGTATACATGGGGGTTGACTTTACAAATTCCAAAACTTGAGGGCAAGTTTTGAAAAATTCAAAAACTTTTTTTCATAACTTATGAGTTTAATATGGTTTTTATGGAAGACTTTTCAAGTTCCATAACTTGAGGACAAATTATGGAAGACATAAAAAACATTTTATGATGACATTAAAAATAGAAACTCTTCCATTTTCATAACCTATGAGACTTAATGTGCTTTTAAATGAAAAACACTTCATTTTCCATAACTTGAAGACAAGTTATGGAGTCATAAAAACCATTAAGATCAATTATTCCAATTAACACAAAAATCAAATAATTTTTTCTATGATCTAGATCAAACTCATAAGTAAGATAATTCACATCAACAGTTTTCAAGAAATTAGCTAATCACATAAACTAAAACAAGTCTTGAAACTTTGACAATTATCCTTTATTTGGGTGAGAATAAACATTACCATAACATCAAAATCAAAATTTATGAACAAAAACACCTTGTAGTAATGATTCTAATCCAAAACAGGCCAAAAAACTCGAAAATCTGCTGTCAGGGGCTCCAACTCGTCGAGTGCAAGAACCAACTCGGCGAGTTGGATGCATTTGTTCTTGGACTCGGCGAGTACCCCAGTGGACTCGGCGAGTCCACTGTCCAGAACAGCAGAAAATCGATTTTTTTGCTCTGAAAACCAATAATTACATCAAATACAATAGAAAACAACTCATGGCTCTGATACCATTGTTGGGTTTTGCATACTACAACATCCTATGGTGAACATACAACCCTAAATACCTTGGATTTATGTTTTCACTAATTATACATGCAATGATGTTTCCAAGGTATTAAGCCTATAAATAGCATGCAATTGACATATACCATACAAGATACTAGTTAGGGTAACATACCTTTTATGTAGCTTGAAGTCTTGATGTATTTGGCCTTAAGAGCTTAGCCCCAATAGTGTGGAAGCCTCAAATGAAGTCACAACACATCATGAACAAAGGTGGAACTTGAGAGAGAATTCCATGCACCCAAAAACCACCATGTTTCTCTAAGAACTTGAAGTACACGTTTTTGGTCATGAAGCAACCTATTTATATGGTGGATTCCAAGGGTCATGGGTATAACCCAAATCCATACCCATGGGTGTATGATCAATGGTTCATGTGGCCCATTTCTTTATGTATACATGCATTAACTTGGTCCAACATGGATCATAAGCCCAACACATATAAATATAACTAATTACCATAATTAGTCCCCATAGATTTTATTAGTCTCTTTTGATCACAAAATTAATTTCAAATTAATTATTGATCAATACTAATTGAACATATGATTTCATATTAATATATTATAACTTATAATATATTAACAAATCATATATAACCTTCTCTCAAAAATCCATCCTAACAAATTGTCCTGATGATATGCAACCCAGTTGGACCATGCTACTCTCGGGTCAAGTACATACCAATAATAGTTATCGGCTTAGACATCTAATCCAACATTAGCAACGAACTTGTTTGTTCATTGTAGCAACGAAACTTGTTTACTCGTTTTAGTAACGAACTTTATTTCCCATGAGAATATGAATGTTGCATATTATTTGGGCAACATACTTTATTCATCATGATGACAAAGAACTTTGTTATACAAACTTATTTACTCATTTTAACAATGTACTTTTATTTATGGAAACTTCTATCAAAAATTTGATTACATTTCATTAAACTAATATTATTTTAACTTGTGAGTACTCACCAACTATTTTTTTATAGTTGGCGCTCGTTTTACATGCTTTTTCAGGAATCATCTAGTAAGAGGCACGTAGAAACACAACATTTGTGGGAGCATTTGCATGTGTTGACTTTTAAATACATTGTAATTTCTTTTAAAAAGTTGTTCAAACTCATTGTAAATTTGTAATGATTTTTAATACTATGGTTGGTGTTGTCTTTTAACTTTTGCTATGAGACCCTTTGTGCTGCCACGCCTCGTGTTTCCGCTTTAGCGGGGTGTGACAATATTTTACATAAAATAAATACGTAAAAAAACTCTTTTTCTATGTGAAAGAAAAAAAAAGTTACTTTTATATGAAACGTAAAAATATGTTTTATGATTATAACAATGTAATAACATATTATATGAAAACATATTTTTCAAAATACATAAAAAAATTTTTTTTACGTAAAAAAACAAATAAATTGTTTGTAAAATAATAACTTTTTTACAATATGCTAAAAAAATATTTTGTTTTATTAAAAAACCTTTTTTTTGTAAAAATATGTTTTCTTTATTTTATTATTATTAACATGTTTACGATTTTAGATAATATTAATTAGTTTCCGAAGATATAAAACAAGTTTAAGTATAACCTAGTTGGCTTGAACTTTGGCTCATTAGGGAGAGGGAGAGGAGGTCTCAAGTTTAAATCCTCCTCCCCACCTTTTCTAGCATTTATATTATTTCAAGTTGAATTACAAAAATGGCCCATGTGGTTTACCAAATGTCACAAATTCAGTCTCTTTATATTTGAAAAGATGAAAATGTCCTTACAAATTCATTCCCGAATGGCTGAATACTAAAGGAATTAGTAAAAAGGGTCATCCGTGCAAGTTTTGCAAACCACAAAGACCATCTTTTGTGACTTTTAGCAAACCATAAGGATCATTTTTATAATTTTGTCTATTATTAGTTAGACAAAAATATTATTAATTTTTAAAAGGCTAGACAAAATATTAATAATTATAAAAAAAATGTAAAACCACACCGATACATAAAATATTATTAATTTGAAACCACAATCATAAACACAGTCGCATGTATAAATATAAAAAAGGCTAGACAAAGCTAGCAAAAAAAAAAAGTTACAAAATAATCTTTTTTTTCATTAATATAGAAATATTTCATTAATATAGATACACAGACCGATGCTAACATTTACGAAACATTTTCCATAACTAATTTAAATTAGCAATTATACTGATAAAATATCTAAGTTTGTAAGAAAATTGTATGTAAATCTATTATTAATTATTATTACACATATTAAATTCAAAATTGTTTTACTTTGCAAACTTCAGGTAGTACATCGCTTATAATCTAGTTAAGTATAAAATAATGACTCTTACACTAAGTTAATCTATTAATTTCTAATTATTTTCAACCATATATATTATACAAAATACATATATCGGAATCATATTATTCAATACCATCTATCTACAATTTGTGTTTAAATAAAACTAAACATAAGTATTACAATTTAATGATTTGATTGACTCATTTATGAATTACTTATCTATTGATTTTTTATAATTTCGATCGTGATGATTAATTGATATATGAACATTTTTTGTAAATTAACGCAATTTAATTTTTGTTGTTAAATAATTAAAAACTACTTATGTGGAAATAACTAAATGAATATAGAAAATAATTTTTTATATTTTTATTTTAATTTGACTTGTCGTTCTAGATTTACCATATTTAAATTTTTTTTTAACTATTTTGAAAAATAGTATTTGAATATTTTTTTAGGTTTATTTTACATTTTGATTTATGTTTTGGATTTAACATAATTTTTAAATTCCGAAATAAGTGTATTAATTATGATAACTATTTTAAAAATATAATAGTAATAAGAAAATATTTTGTATTTAGTAACATATTTTAAATTACTAAATTAGTTATATTAAAAATTAGTTATATTATGTTGAAAATTAAAAGGTTATGGAAGTTTCAAATGTGTATGATTATAGGAAAACCTCATTTATAGTATAATAATAAACAAATAAGTATATTTTAATAATATTTTAAAAAGTGCACAAATATTAAGATATTATTTTGCATTTAACAATATATTTTAAACAATACATTAATGATATTAGGTTGGAAATTTATATATATATGGTTATAGGAAAAACGGCACCTCCATATAACGACATGACCCTTATTTTGCATTTAACAATATATATATATATATATATATATATATATATATATATATATATATATATATATATATATATATATATATATATATATATATATATATATATATGGTTATAGGAAAAATGGCACCTCCATATATAACTAGGTGAATATTTGTAACGCCCGAATCCTGGTATGTATTTTAAATAAATAATTCATTTTTGCAAAGGGACTCGACGAGTTGGAGCCCCCAAACTCGTCGAGTAGAAACGAATTTTTGGATGCGGGATTTGAATTGTACTCGACGAGTCGAGAAGCCTCAACTCGACGAGTAGGGCTGCCAGAGTGAAACCCTAATCTTTAGGGTTTGCACCATATTTAAGCATCTTAACACTTCATTGTGGCCTCCATCATCGCTTCCCTCAGTCCATCAAAACCCTAACTCATGATCTTTAGCCTTTGAGTATGTGTGAGTGAAAAGAGAGTGATTCTTTGGTATTTCCTTGACGGAGTGGAAGCTAGAAGTACTTGGTTGAAGGAAGAAGCCTTGGATCCAGAGATTTCGTTGTCAAAGCAGCCTTATTGAGGTATAAAGTGTATACCTTGATTATTCATTTACTAGATCTCTTCATGGAGTAGTTTAGGGCTTTAAGGAGCCTATGTTGGGACCATTCATGGATGCAAGCATGTTTTGGAGCCATGACTTCAGATCTAGATCCCTTAAGGTACTCCATGGTATAAAGGTGCCAACTTTATGGCCATGAGAGTCCCATGCAACTTGTGAACCACTTTTTAGGGCTTTTTGCGCTAAATAACCCATGCATGGACGTAAAGTTAGAAACTTTACGTGATATATTGACCCCAGAGAACCAAATCTATGACTTGGATGCATTAAGCCCAATAGAAAGTGACTTGATGGATATAGGTTATGGGGGACTCGACGAGTTGTTCATACGACTCGGCGAGTCGTGGCCCCCCAACCTTTTCTGTTACTAAGTAAACTCGTTGAGTCTAGGAGATGACTCAGCGAGTTGGACATGGTTTTAGGTTATGAAGATTGAAGAACTCAACAAGTTCAAGGAGGAACTCGGCGATTTGTGAGCAAAATGTCCCGATTCTGTAAGAAGGAGAACTCGACGAGTTCAAGGAGGAACTCGGCGAGTTGTAAGTAAAAGTTCCCAACTATGTTATGAGGAAGAAATCGACGAGTTCATAAAAGAACTCGACGAGTAGGATCGAGATTTCAGGGTTTTATGGATGTGACAACCCGATACTTTCTAGTCAACAAAAGTCAATTTCCGTTAAATAAATTTCAAATTTTATTTGGTCTGTTAATTTCTTCTGAGTTAGAAAATAATCTAAAATATATAATTATATATTATATAAGTTTACAGAACCAAGAACACTCGAAAAATCAAGATTTTCCCCGAAAAATCAACAAACTCATTCAGCCAGACGTTTACGGCCGTAAAACCATGGGTTGTACACCCCTGGGCCGTAAACCCGTTTACAACCGATAACCCATTTTCGGCCGTAAACCCAACCAGTATAAAGGTTTTTCCCGGAGAGATTCTCCATTTCTCATCTTTTTCACCCGAAAACTCTCTCAAGTTGCTCCCAAGGAACTGCCAAGAACATTCATATCCTCAAGAACAAACCTTCAAATCTTCATATTTTCACGAAGAACAGCCTTCATATATTTAAAGGCTGCGAACCTAGTTCACAGCCAGTTCACGGCCGAAAACCTAGTTCACGGCGGTAAACCCAGTTCACGGCCGCAAACAGCCTTGAGCCAAGAACCTTTGCTGAAAATCCTCTTTTTCCACTTCAAAAAAGTCTTGGTAACAGTACTAACCCAAAATCGACTGTTTTCTAACACTTTAATTAATGGTTTCACTAATTTAAATACAATTATGTGTGTAATTATCATTAGGACACCGTTAATTTCGCGTACTCCAACTCGAGGGTCATCTTTCCGGTTTTGCTGTCGAGCACGTGCACATAATCAACTGTGAGTTCATACCCTTACACTTTTACTGTTTTTAACGTTTTCAGGGGGGAATACAAGCAAAACACAAAGAAATTTTGTGTTCTTATATAAAGGATTTCAACAGGATTAAAACTTGTGCAGTTGATACAACCAAAAGATCACTATATTTTATAAAATATTTAGATATTTTATCCCTTTTGTAACATGATGAGCATAATGGAAGTTTTCAACATCCAACCATAATTGCAAAGTTTCAGTAGAGTACATGAATCGAATACATAATATACATGCAAACTATAATAGGTATAGTTTGGGATTTAACACACGGTTTTATCAGTTCCAAAACTTATACATTTACTATTTTATGAAAACAAGTGTACAATACTAAATAATTATTTAAGTATAATTATTTTACTCTACAAGTATACATACAGTTTCAAGTACAGGAGAACACTACAACACTACACGTAAACTAGTTAATACAGGGTTGTGAGGCACTACTTCAATTATACCGTTCGGGGTGCGGAACTAAATCCTATCACACTATAACTAGAGTCTCCTAGAGGGAGAGCGTGAGATTTGTGAATAGATCTATTCGGGACTGACAATCCCACACCTACTGCTAGCTACAGTTAGGTAGGCATGCCTGGGGTGACAAATGTCATAACATACGACGCCTGAAGAACGTCGTAGAGGTCACTAGGTCATATGAAGCATGGTTATACCAAACTTACAACAGTATAAACTAACCATTTGTTTACGGGATTTCAATTCTTGAAATAGTTTTATTTTCATTAATAAAACTATCATACACTACAACTGGTGGATTCCAGGGAATTCAAATACATGGTTTTATTTTAAGTAATAAAACTACTATACATACTGGTGGTAAGAATGGTTTTCATACAAAACACATTATACATTACTGGTGATAGCCAGGGTTTTCATAAAAAGGATTTCGTATAGAACACAGTATACAATACATCTGGTGGTAACTAGGCATACAGACTAATATTTTCAAATACTACTACAGGATACATTAACGATCATACATTTTGGTCTTAGAGTTTAAGACTACTTTTCATTACTAAAGAAAATAATGGATTTTGTTGAGAACATGCAAACATTTTACAGATTCACAGACAGGTTTTCATTACAAATAAATACTTATGAACTCACAAGCTTAAATGCTGATACTCTATCAAAACCACTTGTATTCTCAGGGAACCGGTAGACAGGTACATTTGCAGGCTTTTGAGAAGACAGACCATATAGAGTCACGTCTTTTATACTTTTGTTACACTTTTGCTTTTATACAAACTATGTATCGAATAGATGTAAATACCTTATATATATTCAATGTAATAGTTGTGTTTACTTTGGTTACTATGATGCAATTGTCGTGATACTGTACATGACGTCATCCGCCCAAATGTTTCTGCCGTTCCGGTTTGGGGGTGTGACAGATTGGTATCAGAGCATTGTTTATAGTGAACTCAGTATATCAATCCATACAAGATATACAAACTATAAATACATCGGGGCTAGGAGCTCTGAACTAAAAGTATACTTTTAAATATATAAGTATTTTATAAGAAGTATGCAAGTATACATACATACCAGAAGCAGTATCACAAGAAGAACAAAACAAAAGTATTTAGATATTGGACACCATGGTCAAACTTGGGCAGTTATGTAATCATATCTGGGATAAGTATAGTCTGATCAACTATATTTATGTGAGATACGACCAACATGTGTTTGGGAGTGAAAGTGGTGTTGCGACCAGTCTAAAACTTACCAAACTTCATACAAAAGATATCAATTGAACAGAACACACAACCTAAAATACTATAGGATTATTTTATCTAGAGCCAAACACATTGTAGACATTTCATTCCCAGTGTTGCTATTTATTTTCTAGCGATTTTTTACTTGTATTAGTAGACTTCCTCTGTAAAATCGCTTAATAGAACACTTTATCTATCTGGTTGAGATATATTTTGTTCAATATGACAAGACTTCTGGCCACTATAGAGGACTTATCTTCATTTTCCTCATAAATTATTTTAGAGAAAGATGCATCCGAAGAAGAAGTCCAACCGAAAGAACAACAATCCTCCACCGCCGCCACCTCCCCAATTCGACCCTGCTGTGTTCGAAGCAGCACTTACAGCCGCTGTGGCTGCCGCCATGTCGCAGATCAATTCTAGCGGCACTAGCAGATCGGGTAGTGGTACCCATCCCCTTAACCTCGATGGTATCCAGGGACACCCGAAGGAGTGTTCCTACAAGGATTTCATGAACGCGAAGCCAAAATTCTTCGACGACAATGGAGGTTTCATTTCTCTAACTCGTTGGTTCGAGAAAACCGAATCAATCTTCGAGATATGTGCATGCCCTGAGACCAGCAAGGTGAAGTTTGCAGCGTGCACCTTCACTAATAGAGCACTAACTTGGTGGAATAGGCAAGTCAAATCCCCAACTCTTCCGGTAGCCAATGCCATGAGTTGGGACGATTTGAAGGAGCTGATGCTCGCCGAATACTGCCCGCGGGGCGAAATGCAAAAGCTGGAGAAGGAACTCTGTAACCTGATGATGAAGGGTTCCGACATTGCTGCATACACTGCTAGATTCAGTGATTTGGCTCTACTTTGTCCCGGGATGGTCACCCCGGAGAGCTAGAAAGTGGAGAGATACATTTGGGGGACTAACTCCCTCGACTCAAGGAAATGTTCTGGCCGCTAAAACACTTAACTTTGACAGTGCGAGGCATCTGGCACAGAAACTGATCGATCGTGGAGATAGCCAAGACTCCATGACAGTCATTACTAAGCAGCCCAAGCAGAGTGACAGCAAGAAAAAGTTCCGGAACAAACGAAAAGGGCAGCCTTCGCAAGAGCCCTCCAAGAAGCAACAGACAGTAGCAGTCCACACTGCTACCATTCCTGCTGCTGTTCCTACTACTCAAGTACCTGACAGTAGACATGGTGGAACCCTTCCAAGTTGTGACAAATGTAACTTCCATCATCACGAACCTTGCCGTGACATGCAATGCACCAACTGTGGCAAAAAGGGGCACACAGTCGGTTTTTGCAAAACACAAGTCCAACCAACCAATCAGGCTCCTGGAGTTGGAATAGGCCAAGCCTGCTATGGGTGTGGTGAAACAGGGCACTACAAGAGGAATTGCCCTAAAGCAACAGTTGCTGGCAACACCAGGAAGGTTCTAGCAATGGGCCAGGAGGAGGCAGTTGCTGATCCCACCGTAGTCACGGGTACGTTCCCCCTCGACAACTCTTATGCATGCATTCTCTTTGATAGTGGTGTGGAGAGGAGTTTTGTCAGTAATGCATTTAAACACTTACTCAAACACAAATCTCAACCTCTAACCAAAACATTCACCGTCGAAATGGCTAACGGAAAGAAAGAGAGCACTAACGACATATTTATAGGCTGTACCCTTACTCTAAACGACCACTCTTTTTCCATTGACCTTATTCCGGTCTCCATAAAAAGCTTTGATGTTATCATCGGCATGGATTGGTTGAGCCCCAATCGTGCTGATATTCTTTGTTACAAAAAATCTATTCGCCTGAATCTACCATCTGGCGAAGCCCTCATTATCTATGGCGACAAACTCAACATGAACCTTTGTATAATTTTGTGCATTAAAGCCCAAAAATACATGCGAAAAGAGTGTCATGCATTCTTAGCCCATGTCGTCAACGAAAAACAAGAAGTTGAAGACCTCGAGAGCATCCCCGAAGTATGTAACTATCCCGATATCTTCTCCGAGGATCTTCCAGGAGTTCCTCCCGAATGCCAAGTCGAGTTCCGAATCGACTTAATTCCCCGTATCGTCTATCTCCAGCGGAAATGCAGGAATTATCCAGCCAACTTAACGAACTGCTCAGCAAGGGATTCATTAGACCAAGCTTCTCACACTGGGGAGCACCGGTCTTGTTCGTTAAGAAGAAGGATGGATCTTTCCGGATGTGCATAGACTACCGTGAGCTCAACAAACTCACTATCAAGAATCACTACCCCTACCCAGAACGACGACCTCTTCAATCAACTTCAAGGAGCATGCTACTTTTCAAAGATAGACCTGTGTACCATCATCTACGAGTCCAGGAGAGTGATGTTCCTAAGACAGCTTTCCGAACTCGATATGGTCACTACGAGTTTGTAGTGATGCCCTTTGGTCTAACCAACGCACCTGCCGTATTCATGGATCTGATGAATAGGGTGTGCCGCCCATTCCTAGAAAAATTTTTGATAGTTTTCATAGACGATATACTTATCTATTCACGAAGCGAGAAAGAACACAGCCAACACTTAAGACGAGTTTTAGAGACACTGAGGGCAGAAAAGCTTTATGCGAAATTCTCTAAGTGCGAGTTTTGGATTAGGAAGGTAACTTTCTTGGGTTACGTGGTTAGCGAAGAAGGCATATATGTGGAACCTTCCAAAATAAAGTCAATAGAGAATTGGTTAGCACCGAGAACACCCACAGAAATCCATCAATTCTTGGGTCTTGCTGGCTACTATCGTAGATTCATTCAAAACTTCTCCAGGATTGCTAAGCCTCTTACCGCACTGACTCAGAAAGGTATAACCTTTAGTTGGGGAGAACAACAAGACACTGCATTCCAGACTCTGAAGCAAGCCCTGTGCAGCGCACCTATCTTGTCTCTTCCTGAAGGGACAAAAGACTTCGCAGTTTACTGTGATGCATCTAATTAGGGGCTAGGCTGTATACTTATGCAACGATCAAAGGTTCTTGCCTATGCCTCGAGACAGCTAAAGACACACGAAGTCAACTACACTACTCACGATCTTGAGTTGGGAGCGGTGGTCTTTGCGCTGAAAATCTGGAGACATCACATCTACGGAACCAAGTGCATTGTCTTCACTGACCACAAAAGCCTCCAGCATATTTTTGACCAAAAGGAGCTTAACATGAGGCAACAACGATGGGTAGAGCAACTCAATGACTATGAGTGTGAAATACGCTATCATCCCGACAAGGCCAATATGGTAGCGGATGCCCTCAGCCGGAAAGAGTTCTATGGTCGCAGAGTGAAGGCACTAACAATGACAATCCATTCTCATATGTCCGCCCAAATCAGAGAGGCTCAGCTGGAAGCCTTGAAACCAGAGAACATGATGGACGAAGCCTTGAGGGGAATGGAGAAGAACATAGAGATCAAGGGAGACGGAGCTTACTACTTCATGAACCGGATCTGGACCCCAGAGTTCGGTGGTTACAGGGAGATTATCATGAACGAAGCTCACAGAACTCGATACTCCGTTCACCCAGGTTCAGATAAGATGTATATGCATCTCAAGAAACTCTATTGGTGGCTAAACATGAAAGCAGAGATTGCTACCTAGGTGGGTAAGTGCCTAACTTGCGCCAAAGTCAAGGTAGAATATCAAAAGCCCTCAGGTTTACTCCAGCAGCAAGAGATACCTGAGTGGAAGTGGGAGCGGATCACATTGGATTTCATTACCAAGTTACCCAAGACACTGGGTGGTCATGATACTATTTGGGTAATCATCGACAGACTGACCAAGTCCACCCACTTCAAGCCAATCAAGGAAACATACAAAATAGAGAGACTGACTAGAACCTACATCCAAGAGATAGTACGACTGCACGGGGTTCCCGTATCCATTATCTCAGACAGAGATAGCAGATTCACCTCGAGATTTTGGCAGTCACTGCAGAAGGCTCTTGGAACTAAGCTGGACATGAGTATAACTTATCATTCTCAAACGGACGGGCAGAGTGAGAGAACCATTCATGTAACAAACCATTATTTCAAACCTATGTAATAATGTAGGTCAATGTGTAGTTCTTTTTAAAACAATAAAGAGAAATTTTAGCATACTGTGTATATTTACATAATTGACCCTCAAAAATAAATTATTAAACAATCTCGATTGGGATGAACCAAGTGGTAGAGATTGTAACAAGGTTTCCAAAAACATAAAGAACACTAAAATCCGAGTTATAACGAAGAAGTTATGACCAATCGAAGATTCGCGACAAAACCGGCAAAACATTGTTCAGTGTAAAAACTGAATTTTCAATAAAAGGCTTTTTAGCCATAACAATCTAAATGAAAGTTGTAGTTTATGTTAAACCGAGAACTTTCATGAAAAGAACGGCAAAATCTGACTTCGTATGAGGAAGTTACGGTTTTTCTAAGTTTCAGTATATAGAAGTGTATAGCTAAAAACTCGAAATAAAGATCGAGTGATTTTTAGCCGCACAACCTAAACGAGAATTGAAGGTCTCGTCAGTAGTAGTACAACGGTAAAAATACAGACAAAAACGGACGTCAGATGAAGAAGTTATGAATTTTAACGGATTTCCTGTCCCGGTCTGTTAAAAATAATAATATTAAAAAAAATCAAAATTAGCCGACGAAGTCTAAACTAAAGTCATAGAGTATAATTTTACCTACGCGTGCATATAAAGAACGTTAAAAACGGAGCTCGTATGCAAAAGTTATGATTTTCGCAAGTTTTTGGCTCAAAAATCGAGAAATGTTGAAAACTGGGCAATTTCGCATGGTGCCCCCTTCGGCCACGTCACCTCGCATGTGAGGCTTCCACCTGTCACCTTCTGATTGGACCGAAGTCCTCCGTGTCGCATTCTGATTGGACCGCAGCCGAGGTCCAGTAGGCAGCCGGCACCCTCGCAGGACCACACCCCTCGGACACCCCTCGGACACGCGCCTTCTTCCCATTCGACCGAAGTTCGGTCCAATCCGGAGCCAACACCTCCGAGCCACCTGTCCGAAGCGAGCCTCCTCCCTTCGCCACCAGTCCGAACACGCGGCAGCCTCCCCCAACTTCGGATCCGAGGCTTCGGCCTATGTAAGCCATGCGAGACCCTCCGGATATTTTACACTTTCCACCTCAATTTTCACACACTTTCATATTTTTCACTTCCACAAACTTATATACAACCCCTAAAGCCCCGGTATCAAGTCTAAAACCCTAAGCAAGCCTCGAAGCCCCAAGATTCCCGAGAAGTTAACCTCTCTCCAGTCGAAACTCTGCCCGATTAAAGCCGGTTTTTTGTCAAATAAACTCCTTTCCGGGAAACGAAACGCTGTCCGAATCACCACCTATCAAGTGAGTTCATACCCCCATATTTTCATAATTTCTACTGTTTTAAAGGGGGGAATACAAGCATAACACAAGAACTTTGTGTTATAAACTCATGATTTCAAATCATGATAAAACGACATTAAATCATAAAAAATACTCAAAATCATCAAACTCTTTTTTTAAACTTATATTTTTCCCCAAAATTCATATATATATATATATATATATATATATATATATATATGTATATAAATAAGATTTAAAAGGCTTAGGACTGATAACTCATTCTGGGTCCTTTTCCTTATTTGGATGTGGGCTTATAGTACCGGTTATTTGTCCGAGTGTCGTTTAAATTTTATTTATATATAGAATTGTGTATGTATATAAATATAAAAGTTATTTCATCAATTCAAATACCTTTGTAACATGTTGAGCAAGGGGTTACATGCAAAAATAGTTAAATACCGATTCAGAAAGTACATATAAATTATAATAGGTATAATTTATGATACATAGAACTATAATTCATTATTCAAGCATACTAGAATACACTGTTTTACAAGAAACAAGGGTTTTGATTCAGAACAAATCAAGGGTTTACACTTGTCAGATACATGTTCGGAATACTAATTCAAGAACATACTGTCAATCATTTATTTCAGAATGATTGGGTTTTCATGACTAATATACATGTAACGTTTATATGCTTTTTATGAGTCATTCAATTCAGGTTGTTTAATTCATTTAGACAACCAAGGTAAAGTCCTGACATTATAACCAGAATCTCCAGCCAGGGGATCGAAACAAGTTGTGTGTAGATCTATATCGGGATTAACAACCCCGCACTCAGGCTGCTAGCTACAGTCAGGCATACACGCCAATGAGTGACAATTGTTATCAACAGTTTAAACGCCCACAAAGCGTTTGTTTCAGGCCATCATGTCTTAGTATGGTTATAATAACTCATTAAAAAATATCAACAATACGTTAGTGTATAATCAACTAAACGTAAGTACACCTTCAAAGTACCAGTTTACAGAATACAAACTACAATGGTTCAATACAGTTTTCAATAACAGATGGTGAAGCCAGGCAGACTCTCAGTTACTAGTTTTACAAATACAGAACATGGGTTTACAAATAGAACGGTTTTATGGGAAAAAAACTACTTTTCATATACAACAGAAAATATAGGATTTTCTGGAACAGTTTACATATGCAAGATATAGAGACATCCTTTTAAAACATAAACACTTATGCACTCACTCAACTTTATGTTGATACTCCCTTTTCAAACTACTTGTATTCTCAGGGAAACAATAAACAAGTACTCCCTTTTCAAACTACTTGTATTTTGAGAAGATGGAGCTACTTTGAGTCATATCTTCTTCTTTTGTATAACTATTTTGGTTTCAATATACAATGATTGAACACATGTAAATACTTATACTTTTTAAATACAATGGTTGTTTGTACTTTGATTACTATGATGCATGTGTTGTGATACTACAATTGAAGTCCTCCACCCCCGGACGTTTCCGCCGTCTGGTTTGGGGGTGTGACAGATTGGTATCAGAGCATTGTTTATAGTGAACTCAGTATATCAATCCATAAAAGATATACAAACTATAAATACATCGGGGCTAGGAGCTCTGACTACAAGTATACTTTTTAAAGATTTATGTAGTTTTACAAGAAGTATACTAACACTCATACCTACAAGTACAGTATCACAATCATAAGAACTTAAAAGTATTTGGATGTTGAACACTATAGCCAAACCTGGGCAGTTATGTAATCATATTTGGAATTAATTTAGCCTGATCAACTATATTGATTTGAGATATAACCAACATGTGTTTGGGAGTGATAGTGGTGTTGCGACATGTCTAAAACTTACCATACATATTCAGAAGAACTATAGAACAAAACACAAAGATGAAAATACTACGAAGAGTATTTTACTAATCTTACTTATAATACAGAACCTATGTCTGAACACAATTTACCTGGGGACCCCTACAATCCACAAAATGCAGGCTGGATCTCAGACTCAGATGAAGAACCCTATGAAGACAGTGAATCAAATGGTACGGATACAGAGCCACAAGTCTGTAACCCTAGGGAGCGTCCCCTGAGGCAAGATGAAGCAGGACCCATACCCGAGTGGGGCCAATATATAAACCATTGGAGTCGGCAAGACGTCCAACGCCCTCCTTACGGAATGGCACGAGGTTTCTATAACGTCTCTAAAGGAGGAACAGCCGATAGAGCTCTTCCAGTTATAGTAAACCGAATAGCCTGGTAATTCGATCAATCAAGGATTTCGATTAATCGAATCCTCTAAGTGAATACGGTTGTGCAGGCTAACACTGCAGATATCCTTCGTCTTGATGAAATGCAGGATGACACCCAACACCATACTGAAGCCCTTCAAAGGCAAATCAATGCTGCTCAATCAGAGATAAGAGAATTGAGAGAGCATCAAGCTGCCCAAGAAAGGCGATGGAAAGCACAAGACGAAGCGGAACCCAACAACCGTCGTAGCAACCGCCGCAAGTAGTGTTTGCACTACTTCTACTTTCTACTTTCTATATATATACTACTTTTCACGATATGTAGAAAACTGGGTATCAATAAAACAATAAGCATTTTACTTCAACAAGAGTTATTACAATTCTCATAAACATCCTATTCCAAAGTTTTGGATCACAGAAATGTTCCAGTGTAATTTTTTAATGCTTTCAATACGACCGCGAAAATTTTATTTTCGGTAGGTCGGTTTGATGTCGACGCTTTCTCAGTATTGGGGTATATTATAGTCCTGCTTTAAGGTCAAGTTTTCTGGACCTTATGTACTTAATATACCAATACAATCGACATGTACATTCATACTCTTTGAAAAATAACCATTAATATTCATATTATCCTGTTGCAAGTTGTACTTGCAGTGGATTTCTATTTCCAATTCTTTACAAGATTCATGTTGAATTAAGTGTTTAGTTCAGAGATATCAAATTCATATTCATTCTTGATATCTTACTATCCTTTATCTTTTAACTTTTATAGAAAAGATGCCTCCTCGTAGAAATCCAAGACATGTCAATGAAGCACCGAATCCACCACCACCTCCTCAATTCGACGCTACTATGTTTCAAGCAGCGGTCACGGCGGCTGTAGCGGCTGCCATGTCTCATATCAATACTCCTGGTGCTAGTGGGTCGGGAGTTCGTGCACATCCTTCTAACCATGGCGAGAGTCATGGGAATTCGCGAGAGTGCACTTATAAAGATTTTTCTAATGCCAAACCCAGGACCTTTAACGAGACTGGGGGAGTTATGGCACTAAGACAGTGGATAGAGAAGACAGAAGCAATTTTCGAAATTTGCTCCTGTCCGGAGGGTAGCAAAGTTAAATTTGCTGCCTGTACTTTTTCAGATAGGGCCCTAACTTGGTGGAATGGCCACATTAAGTCACTTACTCTGGTAATGACTAACTCTATCAGCTGGGAGAGCCTAAAAGCCATGTTAATGCAGGAATACTGTCCGCGAGGGGAAATACAGAAACTGGAGCAAGAACTCTGGGGTCTTACAATGGTTGGTTCTGACATATCAACCTATACCAGTAGGTTCTGTGATCTGGCAATTCTTTGTCCGGATATGGTTCCTATGGAGAGCAAAAATATTGATAGATATATTTGGGGAATGTCACCCCAAATTCAGTCAAGTGTTTTAGCTTCGAAGCCTGTTACTTTTGACAGTGCCAAAGAGCTGGCACAATCTCTTATCGACCACGGAGCCCGTCAAAACCCAATGGTTGCTCTACCAGAACAACCGAAGGGAAAAAACAACAACAACAACAACAACAACAACAACAACAGCAAGAAGAAGGGTTGGAACAAGAGGAATGGCAAATCTCCTCTGGAACCTTCAAAGAAGCAACAAGTAGTGGCAGTCCATGCTACTACTGTACCTGCTACCAGACCTGCTACTGTACCTGCTGCTGTCCCTAATAACCTTGCACCAACTAAGCCCTATGCTGGTAACCTCCCTAAATGCAACAAGTGCAATTTTCACCACAACGGAAATTGCCAAGAAATGCAGTGCCGTAACTGCAACAGGAAAGGGCATACTGCCCGATTCTGTAGAATACCACCTCAACCACTTAACCAAGTACCTGCCGCTGGAGTAGGTCAAGCATGCTACCAATGCGGTGATGTGGGGCATTTCAAGAGAGATTGTCCAAAAGCTGGAAATGCCGGTGGAGTTGGGAGGATTCTAGCACTGGGTCATGAAGAAGCGGTGGCAGACCCTGCAGTGGTCACGGGTATGTTCCTTCTCAACAATACTTATGCATGCATTCTATTTGATTGTGGTGTTGAGAGGAGATTCGTGAGCCATAATTTTAAACATCTACTAAATCAAAACTCCCAACCATTAAATGAAACTTTCACAGTAGAAATGGCTAACGGGAAATCCGAATCCACCAACGATATATACATAGGATGTACCCTTACCTTGAATGACTTGCCTTTCCCAAAAGACCTTATGCCGGTCTCTATCAAAAGTTTTGACATCATAATATGTAGGGATTGGTTGTGCCCCAACCATGCTGACATCCTATGTTATGAAAGAGCTATTTGTTTGAACTTGCCAACTAATGAAACTCTTATTATCTATGGCGACAAACCTGGAACGAACCTTCGGATCATTTCTTGCATCAAGTCACAGAAGTACATTCGCAAAGAGTACTGTGCTTTCTTAGCTCACGTGGTAGACAAAAAGCAAGAAGCGAAAGATATCGCGAGCATTCCTGAGGTCTGCAACTTTCCCGATATTTTTCCCGATGATCTTACAGGAGTACCTCCCGAACAACAAGTCGAATTCCGAATCGACTTAATCCCTGGAGCTACCCCTGTAGCCAAATCCCCCTATCGTCTTGCACCTTCTGAAATGCAAGATATATCCAGCCAGCTTAACGAACTCCTTAGCAAAGGTTTCATAAGACCAAGCTTTTCACCTTGGGGAGCACCGGTTTTGTTCGTAAAGAAGAAGGATGGATCATTCCGCATGTGCATAGACTACCGCGAGCTGAATAAACTTACCATAAAGAATCGATATCCTCTGCCTCGCATTGACGATCTGTTCGACCAACTTCAAGGTGCGAACTACTTCTCGAAAATAGACTTAAGATCTGGGTATCAGCAATTATGGATTTTGGAGGAAGACATTCCCAAGACCGCGTTTAGAACTCGTTATGGTTATTACGAGTTTATAGTGATGCCATTCGGATTGATGAATGCACCTGTTGTGTTCATGGACCTAATGAACAGAGTGTGTCGTCCATTCCTGGACTAATTTGTCATAGTCTTCATTGACGACATCCTTATCTACTCAAGAAGCAAAGAGGAACATGGCCAACATCTTCGTCAAGTATTACAAACCCTTAGGACAGAAAAACTCTATGCGAAGTTTTCAAAGTGTAAATTTTGGATTAGGAAGGTTGAATTCCTAGGTCACGTGGTCAGTTCATAAGGAATACACGTGGACCCTTCCAAAATCAAAGCAATTGAAAACTGGCCAGCACCCAAAACACCTACAGAAATCCGACAATTCTTAGGTCTTGCTGGCTACTATCGCAGATTCATCCAAAATTTCTCCCGAATCGCTAAACCGCTTACCACCCAGACGAAAAAGGGTGTAACTTTTAGTTGGGGAGAGAAGCAAGAAACAACATTCCAAACGCTCAAACAAGCCTTGTGCAGTGCACCGATCTTGTCTCTACCCGAAGGGACAGAGGACTTCGTAGTGTACTGTGATGCTTCAAATCAAGGACTTGGGTGTGTTCTTATGCAAAGAGGAAAGGTTATCTCCTACGCCTCAAGACAGCTTAAGACGCATGAAGTCAACTATACAACACATGACCTTGAGCTAGGAGCGGTGGTGTTTGCTCTGAAGATTTGGAGACATTACTTATATGGCACGAAATGCACAATATTCACGGACCATAAAAGTCTCCAGCACATCTTCGATCAGAAAGAGCTGAACATGAGACAACGACGATGGGTGGAGCTACTGAACGACTACGAATGTGAAATTCTTTACCACCCTGGTAAAGCAAACGTAGTAGCTGAAGCCCTTAGCAGAAAAAAATACTCGGGACGCCGGGTAAAGTCGTTGACTATGAAAATCTATTCACATCTGTCCACACAGATCAATGAAGCTCAACTTGAAGCCTTGAAACCCGAAAACGTGGCAGGTGAAACTCAGAGGAATAGATAAGAACTTCGAAGTCAGGGATGATGGAATGTATTATTTCATGAACCGGATCTGGACACCAAAGTTCGGTGGTTACAGAGACGTGGTTATGAATGAAGCAAACAAAACCCGATACTCCATTCTTCCAAGTTCGGAAAAGATGTATCTGGACCTCAAGAAACTATACTGGTGGCCTAACATGAAGGCCGAAATCACTACCTTTGTGGGCAAGTGCCTTACTTGTGCAAAAGTCATGGTAGAGTACGAGAAACCTTCAGGTTTATTACAACAACCTGAAATCCCTGAATGGAAGTGGGAACGGATTACAATGGATTTCATAACCAAATTACCCAAGACTTCAGGTGGTTATGATACTATTTGGGTAATCGTCGACAGATTAACCAAATCCGCACACTTCTAGCCAATAAAAGAAGCCGACAAGATGGAGAAGCTACCTAAAACTTACCTCAGGGATATTTTTAGACTGCATGGCGTGCCAATATCTATTATTTCAGACCAAGATAGTAGATTCACCTCTCGTTTCTGGCAGTCTTTGCAAAACTCTCTGGGAACTAGGCTGGACATGAGTACAGCCTACCATCCACAAACCGACGGACAAAGTGGGAGGACGATTCAAACATTAGAAGACATGTTGCGAGCTTGCGTGATAGACTTTGGAAAGGCATGGGATATTCATTTACCCCTTGTTAAATTCTCTTATAACAACAGTTATCACACTAGCATAAAGGTTGCTCCATTCGAAGCCCTCTATGGCCGCAAGTGCAGATCCCCTCTGTGCTGGGCTGAAGTGGGTGACACGCAGCTAGCTAGAGGTCAAACTACTGACAGTGCTCTCACTGGTCCGAAAATTATTCGAGAAACCACCGAGAAAATCGTACAAATTCAGGAGCGACTTAAAGCTTCCAGATATAGACAGAAAAGCTACGCTGACAAAAAGAGAAAACCCTTGGAATTCCAGGTTGGTGACCGCGTCTTGTTAAAGGTCTCACCATGGAAGGGCATGATACGCTTTGGAAAGTGTGAAAAATTGAATCCAAGGTACATAGGACCATTCGAGATTCTTGCCAGAATCGGTCCTGTAGCTTACAAAGTTCGACTACCCCAAGAACTAAGTAACATTCATCCTACCTTCCACGTTTCGAACTTGAAAAAGTGTCTATCCGACGAGACTCTTGTGATCCCACTAGAGGAAATCGAGTTAAACGAGAGCCTCAACTTTGGGGAAGAACCCGTAGAGATTCTAGACAGGGAAGTTAAGAAAACCAAACAAAGTCATATCCTGATAGTGAAGGTTCGCTGGAATGCAAAACGGGGACCTGAATTCACTTGGGAACGGGAGGATCAAATGCAACAGAAATATCCACATCTTTTTCCCTAGTCTATCTGTAATGCTAATTTCGCGACGAAATTCTCTCTAACGGGGGGGGGGGGGGGGGAGATAATGTAACAAACCGTTATTTCAAACCTATGTAATAATGTACGTCAATGTGTAGTTCTTTTTAAAACAATAAAGAGAAATTTTAGCATACTGTGTATATTTACATAATTGACCCTCAAAAATAAATTATTAAACAATCTCGATTGGGATGAACCAAGTGGTAGATATTTTAACAAGGTTTCCAAAAACATAAAGAACACTAAAATCCGAGTTATAACGAAGAAGTTATGACCAATCGAAGATTCACGACAAAATCAGCAAAACCTTGTTCAGTGTAAAAACTGAATTTTCAATAAAAGGCTTTTTAGCCATAACCATCTAAATGAAAGTTGTAGTTTATGTTAAACCGAGAACTTTCATAAAAAGAACGGCAAAATCTGACTTCGTATGAGGAAGTTACGGTTTTTCTAAGTTTCAGTATATATAGTAGTGTACAGCTAAAAACTCGAAATAAAGATCGAGTGATTTTTAGCCGAAACAACCTAAACGAGAATTGAAGGTCTCGTCAATAGTAGTACAACGGTAAAAAGACAGACAAAAACGGACGTCAGATGAAGAAGTTATGAATTTTAACGGATTTCCTGTCCCGGTCTGTTAAACATAATAATATTAAAAATAAAGTCAAAATTAGCCGACAAAGTCTAAAAGAAAGTCATAGAGTATAATTTTACCTATGCGTGCATATAAAGAACGTCAAAAACGGAGCTCGTATGCGAAAGTTATGATTTTCGCAAGTTTTTGGCACAAAAATCGAGAAATGTTGAAAACCGGGCAATTTCGCATGGTGCCCCTTCGGCCACGTCACCTCGCATTCGAGGCTTCCACCTATCACCTTCTGATTGGACCGAAGTCCTCCGTGTCGCATTCTGATTGGACTGCAGCCGAGGTCCAGTAGGCAGCCGACACCCTCACAAGACCACACCCCTCGGACACCCCTCGGACACGCGCCCTCTTCCCATTCGACCGAAGTTCGGTCCAATCCGGAGCCAACACCTCGGAGCCACCTGTCCGAAGCGATCCTCCTCCCTTCGTCACCTGTCCGAACACGCGGCAGCCTCCCCCAGCTTCGGATCCGAGGCTTCGGCCTTTATAAGCCATGCGAGACCCTCCGGATATTTTACACTTTTCACCCCAAATTTCACACACTTTCATATTTTTCACTTCCACAAACTTATATACAACCCCTAAAGCCCCGGTATCAAGTCTAAAACCCTAAGCAAGCCTCGAAGCCCCGAGATTCCCGAGAAGTTAACCTCTCTCCAGTTGAAACTCTGCCCGATTAAAGCCGATTTTTCGTCAAATAAACTCCTTTCTGGGAAACGAAACGCTGTCTGAATCACCACCTATCAAGTGAGTTCATACCCCCGTATTTTCATAATTTCTACTGTTTTAAGGGGGGGGGGGGGGAATACAAGCATAACACAAGAACTTTGTGTTATAAACTCATCATTTCAAATCATGATAAAACGAAATTAAATCATCAAAAATACTCAAAACATCAAACTCTTTTATAAACTTATATTTTTCCCCAAAGTTCATATTTGTATATATATATATATATATATATATATATATATATATATATATATATATATATATATATATATATATATAAGATTTAAAAGGCTTAGGACTGATAACTCATTCTGGGTCCTTTTCCTTGTTTGGATGTGGGCTTATAGTACCGGTTATATGTCCGAGTGTCGTTTAAATTTTACTTATATATAAAATTGTGTATGTATATAAATATAAAAGTTATTTCATCAATTCAAATACCTTTGTAACATGTTGAGCAAGGGGTTACATGCAAAACTAGTTAAATATCGATTTAGAAAGTACATATAAATTATAATAGGTATAATTTATGATACATAGAACAATAATTCATTATTCATGCATACTAGAATACACTGTTTTACAAGAAACAAGGGTTTTGATTCAGAACAAATCAAGGGTTTACACTTGTCAGATACATGTTCTGAATACTAATTCAAGAACATACTGTCAATCATTTATTTCAGAATGATTGGGTTTTCATGACTAATATACATGTAACGTTTATATGCTTTTTATGAGTAATTCAATTCAGGTTGTTTAATTTATTTAGACAACCAAGGTAAAGTCCTGACATTATAACCAGAATCTCCAGCCAGGGGATCGAAACAAGTTGTGTGTAGATCTATATCGGGATTGACAACCCCGGACTCAGGCTGCTAGCTACAGTCAGGCATACACGCCAATGAGTGACAATTGTTATCAACAGTTTAAACGCCCACAAAGCGTTTGTTTCAGGCCATCATGTCTTAGTATGGTTATAATAACTCATTAAAAAAATATTAACAATACGTTAGTGTATAATCAACTAAACGTAAGTACACCTTCAAAGTACCAGTTTACAGAATACAAACTACAATGGTTCAATACAGTTTTCAATAACAGCTGGTGAAGCCAGGCACACTCTCAGTTACTAGTTTTACAAATACAGAACATGGGTTTACAAATAGAACGGTTTTATGGGAAAAAAACTACTTTTCATATACAACAGAAAATATAGAATTTTCTGGAACAGTTTACATATGCAAGATATAGAGACATCCTTTTAAAACATAAACACTTATGCACTCACTCAACTTTATGTTGATACTCCCTTTTCAAACTACTTGTATTCTCAGGGAAACAATAAACAGGTACTCCCCGAGCTTTTTGAGAAGATGGAGCTACTTTGAGTCATATCTTCTTCTTTTGTATAACTATTTTGGTTTCAATATACAATGATTGAAGACATGTAAATACTTATACTTTTTAAATACAATGGTTGTTTGTACTTTGATTACTATGATGCATGTGTTGTGATACTACAATTGAAGTCCTCTACCCCCGGACGTTTCCGCCGTCTGGTTTGGGGGTGTGACAATTCAAACCCTTGAAGACATGCTGAGAGCGTGCGTTATCGACTTTGGCAATTCATGGGATACCCATTTGCCCCTGGTCAAGTTTTCCTACAACAACAGCTATCACACTAGTATTAATGCTGCTTCGTTCGAACCCTCTATGGCCGTAAGTGCAGATCCCCTCTGTGCTGGGTTGAGGTGGGTGACACGCAGCTAGCTAGAGGAAAAGTCTCTGATAGCACTCTCATCGGCCCTGAAAGCATTCGAGAAACCACCGAAAAGATCGTGCAAATCCGAGAACGACTAAAAGCCTCCAGAAATAGGCAAAAGAGCTATGCCAACAAAAGACGAAAACCCTTGGAATTCCAGGTTGGTGACCGCATTCTATTGAAGGTCTCACCCTGGAAGGGCATGATACGCTTCAGAAAGCATGGAAAGCTAATCCAAGATACATTGGGCCATTCGAAATCATCGCTAGGATTGGCCGCGTAGCCTACAAACTACGGTTACCCCAAGAGCACAGCAACATTCATCCCGTCTTCCACATGTCAAAACTTAAAAAGTGTCTATCCGACGAGACTCTTGTAATTCCACTCGATGAAATCGAGATAAATGATAGTCTTAACTTCGTGGAAGAACCAGTAGAGATTATGGATAGGGAATTCAAACAAACGAAACAAAGTCGCATCCCTATAGTGAAGGTTCGCTGGAATGCCAAGCGGGGACTCGAATTCACTTGGGAGAAAGAAAATCAAATGCAACAGAAGTATCCGTATCTCTTTCCCTAGTCCATAATTGTATTCATTTTAGAATTTCGGGACGAAATTCCCTCTAACGGGGGGATGATGTGCAACCCAACCGGTATAAAGGTTTTTCCCGGAGAGATTCTCCATTTCTCATCTTTTTCACCTGAAAACTCTCTCAAGTTGCTGCCAAGGACCTCCCAAGAACATTCATATCCTCAAGAACAAACCTTCAAATCTTCATATTTTCACCAAGAACACCAAGAACGGCCTTCATATATTTAAAGTCCGCAAACGTAGTTCACAGCCGTAAACCTAGTTCACAGCAGCAAACCTAGTTCACAGCTGTAAACCTACTTCACGACCGTAAACCCAGTTCACGACCGCAAACATCCTTGAGCTGAGAACCTTGGCTGAAAACCCTCTTTTTCCAATTCAAACAAGTCTCGGTAACATTACTAACCCAAAAGTAAGTGTTTTCTAACACTTTAATTAATGGTTTCGCTAATTTAAATTCAATTATGTGTGTAATTATCATTAGGACACCGTTAATTCTGTGTACTCCAACTCAAGGGTCATCTTTCCGGTTTTGCTGTCGAGCACGTGCACATAATCAACTGTGAGTTCATACCCCTACACTTTTACTATTTTTAATGTTTTCAGGGGGGGGGGGGGAATACAAACAAAACACAAAGAAATTTTGTGTTCTTATATAAAGGATTTCAACATGATTAAAACTTGTGCAATTGATACAACCAAAAGATCACTACATTTTATAAAATATTTAGATATTTTATCCCTTTTGTAACATGATGAGAATAAGGGAAGTTTTCAACATCCAACCATAATTTGCAAAGTTGCATTAGAGTACATGAATCAAATACATAATATACATGAAAACTATAATAGGTATAGTTTGGGATTCAACACAAGGTTTTATCAATTCCAGAACCTATACATTAACAAACATATAAACTATGATAGATATAGTTTATGGCATACAATACTATTTTCTGAAAACAAGTGTACAATACTAAATAATGATTTAAGTATAATTATTTTACTCTACAATTATACATACAGTTTCAAGTACAGGAGAACACTACAACACTACACGTAAACTAGTTAATAAAGGGTTGTGAGGCACTACTTCAATTGTACCCTTCGGTTTTTGATAAAAAGGATTTCGTACAGAACACACTATACAATACATTTGGTGGTAACCACGCATACAGACTAACATTTTTAATTACTACTACAGGATACATTAACGAACATACATTTTGGTCTTAGAGTTTAAGACTACTTTTCATTACTAAAGAAAATAATGGATTTTCTTGAGAACATGCAAATATTTTACAGTTTCACAGACATGTTTTCATTACAAAAACATACTTATGAACTTACCAGCTTAAATGCTGATACTCTTTCAAAACCGCTTGTATTCTCAGGGAACCGGTAGACAGGTACACCCGTAGGCTTTTGAGAAGACGGGGCATATAGAGTCACGTCTTTTATACGTTTGTTACACTTTTGCTGTTATACAAACTTTGTATCGAGTAGATGTAAATACCTTATATATATTCAATGTAATGGTTGTGTTTACTTTTGTTACTATGATGCAATATTCGTGATACTGTACATGACGTCCTCCGCCCCCGAACGTTTCTGCCATTCCGGTTTAGGGGTGTGACAATGGATCATGGAACTCGACGAGTTGATGGACAAACTCGGCGAGTTGAGTCAACCAGGATGTTGACTTTGACTTTGACCATTGACCAGACTTGACCCTTAAAGGGGTTATGAGTATCAAAGAGTAATTAAAGGAGATTGTTATGTGTAGGAGTTTGAGAGGAGTTTATCCCAGAGCCGAGGACAGATTAGATACTACGCGGCATTGAGGTGAGTTACCTTCCAGTAGAAGTAGGTCGAAGGCACCAATGCCGACCCACTAGTAAGAGTTATAGTAGATATGATTTTCTTTGTGATAATTATCTGGTGTGTCGATATCTGTTACGATTTATGTGCTAGTATGCTATGATGTTATGTGATACTGGAAGGAAGGGTAAGATAGACCCCAGTACAGGTCGATAGGGCCGAAGGGGTATGCTAGCACCCGGATATGCTAGGCAGTATATGATTTATATGTTATGCACTAGGATGCTATGTGGTAGAGTAGGGGGTGAAATAGTCCCTGGTACCGGTCGAAAGGACCGAAGGGGTAGGACAGCACCTTGATATGCTAGGTAAGGTACCGGTCGAAAGGACCGAAGGGGTAGGCCAGCACCCTGATATGTTAGGATAGGTACCGATCGACAGGACTGAAGGGGTAGGCCAGCACCCTGATATGCTAGGAAGTTACAGGTTGAAAGGGACCGAAGGGGTAGTCCAATAGCCGGATATGTTAGACAGTATGTATGTTGTATGGTATGTGGTATGATAAGGGAACTCACTAAGCTTTGTGCTGGCGGTTTTCAGTTTTTTTTTCAGGTCCTTCTTCTTCGAACGGAAAGGAGCCGGCATGGTAGCAGTGCACCACACACATGATTTTCCGCATATGAGATTCTTGGGATTTGTACTCTGACACTATTACTATCTTATGACATGCTTTTGAGACATATGATCTATGGTTTTTATGAAATGAAATAACTTGATGATGTTTTCTATAAATTGATTTATGAATCGTTATATCAAAAATGAAATTTTTGGTCTAGAATTTTGGGGTGTTACAAGTTGGTATCAGAGCCTCAGTTTGAGGGATTCGGACACACTTTCGGGGGTGTTTGGACTCAAATCGAGGGTTTTGAAAGATTTTTACAAGAAAATAGTTTTTCTAAAATTTAAAATAAAGAGCTTTGAGAAAGAACGAGGTGTTTGATGCGTGCAACCGGCCGAGCCCAAGTAAGTTTTCCCCAAGATACCCATACATGTTTGTTATGATATATGATATGATTATGAGACCTGCATGCTAGATTAGGGTTGAGGATCTACGAAGGATGCCTTATATTCCTATTATATGTATGAGAGTTGCATGCTAGATTAGGGTTAAGGATCTAGGAAGATGCTTTATGTGCCTGCTATATGTGCTTATTGAATTTCATGCTACAACTGATTAGTCAGTGATATGATGACCTTAATAGGATATGCTTGGTTTGGGTTACTCGATGCCCGAATGCTGCTTGCTTTGTGCTTTTAGGAGTTCTAGTTATCTTTAACTAAGTAGTAAATGAATACGTTAAGTTGCATATTGCAAGGACTAAATAGTTTCAGAAGGTTAGGTCTAGCCCCATTTCGCAGCTCTTGTCTGAGTCCAATCGTTGTAGGGTAGGGTCTCTCATTCGAAGAATTATCTGGTCTTAGTGATATGTAATGGTATTCACGAGCTAGTTAGGTAAACGTAGCAGGGATTTCTTATGTAACTGATGGCGGAGAGTAGGTCGGGGGTTACCCTAGGGTAAGCCTAGGATGAGATTAGTGCAGCAAGGAGTAGTAGTAGAAGGGACTTGGTGAATTCAAGGCAATCCTTGAGGAAAGTACGGATAAATGTGGAAGGTAGTATGGGCCCGTAGTACTGAAAGTAAAGGATCCGTACTCGAGTCAAGGAGGGCTGAGATAGAACCAGGGAACTTGTAGAGTGTGTGAGACCTCTCGAGGTTATGTATGACCCTGATGATTATGTGTTTTGTTTCAGATTGGTGGTGACACGTCATGGAGCAGGAGGTTCAGGGTCCGGGACAGGATCAGGTTCAGGTTCGGGTGCAGGTTCCGAGCCAGTTGACGACAGACTACGCATGTTTGTCGCGTCTGAGATTACGAAAGGCATTCTGGAGGTGACCCCGTTGATTTTCGGGTCAATCAAGGAAGGGATCATCGAGTTGATGGAGGAGCGTCTCAGGGTGTTTAGGAGCGACATGGCATCTGGCCAGTCAGGGACACGCACACTCTCCTTCAAGGATTTCAGGGGATGTGGTGCGCCAGACTTTCACGGGGTGAAGGACCCCATCCTGGCCAGGAGGTGGATTGCAGACATCGAGTCTGCACAGTTGACGGGCTTCTGCCCTGAGTGGTCGAAGGTCTTGTACACTGCAGGTTGTTTGAGACACCGAGCTCGAGATTGGTGGGATGCGGTTAGTGATTCATTGGGCGCCCCAACCATTGAGGCTATGACCTGGTCGGATTTTGTGACTAGGTTTAGGGATGAGTTTGCGCCAGCTGTGGAGATTCAGCAGCTGGCCAGGGAGTTTCTTGACATGAGACAGACGCCTGAGTCGGTGGCGGAGATTACCGCCAAGTTCAGGGAGAGGGCCTTACTGGTGCCGCAGTACGTGGGTGATGAGGAGATGAGGAAGACCCGGTACTATGATATGTTGAGAGCTGACATTCGGAAACATGTCAGCTACTCAGCATGCCCGACCTTGGAGGACATGATATCCAGGGCGAGAGAGAGGGAGATTGATATTGAGCACATCCGGAAGATGAAGGCGGAGGCTGGGCAAGTGACTGGGGTTTCGCGGAAGAAACCGAAGGGATCCGACACTAGGTAGAAGGGCCAGTAGGGCCGGAGCCGCTGTGAGAAGTGCGGCAAGACACATGAGGGGGTTTGTAGACTAGGGTCATCGGGCTGCTATAAGTGCGGTAAGCTTGGGTATTTTGGTAGGGATTGTACTGCCCCTACCCTCACTCTTAAGACATCAGACCTGATTTGCTTCCATCGCAATCAGAAGGACCATAAAAAGGCCAACTGCCTGAGGTTGACTTTAGGAGCGCCAGTGGCGGTACCAATTCCAGCGACCCTGCGGATCATGGATGGCCGACAGGGCAAGACGGATGCTCCAGTAGTGAGGACCCAGCCTTCCAACTGACGGCCGAGGAGGCGCGTGCCGCACTGGATGTGGTGACGGGTATGTTTTCTCCTCCCTAACTGTTATTACTTGTCGTTTGATATTTATGTGCTATGTTTATGTGTTTAATTTAGGATCGTTCCATGTGAACTACATTCCAGTACAAGTGTTATTTGACTCGGGGGATACCCGATCATTTGTCTCTCTTGCTCTTAGCAAGAGGTTTTCTGAGTCTTCAGGCATGTTGGATTGTCCTTTAGAGATCGAGATAGCTGACGACCGATCTGTTCGGGCATCAGAGGTTTTCAGAGATTGCTTTTTGAGGTTGTGTGACGAGTGTTACCTCGTGGACTTGGTTCCCATTCCGTTACATGGGAACAAGGTTGTCATCGGCATGGATTGGCTGAGCCTTAATGAGGCGGTGATCGACTGTGCGCAGCAGTTGGTACGTCTCAGGACCCTAAGTGGGGGAGAGCTGGTGATTCAGGGCGAGAGGCCGCATCATGGACCAACTATGTGCTTGGCAGCGAGGGCTAGGCGCTACCTTCAGCAGGGTTGCGCATGGTATGTTGCCTACGTTATGGATACCGGGAGGCAGGTAAGGTGACTGTGAGTGATGTACAAGTGGTGCGAGAGTACCTAGACGTATTTCCAGAGGAGGTGTCTGGGATACCTCCTGAGAGGCAGGTGGAGTTCAGGATCGACCTAGTCCCTGGTGTGGCTCCGATAGCCAAGGCACCATATCGGTTGGCCCCTTTTGAGATGCATGAGTTGTCTACATAGCTGCAGGAGCTGTTAGACAAGGGATCCATTAGGCCGAGCAGTTCGCCTTGGGGAGCCCCAATCTTGTGTGTGAAGAAGAAAGATGGGTCACATCGGATGTGTATAGACTACCAGGAGCTGAACAAGGTAACTGTGAAGAACCGTTACCCACTCCCGATGATTGGTGATCTCTTCGACCAGCTACAGGGGGCATCTTGGTTTTCCAAGATAGATTTGCATTCAGGCTACCATCAAATGAGGGTCAGAGATGAGGATGTACAGAAGACTGCTTTCCGGACTCGCTATGGCCACTACGAGTTCGTGGTGATGCCCTTCGGGCTCACCAATGCCCATGCCGCGTTCATGGACCTCATAAACCGCATATGCAGACCGATGCTGGATCAGTCTGTTATTGTCTTTATTGATGACATCTTAGTTTAGTCCAAGACGTAGGAGCAGCACGAGGAGCACTTGCGGGAGATGTTGGATACCCTGAGGAAGGAGAGCTTGTACGCCAAGTTCTCCAAGTGCGAGTTCTGGTTGCGCGAGGTGCAGTTTCTTAGGCCCCTTGTTAACCATAACGAGCTTTTGGTTGACTCGGCCAAAGTGGAGGCCGTGATGAGATGGGAGGTTCAGAAGTCTCCATCTGAGATTCGGAGTTTCCCCGGGTTAGTAGGCTATTACCGGAGATTCATACAAGACTTCTCCAAGATAGTCGTACCCTTGACACGGCTGTGACATCCCCATTTTCACGGCCAGAAAAGACCGATTTTTTTGTTTATGCTTTTTAACAATCAGAGTACTTCTTTTAATAAAAATGTTGCGGAATTTGTTCCCAGTAAAACATTATAAATATGTTATCGAAGCATTTCCGAAGAAATGTATCTTTATTCATTTTAAAAACATTTGGGATGTCATCGTCAATACAGAAACATAAGCATAAACAGAACTTACATTCATTTACACTACTGATCTACATCTCTTTTAAATCTCTCAGTGTAATGTAACTGCATATTGATACCTGTGATAGAAATAAGCTGGAGTGGGTCAGGTTGGGAAACCTAGGGAGCACATAGGGTTTTAAACCCACAATAATTTAATTATTATGTTTAAACATCAAACAATCAACCCAATTACCCATCCCCATTATCTTCTTTACTCCTAAGGATCTACCCTAAGAAACAACTATTCCTCGTTCATTCATTCCTAAGGATCATCCTAAGGAATCTGCACGAAGTGCATCGTTGCCACGGTTTACACAACGGGCACTAAGTCTGCATAGTCGCCAGTGTTTAGGCATCAAGTCTGCATGATCACCAAGGTTTAGGCATCAAGTCTGCATGATCACCAAGGTTTAGGCATCAAGTCTGCATGATCACCAAGGTTTAGGCACCAAGTCTGCATAGTCAGCAAGGTTTATAGTACACCGGGTGAACACATCGTTCACAACACCTACAGGTTGCGAGCCTGCTAGTGTTCCACTGGACTGTCTAGAATAGTCTGTGGTTGTCATCCATACTCTGCTGAATGACGGGGCCATCATTTGGGAAAGGCTTCTCACATCGTCCACCTCTCACCCTCACCTCGTGGTCTATAACACCTCTCAACTCATCATCCAACTCACATTCCATTTATTACATCTACCCATGTTTTACCCCAACATTATCGTAGATATGAAATACGTATACAATTTAAATTATTTAAAACATGTATATGTATAAAATCGTTCATCCAGCATACACAGCAAGTACTCAGATAATATGCACACGTAACACGTAATTTATATAAAATACTTCATATCTATGTGTAAGATGAAAGTAACTATGCACTCACCTGAAAGGTGGTGACTCGGAACTCGGACAGCGCTTCGTTATCTCAAAACAATTTTCCCTTGACAAAACCTCGTATAAATACCACTAGGGTTTAGACTAACGTTAACCGAGACTAATTAATAGTCTAGCTATTATTATTATTATATAAGCGTTAAACAACACTATATAACTCATAATAATAGCCCAAATAATTATTATAAGCTCCTAATAACATTATTATATTAAAACATAAGCTATACTAAAGATAGGTTAGGCGTAGCGCACTTACAGCGGGTTTTTCTCAAAACCGGGCTTCGCTGGAGCAGCGTTTCTGAGCCGAAAGGCTCTTTTCTCGGGACTCCGGGAGCCTCGGGGCTTCCTTCGAGTGCTAGGGGGTTTACCTAGACTTTAGGGGGGGTTTGGGGGCTAGAGAGAGAGTCTAGAGAGAGAAAGAATGGTTTGGAAAGGTGTGAAGAACGAGGGAACCCGACACCTCTATTTATAGGCTGGAAAACAGCTCTACTCGTCGAGTACGTCCTCCTACTCGTCGAGTCCATGCCACATGTCACCTTCTGGTGGCTTGCCTTGGGGAGGAAGCCTTGGCCCATAATCAGCCACGTCACCCCTTTTGCAGCAGCACCCTGCCGACTTCTAAGCCCCATAACTTTCGCATATGAGCTCCGTTTTCGATGTTCTTTTTTTCTACGCGTAAGTAAAAACAAGATCTACAACTTTCATTTAGACTCCATCGGCTAATTCTCGACCGATCATAAATTTAACAGTAGGATGAGATTAGGCTGTTAAATGACCACGAAGAATTCGTAACTCCTTCATGCGGACTCCGTTTTCGTCCGTCTTTTTACCGTTGAGTTCCTATTAATGAGAACTTCAACTATCATTTAGGTTGCGTAAGCCAAATTTCGCTCGAACTAAAATTCGAGTTTCGGGTCGTGCATTACTATGCCAAATCTTAGAAAAATCATAATTTCCTCATACGAAGTCAGATTTGGGCGTTCTTTTTTTTTATGTTCCCGGTTTAACATATACTACAAGTTTTGTTTAGATCACTAAGGCTAAAAAGTCCTCTATCGTAAATTCACTATTTACGTCTCCTGGTGCCGTGCCGGTTTTGCAGCGAAACTTCGACGGGCCATAACTTCTTCGTTATAACTCGGATTTCCGCGTTCTTTATATGTACGGAACCCTTGGAATATATACTACCACTTGGTTAATATTACTCCTTCTAAATAATATTCCATCAAAAACTCATTTTTGATGCTCATTGTCTCTAAATTGACTAGCCCGGATCTACGGGCGTTACAATTATCTCCCCCTTAGGACGATTACATCCCGGAATCATCAACGAAACAAGATTGTATAATGACTCCATACGTTATCTCTTCATCCTAGGTAATAACCGTAACTTCTATGTTGTTTCGAATGAGTATCTAACTCTTGGACTCCTTGACTGCTGGCGGTGCTCGATCTTGCTCCCGCCCTCTATCTCATCTTAGACCTTCAATCATGGCCTTCATGTCACAATCTCGCTCTTTATCAGAGACTCCTTCTTCAAACTTGTTATTTGACTTCCACAATAGACCGATGGGTCACGTTCTAATGACCTCTCATCGTATGTTGCAATGCTTAGACTCAGGTCTCTTAGAGTCAAATTCCGGAACAGACTATACCTTCCTTCATGTTCTAATCTCATCTTAAAAGGTAGCATTTCTAGCTACAAACAACCGTCGCGATACCTCTATTGATCGCTTTGATTAATTCTTCCAGCTTAAGTCAGGTGCTACATCGAACTTGGTTCTTGAAACCACGTAACATACTCGTCGTAGTCGGACTCAATTTGGTATGACCACTAGGGTCGGAATAACAAGCATCTTCTTAATCGTTACCGAAACAATGGTAACGACATACTTGAATAAAACGAATTCAATTACTAGCTCCTTGGTAACCTTGTGACTTTCCCTGATCCAAGCGTGAGTCCTGTGCTTCCGGTTGTATATGCATGTACTACCTTTCACACCTACTCATACTAGTCCCAAGTATTGTCTCGCAGTCCCCAAGTCACCATACAAGAAAATCACATAACAGTTTAATACACCAGATAACAAAACGAAGGCTTTATTATTTCTTGAAACTATTACATAGGTGTTCAAGTTAACCCTAGATTATGCCTCTAATAGGCTACATCATATGATTCTATCCCCTTGGTTACTTCTTAACTTGATCTTCGGGTATGAATTCCTCATCCTTGATTCCTTGCGTTGTTCTCTGCTTCGTCGAGGAGCATGTGGAATGCCCTTGGCCTTGGTGGCGTTTCTGGCCTTGCAGCCTCGTTTCTCTTCGGGCAGTCTTTAGAAACATGCCCTTCTTTTTTACATATGTAGCACACCCTCTCTTTCCACATTTGTAGCAAGTCACCTCCTCGCTACATTTCCCGAAGTGTTTCTTTTTACACTTCTCGCACCACTTAGCTTCACCTCCTCCTCCTCCTTCTTCAGTCCTTGAGAATTTCCTTTCTTTGTTGGATTTTGAAGATCCTTCATACTTCCTTTTCTCGCCAACTTCAGCTTTCTCCAGACCTTTTTCCCTAATCTGAGTCTCAACATTCCTGGCTGCCCATATGGCGGCTCTCAAAGTGGTTGCTTGCTTGAACATTGGACCAAAGTCCGCTGGTAATCCATGGGCAAACTTGTTGACCTTGGAGAGCTCAGTTGGAACTAGGTAAGGAACAAGCTTCATCTTCTCCGTAAAACTTGCAGCATACTCAGTGACACTCATCCTTCCCTTCTTCAGATTTTGAAACTCATTGTTGATCTCTGGGAGATCCTGCTCAGAGCAGTACTGTATTTTCAGTTGCACCACGAAATCTTCCCAAGACATCTTGCTTGCTTCTCCCTTGGGCATCGTGTTAGCTAGTAGCTTCCACCAGCTCAGTACTCCAGACTTTAACAGAGGGATCACGAGAGCGGTCTTCTGTTTGTTGCTACACTCGCAACTCTCAAACATTGTCTCCATCTCGGAGATCCGGTCCATAACTTCCAACGGTGTTGGGCTTCCAGAAAGACTCGGGGGGTTTGGATGCCATGAAATCCTTGTACTTGCATCCACGTCCGTCATTTCCTCCATCCTAATTGTTTCGTCTAACTATCGGTGGGTCGGCATGACCAACCGTCCCACTGTAGTTCCCTCCTTCTGACTGCCCATCATTGAGCTCGGGCTGTTCAATAGGCACCGTAAGTTCCTCTCGATTTTGTTGAAGTAAACGCCTTGTTTCCTCCATTTGACGATCCAACATCATTTGGATCATCGCTTGTACTCCGGCCATGGTGATTGGCTCTGGAGCGGCTACCATAACGGGTATTTGCTCAATCACTGGAGGTTGATTCCTGTCCCCATTTGCATTCCCGGCTCCACTGCGGGTTCTTGCCTATTTGATCTTTACACCGAACAGGGTGAATTTAGATTTTTACTTAAGATGGACGTTTAAATCATCCTTATCACTCCGAAACGTTTACATGTTAGTTCTAATATCGTAGTCGTACGTTTAGAATCCTAAACATATAAGGTTTCCAGATCCGGTCGGCAACAGACCATAGATGCGAACAAATAACAACATATAAGGCATAAATCATTTAGCACATAAAGCATATTAGGCATACTTTCCTACATAAGCTAGTCCTCACATCTCACAATCATCGCTTAGCATTCTAAGTTTAAGTCTAGAAATCCTACAAATTCCTAGTTCGCTTAAACTAATGCTCTGATACCAACTGTGACATCCCCATTTTCACGGCCAGAAAAGACCGATTTTTTTGTTTATGCTTTATAAAAATCAGAGTACTTCTTTTAATAAAAATGTTTCGGAATTTGTTCTGAGTAAAACATGATAAATATGTTATCGAAGCATTTCCGAAGAAATGTATCTTTATTCATTTTAAAAACATTTGGGATGTCATCGTCAATACAGAAACATAAGCATAAACAGAACTTACATTCATTTACACTACTGATCTACATCTATTTTAAATCTCTCAGTGTAATGTAACTTCATATCGATACCAGTGATAGAAATAAGCTGGAGTGGGTCAGGTTGGGAAACCTGGTGAGCACATAGGGTTTTAAACCCACAATAATATAATTATTATGTTTAAACATCAAAGAATCAACCCAATTACCCATCCCCATTATCTTCTTTACTCCTCAGGATCTACCCTAAGAAATAACTATTCCTCGTTTATTCATTCCTAAGGATCATCTTAAGGAATCGGCACGAAGTCCATCGTTGCCACGGTTTACACAACGGGCACTAAGTCTGCATAGTCGCCAGGGTTTAGGCATCAAGTCTGCATGATCACCAAGGTTTAGGCATCAAGTCTGCATGATCACCAAGGTTTAGGCATCAAGTTTGCATGATCACCAAGGTTTAGGGACCAAGTCTGCATGGTCACCAAGGTTTATAGTACACCGGGTGAACACATTGTTCACAACACCTACAGGTTGCGAGCCTGCTAGTGTTCCACTGGACTGTCTAGAATAGTCCGTGGTTGTCATCCATACTCTGCTGAATGACGGGGCCATCATGTGGGAAAGGCTTCTCACATCGTCCACCTCTCACCCTCACCTCGTGGTCTATAACACCTCTCAACTCATCATCCAACTCATATTACATTTATTACATCTACTCATGTTTTACCCCAACATTATCGTAGATATTAAATACAGTTTAAATTATTTAAAACATGTATAAAATCGTTCATCCAGCATAGACAGCAAGTACTCAGATAATATGCACACATAGCACATAATGTATATAAAATACTTCATATCTATGTGTAAGATGAAAGTAACTATGCACTCACCTGAAAGGTGGTGACTCGGAACTCGGACAGCGCTTCGTTATCTCAAAACAATTTTCCCTTGACAAAACCTCGTATCAAAGTTAACCGAGACTAATTAATAGTCTAGCTATTATTATTATATAAGCGTTAAACAACACTATATAACTCATAATAATAGCCCAAATAATTATTATAAGCTCCTAATAACATTACTATATTAAAACATAAGCTATACTAAAGATAGGTTAGGCGTAGCGCACTTACAGCGGGTTTTTCTCAAAACCGGGCTTCGCTGGAGCAGCGTTTCTAAGCCGAAAGGCTATTTTCTCTGGACTCCGGGAGCCTCGGGGCTTCCTTCGGGTGATAGGGGGTTTACCTAGACTTTAGGGGGGGTTTGGGGGCTAGAGAGAGAGTCTAGAGAGAGAAAGAATGGTTTGGAAAGGTGTGAAGAATGAGGGAACCCAACACCTCTATTTATAGGCTGGAAAATAGCTCTACTCGTCGAGTAGGTCCTCCTACTCGTCGAGTCCATGCCACATGTCACCTTCTGGTGGCTTGCCTTGGGGAGGAAGGCTTGGCCCATAATCAGCCACGTCACCCCTTTTGCAGCAGCACCCTTCCGACTTCTAAACCACGTAACTTTTGTATACGAGCTCCATTTTCGATGTTCTTTTTTTCCACGCATAAGTAAATACAAGATCTACAACTTTCATTTAGACTCCATCGGCTAATTCTCGACCGATCATAAATTTAACAGTATGATGAGATTAGACTGTTAAATGACCACGAAGAATTCGTAACTCCTTCATACGGACTCCGTTTTCGTCTGTCTTTTTACCGTTGAGTTCCTATTAATGAGATCTTCAACTCTCATTTAGGTTGCATAAGCCAAAAACCGCTAGAACTAAAATTCGAGTTTCGGGTCGTGCACTGCTATGCCAAATCTTAGAAAAATCATAACTTCCTCATACGAAGTCAGATTTGGGCGTTCTTTTTTCTGTATGTTCCCGGTTTAACATATACTACAAGTTTTGTTTAGATCACTAAGGCTAAAAAGTCATCTATCGTAAATTCACTATTTACGTCTCCCGGTGTCGTGTCGGTTTTGCAGCGAAACTTCGACGGGCCATAACTTCTTCGTTATAACTCGGATTTCCTCGTTCTTTATATGTATGGAACCCTTGGAACATATACTACCACTTGGTTAAGATTACTCCTTCTAAATAATCTTCCATCAAAAACTCATTTTTGATGCTCATTGTCTCTAAATTGACTAGCCCGGATCTACGGGCGTTACACGGCTGACGAAGAAGGCCGTCTTATTTTGTTGGGGGCCTGAACAGCAGGCAGCGTTCGAGACATTGAGGTAGAGGCTGTACGAGGCGCCGATATTAGCCCTGCCAGAGGGCGTGGAGAATTTTGTAGTGTACTTGGATGCGTCCATCTCGGGTTTGGGCGCAATATTGATGTAGAGGGTGCACGTCATCGCTTACGCCTTGAGGCAGCTGAAGCCTCACGAGGCGAACTACCCGACGTATGATCTGGAGTTAGGGGCGGTTGTTTTCACCGTCAAGATTTGGCGACACTACCTCTATGGGGTCCATTGTACCATTTACACAGACCACAAGAGTTTGAGATACCTCATGGATAAGCCAAATCTGAACATGAGGCAGCGTCGGTGGCTAGATGTGGTGAAGGATTACGACTATGAGATCCTCTACCACCCAAGGAAAGCCAACGTTGTGGCCGATGCGCTTAGTCGCAAGGAATCCCCGATCAGAGAGGCACAGGTTGAGGGTATGAAGGAGGAGCGTCGGAAGTGTGAGCGGATCATAGGCCAGGTGGCCTCGTTTAACTATGACAGCAGTGGGTTGTTGATCCTGCATGGGAGGGTCTGGGTTCCGTACTGGGGCAGAGTACGACAGATTCTGATGGATGAGGCTCACAAGTCCAGATTTTCCATCCATCTCGGGGCGACGAAGATGTACAAAGATCTTTGTCCTGATTACTGGTGGCCCTGCATGAAGCAGGATGTAGCTTGGTACGTCGAGAGATGTCTGACTTCCAGGAAGGTCAAGGCAGAGCACCAGAGGCCTCACAGCAAAACGCAGTCGTTGGATATCCCTGTGTGGAAGTGGGAGGATATTACTATGGATTTCATCATGAAGCTTCCCAGCACCGCACGTGGAGTGGATTCGATTTGGGTCATCGTGGGTCGGTTGACCAAGAGTGCCCATTTCATCCCGATCCAGGAGAGCATCTCGGCCGAGAAGCTGCCCGACATCTACATCAGAGAGGTAGTAGCTTGACACGGAGTTCCAGTTTCCATGATTTCAGACAGAGATGTAAGGTTCACTTCCAGATTCTGGAAGAAGTTTCACGACGAGTTGGGTACTCGTCTTCACTTTAGCACGCCTTTTCATCTGCAGACAGAAGGTCAGAGCGAGCGGACCATCCAGACTTTGGAGGATATGCTGCGGGCATGCGTCATAAACTTCGGTGGTAGCTGGGATACCTACCTTCCCTTGGCAGAGTTTTCCTACAATAATAGCTACCATACGAGTATCGACCGTCCTCCCTTCGAGATTTTATATGGGAGGAAGTGCAGGACCCTAATATGTTGGGGTGAGGTTGGACAGAGGGTCATGGGGAGTACCGAAGTGGTACTCAATACGACAAAGAGGATCCAGCAGGTCCGGAGCAGGCTTCAGACTGCTCAGAGTCGGCAGAAGAGCTACGCCGACAGACGCCAATCAGACCTGGAGTTCCATGTCGGTGATATGGTTCTCCTGAAGGTGTCACCTTGGAAAGCTATCATCCGGTTTAGGAAGCGGGGAAAGTTGGGCCCCAGGTACATTTTTCCTTTCAGGGTTGTAGCCCGGGTGGGCAAGGTGTCATATAGGATGGATCTGCCAGCCGAGCTTAGTCAGATCCACAATACCTTCCATGTCTCCCAGCTGCGGAAGTGCCTGGTAGACGTCTCTGCGGTGGTACCTATAGAGGATATTCAGGTGGACGACAGCCTGAACTACATCTTGCCTGTAGCCATCCTCGATAGGAAAAAGAAGGATCTGAGGAACAAGAAGGTCGAGTTAGTGAAGGTGCAATTGTAGCACCGCAAGGGCTCAGAATGGACTTGGGAGCCGGAGGACGAGACGAGGGAGCACTACCCTGAGCTTTTCCCAGACACAACAGACTTCAAGGACGAAGTCTAGAATAAGTGGGGGAGATTTGAAACACCCGGATCCTTCTATGTATTTTAAATTAAATCATTCATTTTTTAAAAGGGACTCGACGAGTTGGAGGCCCCAAACTCGTCGAGTAGAAACGAATTTTTGGACGCAGGACTTGAAGTGTACTCGACGAGTCAAGAAGCCTAAAATCAACGAGTAGGGCTGCCAGAGTGAAACCTTAGTTTTCAGGGTTTGCACCTTATTTAAGCACCTTAACACTTCATTGTGGCCTCCCTCATCGCCTCCCTCAGTCCAGAAAAACCCTAATTCGTGATCCTGAGCCCTTTGAGTGTGTGTGAGTGAAAAGAGAGTGATTCATTGGGATTTCCTTGAAGGAGTGGAAGCTAGAAGTGCTTGGTTGAAGGAAGAAGCCTTGGATCCAGAGATTTCGTTGTCAAAGCATCCTTCTTGAGGTATAAAGTCTATACCTTGACTATTCATTTACTAGATCTCTTCATGGAGTAGTTTAGGGCTTTAAGGAGCCTATTTGGGGACCATTCATGGATGCAAGCATGTTTTGGAGCCATGACTTCAGATCTAGAGCCCTTGAGGGATTCCATGGCATAAAGGTGCCAACTTTATGTCCGTGGGAGTCCCATGCAACTTGTGAGCCACTTTTTAAGGCTTTTTGAGCTAAATAACCCATGCAGGCACGTAAAGTTAGAAACTTTACGTGATATATCGACCCTATGGAACCATATCTATGACTTGGATGCATTAATCCCAACAGAAAGTGACTTGATGGATATAGGCTATGAGGGACTCGACGAGTTATTCATACGACTCGGCGAGTTGGGTTGTGCCCCCCCCCCAAACCTTTTCTGTTACTGAGTAAATTCGTTGAGTCTAAGAGATGACTGAGCGAGTTGGCCATGGTTTTGGGTTACGAAGATTGAAGAAATCGACGAGTTCAAGGAGGAACTTGCCGAGTTGTAGGTAAAATGTCCCGATTCTGTATGAAGGAGAACTCGGCAAGTTTAAGGAGGAACTCGGCGAGTTATAAGTAAAAGGTACCGACTATGTTATGAGGAAGAACTCGACGAGTTCATGAAAGAACTAGACGAGTAGGATCGAGATTTCAGGGTTTTATGGATCATGGAACTCGACGAGTTGATGGACCAACTCAACGATTTGAGTCAACCAAGATGTTGACTTTGACCAGGATGTTGACTTTAACCTTGACCATTGACAATAGTTGCCCCTTAAAGGGGTTATGAGTATGAAAGAGTAATAAAAGGAGATTGTTATGTGTAGGAGTTTGAGAGGAGATGATCCCAATACCGATGACAGTTCAGCTACTACACAACATTGAGGTGAGTTACCTTCCAGTAGAAGTGGGTCGAAGGCACCAATGTCGGCCCACTAGTAAGAGTTATAGTGGAGATGATTGTCTTTGTGATAATTATCTGGTATGTCACTATTTGTTATGCTTTATGTGCTAGTATGCTATGATGTTATGTGATAGTGGTAGGAGGGGTATGATAGACCCCACTACTGGTCGATAGGGCCGAAAGGGGTATGCCAGTACCCGGATATGCTAGGCAATATATGATTTGTATGTTTATGTACTAGGATGCTATGTGGTAGAGTAGGGGGTGAAATAGTCCCTGATAGCGGTCGAAAGGACCGAAGGGGTAGGCCAGCACCCTGATATTCTAGGTGAGGTACCAGTCGAAAGGACCGCAGGGGTAGGACAGCACCCTGATATGCTAGGCTAGGTACCGGTCAACAGGACCTAAGGGGTAGGCCAGCACCCTGATATGCTAGGCAGTTACCGGTTGAAAGAGACCGAAGGGGTAGTCATGTACTGGGATATGTTAGACAGTATATATATGTTGTATGATATGTGGTAAGATGGGGGAACTCACTAAGCTTTGTGCTTACGGTTTTCAGTTGTTGTTTAAGGTCCTTCTTCTTCGAAGGGAAAGGAGCCGACACGGTAGCAGCGCACCACACACACGATTTTCCGCATATGAGATTCTTGGGATTTGTACTCTGACATTATTACTATCTTATTACATGCTTTTGAGACATATGCTCTATGGTTTTTATGAAATGAAATAACTTGATGATGTTTTCTATAAATTGATTTATGAATCGTTATATCAAAAATGAAATTTTTGGTCTAGAATTTTGGGGTGTTATAATATTCATACATTGCACAAAATACAACTATATACTGAAATTTTTACATATACTTTTTGTTAAATGTGACTCGAGATTTTGGAGTATTCTCATGGAGACTCTGAAGCATTCTCATGAAGCATTTGAGCACTTATATTTCAATGGAGCACTTGAAGTTCATGCAGCAAGTGACAAAGGAACGGATCAACTGAGATGGCTTTGGATAATCTGACAAAGGAATGGATCAAGTGAGAAAGGAACGGATCTTCCAAAAGGAGGTTTTGAGCAACTGGGAGTAGCTAGGAGTAACATGGAGCACTTGGAGAAACATGGAGCACTACTAGAACTTGGAGCACTTGGAGAAACATGGAGCAACTTGGAGCACTTGGAGCAACATGGAACATCATGTTGCGCCATGTAGAAGGAAGTTGCACCAACCTTGGAGATGTTGCGCCAAATGATATCATGATGAGCCATCATGTATGAAGTTGCGCCAATGTGATGTTGAGCCAAGGAGATCTTGAGCCATGAAGATGTTGTTGCTCCATTAAGAAGAGAAGTAGTGCGATGAAGGAGATTTTGCACCATCATGGACCATCTTGGAACATGATGCGCCATCTTTATTCCTTTTTATGCCATTTTGATCCATGTATGCTTAGAAGATGATGATGCTTAAGAAATACACAATTGTGTGCCACTATGATGGATGTTGGAACATTAGTGATCATGATATTCCACCTATGCATCATGTTGGTCTGGTATGGTCAAGGTGGTCCATCATGTGTGTTGTTGATGCTTATGGGTTGTATGACATGGAACAATGTTCTAGAAGATGCTGTATGGTGGAATATGATTGGTTGTTACCATTCATGGGCGTATATACCAATGGGCTTGGCCGATTAGGGTTTTAGGTCTAATCCCTTAAGTATAAATAGGGATGCTTGCTTAGTCATTTGAGGTGTCTTGTATCTTGAATTCTAGAGTATTAGGTGAATCTATGTGAAAATTGTACTTGTAACCTCTTTTTTAGATCTTTGAAATAAAGAATACTCCCCTCTTGCCCGTGGATGTAGGTCACCTTGAATGAACTACGTAAATATTTTGTCTTGTGTGCTTATAGTTTTGATTGTTTTCCGCATTACTTCCTAAAAAGGGTCATCATAACTTGACAAGTGGAATCAAATTTGTTCTGAGTATTTACAAGTATCACTTGTTGTCCCTAACAAGTGGTCTCAGAGATGCGGTTGGTGTAATGTTGATTGAAGATGGCATCTCACAAGTTCGATTTGGAGAAGTTCAATGGTTCGAATGACTTTACATTATGGAAGGTGAAGATGAAGGCTCTTCTGGTTCAACAAGGATGTGCAGCAGCACTAGAAGGAGAAGTTTCACTGGCTAAAGACATGGCGGTTGAAAGGAAGGTGGATATTCTGGAAAGAGTGCATAGCGCTATTCTGTGGAGTTTGACAGACGAAGTACTAAGAGAGGTCGTGGCTCAAACAAGTGCATATGGGCTTTAGGAGAAGTTCTGTGACAAGTATCAGAGCAAATCTTTGATGAACAGGCTATACCAGAAGCAACGTTTGTACACTCTTAGGATGTCGGAGAGCACCCAAGTGAAGGATCATCTCGATAACATCAAAAGGATCATCTTGGATCTACAAGGTGCGAATGTAAAGATTGAAGATGAATATCAAGCACTTATCGTCTTATGTTCACTGCCAAATTCTTGTGAGAATTTCGTGATACCATGTTGTTTGGTAGGACAATGATCACTGTGAATGATGTGAAGGATTCTTTGATGTCTAAGTAACTGAAAAGAAAAGTTTCAGTTGGAGAAGAATTTTCCAGTTTCGATTTGTTCACAGACAAAGGAAGAACATCAGATAGAGGTGGAGGTAACAAAGGGAAGTCAAGTTCCGAATCTAAAGTCAACATTAAATGTTATGACTGCAAGGAAAAGGGGTACTTCAGAAGGGATTGTCCACTGCTGAAGAAAGGGAATAATGGTGTTGGACCAATATAAAAAAATTCTATTGAAGGGGATGATGATGAAGTTTTGACAGTTTGTACATCTAGTTCTTCTGATGCTTGGGTCTTGGACTCTGGAGCATCATATCATATGGCATGCAATCGCGACTAGTTCGACTCCTTCAAAGAGTGGAATGGCACAGTCAAGATGTGTGATGATTGGGTGAGCAGTATCAAGGGTAGTGGAATGGTTCAGATCAAGATGCATAATGGTATGGTCAGGAAACTAGATTGCTGGTTCGTCCCGGAGCTTCGAAAGAATTTGATTTCTCTTGGCACTTTGCGAAGGATGGATTGAAATATTCTAGAGAGTGTAACTGGCTTAGAGTCTCTATGGGCGCTCTTGTGGTTATGAAGGGAAGGATGAATCCTATTGAGATTTATATCCTGGATGGTTGTACAATTGGGGTAGCGGTGACTATATCCTAATCCTTGGATCATTATGATGATGAAAGAAAGTTGCGGCATCGTAAGTTAGGACATGTGAGCAAGAAGGGGTTGTTTGGTGGAGATGTAACTGGAAAAGCTGAACCTGGTGAAGCTTGTGTTCAAGAGATACAAAGCAGGGTGAAGTTCAGTTCGGTTCAACACTCAAGCAAGGAGATTCTGTAGTGTGATCACTCAGATCTATGGGGTCCCTCTCATGTGAAGTCTCATGGTGGATGTCAATACTTTGTAACTTTTATCGATGATTACTCAAGGAAGATGTAACATACACGTTCAATTATCGTGTTTTGTTTAAAAATGAATATTATTTAATATATGATTTTTATTATTGAGTTCTAACAAGATATTTTTATGAAGAATTGAAGTAAAACTATGTTTAGAATCATGCGGAAAGTATTGGAAGTCTTATGAGATTCCGATCAAAAGTCAACTATTGAAATTAACAAAAATATAAAGTTGGAAATAAATAAAAATAATGTTATTGAAACTTGTAGATTATCTCGTTAGAAACATTTAGGCGAAAACCTCATCGAAATCCGAGTTATAACGAAGAAGTTATGATCAATCGAAGATCCGGGACAAAACCAACAAAACACTATTTAGCGTAAAAAGTGAGTTTTCAATAAACTACTTTTTAGCTTTAGTGATCTAAATGAAAGTCGTAGTATTCATTAAACCGAGAATTTTCATAAAAAGAACGTCCAGATCTGAATTCGTATGAGGAAGTTATGATTTTTCTAAGCTTTGGTATAATAGTATACAACTAAAAACTCGAAATAAAGATCGAGTGATTTTTAGCTTACACAACCTAAACGAGAATCGAAGGTCTCGTCAATAGTACTACAATGGTAAAAAGACAGACGAAAACAGACGTCGGATGAAGAAGTTATGAATTTTTAACGGATTTTCCTGTCCCGGTCTGTTAAAAATAATAATATTAAAAATAAATCAAAATTAGCCAACGGAGTCTAAACGAAAGTTGTAGAGTATCATCTCGCCTATGCGAGCATATAAAGAACGTCAAAAACGGAGTTCGTATCCGCAAGTTATGAAATTTAGAAGTTTGGGGCACAAAATCCGAGAAATTTCGCATACATACAGCCTAGAATCGGCCACGTCACCCGCTCCTCGCAGGCGCCCCGTGTCCGACGCGCATCGTATCCTTCTCGAGTACAAAGCGCAGCCAAACCAGCTGCTGACGTGTGTTGCTTCGGTGGTGAGCCCGTGATCCAACACCTGGCCCCTCGCATGCGAGCCGCGTGTCCTCCCTTCCCCCTTCGGTCCGAAGCCTCGCCCTATATAAAGGGGAGGTGCGAACCCTCCCGATTTTGGTTGTATTTTTGCAAGATTTTTCACTTTAAACCTTCTTTCAAGCTATTTTACATCCCTCGAAGCCCCAGGATCATACCTATACCCGAAGAACGTCCCGAAGTGCCCGAAGACCCCGAGAAATTTATCTTTTCAGTTTGAAGCTCAACCCTCGCAAGGCCCGGTTTTTAATAAAGCTCCCGGTTTTCATCGAAGAAAGTTAAGTATAGAAACGAAGTGCTGCCCAAATTACTATTTTATCATTCGGTTATTTCACGGTGAGTTCAATATAGGGACAATTGTATGTTATGTGTTATATGTGCAATGTGCTTTCCCGTGTTATTATGATAATGAGCTATACCTTTGACCACGAAGTGAATGACTAAGCATCACTTGTGTATTGGTATGTAGCCTTTGACCATCAAGTGAATGATTAAACATCACTTTGGCATTGGCAGAAGGCTAGGCAGGGTTGAAAGCCTGTAAATTGCTAGCCAAATGATAATCCGAAATTGTATTTTCTATGCCACTTGGGCTGAAGTCTTATTGATGTATATCAAGTTGAAATTGATATGTCTCATTGATTGTAAATATTTGAATCAGATCATTTGTTGATATGGAAAGCTTGTCACATGATTCACATATGCCTTTATTGTTCTTTGTCCCTCTTTGCTTCTGTCATATTGATATATATATATATATATATATATATATATATATATATATATATATATATATATATATGGCATAACGTTATATTGTAACTGGTATTGAACTCACTAAGCGTCACCCGCTTATTCCTCTCAATGTTTAAACTATTGCAGGTGATAAGCATCCAGTATAGTCATGTACTGGTAGAAGATGTACAGTAGATAATATTATAGCTTTTGTATTTAGTGTATAAATTCCTAGGAAGTTATGTAATATATATAAAACTTTGTAAAAACTCGTTAGTCGGTTTGTATCCAGTCTTTTTTAATAAAACCATATATGTAAAATATTTTTATGAATATGCATGTAGCATGTTTGGAGTAATATTGTAAAGTTTAGAAAGGGGATCTTTCAATCATGGTATCAGAGCAGTAGTTTAAGTAAACTAAATACCACGGATTGGTATTTAGACTTAAACCGTCGAATGTTCAATATATGACCAGATTCATTGTGAGTATATGGAGACAAACCATAGGAAAACCTTAAGTAAAGTATTAGGTAATAATAAATCCTAATATTCTAAAATACTATGTTACTCCAAATTTTCAGAACAATGGTTGAATAGGTGGGTAGCCATACACCAGAAGTGGGTGGAGATCCTAAACCTGATGAAGTAAATACTTTGAATAGGTGGCTATCCCCTCGTGAGGAGCGACCTATGGATAAACTTACTGGTGTTATTCGGCAGACTCTCGAAGAACCCAAGAAGGATATTGATAAAGGTAAAGAGAAAGTCACCGGAGAATCTTCAAAAGGGGAGGCGAGACGTCATTCATTCAAAACTTTCAAGATAATGGTGCTATGGAGTTTTCAGGTGTTCTTAATCCCATTGTTGTTCTTACATGGATCCAGAACACAAAAAAAGTATTTCGTATCTCTCATGTGGTTAATAAAGACAAGGCTAATCATGCTTCTGTAATGCTCATCGGAGAAGCCTTAGTCTGGTGGGAAGCAACATTCGAAGCTCTCAACGAGTATGACCAAGAGAATTTATCTTGGGAAATGTTCAAAACTAGCTTGTTAGGAAAGTATTGTCCTCGAGACATGAGGAGAAGATTGGAGAAAGAATTCCTCGAGCTTATTCCAACTGTCTCAAAAAGCACGGTTTGCTGCAAAGTATATTCCAACTGTCTCGTTGATTGTAAATCTTTGAATCAGATCATTTGTTGATATGGAAAGCTTGTCACATGATTCACATATGCCTTTATTGTTCTTTATCCCCCTTTGCTTCTGTCATATATATATATATATATATATATATATATATATATATATATATATATATATATATATATATATATATATATATATATATATATATATATATATATATATATATATATATATGGCATAACGTTATATTGTAACTGTTATTGAACTCACTAAGCGTCACCCACTTATTCCTCTCAATATTTAAACTATTGCAGGTGATAAGCATCTAGTATAGTCATGTACTGGTAGAAGATGTAGAGTAGATAATATTATAGCTTTTGTATTTAGTGTATAAATTCCTGGGAAGTTATGTAATATATATAAAACTTTTTAAGAACTCGTTAGTCGGTTTGTATCCAGTCTTTTGTAATAACACCATATATGTAAAATATTTTTATGAATATGCATGTAGCATGTTTGGAGTAATATTGTAAAGTTTAGAAAGGGGTTCTTTCAGAATACATGGGTGTATTTTCTAAAGATAAAGGATGAATATGAAGTGTTTGGGTGGTTCAAGGAGTGGAAGACAATGGTTGAAAAATAGATCGAGAACCATGTCGGGTCACTCAGAACAGAAAAAAGGGTTGGAGTTCTGCAAGGCTTCGTTTCACAACTTCTACAAAATAGAAGGTACAGTGAGTCATCGCATTGTACGGCTAACACCACAGCAAAGTGGAGTGGTCGAACGATGAACCGAACACTAGTGGAGCATTCTCAGTGCATGCAATTATCTATTAATTTATCGGAGAAATTCTGGGTGGAAGCAGTTAACATTGCTTGCTATCTGGTGAATAGATCCCCATGAATTGCACTTAATTGTAAGACTCCTTAAGAGGTGTGGTTTGGGAAACCCTCCGAGAACACTGGTTTATGAATGTTTGGATGCTCTGCTTATGATCGGGTGAATGATGGCAAATTGGAGCGCAGAGAAATAAAGTGCATATGTGTAGGATATGCATCTGGATGGAAAGGTCATCGTCTGTTGTGTACAGAATATCAAACTCCAAAATTCGTTATTAGCAAAGATGTGACCTTTGTATCTACTATGTGTAACGAAAGAGGGGTGGTACAAGTGTTGCAGGGAAAAATCATGGTGCTAGCCATAAGGTGGAGTTTGAAATAGAAACCCCACACAGTTTTGTGATAAATATGGAACAACAAGGTGGCATGGATCAGCATAGACGTGAGGAATCCATAGATCAACCTACGGAAGAAGTGTCTGGTGATGCTGATGCTAGGAAAGACAAATTGAAGAAGCTTCTGGAGAATAAGCTTGTGATGAACGATTTAGGAGGTGAAAAGAGAATAACAAGGATGAATATTTTTAGTGATAGAAGAGCAGGATGGTTATACATTTCTCACTACATTGAGAAAGTCTTCCCGTCATTCTATCGTGATCATCCCAAACAGGTTGGTACTTCTTTGGCGGTTCGAGAAATACGGGGAAAATCACATTGAGAAGTGGTCAAGTGGATCATGTGACACTTGAAGGGAACGCTTGATGTTTATCTGGTGTATGGTGCAAATGCACAACATATGGACTTGGTTGGATTGATAGACTTGGACCATGAAAGTGATCTAGAGATAAGAAGATCATTAGCAGTTGATACTGTTCAGAGTCTTATTTTGAAGGTGGAGAAACCTATCATGTTCTATGATAGGTTATGCATTTAAAAGTATGGTCCCAAGGAGAATCTGGAAGACATGGTGATGAGGACGTTCCGAGAGAGAAGTTCAAGCTTTGCTTGCACTTGGTTGATGTTCGCAGGAAGTAAGCCGCTTCGAGGCTTGATGGCATGATGCGAGAGGAAGTTTTTGTTTGAGGTAGAGTTCAGAGGATGCTCAAGTCAAGGTGGAGATTGTTAAATGTGACTCGAGCATTTAGAGCATTCTGGTAGAGCATCTGGAGAATTCTCATAAAGTGTTTGGAGCACTTAGATCTCAATGGAGAACTTGAGGTTCATGGACCAAATGACAAAGGAACGGATCATCTGAGATGGCTTTGGATCATGTGACAAAGGAACAAATCAAGTGACAAAGGAACAGATCTTCCAAAAGGAGGTGTGGAGCAACTTGGAGTGGTTTGGAGCAATTGGGAGTGGCTTGGAGCAACATGGAGCACTTGGAGCAACACGGAGCAACATGGAGCACTTGGAGCAACATGGAACATCATGTTGCGCAATGTTGAAGGAAGTTGTGCCAACTTTTGAGATGTTGCACCAAATGATAGCATGATGAGCCATCATGTCTAAAGCTGCACCAATATGATGTTGAGCCAAGGAGATCTTGAGCCAAGGATATGTTGAGCTATGAAGATGTTGTTGCTCCATCAAGAAGGGAAGTTGTACCATGAAGGAGATGTTGCTCCATCATGGACCATGTTGGTACATGATGCGCCATCTTGATTCCTTTGTTGTTCCATATTGATCCATGTGTGCTTAGAAGATGATGCTGCTCAATAAATACATTATGATGGATGTTTGGCCATTAATGATCATCATGCTCCACCTGTGCATCATGCTGCTCTAGTATAGTAAAGGTGGTCCATCATGTGTGTTGTTGATGCTCATGGGTTGTATAACATTGAAGAATGTTCTAGAAGATGTTGCATGGAAGAATACGATTATTTCTCACCATTCATGGGCCTATGGGCCAATAGGCTTCGCCCATTAGGGTTTTAGGTCTGATGCCTCAAGTATAAATATGGATTCTTTCTTAGTCATTTGAGGTGTCATGTATCTTGAATTCTAGAGTAATAGGCAAATCTCTGTGAAAATTGTACTTGTAACCTCTGTTTTAGATCTCTGAGATAAAGAATACTCCCCTCCTGCCCATGGATGTAGGTCGCCTTAACCTAACCACATAGATATTGTGTCTTGTGTGCTTATAGTTTTGCTTGTTATCTGCATTACTTCCTAACAAGGGTCATCAGAATTTGACAAGTAACATCAGATTTGTTATGAGTCTTGACATGTATCGCCTGTTTTTCCAAAAAGTTTTTTAAAATAATAAGACACTAACTATTAAATAATAATTCTTACATTAATTTGATATATAAATTTGTAATTATTTTGAACCATATGATAAAAATACATTTATCATGATCATATAATTCAATAGCATTTACACATGCTATGTGTTTAAATAAAACTAACCACCAGTTCGATTTAGTATTATAATTTAACGTTATGATTGATTAATTTAGAAATTACTTATTTAATAATTTTTTCTTAAATTTTGATCAGGTCAGTTAATTGATATAAGAACAAATGTTTTTAAGTCAATAAATATATCTTTTTCTCTAAATTAATTAAAAACTCTTATTTGGAAATAGTTGAACTATAATAAAAAAAATTGTTTTTATATAATTTTTTTTATTTAATATGAATTTTCATTCTAAATTTACAATACTTAAACATTTTTTAATTATATTGAAAAATAGTAATCGAATATATTTTTTTAAGTTTATTTTTTATATTTTTGTTTATGTTTTGAATTTAAAATAATATTTAAATTAACAAATAAATATATTATAATCATCATTTTAAAAGTTTATCAATAATAATAAAATAATATTTTGCTTTATTAATATATTTTAATATAACAGTTAATTATATTAGATTGTAATTTAAAAAGTAAAATGATAGAAAAAATATATCTATGTTATAGAATAATATAATTTATTATAATTATAATAATAATACTTGAAGATTTCAAGTTAAGTTAAGATGTGATTGTAATAAAATATTAAACTTTACTTTTTTTTTGTCTGTTGGTTCACATAGTTTTCATTCCATTAACTCATTACTTTCTTTGTTTTTTTAGTTTTCGGATATTTCGTAAATAATATATTATATAAAATAATGTAAATTAACATAATATTACAACACATTAATTATATAAAAATATTTTATAATATATGTCATAAGGACATATATGAGTTGAACGAGAATGAACCTTCAAATTTGTTATGACTAAAATCAATGTACTCGAGAGATGTCAGATTCTGAACGAGATGATATGTATGAAATTGGTTATGAAGTTACTGGTTTGTTTTCTTCATCAATATTAGTTAGGGAAAAAATACTACAAAATCTTTGGTTAAGGATTTTATGCAAACAATAACCCCAGCTTGAAGATTATACACGGGTTAAATTCTCAAGCTTCATTGTTGCAAATCAAACATTGCTTTTTCTGCCCACCAGGTGTTCGATAAAATGCCTAATTGAGTTTTTCAAGTGTTTCATCCATTTGAGGACTCAAGAAGATGTATGGGCTCTCCCCGGTGTGGTTTTTCATTGTGCACTTCAACCTTTTGTTGGAGTGTCACATTTTACTTTGGATTTCTGCTTCTATTTTCGAGCCTCCCCTTGAGGCTTTAATAAGATTCGTTTGTGTGTTTATGGCATCTTCTCATACATATGTGAGCGGAACTTGACTGTGTCCTTTTCAGAGGTTTCATTGTCGCCCGAACGGTGAAGTAGGTGGTAAGGGGCTCTCTCGTATGATTTCTCATATCAAGAGCTTGCACCTCCCTACAGATGAGCGTAGAGCTATATTGCAAGATGCTATTTCTTTAGACCTTGGATTGTTTATGGCAGTTGCAGCAACATTGAAGGAGTTTGGTCAAAATCATCCCTCATAACTGTCGTATGGCTTTTTCTCAGGCTTTGAAAGCAGCCCTTTCCAAGGTGGTTGCTCATCCCGGATCCGTTGAAGCGTGGGCTACATTGTTAATTCTTCCTAGGTGTATTCTTCAGGTGTTCAGGCCCAAGAATAAGCAAGAAATTAGGTCTGGGAATAGGAAGTCCTTGCAACATCGTAACATCCTAAGCGCATTAGCTACTTGGGGTACAGAAGACGGTATAGCCAAGCTTGTTAAAAACTTGGTTGATAACACAAGGCTGGAGCAACAAGACAAAAAAGAAGAGTACATTCAGGAGGATAGAACATGGGGCGACACCAACGTCAGGCAATGTCTTTGTAAGGTTGCAGATGGGTATTTCACAACAGCAGTGAAAGTATTATGTTCCTCGAGGGTTGCTCCATACGAAGATGCTACACGAAGGAATTGGAGGATAAGCATCCATACAAGACACCACCATCCAGGCCGAGTACCATATGATCAGTACCTTCCCTTGTGGTGGATATTGATAATGTCCTTGGGGGCATAAAATCATTCCCTAAAGGAACCTCATGTGGAAGATATGGGTTGAAAGCTCAACATATTTTAGATGTTCTTTGTGGAGAAGGTTCAGCTATAGCCAAAGACCTCCTATGTGTTATTACTTGTGTGGTTAATCTATGGATAGGGGAAGATGCCCTTCGAGTTTGGCATAATTTGTTGCATCTTCTCCTCTTACACCTATTGTAATAGGCACTATATGGCGACATTTGGTTTCCAAGCTGGCTATGAAAGGGGTTGGTAAAGAAATGGCCAAGTATCTTAATGATTTACAGTTCGGGGTCGGGGTGTCTGGCGGCGCTGAAGCCGTATTACATAGTGCCAACAGGGTGTTGAGTGAGCGCCACAATGACAGGTCTCTTTCCATGCTTACCATAGACTTTTCCAATGCTTTTAAACGTGTTGACAGTTTTGCATTACTTGATGAGGTCCGATTGAGGTGCCCTTCTATATCTTTGTGGGTAGAATTCTTATATGGTCAAGCAACAAGGTTGTATCTAAGAGACAAGCATATTTGGTCTTCTAATGGATTTCAGCAAGGCGACCCATTGGGACCACTTCTCTTTGCCCTTGTGTTGTACCCTCTCTTACATAATATTAGAGACAATTTCAAGCTTCTTCTCCATGCATGGTACCTTGATGACGGAACACTTATTGCAGATTCTGAGGAAGTGGCCAAAGCGTTAGACATTATTAAGGTTATGGGCCCAAAATTGGGCCTTCAATTGAATATCAAGAAAACCGAGCTCTTTTGGCTCTCGTGTGATGGTAGGAAGCTGCACGAGGGGTTGTTTCTGATTGGCATCGGGAGGCCGCCATTTGGGGTGAAACTTCTCGGGGAAGCTCTTAGTAAAGATGCTAATTTCTTTAGCAGCTTAGCCATAAAGAGAGCTGAAAACACTGTGAATTTGATACGCCTTCTTCCACAATTGTCTGACCTGTAGAGTGAGCTCCTTCTACTTCGGTCTTGTATGGGTATTGAAAAACTTTTCTTTGGGTTAAGGACGTGCCAACCCGTTCACATGGAGCAGGCGGCTTTGTTCTATGATAATGGGTTACACGGGGCGATTGAGGACATTGTGGTTTGTGGTGGCCCTCTCTTTGGCGACATGCAGTGGCGACATGCTTCCATACCCATTCGGTTTGGTGGTTTGGGTTTATACTCGGCAGTAGAGGCTAGCTCATATGTTTTTTTTGCCTCAATGGACCAATCTTGGTTATTGCAAGACCACATATTACGGGTTAGCGGAATTCATGGCATGGATTATGATTATGCGTGTGCCTTAGCCTCTCTTCGTAACAAGCTTCCAGACATTAACCTTAGCAGTTTTACTACTAAGGAAACCGTCCCTCTAAATCCAAAAATACACTGGCGCGTGCCCTTTTTAGTAAAATTTCCCAAGATATGGAAGTGCATTTCAACATGGCGGCTCGGCAGAAAGCAATATTCCAACGTTTACGTGCACCACATGCTTAATATTTTCTTCTAGATATCCCTATAGATGGGCTTGGCCAACATATGTCTCCTCTGGACTATCGTATCATCCTCAAATATCGACTCATGATTCCAATATTCCCAGCCGACGAGATATGTCTGGTGTCCCACAAGGCATGTTTAGACTCTTTTAGAGAGCATGTAGTTCATTGCAAAGAACTATCGGGGTTCAAATACAGGCACGATATGGTTAGGGATGTTTTGGTTGACATATTTAAGCGTACCGAGGTTTCCGCCAAGAAAGATGATCCTTTTAATTTCCTGACTGACCCAACAAAATGAAGGTCAACCCTTAGACCGGCTGATGTTTTGATTTTTGGATGGGTTAGAGGGAAACATGCATGTGTGGACCTTATGGGCATATCCCCTCTCGTAGGCTTGAGAGTCGGGGGTTTCACGGCGGAACAGGCTGCATTAAAAGCTGCCACATGCAAGGTCAGCAAACATGAGAAATCATGCATGGAAAATCAACACGTGTTTATACCATTTGTATTTGATACGTTTGGTTTCCTTGCGTCGGATATAGCAATGTTATATCCCCAAGATCTATGGATGTAGTCTTCAAGAGAATTGGCTTTGCTATATAAAAAGACTTAGCGGCACAACTTGTTGCCCGTTTGCCTTCACATTCGTTGTACAATGATAACTAAGATGTATTCTCAGTTGGATGATTAATTATGCAAAATATTATCATAATTAAATATAAAATATATTAATTATATAGAATATTTCTTATTTAAAATATGAAATGTATTGATTATAAAGAATGTTTTCTATAATTAATGTATTTTACATTTAATTATGATAATATTGCTAATAATTGATATTTTGAAACATCCCAAAAATTTGAATAAAATTTAAACTTTTCAAATCAACCCTTTAAAAAAAAGAAGTGTTTACAAAAGCATTGTTTCCAAGACATTATTTAAAAGTCAGAATCGCTTTCCACATAGTTTTCATAACATTCACATTATCAGAGTTTTCCCAGAAATCATAAGTCCAAAACGCGAGGATATGTACGGTCACGCCTTCGCCCTGACGAGATCCGTTGAAGTACCTGAAACCATAAACTAAAACTGTAAGCACGGAGCTTAGTGAGTTCCCCCAAAATACCGCCACAACACATAATCATAAACACAACCGCTCACAGAACCTTCAGCATATCTGAACCGCCTCACTGGGCCTTCAACATGTCTGGACCGTTCTCTGGGCCTTTGGCCTGACTGGTACGCCCTACTGGCCTTCAGTCTATCTGGGACACCCTGGGTCTGTTGGCCTTCAGTACAAAGCAGGTCCACCTCAACCCAATCACACACACACAACCATGTCGTCATACACACAAAAGGTAAGCAATCATATAACATACCTATATAAATATACAGGGTTTGTTGACTAGCATCACAAAGCAGTAGAGTCTCAACCCAACTACACTACTCATGCACACACGATCGATAAACATATAGCCAGAACATATAATAGGAAGATCTAACAAATCACTAGGCATAACATCATCCTATCTACCTAGATACCGATCTCACAGATCACTACTGTATGGCAACATCCTATCTACCAGGATACCGATCTAACAGATCACTACAACATATAAGAATACAATAAACCAGGATAACCATCCAAAAGGACCGGCATTGGTGCCTTCGACCCACAAATACAGTAAGGAAAACTCACCTCGAATGTAGAAGCTCCCCGAAGGAAAATCCCTGGTCGCCGCCCTACCGGCTTCTCGAGCTATCAATACCAACAACACACCTAATTAGCAATTGGGTTCCATGTTATAATACATAATCCTTATTTGGGTTAAAATTACCCTTTTACCCCTGACCCAACATGAACGAAAATTGAGGCCCAAAACCAAAAGATCTACAAAGGCCCAGTAATGCCCCAATTTTACGAACTGGGTCCAACCCCATATGAGTCTTATCCTAAGCCCATATTTTCCTTAAATACAAATCAGGTTACCACAAACACCCCTTGGGACAAACTTGGTCAAAGACATAAGTCAAAAGTCAAAGTCAACAACCTAAGTTGACGCAACTCGCCGAGTTGCCCTTCAACTCGTCGAGTTTCCTTTATCAAACTAAAAAATCGAGAAGAACCGATCCAACTCGCCGAGTTCACCCTAAAACGTGTCGAGTTCATCAGGAACCAAACATCTTAATCCATTAAGTCGACATAATTGAAACTAACAGCTTCCCCACTCAAATCTTAACTGAAATAGCGTCTAGAAGGGTAAAGTCTCCAACTTTACCCCTAGGGACCATCCAGGTGGACTCAAAACCCAAACCCTAGGCTTAAAAGGTTAAGGTCTTAATCAATAATCGCTTAGTTACCAAGACAAGGCCCCAAAATACATATCTGGTCCTTTAAGGCTACATGGGTACATAAAGCTTCGAACTCTACACTCGTGCATGGCTAGGGGAGGCTCAAAAGCTCATAAGAGGACAAAAGAAGAGCTTAATAGGTGCATGAAGCCCTTAAAACCATAAAGTTGGCCCCTTTATGACAAAAGAACTCATGAAGATCATAGATCTGAAATAATAAACACTTGGGACTTCTACTTCCCCAACAATCACCCATGCATGGCTAAAAGCATGTAATTCAACCAAATAAGAGATCTAAGCAAATATTAAGCAAGGTTATAAGTTTATACCCTAAATATGATGGAAATGGAGTAGATAATCAAGATCAGAAAGCTCCTACTTGAACCACCACCTTGCACCAAGCATTTCTTCCCTTCAATGAGCTTCCAACACACCAAAACACACCCACAATGAGCTCACCACAATCAAGGAGGCTCTAGGTTTTCGAGATTAGGGTTAGGGTCTATGGAGGATGGGAATGAGGCCACCACCTGGAACTTATGGTGTTTAAATAGGATGCAAAACCCAAAAATTAGGGTCTATAAAAACAACGTCCAATTCGTCGAGTTCCATTCACCAACTCGACGACTTGTTCCTTAAAAACACGCGCCCCAAAAGCTTCCAACACGTCGAGTTTATGCCATAAACTCAATGAGTTGGCCCTAAAAAATGGAATTTATTTCCATAAATGACCTTCTAGATTCCGGATATTACAACTCTCCCCCACTTAAATTAGATTTTGTCCTAGAAATCGCTCCTTATTAACAATCATATCAAAACAACCAACGTAATGATCATAATTGAAATTTTTTTACAAAATAATCTTCCCAAGGCAACCGAAACCCAAGCCGAAACTTCTATCCCGAGGATAACATCCCAACCTTCAGCCCACACAAACCACTTCTACCTTTCTAATACTTGAAATCTATAGTGGTCTGACTTCCCAACAGACCGCCCACACTGAAATAACTCCATGCCAAACTCTCAACGAATAACATACCAAACATGACACTTCCAACTCTGATCATACCGCGCTCTCTCCACATCTACTGAAACCATCCTTAGAATAGTTCTTCTGGCCCGATGAAGGACAAATCTTAATCTTTTGAATAAAAACCAATCTTACCTCACCTGAAATCCGAAACCTAAAGTCTGAATGGTCTGACTCCTTGTCAGACCTCCCCTACCGAACTGCCACCATGCCAACCACATAGGTCTCGTACCAAACAAAATGCTTCCAACCCCTGATCACATTGCTGCTTCGAAAGTGAAACAAAGTCACCGACCATATACAACGACATAACACTTATACTTGACAGAAGGCTCAGATAATCCTTTAAGTAGAAGATTCATCTCTGCAACGGTTAGAATCAGATGAGAGCTACACAACAGGGTCAAACCAATTACACTGAGATTATTTAATCTCGATGCGAGTGACTTATCATTTCCCCATCACCCATATACTTCACACACATGTGAAATCCCACGTCACTAATACTGACCGAAACACTGATACCGCCCGGAACACTGACACTGCCTGAAACTCTAATAGTGCCCAAAACACTGATACTAGGATCCTGAAACCTCCTCACTTGCCCACCCTTCACAATGGTAGAAACATCCTTGAGTACAGACACATAGGCTAAATCCTGAACCCTCTAGCTAATGTCTTAGACATACAAATTTCTTAACTCACATCGATCTAAATGCAGAGCTGGCACGAACCCACTCACGATTCCCAACACGACTTCCCACCAAAATCCTGCTCGAAAGTGGCTACCCATGATATCTACTCACAGAACCTTCCCTAAAACTGATGAGTATCCATTTGATTCCACCCCCAGTCCTTGCCTGGGGCACAACCAGAACCATCCAGAATGATCCTTGAAACACACTGACCACAAACTTAAACCAAAACCAAACCATATTATGAACCAAAATCTTGATAACCCTTGACTCTTTGCTATGCCAACACCAACCACTGCTTCAACGAGCAACGATGATCAAACCAGGAACTCATGTTATGCATCCAACCCTTACCTGGTATCCACTCGATACGATCATAAACAACTTATGACTTACGACTGCAAAAGAAATTTACAACTCGAGAATCACAAATCCAACAATAGCTTGCGAACAACTGGATTTATAATGCATACACCCTGCATAGACTTTCTTATACCTGACTCATACTCCACACAACCCTTACCTCTCCCTTTATCTAACCAAAAAATTTGTGGCTCGTCCAATTCCCATCAGCGTGTCAACTCCGAAGGCACTACAAGCACAAGAAATGTACCATTATGATCACTAGGCCCACAACCTATGACTCGGATGCTTTCGATAACACACATACCTTGAAGACACTCTCCCAGCGCCACTGAGCACCACATAGCTGCTACCAAATAAATCCTTACGAAAGCAAAGTCACACACAGCCCGCGGATAGGATAAAGGTTGCATTTTGGGTCCAAATCAGAAGCAAAAAACCAGAAGAACCATGCACAATATTTGAACTAAGAGCCCCAAATCCATCTTGCCCAGCTCACACGGAACACCCCTATACACATACTTGAGAAATCCATATTCTCATCCGAAGAAAAAAGAAGCACCAGCAATAATCAGAAGCCACCTTAATCCAAACGGAAAACATCCCCATGATCGGACACAACAAGACTTCATACTTGATTTAGGCTAAAAGGATCCCATCACTACACTACTAGCTCGAGGTTCCTCCAAGATGATCCTGTAGGTTACCGAAACGTGAGTCTGATATGAACCAAGTTCCCACTCCACCATTGAGGGTGAACATACCTGAAGACCGAAGAAATCATAGAATATACTGAACTTGTCGACAGATTAGCCCGATCTCTAAATCTCGGCTGACACCTCTAAACCTTCCAGGGAAACTTCGCTGAATGATAAACCCCACGACCAATGGTCAAGGACACACTAACACTCAAAACAAGAAATCAAGACCCGCATGGAACGGAACACGTCCGCTTCTGGAAAAGATCCATTGATCAACAAATGCCCAACTAATCCGAAGACAACGGTCCGAAACAACGAACTGCCAAGACGCTCAAGGACTAGCACTCAACATGAGAATTCCTAATTCTCCCCCACCTAGAACTCGAACCACCACACACTGGTCGTGATACAAAAACATAACCCAACTAGCCCAACCAGGTATAATCATACTTGACCATGGAGTGAATAACATCCGCAGAATGGTCCTCCAGATACGGACCAAAATTGATGGGTTATGCGCACTATAACAATCCTATGGTGCACATACAACCCTAATGCTTTGGATCTAAGTTTTCTCAAGTTATACATGCAATTTCATCTCATCCAAAGCATAAACCCTAACTAGCATACAATTGGATATTAACAACATGAAATCTAGTTTGATGAATATCTCTTAGTTGTAGCTTGTAATTCTTGGCCTTTCAAGAGCTTAGTACCTTAAATGTGATACCTCTAATAAGTCACAAACACATAAAGCAAATGGAGGAATATGCGAAAGAGGTTAGGAGGCACCAAACGGCTAGGGTTAATTCTTGGAACACAAGTGTCATTTTTGGGAGTGCAAGGGTTAGTATTTATAGTGTGGAATCCCTAGGGTTTCATCTTGGAAACCCCAATTCATATGATTAGGCCTTAATCAATCCAATAACCCATATGATGGGCCCTTTGGACTAAATCTTCATCGACTCTCATATAGATTTAGTCCATCCCTAATCAACATGGATCATTAGCCCAAACTATAAGTGCTACTGATTTACCTAATCAATCCCCGTTAATTTAATCAGTCTCTTTTGATCACTAAATTAATTCCAAATTAATTCTTGATCAATACAAATTAAATAATATGATTTTTCAAATAATATATTATTCATATAATATATTAATAAATCAAAAATAACCTCTTTCTCAAAAATCCATCCTATCAAATTGCTATGGTGAAGGCAACCCAAAAGGACCATGCTACTATCGGGTCAAGTACATACCAATTATAGTTATGGGCTTAGACACCTAATCCAATAGTCTCCCACTTGGATAAGTCTAATAACTATAACTGCCAATGCAATTTCAAATCCGATTAGCAATCGTAGCTCTTAAAAGCCGCTGTCAAACTCTGATCTTTTCAGGAACGCGTCCTTTAGATAAGGGATCAAATATTCCTCCGTTCTACAAGATATCCTATAGACATGAGACATGGATTATAATCATTCTCTCTGTCCAAGTTCTGTTTCCGATTTCCGATTTATGATGACTGACTAATTGAACAAATCAAATCAGTCCAGGCTTGGCCAAGCGCTTAGGTTGTCATTACTAAATCATCGAGGGGCCCACATATATCGCGTTTATCCCATTAAGGGTAAAAGTAACGGATAAACTTCGACTCATATGTTTGTACTATTTACTCATCAAATCACAAACAACAATACGTTTTATAACATCAAGTTAGTGATACGTTTACGCATTATTAATGTGCAACCGACTCGTAAACAAAAACTATAGGTCTCCGTTTGAAGAATATAAGATATTATCGTCTCACAATCACTCGTGATAAAATCCATGAAATGATTCATGTGAGTGTGGGTTTAATCCAATACTCAAATTCCTATTTCAGGAGTACTCATGAACACCGCAGCAAACATTTGCTATGTCTAAGCTTTTAGACAATCTACAGACGGATTCATGACAGTCTTTCCTCATTACTTACTTCCAAAGTATGATCGACTGTGGATGTTTGAATAACCTAGTTATTCGGAAAGTAAACATGAAAAGTGAAACACAAGAATAATTTAATCCTCTATGGTCTCAAAATTTTTGAATATAAATAAAAAACACTTATTATTTAATCACCATATTGATAACACATTATTCATTGTATAATTGTTTCGACTAATCAACTTAATACTTGAATTAAAACAATAGTTATCACATGCTCCAAGCATGCACACTATGGTTACCTATGGTCCTTTCTTTGTGAAACAGATCAATTGGAAACATTTCCAATGATGCTTATTTCACAATTCCAAATCCTTATCATAAGTGTAAGAATACCAAATTCTTCCACAATTAGAATGTGTTAGATTCTAAGCTATTATGCAATGATCATTTTGTAATGAGTAGGCACCAAAGTCACAGAGACTTTGCCAATTACAAAACATTCCATTGGAGACACGAAGTCTCATATTCAAAGTACATTCCTTTGAACATCCTTCTTGCATAAAAGTCTCTACCCATAGATTCTTAATATCCAACTCCCATTATGGAAACATTTCCATATTGCCATATGACTATCCATTCTTGACAGAATCCTATCTATTCAAAAACATGTCAATATGGTCCATCCATTACTGTACTTCCAACTGTCCATAAGCAACCAATCTTCAGCAAACTTCAGATTGTCCTTGACAGTTGCTTAAAACTTTCAGTCATATCTTGTTCTAGTCCTTTTCCCTCTTAATACCCTAGGTATTTGGAAATTAGAACAATCCAATATTATAGCATATGTAATCGATCTTATATCTGAAGCACATGGGATACGATTCATAATGTCTTACATAAAGACATGATACTAGACCAATCTTTTGCTATAAAATTTCTATATATATAGAATTTATAATGTTGAAATATTTCAACATTATCTTCATATATATCCATGACTAAGTCCCTTTAATAATTTCAATCTAATCTTTTAGATTTTAATTGAAGTATGAGCTCCTCTCCGTTAAAACTTTCTATAGCGAAACAACTTTTCAAACTCTGCAACTTTGCAAATTAAAACTTTGTTTCCTATTAATAGTATTGCTAACTCGCAACATTTAACATAATAATTGTGCTCCCACTAGCATAATAATTACATACTTATAAGCATAACACTTATGCTCCCACTAGCTTCGACATGTATTTAGAAATCAGATGGACTTCTAGAAATCAATACTTAATGACTTTCTTACCAAGGCTCATATTTTCTGATACGAGATGCTTCGATAAGTCTTTATCTAAGCTCATTCAGCTGTTATTAGAAAGATCATATGTGTGTTTAAACTATTTCAGAACTTAGAACAATAAGTCCCGAATGTTGAAACTATTTGCCATTTTCTCACAATTCGAACTATGAAGAGGGATGTCGTAATCATAATCGAATTTGAGAATGCAATTAACACTACTGCTATCTCCTTAAAATCTACCAGTGAAGGCATTTCCTCACAATCATTTTCATGAAGGAGAGAAACCTTTTGCCACTTAGATTTTATAGTGTATGTGTTCCTATCCATGTGAATTTGTCATAACCATAATCTTAAGACAAGGTTTGTGACAAATCGAAACTCATATGGACCGAACTTGTTCAATCTTAATTTCTTGCCATCTAGTAGAACAAGGGCCTACCATTGCTTCCAAGTTGCTGTGCAGCTCACCCCCATCGATCAATGTACTTTCATTGACCAAGGTGCTTTGCCTTATGCAATGAAATGAGAAATCATAGAGCTCACATGCATAGTTAACTTAATTGGAACGGGCACATAAACAATAATGTGTCAACACGATAGGTTGCAAACCTCAAGTCCTGTGCTAGTGATAAACAATAGGTTTATTCTTGATTAGTTCTTGAAACTTTTCAAGACCTTTAAAGACTCCCACTGACCTCTTGACATATAAGATTCTCTTGTTAAGGAACATTCCTCGACAAACTAATATTCAAGAATTAGTACGGGTTCTCATCAAGAACAACACTTCATACGATTAATTTTGGTCTTTGTTTTATCCAAAACATCACAACTTCCAATCTCAAATGTACATGAGTAAGAAAAATTTTCTACTCTACGTTTCATGATGGGTTTATAAACCTACTTAGGATATGTCACTCAAGATACAATCTCTGAGTATGACTCTAAGACTTGATTTTGGAACGAAGTATGACTCACCTTCTTGATTTAACCATTTCAACAATTCTCGATTCCTCTTCTTAGCCATACAAATGTACTAAGGTGTCCATAGAGGATCAATCGTCACATGGTTTCATAATCACTAAGATGATCATAAAACACGATACTCAAGTACTTTCCTTTCCTTTCAGATTAGAGAAACTTTTATCTTTCTGCCTAATTGATTCTTCTTATTCGTTCTGCTATACATTGAAACTTTTTCAATGATTCAGAATCACACTTAATCTTGTAAGAATAACCATATTTACTAAGCTTTCAGTAAATCATGACGAATAAACTTTATCGTACTTTGTGGTGGACCTGACCAGTTCACATCAATATGTACTAGATCCTTTCATCTTTCACTTGACTTACATACATATGTAAACAAGGAATTAGTCACAATTTCCCAAGTACCAAGGTTTTCATACATCACATAATTCAAATCATATGATTCCAAGTTTCTGTCCAATTGAAACTTAGGCGATGAGAATATTTCCCTACTTAGAAAAATTACGACACCACCACAATCGATATAACTAAGAATTAAACCATTTTCAACATTGCTAATAGAAACATACAAACAACAATTTTCACAAATGTCATTGCAAGGAAACATAAAACAAGATAAAATCAAAATTTTCTTTATTTATAAAATGCGGAAAACTTGTCCTTACAACGCAAATTCATATGAAAACTATGTTTCTAGACATTCCTAAGCAATCTATCATAATTCCGAAGCAGCAGCTCAAAAATCTAATCATTAAACCATGCGATCGAAATCCATCTCTTCACGATCAGACTCAGCTCACTCTTCCTTTAAGCTTCCTTTCTTTTCTTTGATCCTACAAAACATTAAAATGCAATCTTATCACATCATGTATTAAGAATCTGTAAATTAGGAACTTAATAGAGTTAGATAGTAGACTTATCTGAAGTAGAGTCATACATTTTGACTTCACCATCCTTGTGATCCTTCAGGTAGATATAGCAGCTTCGCATCCAATGCCTCTTCTCTTGGCAATAGAAACAAACAGACTCTTCCGACATGGTGCATGGGACAATCTCATACTCAGCCTTTCTCTTTACCATTTGGTCAAACGGTTTGACCTTAGCCGATCCCTTTCCACTGGGAAGAGAAAACTCTTCTGGACTTCTAATGTTGCCATATTCAATGTCCATGGAAGTTTGGGAGATTGATCTTTCAGTCAAATTTGCTTCACCAGTACGCCAAATCAATGTTGATTCAGCAGCAATTAGAAAATATGCCAGGTCAATGAGGTTAATGTCGTGATCTATCACACATTAATCATTAACAAACTGACTATATGACTCGGGAAGTGACTGAAGAACCAAGTCAACAGCTAGCTTCCTTGGTAAAACGACACCCAACATTCCTGGTCTATCAATATGTAACTTTATCTCCAAGACGTGAGCACATACAGACTTTCCATCTTTGTGTTTACTTGCCAATAGGGCTTGAGTGATCTTGAACTTTTCAAGTCGACAAACATGTGGGTCAGGGAGAATTATTGGAGGAGGTGGAGGAAGAGAAGTTTCTCTAACGCACGAGGAAGGGATTGATCTTTAACCTTGATCGTCACGTGGAATATCATCTTCATGAGGAAAGCTTTTTCCAAAAGATTCAGGAAGACCATAGTTGTCAGAACTAGACATCTACAAGGGAGAAATTCAAGTTAGTTGATTCAATCCTTAATATAACACCCAGATGAAATATTAAGGCTAGGACCCAACACAATAATTCATAATTCGGAAGAAGGATGCCGTAATCCAATTGTAAATTATTTTTCGGTAGGTAAATGACGATTTACCAATTCCACCATGAAAACAAAATATTAAACGAATTAGTTTTAAATGAAACTTCTAGATCTTTTGAGATTCATTGAACTTTTCAATGGCATGTTTGATCTCAATTATGCCCTTCAAGTTTGTGACTGGAATACCGAGGATCACAAACAAGGTGTGAATGACCATGCAAATTAGCTTGGTACTCTAGAAGTTATTTATCACCTAATCAATGTGTCGGTTAGCCACACACGCTCCATTAATCTATAATAACCTACGAGCTACCCATTTCTATCCTTCATTAGTCCCATATTAGTGTGCCGGTTAACCATACACGCTCCACTAACGACGAATAAGGTGCAATGTGAAATTTCATGGGTTAGCATCAAATTCACATTTTTTTTCTTAAGTAACTAAGATTGGGAATTTATAAAAGGTTTAGTTACTTGTATTTTCATAATACTTATTAATTAGAATGTCCTATCCTACCCGTTCGGCTAACGACCCTCCATTAGTCAAGAGTGCGGTGGTTAAGAGTGTATACCCAATGGCGGTCATTTTACAGACCGCTTTCTTAAACACCCCTTATAGACCAACTTCGTGAATGAAGTCTAATAACGGTAAGACTGGCTTTTAACTTATACATATATAATATATTAGACTTCAAATTTCATATAGTATAAGGGTGTATTTTAAACCTTTAAAATACTAGGAGGTTTAATCTTTTAAATAAATTAGACTTTTAATTCAATTAAAACTTTAAACCATTCTATTATGGATTTCTTAATACTCTTTTAATTAATCTTTCAATTAATTATCAACAAAGCCGTAATTATTCATTCTAGTTGTGTCCATTTAAATTTCCAAAATTAAAACCTTTAATTCTAAATTTAAATTATGAAACCAAAAGGATGTATTTTAAACATCTAAAATACTAGGGTCTTAGAATTTAATATTTCACAATTAAAACTTTTAATCAAATTTTAAATTCCAAAACTTGAGGGCAAGTTTTGAAACTTTTCAAAACCTCTTAGATCAATTTGAAAACAATTAAATTAATCATATGATTTATCTATATCACAAAATTGACCTAATCTAATTTCATAGAGCAAGATGATTCAAATCAAATTCTACAAATAATTAGTTTTTCTCAAAATCAAGTAATTATCTTAAAATTTGACAATCATTAATCAATTGGATGAGGATAATCATTACCTTATCAGAAAAATCGAATTTTATCAGTCAAAACAGTTTGTGGTAATGATCCTAATCCAAACTTGCCCAGAAACTCGAAAAATTTGCCAACAGATGATCCAACTCGTCGAGTCCAGCAGTCAGAGGCAAAAAATGAAACTTTTTCAGCTTTGAAAACAATATAATTGCATTAATATAACAGAAAACAACCTGGGCTCTGATACCACTGATGGGTTATGCGCACTATAATAATCATATGGTGCACATACAACCCTAATGCTTTGATCTAAGTTTTCTCAAGTTATACATGCAATTTCATTTCATCCAAAGCATAAACCCTAACTATCATACAATTGGAGATTTACAACATAAAATCTAGTTTGATGAATACCTCTTAGTTGTAGCTTGTAATTCTTGGCCTTTCAAGAGCTTAGTACCTCAAATGTGATACCTCTAATAAGTCACAAACACCAAAAGCAAATGGAGGAATATGAGAGAGAGGTTAGGAGCCACCAAACAGCTAGGGTTACTTCTTGGAACACATGTGCCATTTTTGCGAGTGCAAGGGTTAGTATTTATTAGTTTGGAATCCCTAGGGTTTCATCTTGGAGACCCTAATTCATAAGATTAGGCCTTAATCAATCCAATAACCCATATGATGGGCCCTTTGGACTAAATCTTCATGAACTCTCATATAGATTTAGTCCATCCCTAATCAACATGGATCATTAGCCCAAACTATAAGTATTACTGATTTACCTAATCAGTCCCCGTTAATTTAATCAGTCTCTTTTGATCACCAGATTAATATGATTTCTCAACTAATATATTATTCATATAATATATTAATAAATCACAAATAACCTCTTTCTCAAAAATCCATCTTATCAAATTGCTATGGTGAGGGCAGCCCAAAAGGACCGTGCTACTATTGGGTCAAGTACATACCAATTATAGTTATGGGCTTAAACACCTAATCCAACAGAACTAACCCCAAGAGAACCTTGAATTCCAGCTGAAAACTTCTGAATTACCAATAATAACAACTTACAAAGCATAGCCAACTACCAATTTACGATCCATACATACGCCCCCTTCCTTGCAACCTAAACGACAATCCTGCACCTGGCTCTCCCATTTCCCAAGGATACGGCCCTTGCTCGCATCACTAAGGTACATGAGCCACATCAAACCACTTGTGCACACCGGCGATTACATACTATTGTCGACTACCGCGACCAACAGACCTCAACTTGAGAATCCAACCTAACTCAGGAGGTCACAAGCCTGCCCACTCCTTCAGAATTGGAAAAACTAAAGGGAAAGATCCTTGCCACTGATAATGTCAATCTAATCCGACAATCTGCCACTCAAATCCCAGACGCAATTTCCAAACCGATCATGTCAACTACCTCTTCCCCTTGCCTCGAGATCCGAGACACGGCCTCTAAAAAAACCCTCGAGACTCCCAACCAACATACTTATCTGATTCGAACCACTCATCCCACATCAATATCGCCACAGGGGCCTGAACAACACAAAATCCATCCCCGCCTGAGCAGCCCCAAGCCAAAAGATCAATAGATACGGAACCACTGCCTCGAACCATGGTATCCAACCATGCTATCTTCTCCGACCAGGCCTTAGAATTTACGAAATTCTCCTTCATTTGAGTATGGATCCTGTGCTTCCGATAGTACAGGCCCAATACTACCTTCCACACCTATCCATACTCTCCTAAAAAATCCTCTCGGGTCCTCTAAGACCTAATTATAAAATACTCATGAAACTTGCTCAACAACGCAACAACCGCACTAATCATATGCCCTAGGCTATCCTAGGATTCACCCACACCCCTCTGCCATCAGCTGCTGAAGAACCCCTACCAACGTCAGCTAACCACTTCACGAATACAATTATATGCAACCAGGCTTAGATAATCCTTCGGGTCAAGGACTCATCCCTATAATGGTTGGACTTAAACAAGAGTTGCGCAATAGGTCCAAGTCCTTTATCCTAATATTATTTAACCCTCATAACATATAATCTAATGTATTCATTTAATGGTTAGCTCCCATCAACATGGGTCCCACAATCACAAAGAAAGCAGCATTAGAGCAGAGAAGCCGACTAACACTAAAATGCAATAAAATCAGACATATCCTCGAGCGAAATCCTAGATCTTCAACTCCCCGCACTACAGGTGCACCTTCATCCTGATCTCACTCTCCCCAGAGTGGCTAACCATTCCTCACGCTGACCCGCTATACACTGCACCCGCTCATGAAACTTCCACCAACCCTGCAACACTCGTGTATGCTAGCCATACATAACACTGGATCCTATACACAGTTGAATACTCGGTCCTACTCTAAGCCCACAACCAGAAAAGGAACAGGAAATAAAGCCAAAACAAATATTCTCAGGCTATAGAATCTTAGTTATGTACAACTATAATGCATACACTAAGAAATTACAGTAATTATGTCAATTTCATATACACAAGAATCCTAGGCTATCAGGCATCATATAATTTAGCAATTCTATCATGCAATTCTTGAAGATCCCTAGCCTATCACTAGCATGTTGTCCTAACATATCACAAGATCGAATAACAATGTGGTAATTTGGGGTCAACTTACTAGCTCCGGCTAATCGTACACATCGCATCTTCCATGATTATTTTCAAAACCATTTTAAAATTATTTTTAAAAACCTATTTCCTTAGTTTCAGACTGGATTCACGCGAGTGTTCCTCCAATACACTCAAACCAAGGCTCCGATACCAACTTGAAACATCCCAAAAATTTCAATAAAATTCAAACTTTTCAAATCAACCCTTTATCAAAAGAAGTGTTTACAAAAAGCATTGTTTCCAAGACATTATTTAAAAGTCAAAATCGCTTTCCACATAGTTTTCAAAACATTCACATTATTAGAGTTTTCCCAGAAATCATAAGTCCAAAATGTGAGGATGTGTGTAGTCATGCCTTTTCCCTGACAAGATCTGTTGAAGTATCTGAAACCATAAACTAAAACTATAAGCACGAAGCTTAGTGAGTTCCCCCAAAATACCGCCACAACACATAATCATAAACACAACCGCTCACAAAACCTTCAGCATATCTGGACCGCCTCAATGGGCCTTCAGCATGTCTGGACCGTTCTCTAGGCCTTTGGCCTGACTGGTACGCCCTACCGGCCTTCAGTCTATCCGGGAAGCCCTGAGTCTGTTGGCCTTCAGTACTAAGCAGGTCCGCCTCAACCCAATCACTCACACACAACCATGTCGTCATACACATAACAGATAAGCAGTCATATAACATACCGATATAAATATTACAGGGTTTGTTGACTAGCAGGACAAAGTAGTATAGTCTCAACCCAACTACACTACTCATGCACATGCGACCGGTAAACATATAGCCAGAACAGATAACAGGAAGATCTAACAGATCACTAGGCATAACTGATGGGTTTAGGCCATAAGAACATCATATGTGCTCATGCAAACCTAATGCTTGGATCTAGGTTTCTCTATTGTACATGCATTCATCAAAGACTATAAACCCTAGATCTAGCATGTGATAATCAATATTAACATATGAATTAGGGTTTAGATTATACCTTAATTGTTATGTAGCAATAACAATCTCAAATCCTCCTTGTAATGGCTTTAGAAAGCTTAGAGTCACAAGTGTCACTCCTCTAATGGCTCACAAACACCAAGAGCAAGAGGATGAAGAATAAGGAAAGAGGAGGCTGCCCAAAACGTGTGGAAACCCTAGTGGAACTCTTAGCCACGTTTTTGGGGCTTAAGGGTACTATATATACATGTAGGCTATTAGGGTTTTCAACTAGGAAACCCTAATCTGACTGCTTAAGCCCTAAGCAGCCCATGGACCCTTTTAGAATATCCCTTGGGCGATTTCTAATGGGTTTCCCCATAGAATTCGTCCAACCTATTATTCCAAGGTGATCCATAACCCAAATGCAATTATCTTATAATTACAGTTCCAGTCCCTTAAGTTTAATTAATCTCTTTTAGCCACAAAATTAATTATCAATTAATTCTTGACTAATATTAATTAAATAATATGATTTCTCCTTTAATATATTATTCTCATAATATATTAATAAATCATAATTAATCCTTTCTCTCTATAATTCATCCTATCAAGTTGCTTTGGTGAAGGCAACCCAAAAGGACCATGCACCATCGGGTCAAGTACATACCAAAATAGTTATGGACTTAGACACTAATCCAACAGTCTCCCACTTGGATAAGTCTAATAACTATTCTGCGTATGACTTCAGATCCTGATCTGCAATCGTAGCTTTCAAAAACCGCTGTCAACTCTGATCCTATCAGAAGCGTGTCCTTTAGATAAGGGATCATATATTCCTCCATTCTAGATATCGTATAGACTGAGACATGGATTTAAATCATTCTCTCTGTCTATGTGTTGTTTCCCGATTTCCGATTTATGACGACTGACAACAGACTACAATTGAACACATCAAATTAGTCCTGGCTTGGCCAAGCGCTTAGTTGTCATCACTAAATCATCGAGGGGCCCACAGATATCGCTTTCATCCTACTTTGGATAAAAGGAACGGATAAACTTTGATTCAATGCTTGCTTGCACTCACTTACCGAATCACACACAATAATATGTTTTATGACAGCAAGTTACTGGTGCGTTTACATATTATCAATGTGTAACCGACTCACAAGATACAACTCACACATCTCGGTTTCAAGAATATAAGATATTATCGTCTCACCAGTCACTCGTGATAAAATCCATGAAGTGATCCAAGTGAGCGTGGGTTTAATCCAATGCTCAAATCATATTCATAAGCACTCATGAACGTTGCAGCAAACATTTGCTTATGTCTAATACACTTTAGACAATCTACAAACCAATTCATGACAGTCTTCATTCATACCTACTTCCAACATATGAACGACTGTGGACCATTCGAATAATTTGATTATTCTGAAATAATTTAATTATTCAGGAAGTCAAAACATGCAAAGTGAAACACAAGAATAATACTAATCCCATATGGCCCCAAACTCTGGGTATAAATAAAACATTTTATTTAATCACCATATTGATTACTCATTATTTGTTATTTCGGGTAATCAACTTCTTACTTGAATTATTACTACACTTGTCCCATGCTCTCAGCATGCACACAATGTTTACCTATGGTCCTTTCTTTGTGAAATAGATCAAATGAACACATTTCCAATCATATTCATTTCACAACTCCCAATCCTTATCACAAGTATAAGAATATCAAATTCTTGTTACTTATGCTAGATTCTAACATTTTATGCAATGATTCTTTCATAAAGTCACAGCTCAAAATCATCAAGACTCGGCCAATCTTTATCAGAAACAATTCTATAGATATGATGTCTCTCACTCAAAGTACATTCCTTTGAACATCCTTCTTGCATAAAAGTTTCTAATCTAGACATAGATTCTTAATATCTAACTCCCAATATGGAAACATTTCCATATTTGGCATATGACAATTCATTCTTAATAGAATCTTATCTATTCATAATAATGTCATCCAATACCATACTTCCAACTACTCACAAGCGACCAATCCTCAGCGAGCTTTGGATCATCCTTTGATAGTTGTTTAATTATTTTAGTCAAAACCGATTCTAGTCCTTTTTCCCTCTAAATGCGCTAGACATTTTGAAAATTTTAGAATGGTCAAATATTATAGCACTTGCAATCGATCCTATACCCGAAGCGTATGGAACACGATGCATAATGTCTTACATAAAGATATGATGCTTTATCCATCTTCTGCCATAATATTTTATGTTTCTCGTTCTTACAATTCGAACTATGAAGAGGGATGCCGTAATCATAATCGAAATTTAAGAACACACTATGTATCCTTTGACTAAATTTATTAAAATTTCTCAATCTAAGCTTTAGATTTTGAAACGAAGTACAATATTCTCTCCCTTAATTATAGCAAAACAACTATTCAACCCTTACGACTTTGCAAAGTATGACTCTTGTTTTTCTATAATTAATATTGCTAACTTGCAATACTTGCCTTAATAATCATACAAGCACAACATTTATGCTCCCACTATCATGATGATTATTATCATATAAGCATAACACTTATGCTCCCACTAGCTTTGACATGTTTTAGAAAACAACTGAACTTCCAGAAAACAATACTTATTGAATTTCTGAAGTTCATATTTCTAATACCTAATGCTTTGATAATCCTTTATCTAAGCTTCTTAACCTTATACACCTTTGCCTTAGATATCTCATATGTGTGTCTAAACAATCCATACTAATTGCCAAATCTCACAATCGAATTATGGAAAGGGATGTCGTAACCATAATAGAATTCGAGAATACAATTTCACAATCACTATCTTCTTAAAATCTCTCTTAGTGAAAGCATTTCCTCACAGTTATTTTCATGAAGGAGGGAATCTTATGACACTTAGATTTTAATGGTGTATGTGTTCCTATCCATGCGAATTTGTCAAAACCAAAGTTTGCGACAAATCCAAACTCATATGGACTGAACTTTCTCAATCTTGATTTCTTGCCTTATGGTAACACGAGTGCCCACCATGTCTTCCAAGTAGTTAAGCAGCTCACCCTTTCATATCAACGTACTTTTCATTGATCAAGGTGCTTGCCTTTTATGCGTTCAAATGAGAACTCATAGAACTCACATGCATAATTAACTTAATTGGAAAGGCACAGAAACAAAATAATGTCAACACGATAGGTTGTAAACCTCAAGTCGTGTGCTAGTGATGATCGATAAGGTTTATTCTCGATTAGTTCTTGAAACTTTTCAAGACCATTAAGACTCCCACTGACTCCTTGACATATAAGATTCTTTTGTTAATAAACATTTCTCGACAAACAAATATTCAAGAGTTAGTGTAGTTTTTATCAAGACAAAACACTTCACTAAATTGGCCCTAGTTGGTCTTTGTCTTATCCAAGACATCACAACTTTCCAATTGTGCAAGAATAAGAAAACCTTTTCAAATTTCACATTTGATGAATGTTATAAACCTTCTTAAGACTTGTCACTCAATTCACAATCTTAACTCTAAGACTTGGTTTTGGAACGAAGTATGATTGACTTCTTGATTTAACCATTTCTTCAATTCTTGATTCCTCTTCTCAGACATACAATTGCACTAAGACTCACTTAGAGGATCAATTGAGATATGGTTCTTAATCATTAAGACCTATCATAAAACATAATAAAAAGGTACTCTCCCTTCTTCTTAGAATAGAGAAACTTTTATCTTTCTGCCTACTTGATTCTTCTTATTCGTTCTGCTATTTATTGAAACTCTTTCAATCAATTGAGAATTACACTTAATCTCATAAGTATAATCATATTTACTTAACCTTAGTAAATCATGACGAATATCTTTGTTACTCTTGTGGTGGACTTGATCAACACACAACCTTGTGTACTCGATCTCCTAGTCCTTCACTTGACACTTTGTCAATGAATTAGTCTAATTTCCAAATATGAAATTTCTCATTCATCATGCAACCAAGTTGTATGATTCCAAGTTTCTGTCCAATTGAAACTTGGGCGATGAGAAACTTTCCCTATTTGGTAAATTCTTGACCTTTCCACAAATAACATAATTAAGAATCAAATCCATTATTGCTAATAATAGAAACTTACATCAATTTTTCATACACGTCATTGCAAGGATAAATAAATAATATAAAATCAAAATTTATATTATTGCGGAAAAATTTGTCCTTACAATGCAATTCAACTGAAAAACTATGTTGTTAAATATTCCTAAGCAATCTATTCTAACTCCAAGTAGTAGCTTAAGATTCTAATCTTCAAGTAATGCGATCGAAATCCATTTCTTCACGATTAGATTCCGCTCACTTCTTCCCTTAAGATTCCTCTCTTTTCTTCGATCCTACAAGACATCGAAATGTAATCTTATCACATTATGTATTAAGAATCTAGAATAGGAACTTAAAAGAGTTAGTTAATGGATTTTACCTAAAGTAGAGCCATACGTTTTGACTCTCCCATCTCTTAGATCTCTTAGGTAAATAGGACAGCTTCGTCTCCAATGCCCCTTCTCTTGGCAATAAAAGCAAATTGACTCTTTTGGAACAACACACGGAACTACTTCTGACTTTGCCTTTCTCTTATGATCAAACTTTTCGATCATGGCATGCATTTCGTTGCCATTGTCTATATCCATAGAGGTCTGGAGGGCAGATCCACCAATCAACTTTGCTTTTCCAGTGCGCCAAATCATTGCTGATTCAGCAGCAATAAGCATATAGGTGAGATCGATGAGGGTTACGTCGTGGTTCATCATATAGTACTCTCTTACGAACTCACTATATGAGTCAGGAAGTGACTGAAGAACCCAGTCAACAGCCAGCTCCTTACAGACAACAGACCCCAACATTCTTAACTTATCAATGTGCGACTTCATCTCTAGGACGTGTGCACACACTGACTTTCCTTCTTCATGTTTACTTGCCAAAAGGGCTTGAGTGAGTTTAAACTTTTCAACCTTTTGAACTTGTGGGTTAGGGAGAACAATAGGAGGAGGTGGAGGAAGTGAAGCATGATCTCGTGTTCCTCTATCGAATCGTGGAATATCATCTTCATGTGAAAAGCTTGTTCCACGGGATTTGGGAAGACCATAGTTGTCATACTTTGACATCTACAAAACGGGAGAAAAATTCAAGTTAGTTGATTGATTGAGTCCTTAATAAATCACCCAAATGAGATATTAAGGCTAGGACCCAACACAATACTCTACAACTTGGGAGAGGGATGCCGTAACCCAAACTGCAGAACATTTGAAGGTAAGTAAATGACGATTCACTAATTTCCACCATGAAAAACGAAAAAGAAATTTAAGTTTTAAATCTATTGAAAATTCCTAGATCTTTTGAGATTCATTGAACATTTCAATGGCATGTTTAAATCTCGATGTGCCCCTCGATTTGTGACTGGGATGCCGAGGATCACAAAACAGGATGTGAATAACCATGCAAACTTACATGGTGCCCCCAATGTTACAGTCACCTATTCGATGTGCCGGTTAACCACACACGCTCCAGGATACCGATCTAACATATCACTACAGCATGGCAACATCCTATCTACCAGGATACCGATCTAACAGATCACTACAGCATACAAGCATACGATAAACCAGGATAACAATCCAAAATGGCCGTCATTGGTGCCTTCGACCTGAAAATACAGTGAGGAAAACTCACCTCGAATCCAGAATCTCCATGAAGTAAAATCCCTGGCCGCCGCCCTACCGGCTTACTGAGCTATCAGTACCAACAACACACCCAATTAGGAACTGGGTTCCATGCTATAATCCATAATCCTTATTGGGGGTGAAATGACCATTTTACTCCTGACCCAACATGAACCAAAACTGAGGCACAAAACCAAAAGATCTACAAAGACCCACTAATAGCCCAGTTTTCTTAATTAGGCCCAACCCCATATGGGTCTTATCCTAAGCCCATATTTTCCTTAAATACAAATCAGGTTATCACAAACACCCCTTGGGACAAACTTGGTCAAAGACATAAGTCAAAAGTCAAATTCAAAGGCCTAAGTTGACCCAACTCGCCGAGTTTCCCTTCAACTCGTCGAATTACCTTCATCAGACTAAAAAATCAAGAAGAACTGATCCAAATCGGCTAGTTTACATTAAAACTCGTCGAGTTCATCAGGAACCAAACTTCTTAATCCATTAAACCGACATAATTGAAACTAACAGCTTCCCCACTCAAATCTTAACTAAAATAGCGTCTAGAAGGGTAAAGTTTCCAACTTTACCCCTAGGGACCATCCAAATGGGCTCAAAACCCAAACCCTAGGCTTAAAAGGTTAAGCGCTTAATCAATAATCACTTAATTACCAAGACAAGGCCCCAAAATACAGATCTAGTCCTTTAAGGCTTCATGGTCACATAAAGCTTCCAACTATACACTCATGCATGACTAGGGAAGGCTCAAAAGCTCATAAGAGACCAAAAGAAGAGCTTAGTAGGTTTATGAAGCCCATAAGACCATAAAGTTGGCACCTTTATGCCAAAAGAACTCATGAAGATCATAAATCTGAAAGAATAAACACTTGGGACTTCTACTTCTCCAACAATCACCCATCCATGGCTAAAAGCATGCAATTGAACCAAAGAAGAGATCTAAGCAACTATTAAGCAAGGGTAGAACTTTATACCCAAAATGTGCTAGAAATGGAGCAGAGAATCAAGATCTGAAAGCTCCTACTTGAACCACCACCTTGCACAAAGCTTTTTTCCCTTCAATGAACTTCCAACACACCCACAATGAGTTCACCACGCTTAAGGAGGCTCTAGGGTTTCGATATTAGGGTTAAGGGCTATGGAGGATGGGAATGAGGCCATCACCTGGAACTTAAGGTGTTTAAATAGGGTGCAAAACCCAAAAATTAGGGTCTCTCAAACAGCGTCCAACTCGTCGAGTTCCCTTCACCAACGCGTCGACTTGGTCCTTAAAAACACGCGCCCCAAAAACTTCCAACACGTCGATTTTATGCCATAAACTCGACGAGTTGGCCCCTAAAAAGGTCATTTATTTACAGAAATGACCTTCTAGATTCCGGATGTTACATATTTTCTATATATCCTCTTAAGACACATATTAGAAAATCCCAATGTAATTTATAATGCACGAACTCATTTATTTCGGTACGCGTAATAGAATGGAAGTACACGTAATAAAATGACAATTTAATAGTTTAGTTGGCATACATTAACTTATTACACTCTAACATGTATATAATATCCATCGGTGAAACAATCTTGAAACCCATTTTTAGATGTAAAATATCAAGTCACGAATTTTAAAACAAACCACACCCTTTTCTTGTTGGTTACTATTTTTATTTAAACTTGTTACTTGGTTACTGTTACATCTGCATGTTTCAATACAAAATGAAGCATATATCTTATCAAAAAAATTCCGGATGATATTTTTGTTCATATTAAATCAACATATCATGATCTAGTAAATCATATTGTTCAATTCATTGAGGTTTATATGTGTACATTTTGTCAAAAATTTGTTGGTACACATTTTACGGGTTATTTTGGTGGGGTACACGATATCAATCTTTAGCTTTGATGGATCGGGAATGTAGAGTTCGTAGTTTTTGTTGTGTCAACTTGTAACGTTTTGTTCGTAATGTCTTTACTTTGTGTGAGTTAAGTTGAGATCTCGCACTTTTTGTTTCCTTAAGTTCGCAGCCTAGTTGTTGATGTGATATGCCTTCCTTTTATTCCTGCGATGCATGTATATAGGAATATTTGATAGAAGAACGGGTAAAATTTTGGCGGATAGAATGGTTCCTTACGCTGTATCGAATTCTTCTGACTTACTCGTTAATGAAATTGAAATCTTATTTACATCGTTTCTTCTTGTGAATCTTATTGTCACACCCCCGGACCAGACGGCGGAAACGTTCGGAGGCGGGTGACTTCATTGTGCAGTATCATAACAATTGAATATAAATGAAACAGAGCAATCCAAACATCATACATTGAGATAACAAACTTACATTTTTTACATATTGTATTTGTCCTTCGAATTACACAAAAGAGACATAAGCAGAAAAATCCAAACTACAGCTAAATTGTCTTGCATCCACGTCCCTTGTTACCTGCTTACTAGATCCCTGATAATACAAGTCGTTTTGAAAAGCGTCACTAAAAAGTTGGTGAGTTCCTAAGCATTTTTGTATAAAATCGTTTACACTTGTTTAGAATCGTTCTCATTGTACTTTAAGAAAATCCGATATTTTCTATGAAATCGTTTGAAGCCTTGCTTTGAAAATCATGGACATATGTGTGCATGTCATTACTTTTGTTCATCCTTATAAGGAATGATTTTGAAAAGTAATGAAATTTATAAAGGCGAGCTGTGTTCGAGAATAGTTCTTTTGAATAGTAATAGTCAACCGTTTCCAGAAAAATCCCTTACTTTAAAAAAGAGAATATGGTTGAAAATCTTGTTCCTCTTATCGAGTAAAATTTGAGTGTCCGTTCTAGTTTATTGTTATCGAAATCGTAGAAAATCGTTTTCTCCAGAAAGTCCTATATTTTCTGCTATAAAATATTCGTAAGTTCTATTTCCAAATGTGTATATGTGTGGGTTAGTTATTCGTTTTCAAAATCGTTTACAAACGTTTTTCCATAGAGTCCTACGCTTTTTAATTTGTAAAATAGCAGTATTTAGACTCTATACTTGTTAGGAGAAAGAATCAACATGGCAATTGTGGAAATTCTACGCGATGAAAAAGGACAGTCGACGCAACAAATGCGGACCATCACCTATCATGTGTAGGACAGTCAACACAATGTGCCAAAATTTATTTATGATGTTTTTCCATGCATAAATTTCAAGATAACATAGCTTATTCTAGTGAGTCGTTATAACCATACTAATCTGACGGAGTGCCTGTTTTGGCGTTTCTCAGGCACCCTAGTTTGGGAAAAGACATTTGTCACCCTAGACTGGCCTGTCTAGCTGTAGCGAACAGCGAAGGTGCGGGGTGTCAACCCCGTATAGATCTATACACAAATTCCCGCTCTCCCTCCAGGAGACTCTGGCTATAACTCCTTACAAGACTTTAGACGTACTCTAATATTTTTATATTTAGGTACTTTTGAGATTTTTCCGACTAGAATATTAACAACCTTTTGAGCAATCGTTAGAGATCCATTATTTGTTAGATAAATAATGAAATTTGTACTCATTGAATAGAAATATTGTTCTCGTTCCATATCGTTGTTTGTGCTAGTTAACTGGCTGCTCGTGTTCGTTTCTTTTCGTTTATTGAAAAATAAGCCATTTTAGTCGAGAGAAAAAGTGTCAAGTTATATTTTGTATAATTTATAACTGCAGGTTATGACACGCATTTTCTGTTTTATGACATATAGAACATTACTTATGTTCTTGGAGGTTTTACGACAGCAGTTTATGACATGCAAATATTTTTGTCATGAAAACTCTGTTTTCGTATATTTTCCTTGATAAAATTATTTATATTAAATATTTATACATAATCACAAATGGTTTCTTAATCTGGTAAAAATCATGAGTATGACATAATATCCCAAGATAACCCTTGTATTTATGTTTGGCCAAAAATGATCCAAAATATTATTATGTCCTTAATCATTTTCAAATATTGTGCCGAACAACTTGTTTAAGCAAATATTGAAGCAAATCCTTATAGTTTTTGTTATAAAATTCGTAACTTATACTTGGTGACATACTAGTTCTTGTTTCAAACATGAGTTGTGAGATATATTCCAAACTCTTGAGACTTAACCAAAATCTCGAGTTTTTGGACTATTTATAAGAGTTTTCACACTTAAACACATGTAAGATGGAATGCATACACAATAAACAATTAAATCATGATTTATACAAGGCTTTGACTTGTATTCTCCCCAAAAACAATAGAAATCTCGAAAAGTGGGGTATGAAGCTCACCTTGAGTTGGTTGAGGAGTTGTTAGGAGTTATGGAGTGATGATCTCAAGCTTAAACTTTTGGCTGAGATGAGGAACTCCTCTGGGAATAATGTTGTCCTAAGGTTCATTATCACATATTATTATGAATAAAATAATATGGATTCATCTTGAAAATTATATAAAATATTAGATGAGTGGAGAACTTACTTTAGAAAAACTCTAGGGAATATTTGAGAAATTTTACTTCCAGCAAGATCCTTACTTTGCTCTTAGGAGGAGTATTTGAGAGAAAATGAGAGAGATAGAAGTGGGGAAATCTAAAACTCCTCCCCCTACGTTGCATTAAAAGGATAAAAGAAAAGGGGGGAAAAACTTAGATGCATGGATATCTGGTGGTCCAAGCATTGATATTTGGTGGGTAAAGCTTGGGATACCGTGATTTGCATGGGAAATGGAAGATTGCTTCAAATCACATGGTCAAACCTTTTTGTCCTTATCTTGATTTTAGGATAGGACCCTTATGAATCCTAAATTTTATTTTATGTAAATATGATTTAAATAATCAAATTTGGCATAAAATAGAGGTTTTAGGGGTCTAAGTTACGAAAAATACGAGGTTGATGGGATTCCCGACGTCAAAATACCCCAAAATGGGGAAAGGTCCGAAATAGTCCAAAATCCGGAGTCAAAAGGTGAATTCCGGAGCCACATAACGATTTCCAAAGCTCCTCTTAGAATTCGGGAGTGGAGGGTTAGGTATGCGAGGGTCCGAAGTTAGGCTCACATTTCCAGAGTGCTCTTCTCGGATCCGGAGTCAGGTGCGAGATTAGAAGCTGCAAGCGAAGTCCGGAAGTCCGGACCGGAGATGCGAAGACTGGCTAGAACTTCCGAAGTAGTCTTCAGCGAGGTCTTCTGGAGCAAGGCTTATTTCGGAGTCACTCTTCCGGACTTGCGAGATTGTCCGAAGGAAGAGGAGTTCCGGAGTGACTAGGGTATTCCGGCCAAGAGGGTTCCGGACCAAGAGGGTTCCGGACGAAGAGGGTCCTTTTGGGTTTCTTCTTTGATTTTGGGTTGTTTTCGACTGAGGAAGGTACATAGAGAGATTTGGGAGAGATTTCACATACTTGGAGAGATTTGGGAGAGATTTCATATACTTGGAGAGATTTGGGAGAGATTTCACATACTTGGAGAGATTTGGGAGAGATTTCATATTCTTGGAGAGAATTTCACATACTTGGATAGATTTGGGAGAGATTTCATATTCTTGGAGAGATTTGGGAGAGATTTTATATTCTTGGAGAGATTTGGGAGAGATTTGAGATACATGGAGATATTTCCATTCTATCTTTTCATGGTCCATTAGGAACCATAAAGTATACTTCTAATGTCTTAGCACGAGTCTCACCATAGTTATTTCTTACATGAGGATGGAATTTCCTAGCCAAAATGCTAGTTGTGACATCATCCCCCCGTTAGAGGGAATTTCGTCCCGAAATTCTTTCGATAGATAGGGTCCTGAATATAGCAATATGTGAAGGTACTTTTGATTTATCTGGTCTTCGCGTTCCCAGGTGAATTCCGTCTCATGTCTTGCGTTCTCTCGAACCTTCATAATCGGTATGTGGCTTTGTTTTGTGTACTTAGCATTTTCGTTCATCGACTTGATAGGCTGATCAATGATTAGTAGGTTCTAGTTCACTTTAATTTTGTCTAGTGGAACTGGGAGGGTTTTGTCCGATAGGCACCTCCTAGGTTCGGCACATGGAATACAGGGTGTACGTTACTAAACTCGGAGGGTAGTTGGAGTTTGTAGGCTACCGGACCGATCCGTGTGAGGATCTCAAAGGGTCTGGTGCATTGGGAATTTAGTTTACTTTTCATTTTGACTCGTGTCACTCTTCCCCGAGGGGAGTTCTTAAATAATACCCTGATTCCCTACTTGGTATTTCAAGGTTTTAAGATGTTATCTACATAGCTCTTTTTTCGGTGTTAAGATGTTTGGGGTCGTGTTTGGGTTTGGACTATCTTTTCCGTGGTTTCTCGAATAATCTCGGGTCTAATGAGTGGGCTATTGGGCGTTTGTCATCTTGCTGGCTGGGTATCTCCCATCTCAGCCTAACAGAGGATGATCCGCACCTCTGGCCACATAGGGCCCTGAGGGGTGCAACTCCTATGCTCGAGTGGGAGTTGTTGTTATAGGAATACTCGATTAGAAGCAAGTGGGTATCCCAAACTTTGTCAATGTCCATTACACATGCTTCTCTTCAGGATGTGGGTTCTTGTTTACCTTGACCTCGTCAGGTGGGATTTCTAGAGTTTCGGTGGTCTGACACTTATGAGTGTTGAGCACATGGAAGGTGAATGTCTAACACTAGTTCCTTATGTTAATCAGAGACTATGAGTTATCGGGCCTATCTTGGCGAGGACTTTTGAATGGTTTCTTAGAGATCAGGATCCTGGTGTCCTAGAAGTAGGGTTTTCTGCGCCCTAAGAGTTGGTACTATGGTCACCGAGGTTGAGTTTGCGTGTGGTGTAGTTAACCTTATGAGTCTTAGATTATCTTGGGAATTTTCTTCCTATAGTTTTCCCTGAGCTAATGGTAGGTCGGCCTCTACCAGTCCTCGTTATTGGTTAAACATGTCTCCGATTCGGGGGTAGGGAGTATCGATCCTTGAGGATGGGTATATTTGGCTTATTCGTAGTCGGTGGTGCCTATGGTAGTTCCGTCTTTCTTTCTTATGAGCTAGATAGGTGCTTCTAACGGTTAGGGATTGGGTCTGATGTTTCCTTTATCTATTATGCCGATCTCGTGATCAGACACTATCTGTTCTTGTGACCGTGCTAAGTGGTATCGGATGTTTGGTCGTCGAGGCGTTTCCAGGAGTCGAGGTGATTCTATCCCTGTTTACCACTTGGTTGAGGTTTCCAAGGGAATCCTTGGGAATCTCTGGAGAAAGGTTGGAAGCCTTTCGGATTCCCTTGATGCCTTATGTTTCTTGATTTTCCATCTTTATTATGGCTAGGGAAAGGGTGTGGTATTCCTTACACCAGGACTTAGGTGTCTGGTTGCTAGGGATTTGTCGTTATCGGCTAAAAGAGTTTAGTTATCTGGTTAAGTACAACGAAAGTCTATTTGCAGAGCTTGAGGTTTGTAAGGTGAGGATCAAGTCTGTCCGTGCCAATTGATGACATTGGACTCCTTGTTGTTACGTCGATTTGAGGAGTATTGGTTGCCAGGAACGATAGGGTGTTCTATGTTCATGTTCTTATTGTTGCTAGTTTTGTTTTCGTTGTTACCATTGGGCCTATCTTGTTTCTGCTTGTTAGGTGTCCCTATGTTCATGTTCTTATCGTTGCTAGTTTCGTTTTCGTTATTACCATTGGGTCTATCTCGTTTTTGCTTGTTAGATGTTCCAGTGTTCGTGTTCTTATCGTTGTTAGTTTCATTTTCGTTGTTACCATTGGGTCCATCTTGTCTCTGCTTGTTAGGTGTCCCTATGTTCGTGTTCTTATCGTTGCTAGTTTCGTTTTTTGTTGTTACCATTGGGTCTATCTCGTTTCTGCTTGTTAGGTGTTCCAATGTTCGTGTTCTTATCATTGCTAGTTTCATTTTTGTTGTTACAATTGGGTCTATCTCGTTTCTGCCTGCTAGGTGTTCTGGCGACACGAGGGTGCTGTTATAAGGCAAGGGAATTCGTAATCCAAATTCTGCCAGGTCCTTCCACTATAGATGGATGTGACCTAACCGTACATACTTACGATTTTTAGAGATGGTTGACTGTGGGGTTCTGTCCTAATCGCTATTCAGCCTAGGGACAGAAAATAAGGCGGAATCGCACGCTCTTAGTTTGTGGAATCCTAATTATATATGATACTAAAGTTCATATGGGACCATCATGGTCTATTCGTAAGGATCCCTAGCTTTCGTGATTTACAGGATTTGCTCTAACGAGAAAATAGTTTTTGGATTATGCTTTTAATTGACAAAAAAAAACTTTTTGTGATAATTCGATGCTTAAGTTTATCGTGGAACGTACCAAAAGCTGTGGTAGGGTTCCTTGTCATCTCCTCCTGTCTAGTCGTCGACTCCTTCATTAGTCATCTCTGTTGGACAATATCTCTTGAGATGTTCTGTTGCACCGCACTTGTGGCAAACTGGACTTACTTCTGGGTTGCGGGTTGGGGCAACACATGGGGCCGGAGCCTTACAGTAGCGGGAGGTGTGCCCCATCTTGTTGCACCTTTTGCAACAAAATGTCTGGCAGGCTCCCCAATGATGGTATTTGCACTTGTTGCAGGGTGGATTGTTCCGAAGGTATGATTGTCCTGATGGGGGAGGAGTAGGGTTAGTAGGAGTAGGGACTGATCCCGCTTGTTGTCTTTTTGTAAGCCTTTGAGTCGAACTGCCTCCTTTTTCATTTCCGAACTTTCTTTTCTTTAGCTTAGGTTTAGGTTTTAGGGTGCATTGGCGAGTTGTCCTTCATTGGTTTTCCTGGTTATTGTTAGGATTGAATTTATCGATATTGTTTCCATTTTAGCTTGTGATGTTGGCATTGAAGTATGCCATGACAGCTGCCACGACATCTGTTACAGTGGCTTGGAATGTAGCGGAGTCTATTCATAGGACCGGTGCATCGTCAGGGTACTAGTTATCTCCATGGGAAGACATGACCCTGTTGCACACGAAAAGTGAGCTCGTAAGTACTTGTAGCTAGTTTCAAGTCAGTTTACTCGTATAATCGTGTCAACCTACATCCCCATGATGCAGTTATGATAGAGAGTGGAAACATATATTGCATGACGTTAAGTCTGTCAAAATAGCACATAGTTAGCAATATCGTTAACGGACTTGGTTGTATGGATTCTTGGAGGGCGTACTCTGCGTGGTTTACTATTACTGGTTGCGATTAAAGGCATTATGAACCTAAGGCGAGTGGCGTGGTGATTCTCGTTTATCGACATGGCGCACAAGGTGCTTGGCCTTTTTACTCCTATCCTGAGTGCTCTTTTTGTGTTCTTTACACTGCTAAGGCTGCCCTAGCCTTGATTACAATAAGTTGTGGTCTCTAAATGACCACCTCCTCTTTCAAGGAGTGTGGATGGTCTGCATAGTTTTCTGGTTCTACTTGTGGGTTTCCCAGGGCATTTGGAATGGCGTTCTTGTTACTTGTGAGGGGATCGGATTTACATTGCTGCATACTGGGCTTTGCTTACGGTCTCCACTACTTCATGAAAGAGAGTTGGAAGTCGGGATTCAATTCAGCTTACTCGTGGCCCATATTGAGGTGATGCTTGATTCGTGAGGGTGTTGGCTATCGGAGTCTGGTGCACGTCGATTGTGGATCGGGGTGTCCATCGTGAAAGTTCGCCCTAAATTGGATAGGAGCCAATTTCTTAACTTGTTTTTGCGTGGGTATCGTTTGGTTTCTAGGTATGTCTATTCCAGGAGTACCTATATGGGGTTTTTATGTATCTAGGAAGAGAAAGGTGAAAGGGTCTTCTGCCAATAGGAATAAGCTTGCTATGAGTTCCCTCGGCGCTTTCATCCTTGTTTGGCCCTTAGTCAAAATCCTCCCTTTCACAATTCATCTCTTGGTATTCCTTAGGATCCACTTCTGAGTTTTTCCTCATGGACTTCTTCTGGTCTCTCCTTGCCCCATCCGTAATTTACCATGACGGGGTAGTAGAAGTCTTGACGAGGAATTTCAACCACGTTTTTTGTGCGAGAATCGAGGTACGAGATATACGGGGAAAGTTTAGATGTGGGAGGGGTTTATAGTATCCTAAAATACTCCTATAGTATTTTAAACTTGATGTTCGATTCTAGTATTCTCTTGTACTCATAGTTGGTAGGTTTTAGGTTTGTTGCAACACCACCATCACTCCCAAGCACATGTTGGTCATATCTCAAATAAATATAGTTGATCAGGCTATATTTATCCCAGATATGATTACATACTGCCTAGGTTTGACTGTAGCGTTCAACCTTTAGTTACTTTCGTTTTCTTCTCGTTCTGATACTGTGTTAGTAGGTATGTATACGTTTATAGAATACTTGTCTTTTTAAAGTATACTTTCAGGCAGAGTGTGTTTTAGTCCCATTGTATTTATAGTTGTATATCTTGTATGGCTAGATATACCAGTTCACTATAAACAATGCTCTGATACCAATCTGTCACACCCTCGGACCAGACGGCAGAAATGTCCGGAGGCGGGTGACTTCATTGTGCACTATCATAACAATTGAATATAAATGAAACAGAGCAATTCAAACATCATACATTGAGATAACAAACTTACATTGTTTACATATTGTATTTGTCCTTCGAATTACACAAAAGAGACATAAGCAGAAAAATCCAAACTACAGCTAAATTGTCTTGCATCTGCCTCTCTTGTTACCTGCTTACTAGATCCCTGAGAATACAATTCGTTTTGAAAAGCGTCAACTAAAAAGTTGGCGAGTTCATAAGCATTTTTGTATAAAATCGTTTACACTTGTTTAGAATCGTTCTCATTGTACTTTCAGAAAATTCGATATTTCTATGAAATCGTTTGAAGCCTTGCTTTGAAAATCATGGACATATGTGTTCATGTCATTACTTTTTTTCATCCTTATAAGGAATGATTTTGAAAAGTAGTGAAATTTATAAAGGCGAGTTGTGTTCGAGAATAGTTCTTTTGAATAGTAATAGTCAACCGTTTCCAGAAAAATCCCTTACTTTCAAAAAGAGAATATGGTTGAAAATCTTGTTCCTCTTATCGAGTAAAATTTGAGTGTGCGTTCTAGTTTATCGTTATCGAAATCATAGAAAATCGTTTTCTCCAGAAAATCCTATATTTTCTGCTATAAAATATTCGTAAGTTCTATTTCCAACTGTGTATATGTGTGGGTTAGTTATTCGTTTTCAAAATCGTTTACAAACGTTTTTCCATAGAGTCCTACGCTTTTTAATTTGTAAAATAGCAGTATTTAGACTCTATACTTGTTAGGAGAAAGAATCAACATGGCAATTGTGGACATTCTACGCGATGAAAAAGGACAGTCGACGCAACAAATGCGGACCATCACCTATCATGTGTAGGACAGTCAGCACAATGTGCCAAAATTTATTTATGATGTTTTTCCATGCATAAATTTCTAGATAACATAGCATATTCTAGTGAGTCGTTATAACCATACTAATCTGACGGAGTGCCTGTTTTGGCGTTTCTCAGGCACCCTAGTTTGGGAAAAGACATTTGTCACCCTAGACTGGCCTGTCTAGCTGTAGCGAATAGCGAAGGTGCGGGGTGTCAACCTCGTATAGATCTATACACAAATTCCCGCTCTCCCTCCAGGAGACTCTGGCTATAACTCCTTACAGGACTTTAGACGTACACTAATATTTTTATATTTAGGTACTTTTGAGATTTGTCTGACTAGAATATTAACAACCTTTTGAGCAATCGTTAAAGATCCATTATTTGTTAGATAAATAATGAAATTTGTTCTCATTGACTAGAAATATCGTTCTCGTTCCATATCGTTGTTTGTGCTCGTTAACTGGGTGCTCGTGTTCGTTCCTTTTCATTTATTGAAAAATAAGCCATTTTAGTCGAGAAAAAAAGTGTCAAGTTATAATTTGTATAATTTATAACTGCAGGTTATGACACGCATTTTCTGTTTTATGACATATAGAACATTACTTATGTTCTTGGAGGTTTTACGACAACAGTTTATGACATGCAAATATTTTTGTCATGAAAACTCTATTTTCGTATATTTTCATTGATAAAATTATTTATATTAAATATTTGTAAATAGTCACAAATGGTTTGTTAATCTGGTAAAAATCATGAGTATGACATAATATCCCAAGATAACCCTTGTATTTATATTTGGCCAAAAATGATCCAAAATATTATTATGTCCATACTTTAATCATTTTCAAAATATTGTGCCCAACAACTTGTTTAAGCAAATATTGAAGAAAATCCTTATAGTTGTTGTTATAAAATTCGTGACTTATACTTGGTGACATACTAGTTCTTGTTTCAAACATGAGTTGTGAGATATATTCCAAACTCTTGATACTTAACCAAAATCTCGAGTTTTTGGACTATTTATAAGAGTTTTCACACTTAAACACATGTAAGATGGCATGCATACACAATAAACAACTAAATCATGATTTATACAAGGCTTTGACTTGTATTCTCCCCCAAAAACAATAGAAATCTCGAAAAGTGGGGGTATGAAGCTCACCTTGAGTTGGTTGAGGAGTTGTTAGGAGTTATGGAGTGAAGATCTCAAGCTTAAACTTTTGGCTGAGATGAGGAACTCCTCTGGGAAGAATGTTATCCTAAGGTTGATTATCACATATTATTATGAATAAAATAATATGGATTCATATTGAAAATTATATAAAATCTTAGATGAGTGGAGAACTTACTTTAGAAAACTCCAGGGAAGATTTGAGAAATTTTGCTTCCAGTAAGATCCTTACTTTGCTCTTGGGAGGAGTATTTGAGAGAAAATGAGAGAGATAGAAGTGGGGAAATCTAAAACTCCTCCTCCTACGTTGCATTAAGAAGATAAAAGAAAAGGGGGGAAAACTTAGATGCATGGATATCTGGTGGTCCAAGAATTGATATTTGGTGGGTAAAGCATGGGATACCGTGATTTGCATGGGAAATGGAAGATTACTTCAAATCACAAGGTCACACCTTTTTGTCCTTATCTTGATTTTAGGATAGGACCCTTATGAATCCTAAATTTTATTTTATGTAAATATGATTTAAATAATCAAATTTGGCATAAAATAGAGGTTTTAGGGGTCTAAGTTACGAAAAATATGAGTTTGGTGGGATTCCCGACGTCAAAATACCCCAAAATGGGGAAAAGGTCCGAAATAGTCCAAAATCCGGAGTCAAAAGGTGAATTCTGGAACCACATAATGATTTCCGAAGCTCCTCTTAGAATTCCGGAAGGAGGGTTAGGTATGCGAGGGTCCGAAGTTAGGCTCACATTCCCGGAGTGCTCTTCTCGGATCCGGAGTTAGGTGCGAGATTAGAAGCTGCAAGCGAAGTCCGGAGGTCCGAACCGGAGATGCGAAGACTGGCTAGAACTTCCGAAGTAGTCTTCAGCGAGGTCTTCCGGAGCGAGGCTTATTCCGGAGTCACTCTTCCGGACTTGCGAGATTGTCCGAAGCAAGAGGAGTTCCGGAGTGACTAGGGTATTCCGGCCAAGAGGGTTCCGGACCAAGAGGGTCCTTTTGGGTTTTCTCCTTCGATTTTGGGCTGTTTTCGACTGAGGAAGGTAGATAGAGAGATTTGGGAGAGATTTCACATACTTGGAGAGATTTGTGAGAGATTTCACATACTTGGAGAGATTTGGGAGAGATTTCACATACTTGGAGAGATTTGGGAGAGATTTCATATACTTGGAGAAATTTCACCTACTTGGAGAGATTTGGGAGAGATTTCACATACTTGGAGAGATTTGGGAGAGATTTCATATTCTTGGAGAGAATTTCACATACTTGGAGAGATTTGGGAGATATTTCATATTCTAGGAGAGATTTAGGAGAGATTTCATATTCTAGGAGAGATTTGGGAGAGATTTGAGATACATGGAGAGATTTGCATTCTATCTTTTCATGGTCCATTAGGAACCATAAAGTATACTTCTAATGTGTTAGCACGAGTCTCACCATAGTTATTGCTTACATGAGGACGAAATTTCCTAGCCAAAATGCTAGTTGTGACACTTATCTTTGTTTGAATTGTGACTCTAAATGTTCCTTTAATTGGTATCAGAGTGGGAGATCATTTGAACCTTTTCAGATATGTTCATCATGTGCATCACGTTCATCGTGTTTTTCTAGATCTGTTCATCGAATTACAGATCTATTCCACATTTTGCAAATTGCTTTGCAAATTGATCTTTAATTCCTTGTTTGGGCAGTTTAATCTACTCTTTTTCAAGTTCGTTGATCCGATTCACATCAAACTTCATTCAAAATTTCGAAAGATGATTCACACTCCGTCACATTTAACCTTTCAATCAGTATTGGTTCCACATCGAGAATCCATGTTCTATTTCTTGAAGACTATGAAGTTTGGGCTCTTCACTTTGAATATTATGTTCTAGGAATTTAAACTTATGGATCTAGCATTTGGAAAGAAATTACAAGTGGAACACACAAGTATTCCAAGACGAAAGAGAAAGTTTTAACTCAAGATGATTATGAAACTATCATTGTTGAAGATAAGCAAATTGATACTGTGGAGAAAGACAAACTTCTTAGCAACTTGAAAGCTTTGAGAATGATAATGTTTGCTCTTCCTCCTGATACTTAGGATATGGAAATGATTCAAAGAATTATATTCTTGAGATGATGATCTCATTCATTCTCTACAAACATCACGTCTGTCTAAATTTGGATCTTTTGAGCAAAAGTATGACGAAACTATTGAACAAACTGTCATATTTTAAGTCGTATGCTTAAACATGAATTGAAGAGGACTGCCATTAAACAACAGGTTAGATTCATGAATAGTATGAGATCAAAATTGAAGTCGATTGTTCCTACTCTAAAAGCACATGAACAATTCAAGAATTATTTTCTTGCACAAACTGTTGGTATATTGAAGTCTCATGAAGATGAGGTATTGAAAGAAGCATAGTTGGTTACAAGGGTTGGTTCTTTGGCCTTGGTGACAAAAAGTGACAATTCAAAGAAAAAAAGACAAAAATTGTTATGGAAGATTCTGAATCTTATATTTCAGATGAAGAACTTACAAAAGAAGACAAAGTTCTAATGGTGACAAATCCAAAGCAATTCTTCAAATCGACTTTTACACGTTTCGAAAATAACAAAATCGAATCTGCTGGAAACAATCACAAGCAATGAAGTTCAAATTCATAAAGATCTAGAAATGAAAATTTCAAAAAATTTCAAAGAAATGATGAGAACAACGAGAAAACGTTTCTCGGTGATTCAGGCTTTGGTTGCAACTATTGTCATGGAAAGAATCATTTCACAAAGAAATGCATCTTGTGAAAGCATAATGAGAAGAAAGAAAAATATAATGATGAAGCTTATTACATGAACAAATAAAAAGATAAGGATGAAGCTTATTACATGAAGAAAATCGAAGAAAATCGAAGAACTTCGTAGGAATTCAAGCAAACCAGCTTTGGTGGTGACAGGGGATAATTGTGATGAAGGAAATATGGAAGTATGGTCAACTGATTCGGAGGACGAAGAAATTCGCAGGCCAACTCATGAAGATTTCTTGATGGTGAAGGATGGAAAGAAGAGAGGAGACAGATGTTTCATGGTCCAAAGCGTAAGTTCAGAAAGTCAAAGCTACGTCATAGATGAAGGAACTATTTTAGATACATTTTTTATGCGAAAACAGTGAAGGAGCATGTCACAAAATGCAAAAAGATAATTGATAAGGTCACTCAATTCTTAAATCTCTTGACATACCTACTTCTCGTTATGATTTTGAATTAACTGAATTACGTGAAACTGTTTTTGATCTTATTTATAGTTTAAAGAGAACTCACATAAGACATTCTAATCTTGAGAATAATATTAGCAAGGTTTCATCTAAGAATGAAAACAGATATATGCAAGTAGAAGCTTTAGAAATAGATCTTGTTAAAGCTAAAGATGATGTAATAAATTTTAAAAGGACAATAGAATTGTACTGAAAACAGAGAAATGTTTTTTGTCTCATTGCGAAACGTCTTTACACTAAAATCACACGCTTACATCTTGACTGTGAAATAGGAAAATTTTTGCATAAAATGATTTTACCTTTCTTAGAATTAAAATAAGATGAAATTGATGTTGAATATTATAGGTGTGAATCAATGGTATCATCAAATGAATTTGTGAGTGATGTTTACAAGGTTCGACTTGAAAAAATTGAAGAATACATTAAGTCCAAAGAAATAAAAAGATATTAAAAGATATTTTAACTGAAAAGGACAAACAAAAAATCAAACTTAGTTCCATGGAGAAACATAACTTGTTATGCAAGAAATTGAATTCAGAAGAAAAACTCAAATCTGAGAATATGTCTGAATTTGACGAAAGCGAAATGAGTCAAATATCCTTTGAAGATGAAGTTGATTGTTCATCTTTTGTAAATCATACCGAGTAACCAAAAATAAATTTTATTTTTTGAAGATTCAATTGAGTTTGAACAATTTACTTAAAATGAAGGCATGAAGAATTTAGAAATTCGAGCAATAGTTTTTCCAAGAGTTCAGAAAACTCCAAATCAAGTTTTGTGAAAAAGGGGTTGGACAAAAATCAAAAATCAAAATTAACGTCAATGGTCAACCTTGACATTGCGAAAGGTCATGAAGAGTTCTTTTGGTCCAAACCAACTTACAATGGTTCCGAAACGAAAGGTTTTGTCTGAATTGACTTTGTGGAAAGTCAAAGGGAAATATGTTTCAAATCAAGTGAACATTGTGAAATCTTCACAAAATGAAGCTGGACTAAGTGGAGAATGGAATCAAAAGCAATACCAAAAGTGTGATATATCAAATATCTATTCAGTGATTGAAAACAAAAAGAAGAGCAATGAATGCAAGATATAAAAAGAATGTGTATAAAAGAAAATAATTGTGGAAAAAAGGAAATGGATAATAATGATTTTTCATGTAATATCACTAATCAAAAGTTTGTTGGTACGAAACAGTCTTCTAATCAAAATGTTTATTCATCCAACTTTTCAAAAAGCAAATCCACGCCAACAACGAAAATAAAAAAAATATTCAAAAGAAAATTTTGAATGAAAATGATGCTAATGTTGAAGCATATAATACGAAATTGAAAAAAGACGAAGAAAACATTTTGGAAATGATGGGAAAACAAAGAAAAGAATTTATTAATCGAAAAACTTGTTTTGTTGAAATAAATCTTTGTGATAAGAAAACTTCAAGTTTTTAAAATCGAAAAGGGGGTGAATAATACTTTGATCAAAAAATTATTTTGGATCGATAAAACAAAATTTTTTCCTGATTTTTCTTCTAAATCAAAGTTCTTATAAAGGCCCAAGATGGTTTGCACTACAAGAAAAATCATAAATAGCTACGGAAAGTTGCTACAGAATCAAAATCCGTAGTTATTCTACTACATAATATGCTACAGAATGACTTATCATAGCTATTTTGCTATGAAATTGGCTACAAGATTGCAATCCGTAGCTAAATCCTAAATAGCTACGGAGAGTTACTATGGAATCAAAAATTGTAGCTATTCTACAATGGAATATGCTACGAAATGGCTACCCGTAGCTATTTTGCTACGAAAATGGCTATGAAGTTGCATTTTTAAAGCTTAATCTTGAATCACTACCGAAAGTTGCTACGAAATAAAATTTTATATCTGTTTTATTACGACATATGCTACAGAGTTGTTGGTCGTAGCTAGTTCGCTACAGAACATGTTACGGAGTCCATATATGTAGCTAGTTGGCTAGTAATTGGCTACAAATCAAAATACGTAGCTAGTTGGCTACGAAATTGAATTTCGTAACTATTTTTTACAACGAAAATTTGCGACACAATAAAATTTTGTAGCTAATCTACTATGGAACTTGTTACCAAAAGCTTGATTGTATGTATTTTTGTATAAAATTTGTTTTCAAATTCTGAAAATAGCTACCGAATCAAAATCCGTTGATATTTGGCAATAAAATATTCCGTAGTCAAGTAGTTACATAATATGTATCCCTAGCATAATATAGAAATTTCTATCACCTACTATTCTTAAAAATGCATAATCATTCTTTAAAACTCAATAGTAGAAATAAATTATTATTTTTAGTTAAATTATTATTTTAATTTTAATTCAATTTTTACTATTTAATAATTTTTAGATATTACTGATTACTGAACAAATCCAAATGGAAATGCCAACATATAGGTCTTCTTCAACTCTTTCCATGAATCATCAAAAAAAAATTTGCACTAATGACAACAAATTCACTTCTTCTTCTTCTTCTTATTCTCTTTGATTTTGTTACCTTTATCCTTGTGAGATTATATCTTTCCGTGATTTACTTTCTTTAAAAAATATCTTGCATCAATTCTTTGTTAAACCTGTAAAAGAAACAAGAATTCCTCATATTGTCGACTGGAAAACACAACAAGTAAAGCTCATATAAGGGGAAAAATGTGCTTCTTTAATTTCAACTTTCCTGGTTCTATGTCTGTACTCATGTTTTATGAGTTTGACTGTTAATGAGTGGCTTGTATTTTATTGACTCTTCTTTTAATTTGATTTTTTAGATAAAAGGAAAACCTATTGTGAGAAATCGAACTGATCTTACACCAAACTTAATTTAGGCATCATATTTTTCCCAAATTTAAATTTGATTTGAGTTTTAGTCTGATTTACCATACATAGCGACTAGTATTTGACTATATAGCTTTTAAATCCATACATTCATAAACTGGCAACCCCACAATAAAGACAATTAGATTTACCGGTGATGTATATTCTTATTTTCTCGTATGCATACTAAGGGATCATTTGGAGTGTTCTAATGAAACCTGATGGAAATAATAGAAATATAACATAACTTTTTGTTTCCAAAACTAACAAACCATTAATAAACTAGTTTACTTATGCACATCTTTATTTAGTTTTTTGTTAACTTACTTAGCCAAAAGAAAGATTATGACGAGGTAGTTTGTATTTTAATAAATGTTTCACTTTTTACTATATGTTTCACTTTTGTAGGTTGGGGAATTATTCGAACTAATAAAAATGCTCATTAATGTTTTGGATGATGATGATAATGAAAAGGTTAAATAAATCAATTCATGTTTTCACTTATATCAATATGTGTATTATCAGATGGTTTGTATTATGCCATTTTTAAAGGTTTATATTTTAATTCAAGTTTTTTACTTTGTTTTTCTTTTTGGCTTATGAAGATGGATGAGGATGACTTTAAGGAAAAGCATAATGCTATTAATGGATGACCTAGTTTTGATGTTTGAAGGAGTGTTTAGCGGAATTTGTAGCATGGGATACCCTCACATGGTTCACAACTCTTATAGCCATGACAGGATATCTTAACAAATATGGTCTCATCTCCTACTTCAGTCAAACAATTTTCAATGTATGATTTTCATCTTAATTATAACAAATATGGTCTCATGTCATTGGGATAATATCTTTTTTGCAGGTTGTTGGTGGGCTAGGTCTTGCAAAGGGTGTGATGTACCCATAGAATCTTTATGCCAACTAAACATGGAAGTGAATGTGGGTTTAATCCCTGATGCAATATAAAACATTGTCATTGATCTACAAAATAAGAGAGTCTTCAAGAACATTCAAGAAGTTTTATCCATAAAGGTTTTGCTTGATGAAGGTTTAAAGCAAGTTGTTGAACTTGACAAGCTTCTATATGATGTTATTATCTATAAATTATACACTATGCTTATACTTTTTTTGGTGATTCTTAAATAAGATTCAAACAATTGAGACCATGATTTATGAACAGATTTGAAGGAAACAGAAGGATTGCATCAAAGGTGACTTTACATCAACTTATTGAACATGCAAGTGATATCAAAGAAAGATGGGCGTTACGAAGACAAAGAACACGCAAATCAATATAAAGAAAGATTGTTTTTTGAGGTATGTAGTCTTGTCTTATGATTATTGCTACTTATGAAATTATTTTTTTAATTCACCATTTGCATATGCTACTTGATGTTAATGTTTAATTTTCAGTTATCTGATCCGGTGCTCAAAAATCTTACTGTATAGTCATGACTAACTTGCAATAAATAGCAACATACTTTCATTTATTTCGTGTATTATAACTTATTTCATCATACTCTCACTTCTATCTACTACAACATCTTATTTCAAAATTTATTTTCTTATTAAAGCATTATACTTTAAAATTTTGATATATTGTAATTCCATTATTTTTTCTTTTTAGGATAATGTACTTTGAAAGTACATTGTTATTTCTTGCATTTAAACGTATTTGGCCATTTTCCATTTAAATATGTGTATTATATTATCATACTTTGATTTTAGATTCAATTTTTTTCTTATTGAGGCATTGCACTTTGGAAAATCTACCTAATTATAGTAGGAAAACTATTTTGTAATTGTATGACATCACTATAAGTTGAAGTTTTGTCAATGGCTCTAGTACCCGATCTTGCATTGAGGTTATATTTGAAATGTGCTGAGGTATGTGATGTGATTTCTATATTTGTTTACTTTGGTATTATTATTTTTATTGTTGTTGTTATTTTATATTGTCTCATTTGCAATACCCTTGTAGGCTGCAAATGACTAATCTTTTCATACAATCATACATATTATACGAAGAATAAATTTTTTTAAATTTTAAATTTTATCTTAGTCAATATTTTTGGTGCCAATGCAGTTCCATTTATTTGCTTGATATAGCATTGCACTTTCAAGTTTTTCTTATTAGAACATTATACTTTGAAAAAGCTACCAAATTATGTCAATGAAAATTAATTTGTATACAGTTAGGTAGATTTTTACATGTTGTAATAGGATGGAATAATAATAGGATGTTATAATAAAGAAATAAATGAAATTAGGTTTCTATTTTTTAAGCCTTGTTATCTTATATCTTATTTTACTATTTGTATTGGTTTTAACTGTTTTTGAGGGCGCATGTAAGAGTGCTCTATCTAATTATAGGGACACTTCAAAGAATGCACACCTTTGGGATTGAAAACAAGAATACTTTAACATTATGGAGCAATATCAATAATAAGATTATTATGTAGGTTCAGTTTATATATATATATATATATATATATATATATATATATATATATATATATATATATATATATATATATATATATATACCTTTTATAATAGAAAGTCAAGTGTTATTAAAATAATTCAATAATCACTATTCAATTGTTTTCAACTTTATTTCATATCCTTTTGGCATCATGTAACAGCTTGGAAAGAGAATAAACAACCACGCTAACATTGGATTTGATGGTTCTCAAAAGGTGATTCATTCTGTTTCTTATGGACATGTTAATAGTATGTCAAATAAAAGAGTTGGATTGTATTTCAAATAAAAGAGTTGGATTGTTGTTTTTATTTTGTATTTATTTTCAGATTTTATTTTTCTAGTTGGTCAAAAACTAGGGAAACCCTCAAAGCAAAACAAAATGGGATTTTATACAACAAATTGAATTTTAATGAAGTTGATTGTAAATTTGATTTTGCAGGTTTTGCCATTTTGGTTGAGCATAATTGGTTGTTTGTGTGTACGTGGCAGTTCAAATCTAAATTGTTTGGTTGTATTTGTAACTAGTATTCAATTTTGATGATTAGACAACCTTGTAGAAGAATGTTCGATGATATAATATATCTATAAAATTGATGTAACTATTAAATTTATATTTACTATATTTTTATATATTTTTATGAATATTATAATTGGAAAATTGGATTTTGTTGAATATTTTTATCAAACTGAATTTGCTTTGGAACATATTTCTACGGAAAAAATTGTTTTTGAACAAATGGCTACGGAATTTGGTACGTAATAGATGGCCACAAAATTCTTACGGAACAGATGGCTACGGAATTTGCTACGGAATAGATGACTATAGAATTTGCTACGAACTGATGGATACATAATTTGTTACGGAAGAGACGGCTACGGAATTTGCTACGAAAGAGATAGCTATGGAATTTGATATGGAATAAACGGCTACGGATTTTGTTAAGGAACATAAAACTATGGAATTTTCTATGGAACTCAAATTGCAACAAAATAGATGTCGTAGAAACTGTTATAGCAAAATCACTATTGAAATATAATTCCATAGCTAAACAGTTTGCTACAAGAAATAAAGCTATGGAGTCTAATTGATAAATTGTGTAGCAAATTTCGTGGTTATTCAGCTTTAGCTATGGAGTTTCCACTTTTTGCTATGGAATTTTTCCGTAGTTAAATTGAAATTTTCTTGTAATGGGAGAATGACCACTTGTCATGCTTATTTCTCCTACATGTACGATCCTAGTTGTGCTACTGTCTTTTGTTTGTATTAGAGGATATTGTACTCTTTCTTGTGCCCTGTGTGGGTTAAGCCTTTTAATAGTTCTATCTGGACTAAGCAAGTTGTTTAACCCTCACACTTATCTAAAGTTGTTTAATGCTAGATGTTGATCGGCTTTTGTGCAGTCGCATTTGCGATACCTCTCGATTGAGACTTTATATCATATTTTTGTTAATTACAAAACTTTGTTTGGTTGCAATTATCTACGTGGTTGGGGTGGATTTACCCACTTGTTGTTGGTGATTTGCTATCATCAATATTATTTAAGTGTAATGTGATTACTTTGTTGACCAAAAGTGATCTTGATAAATATTAAACAAGTAAGGAAGATGTGGAGTACACACTTTTTTAAGTTTGATCAAGTTTCAAAGTACATTGTCATTTATGGGCGAAGCCCCTAAACGAACGGGGGTCCGGGGGCAGCGCCCCTGGGAGCGGGATTCAAGGGGCGGCAGCCCCTGGCAGGGTCCAAGGGGCAGAGCCCCTGGCTGGGGTCGAGCTGCATCAGAAAATCGGATTTTCAGAGAATTGACCATTGTTTGACCCTTATCCAAACTTCCGTTTTTATGTCAGTTTTTATAGTTTTATGACAGTTTGAAACTGTCATGTGACAGTTTTCAGACAAAGATCATAAAGTTGGTTTTGGTCTGATTTCTGGTATATACGAAACTATCATCAAAACATTCTAAGTTCTTGTCTCTCTGAGTCTTATCCGATTAAAGAATATTAGGAGTACCACCCAAATGCTTTAATCTGAAAGTGTTTAACACAATTCTCAGAATTCCAAGCCTTTCTATACCCCAATTTCTAACAAAGATTAAAGAATTTCTGTGATCATGGCAAGTGGTGATTTTGTGAAGGAAATGACAAGTAAGTTTGAAAAACTAAACAAGTTTGAAGGGCAAGATTTTCGTAGATGGCAGAAGAAGATGAAGTTTCTCCTTGCCACTCTGAAAGTGGTGTATGTTCTAAGTACACCTATGCCAGTCTTACCAGAATCTGTTGAAGATGAACCTTTGGAGGCAACAAGAAGAAGATCAAAGTGGGAAAATGATGATTACATATGTCGTGGTCATATTATCAATGGTATGTCTGACTCTCTTTTTGATATCTTTCAAAATTTCGAATCTGCAAAAGAAGTGTGGGATCCTCTTGAATCCAAGTACATGGCTGAAGATGCTTCTAGTAAGAAGTTTCTTGTTAGTAACTTTATGGATTACAAGATGATTGACTCCAGGCCTGTTATGGAATAATTCCATGAAATGTTAAGTATTCTGGGACAGTTTGCTCAACACAATTTGAAAATGGATGAAGCCATTTCTGTGGCTGTGATCATTAACAAACTGCCCCATTCCTGGAAAGATTTTAAACACAATCTAAAACATAACAAAGAGGAATTGACTTTGACTCAACTTGGAAACCATTTAAGGATTGAAGAGTCCATAAGGACTCAAGAACTTGACAACAATCCTAAAGGCAAGAACCAAGTTGATTCCTCTTCTGTGAACATGGTGGAAGGAGAAAGTTCAAAGAATCCCAAGAAGTCTAATGGAAAAAGGAAGTTTAAAGGAAAGGATGACAAGTCTTCCAACAAGAAGGCTAAGTTGGTTTGGTGGAATTGTAACAACCCTGGTCACTTCAAGAAAGATTGTCGTATTCGCAAAGTGAACAAGGATGGTGCTGGACCAAGTGGATCCAAGGATCCAGAAAAGCAACAAGGTCAGATTTATGTTTTCATGCAGAATTCTAAATATATTCAGAATTATATTTCTGTGATTTCTGAAGCATTTTATGTGCAGGATGATAATGTTGCATGGTGGGTTGATTCGGGAGCAACAAGTCATGTTTGCAAAGATCTGTATTGGTTCAAGGACTTTCAACCAATTGAAGATGGATATGTTGTGAATATAGGAAATGTTGCAACTGAACCAATCAAGGGCATAGGATCTATTTTACTTACTTTTACTTCTGAGAAATGCTTGTGTTTGAACAATGTTTTATATGTTCCAGGCATTCGTAAGAATCTCGTGTCTGAAATTGTATTAAATAATTGTGGTTACAAACAAGTGTTAGAAAGTGACAAGTATATCTTGTCAAGACGTGGTTCTTTTATGGGATTTGGCAATGTATGTAATGGAATGATTAGGCTTAATACTAATTATCCTTCTAGTGATAATTTTGTTTGCATGGCTTCTACTAGTACTAGCAATAATTTTCATAAATCTGAATTATGGCATACTAGACTAGGACACATTCGTTACAAGAGATTAAAAGACATGTCTAAAATGAGTTTAATTCCTGATTTTGATATGCAAAATAATGAAAAATGTAAAACATGTATGCTAACTAAAATCACTAGACAACCTTTCAAAGATGTTGTTAGGAAAAGCAAGGTGTTGGATCTTATACATAGTGATTTATGTGATTTCCATGTAACACCTTCCCTTGGAAACAAGAAGTATGTTGTTATGTTTATTGATGATGCATCTAGATATTGTTATATCTATTTGCTACATTATAAGGATGAAGCACTTGATAAATTTAAAATTTATAAACAACAAGTTGAGCTTCATAAAAATGAATTAATAAAAGTATTGTGTACTGATAGAGGTGGTGAGTATTATGATCCGGTTTATTTTGAATCAACTGGAATAATACATCAAACCACGGCTCCATATACACCAAAACAAAATAGTGTAGCTGAAAGGTAGAATAGGACTTTGAAAGAAATGGTTAATTCCATGTTGTCATATTCTGGTTTAAGTGAAGGGTTTTGGGGTGAGGCAATGTTAACTGCATGTTACATCTTGAATAGAATTCCAAATAAAAGGAGTAAGGATACTACTTATTATCTTTGGTGTAAAAAGGTACCAAATTTGAGTTATCTCAAAGTTTGGGGTTGTAGAGCAGTTGTAAGGCTCACTGAACCCAAAAGGAAAACATTGGGTGAGAGAGGTATAGATTGTATCTTTATTAGATATGTTGAACATTCCAAAGCATATAGATTCTATGTTTTAGAATCTAATGACTATGTGTCTGTAAGCGCAGTGATAGAGTCAAGAGATGCTATCTTTGATGAAGAAAGATTTACATCTATACCTAGATTCATCAATCTTCCAGCAATAGTACTACTCAAGCTGAAGATATTTCTGGTGGTGCAAGTTCTGTACCTGAACCTAGGAAAAGCACCAGAGCTAGAAAAGCTAAGTCTTTTGGATCTGATTTTCAACTTTATCTGGTTAAAGGAACAAGTAATGAGACTATATGTCAACATCAATATTGTTTTAATATTGAGGAGGATCCAAAGACTTTTAGTGAAGCTATGGCTTCTAGGGATGTTCATTTCTGGAAAGAAGCAATTCATGATGAAATTGATTCAATCATGCATAACAATACTTGGGTATTGTCTGATTTACCTCCTGGTTGCAAGGCATTAGGATGTAAATGGATCCTCAAAAGAAAAATGAAGGTGGATGGCACAATTGATAAGTATAAAGCCAGATTGGTTATCCAAGGCTTTAGACAAAAGGAAGACATTGATTTATTTGATACTTATGCTCCTGTTGCCAGAATTTCCACTATTAGATTATTATTAGCTCTTGCAGCTATACATAATCTTGATTCACCAAATGGATGTGAAAACTGCATTCTTGAATGGTGACTTGGATGAGAAAATATACATGAAACAACCTGAAGGGTTTGTGATGCCTGGAAATGAACACAAAGTGTGCAAGTTGAAGAAATCATTATATGGTTTGAAACAAGCACCAAAACAATGGCATCAAAAGTTTGATGATGTTGTCTTGTCTAATGGTTTTGCATTAAACCAAGCTGACAAGTGTGTATATAGCAAATTTGATACTTCTGGTAAAGGAGTCATGATTTGTTTATATGCGGATGATATGTTGATTTTTGGTACTGATTTAGAAGAAGTTGATAAAACCAAGAAATTCTTATCATCTAGTTTTGAAATGAAAGACCTGGGGGAGGCTGAGGTAATTCTTGGTATAAGAAATAAACAAGGAAACAATGGGATTTCAATTTCTCAATCTCATTACATTGAAAAGATATTGAAAAAGTTTAACTTTGAGAATTGTTCTACTATTAGCACTCCTATAGATCCTAGTCTCAAGCTTCTACCTAATAAAGGATCTCCAGTGTCTCAACTTGAATATTCTAGGGATATTGGTTGTCTAATGTATGTCATGATTAGTACTAGGCCTGATATAGCATATGTTATGGGAAGGCTTAGTAGATATACTAGTAATCCTAGTACACATCATTGGCAAGCTGTGAGTAGAGTATTCGGGTACTTAAAAGGGACCATGAATTATGGTTTAACTTATAGTGGATATCATTCTGTTTTGGAAGGTTATTCAGATGCCAGCTGGATTAACAACTTAGAGGATCACTCCTCTACTAGTGGTTGGGTGTTTCTTCTTGGAGGAGGTGTCATTTCTTGGGCATCTAAGAAACAGACTTGTATTACTAACTCAACCATTGAGTCTGAGTTTGTTGTTTTGTCTGTTGCTGGTAAAGAAGCTGAGTGGCTAAGGAATTTGATTTATGAAATTCCATTGTGGCCCAAACCGATATCAACCATTTCTATCAGATGTGATAGTGTTGCAACCTTGGCTAAGGCTTATAGTCAAGTGTACAATGGAGAGTCTAGACATTTAGGTGTTAGACATAGCATGATTCGTGAGCTCATCATGACTAGTGTGATATTTGTGGAGTTTGTAAGAACTCAGTTGAATTTAGCCGATCATCTAACTAAAGGGTTAGCAAGAGATCTTGTGCACAAGGCGGCTGTAGGGATGGGCGTAAAGTCGACTTAAAATCTTTTATATTGAGATACCCAATTCCCATCTAATGTGATATTAGTTGTTGAATTCAATGTGGAAAGCTTGATATTTGAAGATTGGAACACATTATTATCATCATCCCAAGGTATGTGTTCAGTACTACAAGTAAAGGAGGTTGAATTCATATTCTTAATAGTTCTTTTGAAAAATTGCATTTGCAGGTGCAAGAATAAAAGGACTACCTATATAAGCATGAAGTTTAGTTGCTTCAAGAAGTTAGGACTTGACTTTGATATGCTTATTGAAGGATGAGACAAAAGCTAGTAAAATATAGTGTCAAGTTAGAACTTAAGAGAATGTAAACTGTTATGTGTATTATCTTCATGTATTCACTATGGATAGAAAGGGTTCAATCCTTAGTGACACCCTGATATTCGAATATTTGGATTGTGTAATATACTAATGTGAAATTCAATCGTCACGACATTTCATTTCTGCATCAGTTTGTCGATGTTATGTTTCATTTTAAGTTAATCAAGATTACACTTAAATGGGGGAGGTTTGTTGGTGATTTGTTATCATCAATATTATTTAAGTGTAATGGGATTACTTTGTTGACCAAAAGTGATCTTGATAAATATTAAACAAGTAAGGAAGATGTGGAGTACACACTTGTTTAAGTTTGATAAAGTTTCAAAGTACACTGTCATTTAGGGGTGAAGCCCCTAAATGAACGGGGGTCCGGGGTCAGCGCCCCTGGGAGCAGGGTCCAAGGGCAAGAGCCCCTGGCTGGGGTCGAGCTGCATCATAAAATCGGATTTTCGGAGAAGTGACCATTGTTTGACCCTTATCCAAACTTCCGTTTTTATGTTAGTTTTTATAGTTTTATGACAGTTTTCAGACAAAGATCATAAAGTCGGTTTTGATCTGATTTCTGGTATATACGAAACTATCATCAAAACATTCTAAGTTCTTGTCTCTCTGAGTCTTATCCGATTAAAGAATATTGGGAGTACCACCTAAATGCTTTAATCTAAAAGTGCTTAACACAATTCTCAGAATTTCAAGCCTTTCTATACCCCAAGCCTTTCTATACCCCAATTTCTAACACTTGTTCAATGCTAGAGGGTTAGATTTTGTGGGCGGATAATACAAATTTATGCCCTCCATACGAACTATTTTGATGCGGTCTTCATTTGAGTTATTTGCAAATTTTGGAATAACATGGTTTTTGGAATAGTCATGCCAAAGAAATTAGATATTTTTTATTATATTATTCAATAAACTTATATTAGATTTTTCAATGAGTAAAAAATGTAAATTAAATTGGGTTTATTGACTTTTCAACCTAAATTTTGCTATTTCATCTTTTTAATATGTTACTTTTTTATAGAATCTTGTTAGGTTTTTTGTTTTCTAATTTACCTTTCAAAAAAATTGAATTACTTGTGAGTTTTCTTCTTATATGTTGTTGGAGTTGCGCCACTTCATCTTTCCCTTGATAACAAGTAGTTATTGACAGCAAATCTTCAAGGTTTAATTGAAAAATGATTTTATCTTACTAAGAACTGAATATTGCTAAATTTAGTGGGCCATTAGTAACTGACATTTTGTCGAATAAGGAACAACTCAAATTAACATCATTAGAAGTTTAGAACATGTATTTGAAAATTGGTAGTGGTTTCACTTTTAATTTATAGATATTGCCAAATTGGATAACCTGAAACAAAGCTTCGAACTTTTATATTATTGTTTCTTTGCCGATTTGTCTCTGTAACTTTAGATTCTTGGAGAATTTTTATTTTCCAGTTTACTGGTGTCATTCGTCATGATTTATAAGCCAATAATGGCAAAAACATTTGGATGAACAAGACAACTCAAATTTTCAATTGGGTTTCTAAAATTTTCAAACAATCGCAACTTATTTCTTTTATTTTTGAAGATTTTGATTATTACAATTACGAATATGATAAATATTATTGATGTGAATATATTGCTATTTTGTAAAATGTAGGAAAGTACATTGCCTAATAACATACATTTTTATTTTGTGTTAAAAATCATGTTAGTTTAGTTCATCGAATCATTTGACAGTCGACCTTCAGACATCCAATTATAGTTTGTGTTTTTGCGATTCTTAGGTGTGAGATTGTAACCAAATAATAACCATAATTACAATTTTAATAATATCAATCCATAACGTTACTCAAAACATAAAAATGGGTTTATTATACTTATAGACTTGATTTTGATACATCTATTTATAGAAATAGAAAAAGGCACATATAATTCATTGCCACGATTTCTTTTTCACCCATCCGTCTGGAAATGAATCATTCCATTTTGAAACATAGAATCCATCAGGCATGACTAACCAGAAGCATGACTGAAAGCCGTAATACTTATCGCGACAATGGCTCAAAATTTCACCATCCGCTAAAGCTAAAGTTTGATATTGGGCATCCCACCAAAAATCACCAGTAAAATGAGTACCTACAAGTTTTTCACAAAATGTCCAATTGTAAACCCTATTATATGAAATAGTGTGATTTCCAAGATCATGATCTGTTGACTTTATATGAACCACGATGTCATCGGCATTTTCATTTGTAATATATATGGTCCATTCTGTGTAAAAACAACGTGATGCAATAGGGACCACGTAAAAAGTTGAAATAAAGAGGGTAAAGAAGAAGGAAAATAAGTTTTTTCTGAAAAAATTCATGACTTTACTATTTTACAAACTGAATTGGGATTCAAGATCATTTGTATGGTTCTGATCGTGCTTATATAGAGGTCGAGAATCATGATTAATGCATATCAACTGAAATATTAAATTCAAATTGTATGACCATTTATTGAAATAATTATATCAAATTATTACATATATGTTATTTTATTCGAACAATCTTTTTATCATAAATTCTATATTAATTACAAATATGGGTGGATATTTGTACGACGTTTTGCACCTTTTTAATTTTTATAATGACATTTTTTATCCTTCTATTTTCTAAAATATTTTGTAAAATGATTTTTTTTAAATGTCACTTTGAGTCCTTTACCTTGAACTTTTTAAAATCTCATCTTCATCTCACCAACTTTCTAAACTTTCTGTTACCTAGCGTAATATATATATATATATATATATATATATATATATATATATATATATATATATATATATATATATATATATATATCATTTGATATTCCTTAATAACTTTATTTCATTAACTTATAAAAACTCATTTCTTAGGTGCTTAGGTTTATGTGTGTCAGTATAAATTCGACGTAGTCAACGTCTCGAAGTAAATTTAGAACATTCGTTCATTACTTATAAAAAATTACCTGTTTTTTTCGATGTAAATTTAAAACTTTCATTCCTTAATTTAAAAAAAAAGGTTACTATCTTTTTTCGATGTCATCTTCTTACGTTATCCTTCTTATATTTATATGTGTTTCATACATATAAGTTAAGTTTGCGTTTCTTTATGTTTCGACATAAATTTTGTGTACATTTTTGTGTTTATCTTTATATATGTTTCCTACATATGAGTTGAGTCATATATATGATATGTGTATTTTTATACATATTTTTATATATTATATCTTAACATTTTAGCCTTTATTATTCTTATTTAGAACTAAAAGGTACTTATAATGCTTTGAATTATAATTTACAGCTATTAGTTGTCGATAGAGCGAGAAAGAAAGGATTGGAATGGAAATCGGCCTTAGAAGCAAAAACAAAGGAAATTGTTGAAGGCAGCCATTACGCCCAGCGTAATATCACTTACGCCAAGCGTACTGCAGCGTAGATACATGTACGCCCAGCGTACTGGGCTTGGGTCCGAAGAATGGATCGGGATGGTTTTCTTACTACGCCCAGCGTAAACCGACTTACGCCCAGCGTACGTAAGTCGGTTCCAAAGTTTATAAATAGCGAATCTTGGCCAACCAGAAGAGAGATTTCGACTACCATCGATCCTTAGTCGATAAGTAACTTATATTTGGCCGTTTTGAGGGTCTAGAAGGCAGCAGGAAGGTCGTTACGCTGACAAGACAGAAGATCTGAAGTATTAGAGAGCGGATTCGTGTCGGTAATCATGTGGTTTGTTATCGTGACCACTTTTAGCATTCCACTGTGATACGACTATGTTTTTACTTTCTGACTTTGGTGTCAAAAGAATTTGTTTTGTGTTTATGATTAGATGAAACCTTGATTTGTGGATTAATTGCTTTATTGGATTGTTTTATTCGTGTTTAATTTATCTTGTTAAGATTGTTAAAGATCCTTATGTATTAATGACAATTATTTTCTGTTAATTATTAAGTATATTGAGTTGTATGAACATCTGCTTGATTGCTTGCCTCTTATGATTTTGATGACCATCAAGATTATATGCCTAGGAATAGTGAACATGAAACTAGGGTTAACTAGGAAATAAGTAAATTAATGTGTGAGCATATGTGATGACCAACCACATATAAGTTGATTGAATTGACAAATTTAATTAACTATTATTACAAATCTTGCTTGATACGAACTGAACACTTGGAAACATGTTAGTTTAATCAGTTGATCACTGCTTGAATTGACTTGTTTGCTAAAAGATTAGTAATAGTGAACATGAACCTATCATTTTAGAAATCGGTGAACATGAATAAACAAACCTGTGTGTAGGACCCCAATTTCGTATAACAACAGCTACCACTCCAGTATAGACCGGCCTCCCTTCGAGATGCTCTACGGGAGGAAGTGTAGGACCCCAAACTGCTGGGGTGAGGTCGGTCAGAGAGTCATGGGGAGTACGGAGGTAGTACTCAAGACCACAGAGCGAATTCAGCAAGTCCGGAGCAGGCTCCAGACTGCTCAGAGTCGGCAGAAGAGTTACGCCGACAAGCGGCGTTCAGACTGGGAGTTTCAGGTGGGCGATATGGTCCTCCTGAAAGTGTCACCCTAGAAGGGTGTTATCAGATTTCGGAAGCAGGGCAAGCTGGGCCCCAGGTTCATTGGTACGTTTAGAGTTTGGCCCGGGTAGGATGGGTTGCTTATCGGTTAGATCTTCCAGCAGAGCTCAGCCAGATCCACAGCACGTTCCATGTTTCTCAGTTGCGGAAGTGCTTAGTGGATTCAGCAGTGGTACCCCTGGAGGACATTCAGGTTGACGATAGCCTGAACTATATCGAGAAACCAGTGGCGATTCTAGATTGCAAGGTGAAAGAGCTGAGGAACAAGAGAGTAGAGTTAGTGAAGGTGCAGTGGCAGCACCGCAAGGGCTCGGAGTGGACATGGGAGCCCGAGGAGGAGATGAGAGAGCATTACCCGGAGTTGTTTCCAGATACAGCAGACTTCGAGGACGGAGTCTAAGACAAGTGGGGGAGAGTTGTAACGCCCCATTTCTGGTACGTATTTAATTCATTAAATGTCATTTTATAAGATCTACTCGACGAGTTGTAGCCCTAACTCGTCGAGTAGATGCCAGGTTTGGACGCGGGTTTAAGTGACCTACTCGGCGAGTCCACGCCTTGACTCGACGAGTAGGCCAGTCTGGGGGAAACCCTAATATTTAGGGTTTACACCCTATTTAAGCAACATTATAGGCCTCTTGTCCGGCCTCGATCACCTCCAGAGCAGTAATCTCGAAACCCTAATCCTCCATAAGTGAACTTGAGCTTTCTTTGTGATTTTGAGAGTTATTTGGTGTATTTGAAGCTTGTGAGAAGAAGAGGAAGAAAGAGGACTTCAAGAGAAGGTTGTAGATCCAGGAACAACATCAGCTTCTCTTCACTTTCTGGTAATCAATCCTCATACTTGACTTGTAGTTTCTTAGATCTCCTTGTGGCCATTTTTATGAAGTTTTGGGTCCAAGAAGCTTGATCCTTGGGACTTGGACGTCCCAAGTCGATTTACACTCAGATCTGGAACCTTGGAGGGTCCTCATGGCATAAAGGTGCCATCTTTATGGCCATGAGAACCCCAAGAATGAAATAAACCCCATTTTTGGTCCTTTGAGCATAAAAGTCCCATGCATAAACGTAAAGTTCGTGGCTTTACGTGTTATACCGATCTTAGGAGCCTAGATCTACCTTCTAGATGAGTTTTGCACATCAGAAATCGAATTATTAGACTTGGACATGCATGGACTCGGCGAGTCGTTCTTGGGACTCGGCGAGTCGTGAGTTGGTTCCCAAAACTATTATGACTCAGAGGAACCCATTTTAGTTCAAAAGGGATTTGGATGAGTCCAGGGAAAGGACTCAGTGAAATAGACATAGCCTTGGATCTGGAAACCATGGGACTCGGCGAGTGTAGGAACGTACTCGGCGAGTCCAAGGCCATCTCCCAAGTTATGAAGACGGACTCGACGAGTTGTTCATACGACTCGACGAGTCACAGACTAGACACGTTATTAAGATGAAGATAAACTCGACGATTTCAGGGAGAACTCGGTGAGTCAGATGAAGATTGTCTCGATGTTATGATCGAAGGAGAACTCGTCGAGTAGAGTCGGGTTGGGGGTAGATGAGAAGATTGGGACTCGGTGAGTTGTCGAGCCAACTCGGCGAGTCCGGTCAACTGGTAAGTTGACTTTGACCATGATGTGGACTTCAGTCAGGGGTAAAAGGGTCATTTCACCCTAAGGATAGCTATTAGTTTCTGACTAAGTGTCATTGTGGAATTTATAGCCGGAGAGTCGCCAGAGCAGCAGCCAGATATTCTCCGCTCAGTGTTTCATCAGCCAGTTACGCGAGGTGACTTTCCTTCCAGTAGGAACGGGTCTACGGTCACAATGTCGGCCCGTTTAGATGATAGTAGTTCCGGACTTCGGTCCGATGCCGGGGTGATCCCGAGAAGTAGTATGTATGTCTGATGTCTTTGTGATTCATGCATGTTATGTTATGTGCTTTGTGTTCCGGGCTTCGGTCTGATGTCGGGCAAGCCCGATGCAGTAGCTATATGTTTATGTTACATGTTTGCGTATATGTTATGTTCAGTTGTTCCAGACTTCGGTCTGATTCAGTGGGCAAGGCCCGAGTTATTCCGGACTTCGGTCCGATGCAGTGGGTAAGGCCCAAGTTATTCCGGATTTCGGTCCGATGCAGTGGGCAAGGCCTAAGTTATTCTGGACTTCGGTCCGATGCAGTGGGCAAGGCCCAAGTTATTCCGGACTTCGGTCCGATGCAGTGGGCAAGGTCCAAGTTATTCCGGACTTCGGTCCGATTCAGTGAGCAAGGCCCAGTATGTGCTTTATGTGTTATTGAATGGTATGTGGTAGTTTGGAGAGCTCACTAAGCTTTATGCTTACAGTTTTCAGTTTTGGTTTCAGGTACTTCCACTAGCAAAGGGAAGGGCTCGGGATGATCGCATGGCACACACCACAGTCTTCAGCCTGGGAGTTTTACTCTGATATTTTGATATGATATTTGACATGAGATTGGACATGTAATAGATCTTATGAGATTTTTAAACACACTGTTTACGATTTTTATACTTTGGTAATGAAATGATGGTTTTAATAATGTTTTAAAAACGAAATTTTTGGGTTGTATTTTTGGGACGTTTCAATACTCGATCGGGTTCACTGCCTGTAAGGTGTGGTTTAGATGCGATAAATTAGGAGTTATAAATAAAAAAAAACTAATGCATTAAAAATACACATCAAGTTTTTGGCGTCGTTGCCGGGGAACGGTTTTCAATTACTTTAGTTTATTTAATTATTCATTATTTCTTTTTATTTTTTAGTTTATTTTCGTTGATGTCATTTCACTTGTCGGGAAGTTTTTTGTTGTTATGTGCAGGAATTCGTCATCTTACACATTGTTTGACTTTACCCTTTGCATGGGTTTCGAGATTGCAAGCGATTAGGGAATTCTTGACCTACTTAGTCTACTATTTCGGAGATTTCTCTAACTCAATCCATGAGGCGTAGTATAGCAAGGTGTATCATGGTAGTTAAGTGGAAGACCGAGCTCTTGCTATTCTTGACTAGTTGGGTCAACTCTTGTTCTACTTTTCGTTAATGGTGCAAAGAAAACAAAGGAAATATCCTAACGGGACCCGAAAGTTTTTGTTTTCACAAACCATTTCTTGCATGCAAGGGATTGAATCAATAATTGTTTTTTGATTTCGACGAAGACGAGTGACCATGATATCCTATTTAGTTTTAGTTATTTTTAATGAACGTGTCACTTGTCGGAAAGTTGTGGCTGTTGCAGAAATTAAATATTTTGAAGTCCCCAATTGAATTAGTTGGAAAAAGAAATTTTAAATGGGCAAAAGGAATTAAATTCATTATATTTACGCCCAGCGTAAATGGAATTACGCCAAGCATATGCAACAGATGATCGCGACTAAGTAATTCACGAAATTGTAAGTACGCCCTGCGTATTTTGGAGGCACGCCCAGCGTAACTCGGCGACAGGTAATGTTTTTATCCCTTTGACTTTTTGTTCCTCTTTCATATCTTATTCCAACCCTACGTTGTGACAGCCAAGTTCTTCACAAAGATTTCGATTTTTCTTCTTTTCTTGTAGAAATCGACACAAAGGTATGATATTCGGTTACCCTTTGGCTTACATTTATGTTTAATTTCTAGAAATTGGTTAGATTAAGCTTTATAGAAATCTAGGGTTTATTGCACTTTTTGAATTGGGGCCGATTTCATATGAAATTGAGTTTGATTACGTCTTAATAGACCGATTCGGACCATTAGCATAAACCCTTGGACTTAATTTGGCGTCAATCACGTGCATGAACCATTGATTAGGACTTTTGGACGCACGCCTAGCGTTCGTTGGACGTACGCCCTGTGTAGACCCCTCGATTTTTGACTGCCCTGCGTATATACTTGCGTAACCTGATTGAATTGTTATGGCTTATGACCTTCGAACAAATAGGGAACAGATTCGAGCTCCTAGACGTACGCCCAGCGTACAGTCTTTGTCCATCTTATTGTTTTCCATTTAAATTTTGTTTAATGCTTTGGGTATTTGGTGTTGTTACTGTTTTGTTCTTATTTTTGCAGATTATGGCTCGAAGAAATCAACGAACAAATCCACCCGAGGACGTAACCGATCACCGCTTCTTGCAATTCCCACGAACCTTGAATGATGAAACTCGTGACAAATATGTGAACAAATTAAGTTTGCTGCTGACTAAAGAAATTGACATTGCACCTTCATTCGACTGGGGACTAGCATCCCAAACTGGACTTGATGAGCTGATCCGGAATTTTTTGCAATACACCCATTTGGACGCGAGTGGTGTGCCTTTGTTTGTATGCCTAGGTTGGGACAGATTGTTCAGAATTCAGGAGCCTGTCTATCGGGAATTTTTTACTGGAGTTCTATTCTAAAGTTTCCTATGATCCTAGGAAGACACCCGATGACAGGACAACTTTTTCCTTTCGACTTGGTGGTGTGAGTCGGGAGTGCAGCGCGATTGAGCTTGCCACCAGAGTTGGGATTTATACTGCAGATGAGACGATGAGTGTCCACTTCCCAACATTCCTTGCTGATTGTGTTACGAAACGGTCGAATGATTACAATGAAAATACCTTTTGGGCTGAGATTACTGGGGAGTTTACATACCCTCCACTGCTCGAGGGAAGATGATTCGGTCCACCACTTCCAGACTATTGCATCGTCTGATTTCTATGTCTCTCACGTATCATAAGAATAGTGAGAGAGTGCCTTCTATAGATTTGTATTTCCTGTGGACTCTTGTTACTCCAGGGAGGCACCTGAACCTCCCGGTTGCTTTAGCTACTTACATGGGGAGGAGGGCCAGGGGGCTTCGGGAGGATAGCCCGATTTGTGGTGGGCACTTCATCACACGCTTAGCTCGATCTTATCAGTTATTGACGCGGGAGATCACTAGATCGATGGTGTTCTATGATACGAGGCCGCTGAGTTTACAGCTATTGGAGTCGATGCGAGTACTCGAGCGGGGAGAGGATGGTATTATCCGGATACGACCAGATGACGTGGCCGACGATGAGGGGGAAGATGAGCCAGCGCCTGAGAGACGGGGTAGGCGTCGGCCTGCTTCTCCTCGAGGAGCGCAGCAGGGACCTGAGCCAGAGATCGATATACGTTACCTTGCTCGCGCATGGACGAGCGTTTTGATATACTAGAGAGTAGACAACAGTGGTTTGAGGGAGTATTGACTGGGTTTTGTGCTTCGTAGGGATATCATCATCCAGTCCCCTTTCCCCGATCATTCCAGCAGCGACAGGATGGAGCTGGCACATCTGGGACACAACAACACAATGACGAGGATGACGAATGACTTAGTTTATCCTTTTTATTTTTATTTTTATTTTTATGTTATTTTTAGTTTATTTTGCGTTTCTTAGAATTAATATTAGTATTTTTATTTGGTATGTATTTAGTTTAAATTAGGATGTTTTATTTTTGTTTTTGTAATTTTGTTTTCCGTGTTTATGCTCTTTGATTGTTTTAGATCTTTGCAGATTTTTTCGCCCTTAGAAAGCTGGCAGTAAATTCAGCAGCTAGGTCCGACTGTTGTTTTATCACGAGAGAGAAAGTCGTGCAAGAGTTTGAAGTCAAGACCCATGATTTTTCATAAGTGTGGGGTGCGTGTCGATATTGTGAGAGTTCATTATATAGAAGAGTCACGTTTCCACCATATATTGATTCCTATGGTATGGATGAGTTGTTCCCAAGCCATGAAGTTTTATTTCAACGCGAGGTAGAAGTATGATCCGGGCTGCCACGACAAGGTTGACACTTTCCTATGTCGTAGGGGAGTTTTTCATCGCGAGAGGAGACTGTCATTCTCGATATCACGACGTGACCACCAACTACCACGTCGTGGTCATGCTATTATTCGCAATATAGATTTCATCTCACTTGACGACACGACGTGGTCGACACTTTCCCACATCATGGTTATTATACATTGCATTAGTTTGCAATTCTTTGCACCACATTTCAGACGTCGGGGTTCTTGATTTTATTTTCCAGCAAATTCAGAAGCGGCAGTTCCAGTTTCCAGTCTTCCAACACATTTATGGAGCAACTTTTAGCAGCCCCATTCGATCTCGCCACTACTACCCCAGGGGAGTTTGTTCTTTTTTCTCCCTTTTTACTTTTTATAGTTTTATGCATACAATGAGGGCATTGTATGTAATAAGTGTGGGGTAGGGGTAGAAAAAAAAAGTAAACTGCTAGAAAATTTAGAAAATTTAAAAATTTAGAAATAAATTTCAATAGATTTGAAATAATAATCTAATAATTGAATCTAGTAATAATTAAAAATTTTGCTAATATTGTATGGGATGATCCAATGAGAACCCAAATGTTTACCCGAGCCAACACATGTTATAATGTATTTGTGGCTTCCCATTTCCTAGTGAAAAGTCATGAGATATGAAAGGTAATCTGGTAGTTTATATGGCATAATATGTTTTGCATCCTAAACCTGAAATCTATCCAGGAAAGCCTATGTAGTCATTGCACTTAGACTAATACCTTGACCAATAAAGGTTGAAGTTAAGCTCCTTGCTAAAGCATGTAGGATTTGAGTGGAAAAAAAAAGTGAGATATACATGTTAAAAAAAAGAGAGAAATTACCAAAAAGTGAAAGAATTTTGGAGTTATCAAAGTATGAAATTCAAAGATCAAAATTATGAAGAAATCCAAAAAGTCGAAGATACCAAAAGTCATTCAAAGAAGGTCGTGAATTCAAAGAAAACAAATATCAAATATTTAAAGAAGTGAAGAATTTAAAGAGCTCCATTGTGGTATCAAAGTTGTAATTTCTAGAAATTATGTATGCTTGGTTGTTTAGCCAAAAATACTTTGAGGTTAAGAAAGGGTTCCGAGGATTGATTCGGAGGGTTGCAAAAATGAGTTTCGTATAAACTAAGGGGTGAAGCTTCATAAGGATTGTGAGTATTTAGGAATGGAAAGTTCTTAGGAATTATAGACACAAATACATGCATTGCGGTCTTGGGATAATGGTTGGGTTTAAAATGGATTGTTTTATGCGATGTTGGTAAATTAAAAGTAAGTTTGCTTGGGGGCAAGCAAATGCTAAGTGTAGGGTATTTTGATATGTGTATTTTTATACATATTTTTATATATTATATCTTAATATTTTAGCCTTTATTATTCTTATTTAGAACTAAAATGTACTTATAATGCTTTGAATTATAATTTACAGCTATTAGTTGTCGATAGAGCGGGAAAGAAAGGAAATCGGCCTTAGAAGCAAAAACAAAGGAAATTGCTGAAGGCAGCCATTACGCCCAGCGTAATATCACTTACGCCAACCGTACTGCTGAGATGACGACTACGCCCAGCGTAGATACAAGTATGCCCAGCGTACTGGGCTTGGGTCCGAAGAATAGATCGGGATGGTTTTCTTACTACGCCCAGCGTAAACCGACTTATGCCCAGCGTAAACCGACTTACGCCCAGCGTACGTACGTAATTCGGTTCCAAAGTTTATAAATAGCGAATCTCGGCCAACCAGAAGAGAGATTTCGACTACCATCGATCCTTAGTCGATAAGTAACTTATATTTGGCCGTTTTGAGGGTCTTGAATGCGGCAGGAAGGCCGTTAAGCTGACAAGAGCGAAGATCTGAAGGATTAGAGAGCGGATTCGTGTCGGTAATCATGTGGTTTGTTATCGTGACCAAGTTTAGCATTCCACTGTGATACTACTATGTTTTTACTTTCTGATTTTGGTGTCAAAACCATTTGCTTTGTGTTTATGATTAGATGAAATCTTGATTTGTGGATTAATTGCTTTATTGGATGGTTTTATTCGTGTTTAATTTATCTTGTTAAGCTTGTTAAAGATCCTTATGTGTTAATGACAATTATTTTCTGTTAATTATTAAGTATATTGAGTTGTATGAACATCTGCTTGATTGCTTGCCTCTTATGATTTTGATGACCATTAATATTATATGCCTAGGAATAGTGAACATGAAACTAGGGTTAACTAGGAAATAAGTAAATTAATGTGTGAGCATATGTGATGACCAACCACATATAAGTTGATTGAATTGATAAATTTAATTAACTATTATTACAAGTCTTGCTTGATACGAACTAAACACTAGGAAACATGTTAGTTTAATCAATTGATCACTACTTGAATTGACTTGTTTGCTAAAGGATTAGTAATAGTGAACATGAACCTAATCATTTTAGAAATTGGTGAACATGAATAAACAAACCTGTGTGTGCAATTATTTATAATTTTAGGATGTAATCTGTCTAAACCAAAGTACCTAAAGAAATTTGTTTTCTGTCAGTTTATCGAGATTTACTATTTAATTGTTTGGTTGAGATTTAATTACTTTTGAGCGTTTTTATATAACCTATAATCAAACATTTTAAATTAATTCACTACCGTTCCCCTTGAGTTCGACACCATTGCTTATCAAAGCTATACTATACTCGATCGGGTTCACTGCCTGTAAAGTGTGGCTTAGATGCGATAAATTAAGAGTTATAAATAAAAAACTAATGCATTAAAAATACACATCAATATAATATATTTTCATTCGACATTATAAATTGGAGTTAGTACCGACTTTGTATATTATCTACCAAGAAATACAATGTCACCTAATTTTTATCAATACAATCGTCAAAATTCCACTTATAAAAAGGTTTGGCCTTACTGCAATGCGTTGTAGGCTAGTTACTAATAAGATATAAATTGTATGTTTCCATCACACTTACCACGTCTCTACTTTATGAAATGTCATTTTCCACTTGTCTACTTTCAAAATACTTTGTGAAGTGACACTTTCCACCCATTACTTTTTAAAATGTCATTTTGACCCTTTCATTTTGAACTTTTAAAATGTCACTTCACCCACTCCATTTTGTAAACTTTCATGTGTATCCGTGTAGTATACATAATCTGATTTTTCCATAATTAATTTCGTAGCTAACTTATATAAAAAACTATTTTTCATGTACTTTTTCTTATGTATGTGTCGGTATAAATTAGAGGTGATCAATGTTTCGATGTAAATTTAGAACTTTAGTTCATTAATTTGTACAAACATTGTATATTGGTTTACTAACAAATGCAACTGACTTAACTTTGATTAATACAATCGTCCAAATTCAACTTAGAAAACGGATTAGCGTCGCCACAATATATATGTTAAACACCAATTTCGGTGGAAGTTTCCTCCAATAGTTGGCCCTTGCACTTTCAAAAAGTACATTTTTTATCCTTCTATTTTTTAAATATTTTTTAAAATGATATTTTTTCGCTCTACTTTTTAAAATGTCTTTTTTGACACCCTACACTTTAAATTATAAAATAATAAAATATCACTTTCATCCCCTTTATTTTGTTAACTTTTATGGTTATCCTCGTAGTATATATAATTTGATTTTCATTAATAATGTCTGTTCGTGAACTTGAAGAAACTAATTTTTTACATTATTATTTTTATGTTTGTTTTGATATAAATCTGAAGTTGTCAACGTTTTGGCGAAAACTAAAACTTTCGTTCTTTAATTTTATAAAAAAACTTACCTATTTTTTTTATATACGTCTCGGTATAAATTCGAGTTTGTCGGCTTTTCGATGTAATTTTTTTTCATGTTAATTTTTACGTGCGCTTCATATAAATGAGTCAGGTCACATATATTACGTTTCCAATTATCCGAACTTCTGTTTGTTAACTTTTATAAAGGAAATTTTACTTACTTATTTTTATGTACGTGTCACTATAAATTTTAGTTTGTGTACTTTTTCATGCTTATTTTTATTTATGTTTCCTACGTATGAATTTGGTAAAATATAATACACTTTCATTCCATGGTATATATTAGAGTTAGTCAGAGGTATCGACATTGTATATTTATCTAATAGCAAATGCAACGGTACCTATATTTATCAATAGAATTGTTAAAATTCACTTACAAAATGGGTTGCTGGCAATCGCAACGTGCAATGGAAAAAAATTCCTAATATTATTTGAATATAAACTACTTCTATACGATGTACCATTTAAATAGATTGTTCTTTGCTGCATATGATGAAAAACTACATAAAATTATTAAATACAAGTACATTTCTTTAATTACCATTTTAAGAAATTAATATATCCTTTGCAAAAAAAAATGTATATTTTCTTTAAATTCAATCAATCCTTGTGTTTTTTCTTCAATTAGATTGTTGTTTCCTATATAAAACTTGGCGAATATCTACATATTAATATCTAAAGCTTAGATCAAAAGAACCATTTATGTGAATAGTGAAACTTAAGTATAATAAATGTAATATAGTAAAGTATGTTAGGGGTATTTGAGTAATTTTGATTACTTTATATACGCTGGTTACTTAAATCAGTCACTATTACCCCCTTTATCTCTTTTCCTCTATTACGCTAAAAAAGAAATGGAAGTCTATATAAGGAACCCTAGGTTTTCAATTCAGCTCCCCCGTCTCCGGCTTAAATTCCTCGTCACTACAAATCTACAATCATCTCTGGCTTAAATTCCCCATCACCTACATCATTAAATGATCCGCAAAACTTCCGGCATCGCCACGTCATGGGATGCCTTCACTACGAAGTGGTCACTCCTAAAATTGAAAATACATTAAAATTAAATACTTCTAAGAATCTGAATGTTACACAATTGTAAAACAAATTTATATAGAAAATTAGCCCTCCGTCAAAGAATACCAAGCTAAAAATGAAGATCCTCAACTTTCAACAACTTAACGGGGAGTCACTCGACGAAGATTGGGATTGGTACAAAGAGATGTTACAAAATAGTCTGCAAAACGACCTCAACGTCAGACAAAAGATCTCAACTTTCTATACTGGGATCAATGTTTGCACGAGACAACTACTTGACTTTTAAGGAGCGCTCACAAAGAAAAATTTGCCAACCAACAAGGAATTGCTTGAAGAATTCGCAAATCACTCACGCAAATACCATAACCCAAGAGATAATGTCTCAAGAGGAAAATCTTCTGGAGAAGGAGCTTTCAATGGGCTAGTTGCGATTAATGCCAAACTCGAAACCATGGATCATATAATTAAGAAGACAAACCAAAATATTCATGCCATTCAAGTCAGATGTGAAAATTGCACCGGTACCCAAAAAAATTGGATATAGAAGCAATCTTAGCTCGTTTCGCCAAAGCCTCCGAAAAACGTCGTAACGATACTGAGGTAGCCCTTAAAAAACAACAAGCAACACTTAGAAATCAACAAGCCTCAATCCTAAATGTCGAGCAACAAGTTTGGAAACTTTCAATATTACTCCATAAGCATCTTCCACGAACACTTACAAGAAACACAAATACTAATCCAAGGGCACACATGATAGAATTGACAACCAAAATTGGTAAGGTAATAACTCCTATAATACATTTGACCGCTAACTATTCATCTTTTGTGCAGAAACTTGAAGAAAAACAGGAAAAATTTGACTTGCAGGAATCATAAGGTTGTGAGTCTACCACCATGGCGTGGTAAAAAAAAAATCGCCATTAGTAGGTCAGCCAGCTAAAAAAAAGCCAGTCAAACCATACACGCCACCGTTTCCATACCCGAGTTGCATGAACCAAGATAAGCAAGCAGAAGATTACCGAAAATTTCTCGAGTACATGATATCTCTACGAATAAACATACCATTCATCGAGACTCTGGCATAAATTCCAAAATATGCAAAGTTTTTGAAGGATCTCTTAACTAACTGAAAGGATTTGGATGAAACCTTGAGCATTATTCTTAGCGAGAATTGTTCTGTTGCTATGCTCCACAAGTTAACAAAAAGATAAAAAAAAAAAAAAGACAAAATATGGGCTATGGCTGACCAAACACGAGTTGTTCTTCACTTACAAAACTTAACCGTAAGATTGCAGACTTTTTTTAGGCTTTTTAAAACTTAGGTCCCGAAGCATTTGTCGTTCCTCCCATGCACGGGTCGTGCTTACCTCCTGATCCAAACCAGTGCATTATTTTGGATCTTTTAAGTTGCGTCGCCAAAGCACGGGTCGTGCTTCTTTCCAGAACCCTTATTTGCTATCAAGTCTACTATATAAATATCATATATCCTCTCAGTTGAACCCTAGATGACCAGAGATGGAAAGAAATCCGTTTTCAGACGATTTTTGGTGATTTTTCTCCGTTTCCATCAATATATGAAGAACTGAAGTTATGATTAACTTAAAAGCTTGTTTTGGTTAATTAACTATGTAAAATAGAATATACTAGAGCTTGTTAGTCGTTCTCAGTACCTGCTTAGATATAACACATCTTAAATAACCAGAAAAAATGTTGATTGCATGATTAGGAAAGTCGCAACATAAATGAACTTGCTTCTTATTATTGAATTTTATTTTATTTTTTTTTATTGCTGTTTTAGTTAATAATTTTACAACACCCCCCCCCCTTCATTATTTTATGTTTTTGACTATTATGTGCCTTACGCAAAGAGGCATTGACTTTTAGGTTGTGTTCTTATGGATTCGACTCTGCTTCTTTGTGTTATCCCTTATTGAACTTGAGCAGTGAAATTTTATTTGTTTAAGATGCCCACGACTGTGTCTTAACAAATTGTAGTTGTTTCTATGGACACGGTATTGCTAACTGTTTTGTGTCAAGATCTTTACGTAGAGCCAACGACAATAAGAAAATGACGGCCTTTCGGGAGGCAACACGATGCTTAATTTTTATTTTTTTAGTTTTCAATAAGAGATCATCATAGCTCTACGCAAGCTTAGGGAATTCAGACGGTCTTCCAAATTGCTGAAATTTAGATTTTTCGCCAACATCTTTGTCAAAATCAGAAAATTTCTGCAACCATATTAGATACATTCTTTCCTAGCTACAAGTTTTTATTTTCTTTATTGAGTTGTTCATTCCTCTTTGAGCATTGAGGACAATGCTTCATTTTAAACTTGGGGAGGGGGTTCGTTAAAATTTTTCATTTTTGTAAAAAAAAATCAAATTTTCTTTTTAGTTAAATTTTTCTGCATTTTATGTTTTGCATTGCGTTTGCATAAAAATTTTCGAAAAACTCCTAATATATGTTTTATTTTCTGTTTGTTACATAATAAATAAAGCCAAATATATTTTTGTTTTTAGTTATTTTAGTGTTTATTTATTGCATAAAAAACTCAAAAAAAAAGAAGGAAAAGTTACATGAGTTGAGGACATTCTTTACATTAGATAGCTGTATAAATATTAAGCGTGATAGGAACCAACAATAACCATCTCATTACAATCAAATATAAGAATTATCTTTTCAAATCAAAAAGTACTTTAAATGTTTATGCGATATGAACCAATGTAAGAGTCGAATAATTTTTACAATGGAAGTTTGAGATGGAAAACCACACAGTGCTTTAAAAATGATTTCCTTAAATGCCACAAAAGAACCTATATTGAATAAAGCTTTCTTTCCTTGAAGTAGCGAACCTTATAGTTTTTACTCCTTTTAAGGTTAGGAGGGAACTCTTATTATATCCATACAATTAATTATCATTTTTGAAGTATTGAAGATATGGTGGGCCACAAAGTGAAATTCACGCCCAATCAATGTACTTGTTAGAAATGGTACATCAAGTAAGTTGAAAAAATTTGAAATTGAATTAAAGTCAAATCCAAGTCAAGGTTAAGTTGAAATCAATGACCAAGCAAAGTTAAATTTGAAGAGTTGATCAAGACAAAGAAGATGTGTGGTATACTGAGTTAGGTCCCTCGATAGCGCAATCATAGCGGTATGTCACACCCTTAGCCGCCGACGGAAACGCCGATGTGTGCGATGTAAACAAGTAATCACAGTATTGAACATACATTGAACAGTACAAAAATAATCTTCTATTATTATTGAAATAGAAATTATATTGACAAGACTATTTCTGAATCACTACACACGCCTAACAATGCGGCGTTCACAATTGTATGATAAAAAAATATCTGAGGATCTTCTGTACGAACACTTCCGACCTTATAAATAACCTGAGAATACATGCATTAAGATATGTCAACAAAATTGTTGGTGAGTTCTATAGGTTTTGACACAAAAAATTTTTATACTAAAAAATGTTTTATAAAACTTATCTGGTTGACCAACTTTTATAAACACGTTCTTTTCTATCAAAAGTATAAAATAATTGCGTCATAAAAGTATATTTAGGCTCATTTAGAAATGTTATTTACTCAAATTCAAAAATACCCCATTTGTAAAATATATAAGTAAACCAAACTTATAACAATTTCTTACGGTTCTCAGAACCAAATTTCTTTTCATATAAAGATTTTGAATACCAATTTATATCAAATAAAGTCATATCACACTCTGTGAAAACATAAAATAGCCAAATTTACTCTTGAAAACTTGTACAAGCATTTGTATAGTTTATATGTAAAACTCATAAGTTTCGAATTTATAAACTTTGTAAATTCATGTCGTAATATTAATTAAGTATTATCTTACTTAATTTAGAAATCGATACTTAACCATTGGGGCAAAATCCTCCCACATACATATTACGTTTTCGTATAAAAACAAAGGGTTTATATAAATAACTTATTAATTGTAAGTTAATAAACCTTAACCAATTGTGTCGTGTTGTTAATTAAGTGTTATATAACTTAATTTTCTGGTATTGACACTTATTGTTTTAAGTCACAACTATTCCCCTACAACTATTCTCTTTTAACTAGCACACATGAATAAAAAGCCCATATAAACCCAATATCGATTCAATACGGTAACGAAACAAATCCGGGATCTATAATGAGCTCATAACCAAACTCTGACACCTTTGCACCAGCACAAAAAAAAGGCGTGCTACAAGTCACACAACACTAACATGGGCGTGCTAAAAAAAGTTCCACAATATTGATTTATCAACGTTGTGGAGTACATAAAATAGAAACGTCAACGCCAAACTCGTCTCGCCAGGCGATAGTGTAGCTAACACATGTGGGCAGGATGTCAACCTGTATAGATCAGTATTCGTCGATCCATACATGACGTTTTGCGTTCCATACAGATTAACTGTTATAAAGCAGAGGACATGGACCAAGACACACAGTCCCGGTGTGGTTACAAACATAGCCCATGCAGCTTAGGAAATGATCCTAACTCATAAAGCTTTTAAAAACAAACATAGCTCATATAGAACGTCCCGTGGGTGTGATGGATCCTAACAATGTGTCTAGGCATCCTAATCCTAAACTCTATAATATAAGACTTTAGAATACTTATAATTCTTTGGTGTTTAGGAATGATTTATGATTTAAGTCTTGTAGTATTTGAGATTCCTAAGACTTGATATATTTTCAAATCTTATTGTTTGTCATGACGATGTTCGGGCAACCTAACGGCTGTTTTTATAACATTTTCCAGTTTTCCAATAACGTGAAACCCAACGCTTTCCGTAATATTTGATAAGTTGCGTAATTGACATGATATATAATTTATTAGGTAATAACCCCTAAAATCCGAGAATCAATTATATTATCATATAAGACGAATTTCGTATCACCACTAAAATGATTTACATTGTTATAATAATTATAAAAATAAAATATATCGTTTACTTAGAAATCGTTTCTACATGATGATCAAGGGTATAATAATAATAATTGATTTTTGGTATGTTTTCAATTAATTATTATATGTTTGTCAAATCTTCGTTTATAGTCGTTTAAGACAAGGTACATTTCCTTTGTACACAAATATATTGAATAACATATTTTGTTATATGTATACTGTTTTTTATGCTTTCTCATGTTGTCGTGCATATATGTACGACGAGTATTACAGTTTATGATTCGTCGAATAACTTATATCTTTAGATCAATCTACTTATAATCTTGTGATTTTTATTAATATGAATTAATATATCACAACAAAGTGTAATTATGTCAATTATAGCATTCTACTATAACTTATATAATTGATTTATTATTTATACCTTTTAGATTGTTATTTTCATAAACTCTTGACCAATAATAAAGTACGATGCTATTTTATGTATCAAACTTGAAAATCATCAAAACTTTGATAGACACTCATGTATTCTCCTCCAAATATAAAAACTGTAAAAGAGAGGTCGTAGAAACTCACATTCGATGCGTGATCTCGATCTAGGCTCGCTTCGTGAATCTTGTCGTGAGGAACCACAAATTAACCACTTTTGGACTTTAAAACATTTCCGGGTTTGTTTTGTAAAATATCAAACCAAAGGATTTCTTTTTGTAATGATTTAAATCAAAAGGGCTTATTTTAAATCTTGTAAAACGATTGAATGACTAATTTATAATTTATCTTTCACAAGGGACTTATTTATGATATTAAATCAAAAGGGACAATTTTTATCTTTTTAAAATAGTATAAGGACCATTTTTGTAATGACCATGTCAAATGGGACTTTGTTTGCAAAGGATTATGTCAAAAGGGCCAGCTTTAATTTGAAGTTATAAACGTAGGGGCTAATTTTGCCACATTCTCCAAATATACTAAAGGGATCGTGCGTCTTCATTCACAGATCGGGAATGGGAAGAGACGCGAACGAGAGAATCGTCGGGACCTCCGGCGGTGGTCGAGCCAATCGTAAGGGAAGGGAGAACCACCAGTTTCCGGCGACAGGAAATCGGAATGGTCCAGGTGGCAACGGTTGCTGATCAAGGGGGATGCACCACCTGTACTCGATCGGATTGAAGAACGAAGAAGAACGGAAGCGGAAATAGTCAATGATTTCTCGGCTGTCTTGCTTACGTCCGGTGGTGAAACTCGAAGGGAGGCGGGGTTAGATCGGAGGCGGCAGTCCCCGCTCTCCAGCTTCGTTTTCCCGGTGGTGATTCGCGTAGGTAATAGGGAGGCAGCGGCGGCTTTTACTGTTGTCTGTGGTGGTGTGAGGGAGGCTGCTCCGCGGCTTCCCTTGGTTGTTCTTGTCTCCGATCCGGCAGTAAGCATTTCAGCAACGAGGGGTGAACGATGGTAACAACAAGCAGGTGGGTGTTTGAGGTTTGTTTCAATCAATCAGGTAGAAAGAACCAAAAGAAGAGGCTGATGGCCTCTTTTTGTTTCTTGGCAGGAAACAATGAAGATGAAGGGAGGGGCTGATGCTTCTTCAATGGCCGGAAATCACCATTTCTGGTGATGTTCTTCATAGCAAACGATCCCAACAACAAAGAAGTAAGAAGGCAATTGTTTGAGGTGAGCAAATTGGTTCATCAATAGCTTAAGTGAAGCTTTGTTAAAGCTATGGTGTTAAAAAATATCCGTATCCGAAAAACCGATTCGAGAAATCCGAAAATCCGATCCGAATTTATCCGAAATTTTGGATATCCGGATTTTCGGATATCTGAAATTTGGATATCCGGTTTTCGGATTCGGATACGGATAATCATTTTAAAACTTTTCGGATATTTCGGATATCCGATATCTGAAAAAATATTTTTTTTATTAATTTTGAAAAAAATTATAGTTATTGTTTTTAAACGTAAAGCAGGAACAATTAGGAACATAGTTAGTTTTAATGTATTTTTTCTCTACAATAACTATTATTTACATGCCAAAAGATGCTCACTTAACAGTTAGATATATGAATAGAAAATATTATTTAAAATAAAATTGTACTTCATTACTTCACGTAAGATTCTATAGTTTCATATATATATATATATATATATATATATATATATATATATATATATATATATACTAGTCGTTTATCCGCGCAAAGCGGCGGCGGCGAATAGTTTTTTTCGGCAATTAGTTAGTAGACAATGATTAGTTTCAATTCAGCGGAGGAGATTGAATGTGGGTGATGTGAATGGTTTTTTTTGGATAATAGTTACCTATCGGTGATTATTTTCTCTCGAAAACATATCATATTACAATAAACATACAATTCATCGGCAAATAGTTTCCTCTATAAAACATGACATTTAAAACACACACAAACGCAATGCAACGGGCGACTATGAGTTTTAGGCTCCAATTACATTAGTTTTGGCAAATGTAAACCAATTTCTGTTCTATGGATAGCCTTTTACGGTAAGTTATTTCCGACCGGCTGTTTTTTCATTTTGGTAAATAATTTTCGAGTGGTGGTTAGTTTCGATGACCGGTCTTTTTTCTTTTTTTTCTTTACCGTAAATATTACTTTTGTCCAAATTAATTTACTTTTTGAAAGATGTCAAAAACGTAAATTCTTCGTTAGATCTAAACCATTTGATTATACGTTTCATTTTCAAAGAATATCAAAAAATTTATGTTAAAAAATGAAATTCATAAATCAAACATACAAAATATCCCTTTTTATATCGACAATGCATTAACTTTTCAAAATTCAAAATTATATTTTTATCTTTTTTTGTAAAATTAGAAATAAATTAACCTTAATAATATTTAGCATAGAAACCATATTCATCTGATCATTTTACCAATGATATGGTTAGTATTTAATATGAAAAATATAAAGTTAAGTATCAAGAGATAGTATGCAAGAGATGGTCAAAATAATGAATTGTGAGCAGGAATATATCCCTTCTTATTATAGCAAACAACAGACATACACATAGACTTACATGGAATACTTTCTAATCTACAGTTCTCATGTCAAACCTCTGTTCTGACCTTTTGATCTTTCAAACGGTCGATACAAATTCTTCACTTAATAAAAAAAAAGAAGATAATTTCATAACAAAATACTATAATAGGTAAATTTCAGATTAGCTTGAAAAGAGGTCTTCACTGGGATTTCATCATATGTAAATACGTCTAGGGTGTGGTATCTCCACCGGTCATTAATGTAAAATCATGTGTTAAATACCACGCAGTAAAAAGATGTAAAATATAAAAACAACATGCATCTACTCATTTAGTTATAAGACCGGTCACAACCAATATTGAATGGCTCATGCATTGAATTGTTCTACTTTAAGAAATGCATATACATCATACGTATATTAAAAATTTAAATATACATACACTTTGTTCTCCTTCGTTATTTTTGCAAATTGTTGATGGAAGGAGATGACGTTTTGTTCATGTTCCCTGAATATTGATTTTTTTGCTATTAGTTAAATCAAAATATTAATCAACAGTGACATGGGTGTTTTTGTAAACGTGGCTAATATATTAACCTGCAAAAAGTAGGATTGATCAATTAAGAGCACATTTATTAACACTTTTTCAAACTACTTGTATTCTCATGAAATTAGTAGATAGGTACCCTCACAGGCGTTACGAAGACGGAGCATAGTAGCATCACGTCTTAGCTTTTGTTATAATTTTGATATTAAGCAAGCAATGTTTTGAAAACAATGTAAATACTATATTATCAATACAGTGGTTGTTGCTTTAATTACTATTATACAATTGTTGTGATACTGTACATGACGTCCTCCGCCCCCGAACGTTTCTGCCGTTCCAGTTTGGGGATGTGACATTTACTCACCCTGACTTGTCCTTTTCTTTGAGCATGGTTAGTCGTTATTAGGGAATTCTAGGTAAAGCTCATTGGATAGCGGTTAAAAATATTCTCAAGCGATACATTGAGATTAGCTGGGTATAGTGGTGCCGACTTTCAAACAGATAGAGACAACTTTCGTTCTCAATATGGTTGGGTGTTTACCTTAAATGGAGGAGCAGTTACTTGGAAAAGTTCCAGGCAAGAGACAATAGTTGATTCTAATTATGAATCAGGGTACATAGTGGAAAGCGAAGCATCGAAGGAAGCAATTTGGTTGAAAAAAATCATCGAAGATCTTGGAGTTGTGCCAGCCATCAAGGAGCCAATGACATTTTTTTGTAATAATGAAGGAGCGGTAGCATTGACAAAGGAACTAAGCGATCATGGTAGATCACGACATATCGACAGAAAATACCATTTCATCAGATATACAGTAGAAGAAGGTCACCTCGTTGTGAAGAGGGTATCATCTGAAGAGAATTCTAAAGATCCACTCACAAAGGGTCTGAGTAGGGTTAAATACATCCCGCATGCTAGGAGCATTGGTCTAACAAATAATATTAGTTTTAGTAGTTAGATAGATTGAAACTTGTAACAAAGTAAATGTAATTGACTTTTGGTGATTAAATAAATCAGAATTATTTATGATTTAGTTTACTACATTTTGTCAATTGCTTATTCTTGTGTTTCATTTTACATGTTTTACATCCCTAATAATTTGATTATTCGAATTCAACAGTCGATCATACTTTTGGAAGTAAGTAGTGAATTAAGACTACCGTGAATTGAATTGTAGATTGCCTAAAGAGTTGTAGACATAGCATTGTATTGCTACAATGTTCATGAGTACTTTGTAATGGAGATGTAAGTATTGGATTAATGCACGCTCAGAGAATTACTTCATGGAATTTATCACGAGTAATTCTGAGACGATAATATCTTATAATCTTAAAACAGAGATATATGAGTTGTGGTTTACAAGTCAGTTGTGCATTGATGATATGTAAACGCATTGGTAACTTGATTCTATTCCATGTCTCATGTTCGAATGAGATCTTATAGAACGGAGGATTATATGATCACTTATCTTAGGACACGTAACTGGCATGGTCAGAGACCGACAACAGCTTTTGGAAGCTACAATTTGTTCATTGATTCGGAAGTTATACTGGAAATTATACTTACTGATTTATCTAGGTGGGAGACTATTGGATTTGGTGTCTAAGCCCATAACTATAATTGATATAAACTTGAATTAATAGTAGCAAAGTCCTTTTGGGTTGCCTCAAACCTACCATTTGGACAGGATGTTTGTTTTGGAGAAAGAGGTAGATTTATTATTGATTAATAAATTTAAATAAATAAGTTATTAATATACTATGAGAATAATATATTACTTAGATATAGTAATATTTAATTAATAATTAATTAGAGGTTAATTGAAATTAATTTTAGGATTGATAGAATTAACTAAAAGTATAGGGGCTAAAGTGTAATTGTGTAATAGTTGAACAAGAGGCATTCTAGAACCTCCCTAGAGCCTTGGACGGTTTTTAGGAGGGTTTTAGGGTTATATAATTATCCTTAGAGGATAATTAGGAAGCTAGATAATTACCAATTCAATATAATATTATTATATTGGTTTTAGGCTTATCTAGGGTTTCCTAGTTGCACAATTGTAACACCTGTTCCACGTATTAATGTAATTTTCAAAATTCTAGGGTTTTGGCAATGGGACTGGACGAGTTGGGAGCCTTGACTCGTCGAGTGGAGGCTATCAAGAGGACGCGAAAGTTAGGTCATACTCGACGAGTCGGAAGGCCCGACACGACGAGTAAGAGATGTAAAGAGAAACCCTAATTTTTAGGGTTTGCATCCTATATAATCTCATAAGGACCTTGAAGTTGACCTTCCATCAGCCTCCAAACCCTAAAATGTGTGTGCTAAACCCTAATCCCCATTCTCTTCCATTTTGTGAGCTAATAGTGATTTGTGGAGCTTAAGAAGAAGGAGATAGTGAGAAGAAGGAGGAGATCCAGCAAACCAAGCCCTCACTCTTGAGCTTGATCATCTTGCAGACTGATGTAAGTCTTCAAGACTTGATTTTATCTTAGAAAATGGCTAGATGTCACACCCCCAAACCGAAATGGCGGAAACGTTCGAGGGTGGATGACGTCATGTGTAGTATCACAACAATTGTATCATAGTAATCAAAGTAAACACAACCATTACATTGAATATATAAAAAGTATTTACATCTGTTTGATTCGTATTCATATATAGCAAAAGTATAACAAATATAAAGATGTGACTCTCTAAGCTTCGTCTTCTCAAAAGTCTGCTGGAGTACCTGTCTACTGATTCCCTGAGAATACAAGCGGTTTTGAAAAGAGTATCAGCATTAAGCTGGTAAGTTCATAAGCATGTTTTTGTAATGAAAACCCGTCAATGAATCTGCGAAAATGTTTATGTGTTTCCAAGAAAATCCAATATTTTTCTAATGTATGTGTTTGTTACAGTGATCTATAAGTACGAAAACCCTAGCTATCACCAGTATGTATAGAATGCTCTGTTGGAAAACACTGGTTACTACCAGTACGTATAGTAGTTTCATTAATAAAATAAAACCATGTATTTTATCCACTGGAATCCTCCAATATAATGTATAGTAGTTCTATTAATTAAAATAAAACTAAGGAAGAATGAAATCCCGTAAACGAAAGGTTAGTTTATACTATTGTGAGTCGTATAACCATGCTTGATATGACTGATGACCTCTACGACGTTCTTCAAGCGTCGGCCAGTGTGATATTTGTCACCCCAGGCATGCCTGCCTAACTATAGCTAGCAGTTTAGGTGTGGGATTGTCAGTCCCGAATAGATCTATTCACAAATCTCACGCTCTCCCTCCAGGAGACTCTAATTATACTAAAAGATAGGATTTAACATGTACCTCGAAAGGTACAAATGAAGAGTTGTCTCACAATCTTGTATTAACTAGTTTACATATAGTTTTGTATTGTTCTTTTGTGATTAAATCAGTTTGTATACTTTATAGAGTAATAGTTATACTTAAATAACTATTTGGTAATGAATCCTTGTTACCCGAGAGATATAAATGAATATCATAAACTAAGTCTGTCATAGTTTATATGTTTAACAATGTATAAGCTCTGAATTTGTAAAACTGTATATTGAAACCCCAAACTATAACTATTATAGTTTGCATGAATATTATGTATTTGGTCCATGAATTGATCTGAAAACTATGCAATTTGGCAGTAAGTTGAAAACGTCTCTTATGCTCAGCATATTAGAAAAGGGATAAAATATATAAATATTTTTATAAAATGTGAAAAACGTATGGATGTATCAATTGCATCAGTTTTAATCGTGTTGGAATTTGTTTGTTAAAATTCAAAAAATCATTTGTGTTTGGCTTGTACTCCCCCCTGAAAATATTAAAAACGGTAAAAGCATAGGGGTATGAACTCACTGTTGGTTGCGTGAAATGTCGGACAACGAAACTGGGAGTGAAGACCTTCGGGTTGATGTACGCGACAATTAACGGAATCCTAATATCAATTAAATACATATATGCATTTTATTAGCGAAACCATTATTTATAGTGTTGGAAAAACACTTGCTTTTGGTTTAGGAATGTTACCGGGACTCGATTGAATCGGAGAAAACGGGTTTTCAGCCAAGTTCACTACTCAACGTGGGTTTGCGGCCGTGAAGGGGATTACGGCCGTGAATTGTTCTCGGTCGTGAACAGCCCCTTGAAGGGTTTACGGTCATGAACGGTGTTCTTGAAGGAAATATGAGTGTTTGAAGGGTTCACGGCCGTGAACAGATTGCGGCCCTTGAAGGTTTGAAGATTTGAAGGGTTCTCGGCCGTGAACTCAAGAACAACAATGCTTGATTCGATGAAAAACGCGTTTTAGATGCTTCACAATAACGCCCAAAGGTGATTCTTGATGATTCTTGGAAGAATAGAGGGTATTTTGGTGTTTGCGGTTGAGAGGTTAGAGAGAGAATGGGGGAGTTTTCGGCCAGAAAAGTGTAAATGAGGGTAGGGGTCACGTATATATAGGGGGTTTTCATGGTCGGTTGTGGGGGCCACCTGTCACCAGCCGTGAACGGGTTTACGGCCGTGATCGGGTTCACGGTCGTGAACACCAGTCAGGCCGGAAACTGTTGACTTTTCGAAGGAAACTCGGGTTTTTGCGTGATTTTTGGTTCCGATTCATATATAAAATTTAATTATATAAAACTTAAATGATTTTCCAGACCATAGAAATTTAACGGAACAAATAAAATTTGAAATTTAATTAACGGAAAGCGCTGACTTTAACGGAAAAAGGTTCCGCTTGTCACATCATCCCCCCGATAGAGGGAATTTCGTCCTGAAATTCAAACGTAGAATACAATCATGGACTCGGAAATAGGTGCGGGTATTTATGTTTCATCTGATCTTCGCGTTCCCAAGTGAATTCAGGTCCCCGCTTGGCATTCCAGCGGACCTTTACTATCGGTATGCGACTTTGTTTCGTTTTTTTGACTTCTCGATCCATGATTTTGACTGGTTCTTCCACGAAATTAAGGTTCTCATTGATCTCGATCTTGTCAAGAGGGATCACAAGGGTTTCGTCGGATAGACACTTTTTAAGGTTCGACACGTGGAAGACAGGATGAATGTTGCTAAGTTCTAGGGGTAAACGAAGTTTGTATGCTACGGGACCGATCCTGGCGAGGATCTCGAATGGTCCTATGAATCTCGGATTCAGCTTTCCAATCTTTCCAAAGAGTATCATTCCCTTCCAGGGTGAGACCTTCAATAGAACACGGTCATCAACCTGGAACTCCAAGGGTTTTCGTCTCTTATCGGCGTATCTCTTTTGTCTATCTCTTGAAGCTTTTAGTCGTTCTCTGATTTGTACGATCTTTTCTGTGGTTTCATGAATGATTTCTGGGCCTGTGAGAGTGCTATCAGGGACTTGACCTTTAGCTAACTGCGTGTCATCGACCTCAGCCCAGCACATAGATGATCTGCACTTACGACCATAGAGGGCTTCAAACGGCGCAACTTTGATGCTAGTGTGATAGTTGTTGTTGTAGGAGAACTTGACCAAGGGCAAATGGATGTCCCACGACTTACCAAAGTCTATGACACATGCCCTCAACATGTCTTCCAATGTTTGAATGATTCTCTCACTCTGCCTGTTTGTCTGTGGATGGTAAGCTGTGCTCATATCTAACTTAGTTCCAAGAGCCTTCTACAGTGACTGCCAAAATCTCTAGGTGAATCTGCTATCCCGATCAGAGATAATGGACACAGGCACCCTATGCAGACGAACTATCTCTTGGATGTAGATTCGTGTAAGTCTCTCAATCTTGAATGTTTCTTTGATTGGCAGGAAGTGGGCGGATTTAGTCAATCGATTGACAATTACCCAGATGGCATCGTACCCACTCAGAGACTTGGGAAACTTAGTGATGAAATCCATCGTAATCCATTCCCACTTCCACTCAGGTATTTCTGGCTGCTGAAGTTGACTTGAGGGCATTTGATATTCCACCTTCACCTTGACGCAAGTCAGGCACTTGCCCACGAAGGTAGCAATATCTGCTTTCATGTTTGGCCACCAATAGATCTTTTTGAGATCCAGGTACATCTTATCTGAACCTGGATGAACAGAGTATCTAGTCTTGTGAGCTTCTTTCATGACAACCTCCATGTACCCGCCGAACTTTAGGGTGCAGACCCGGTTCATGAAATAGTAAACTACGTCGCCTTTGATCTCCAAGTTCTTTTCCATTCCCCTCAAGGCTTCATCCGACATGTTCTCTGGTTTTAAGGCTTCTAGCTGAGCCTCTATGATTTGAGCGGAAATATGGGAATAGATGGTCATTGTCAGTGCCTTCACTCTACAACCTGAATACTCTTTCCGGCCGAGGGCATCCGTTACCACATTGGCCATTGCCTCATGTTCAACTCTTTCTGATCGAAGATATGCTGTAGGGTCTTATGGTCAGTGAAGACAGTACACTTGGTTCCATAGAGATAATGTCTCCAAATCTTTAACGCAAAGACCACTGCTCCCAACTCCAATTCATGAGTTGTATAATTGACTTCGTGTGCTTTCAGCTGTCTCGAGGCATAGGCAATGAACTTTCCTCGCTGCATGAGCACACAGCCTAGGCCCTGATTGGATGCATTGCAGAAGACAACGAAGTCCTCCGTCCCTTAAGGCATCGAGAGGATAGGTGCGCTACATAGAGCCTGCTTCAATGTTTGAAACGCAGTGTCTTGATTTTCTCCCCAACTAAAGGGTATACCTTTCTGAGTCAGGGTAGTTAAAAGCTTAGCAATCCTAGAGAAATTCTGAATAAACCTGCGATAATAGCCAGCGAGACCCAAGAATAGACGGATTTCCGTGGGCGTCTTCAGTGCCGACCAATTCTCAATCGCCTTGATTTTGGAAGGGTCCACGTGTATGCCTTCCTTGCTAACCACGTGACCGAGGAAAGTTACTTTTCTGATCCAAAATTCACCCTTAGAGAATTTTTCATAAAGCTTTTCCGCCCTTAAAGTTTCTAGCACTATCCTCAAATGCTGTCTGTGGTCTTCCTCACTCCGAGAGTAGACAAGTATATCATCAATGAATACTATCACGAACTTGTCTAGGAAAGGGCGGCACACCCGATTCATCAGATCCATGAATACCACGGGTGCGTTGGTTAGACCGAAGGGCATTACTACAAACTTGTAGTAACCATATCGAGTCCGAAATGCTGTCTTGGGAACATCATTCTCATGGACTCGCAACTGGTGATACCCTGATCTGAGGTCTATTTTTTAGAAATAGCTAGCTCCTTGGAGTTGATCGAAGAGGTCGTCGATTCTGGTTAGGGGATAACGGTTTTTTATGGTAAGCTTGTTCAGTTCACGATAATCTATGCACATCTGAAAAGATCCATCTTTCTTTTTCACAAACAAGACTGGGGCTCCCCAGGGTGAGGAACTTGGTCTGATGAATCCTTTGCTGAGTAGCTCATTGAGCTGGCTGGATAACTCTTGCATTTCTGCCGCCGCTAGACGGTAAGGGGATTTGGCTACGGGGGTAGCTCTGGGGATTAAGTCGATTCGGAACTCGACTTTGCGCTCGGGAGGGATTCCGGGAAGATCTTCAGGGAAAACATCAGGAAAGTTGCAGACTTCGGGGATGCTCTCAAGGTCTTTAACTTCCTGCCTCTCATTGACGACATGGGCTAGGAATGCATGGCATTCCTTTCGCAGATATTTTTGGGCTTTGATGCATGAAATGATACGAAGGTCCGAGCTGAGTTTATGACCATAGACTGTGAGGGCTTCGCCCGAGGGCAAATTGAGGAGAATGACTTTTTCATAAAAAAGGATTTCAGCACGATTGGGGCTCAACCAATCCATGCCAATGATGACATCGAAGTTTTTTTTATGGAAACTGGCATAAGGTCGATTGGAAAAGAATGGTCGTTTAAGGTAAGGGTACAGCCTATGAATACGTCGTTAGTGCTCTCTTTCTTTCCGTTAGCCATCTCGACGGTAAACGTTTCGGTTAGAGGTTGGGATTCATGCTTGAGAAGATGCTTAAATACATGACTAACAAAACTTCTCTCCGCACTAGAATCGAAAAGAATGCATGCATAAGAGTTTTCGAGGAGGAACGTACCCGTAACAACGGTGGGATCAACAACCACTTCCTCCTGGCCCATGGCTAGCACTCTTCCTGAATTGCCAACAGTTGTTGCCTTGGGGCAATTTCTCTTGAAGTGCTCGATCTCCCCACAGCCATAACAGGCTTGACCAACGCCTGCTCCAGGAGCCTGATTGGTTGGTTGGGCTGGTGTCTTGCAAAATCGAGCTGTGTGTTCCTTCTTACCACAGCTATTGCACAACATCTCGCGACACTGCCCATGATGATGAAAGTTGCACTTGTCACACCTTGGAAGGGTACCATCATATCTACTGGTAGGCGCTTGGGTTGCAGGAACAGCGGCAGGAGTGGTAGCAGCATGAACTGCTACTACTTGTTTCTTGGAGGGCTCCTGCGAAGACTGGCCCTTACGCTTGTTCCAAAACTATTTCTTTCCACCACTCACCTTTGGTGGTTCGGGAACGGCTGCCACTTCATCAAGATCAACCCCGTGATCTATAAGAGTTTGCGCCAAACACTTGGCACTGTCGAATGTGAGAGGTTTAGCAGCCAAAACATATCCTTGAGTTGGGGGCGTCAATCCCCAAATGTACCTCTCTATTTTCTTACTTTTTGGGGTGACCATCCACGGACATAGAACAACCAGATCGCAGAATCTAGCTGTATAAGTAGCAATGTCAGAACCCTTCATCTTTAGGTTCCAGAGCTCGTTCTCCAACTTCTACATCTCGCCCCTTGGGCAGTAATCAGCAAGCATTAGCTCTTTTAAACTCTCCCAACCCATGGCATTGGATACCGGCAGAGTTAAGGATTTGACCCGACTATTCCACCAAGTCAATGCTCTATCGGTGAAGGTGTAGGCGGCAAACTTCACCTTGCTTGCCTCAGAACATGCGCAAATCTCGAAAATTGATTCGATTTTCCCGAACCACCGGGATAGGGCAACGACTCCTCCATTGCCGTCGAAGGATTTGGGCTTCACATTCATGAAATCTTTGTAGGAACACTCCTTCTGGTGTCCCTGACCACCATCAAGATTTTGGGGGTGGGTACCACTTCCTGATCCGCTAGAGCCATCACGATTCATCTGTGACATTGCAATAGCCACAACAGCTGTAAGTGCTGCCTGGAACAAGACAGGATCGAACTGAGGAGGTGGTGGCGGCGGAGAATCATTGTTCTTCCTGTTGGGTCTCTTCTTGGGAGGCATCTTTCTCTAAAAGATACAAGGGAAAAATGATGATAAGCCTTCTACACTGATCATGAGTTGGATACTTTTGAACAAGATATATCTAAATCCTACAACGATAACAGAGACCTACAATAAAAGTTTACTAACATAACCAAGGAATTGCAGGTATTTATTTGTGAGGATTAGTACTATTTGTGTAGTGTTATAGAACCATAAAATACTCCTATAGTATTTTAACTATGTGCTTCATTAGTATAAGATTTTGTGAGTTTTAGACTTGTCGTAACATCACAGTCACTCCCAAACACATGTTGATCATATTTCAGACAAATATAGTTGATCAGGTTATATTGGCCCCATAAATGACTACATAACTATTCAGGTTTAACCGTAGTGTCCAACTCGCCCTAAATACTTTTATGTAGTTCTTACTTTGACACGGTTTCTAGTATGTATGTATACATGTATACTTATTGTAAAATTCTTAAATTTTAAAAGTATACTTTTAGTCTCAGAGCGCTTCATCCCCCTTTTAGTGTTTATAGTTATATACCATGTAAGGTTGGGTATACTTAGTTCGCTATAAACAATAGCTCTGATACCAATCTGTCACACCCCCAAACCAAAACGGCGGAAACGTTCGAGGGTGGATGACGTCATATGTAGTATCACAACAATTGTATCATACTAATCAAAGTAAACACAACCATTACATTGAATATGTAAAAAGTATTTACATCTGTTTGATTCGTATTCATATACAGAAAAAGTATAACAAAATATAAAGACGTGACTCTATAAGCTCCGTCTTCTCAAAAGCCTACTAGAGTACCTGTCTATTGATTCCCTGAGAATACAGACGATTTTGAAAAGAGTATCAGCATTAAGCTGGTGAGTTCATAAGCATGTTTTTGTAATTAAAACCTGTCAATGAATCTGCGAAAATGTTTATATGTTTCCAAGAAAATACAATATTTTCTAATGTATGTGTTTGTTACAGTGATCTATAAGTATGAAAACCCTGGCTATCACCAGTATGTATAGAATGTTCTGTTGGAAAACCCTGGTTACTACCAGTACGTATAGTAGTTTCATTAATTCAAATAAAACCATGTATTTTATCCCCTGGAATCCTCCAGTATAATGTATAGTAGTTCTATTAATTAAAATAAAACTAAGGAAGAATGAAATCCCGTAAACGAAAGGTTAGTTTATACTATTGTGAGTCGTATAACCATGCTTGATATGACTGATGACCTCTACGACGTTCTTCAGGCGTCGGACGGTATGACATTTGTCACCCTAGGCCTGCCTGCCTAACTGTAGCTAGCAATTTAGGTGTGGGATTGTCAGTCCCGAAAAGATCGATTCACAAATCTCACGCTCTCCCTCCAGGAGACTCTGATTATACTAAAAGACAGGATTTAACATGTACCTCGAAAGGTACAAATGAAGAGTTATCTCACAATCCTGTAATAACTAGTTTACATATAGTTTTGTATTGTTCTTTTGTGATTAAATCAGTTTGTATACTTTATAGAGTAATAACTATACTTAAATAACTATTTGGTAATGAATCCTTGTTACACGAGAGATGTAAATGAATATCATAAACTAAGTCTGTCATAGTTTATATGTTTAACAATGTATAAGCTCTGAATTTTTAAAACTGTATATTGAAATCCCAAACTATACCTATTATAGTTTGCATGAATATTATGTATTTGGTCAATGAATTGATCTGAAACTATGTAATTTGGCAGTAAGTTGAAAACGTCCCTTATGCTCAGCATATTAGAAAAGGGATAAAATATCTAAATATTTTTATAAAATGTGAAAAACGTATGGATGTATCAATTGCATCAGTTTTAATCGTGTTGGAATTTGTTTGTAAAAATTCACAAAAATCATTTGTGTTTGGCTTGTACTCTCCCCCTGAAAATATTAAAAACGGTAAAAGCATAGGGTTATGAACTCACCGTTGGTTGCGTGAAAATGTCGGACAACGAAACTGGGAGTGAAGACCTTCGGGTTGATGTACGCAGCACTTAACGAAATCCTAATATCAATTAAATACATATATGCATTTTATTAGCGAAAACATTATTTATAATGTTGGAAAAACACTTGCTTTTGGTTTAGGAATGTTACCGGGACTCGATTGAATCGGAGAAAGCGGGTTTTCAGCTATGTTCACTACTCAAAGTGGGTTTGCGGCCATGAAGGGGATTACGGTCGTGAACTGTTCTCGGCCGTGAACAGGCCCTTGAAGGGTTGAAGATTTGAAGGGTTCTCGGCCATGAATGGATTGCGGACCTTGAAGGTTTGAAGATTTGAAGGCTTCTCGGCCGTGAACTCAAGAACAACAATGCTTGATTCGATGAAAAACGCGTTTTATATGTTTCACAATAACGCCCGAAGGTGATTCTTGATGATTCTTGGAAGAATAGAGGGTATTTTGGTGTTTGCGGTTGAGAGGTTAGAGAGAGAATGGGGGAGTTTTCGGCCAGAAAAGTGTAAATGAGGGTTGGGGTCACGTATATATAGGGGTTTTCATGGTCGGTTGTGGGGGCCACCTGTCACCAGCCGTGAACGGGTTTACGGCCGTGATCGGGTTCACGACCGTGAACACCAGTCAGGCCGGAAACTGTTGACTTTTCGAAGGAAACTCGGGTTTTCGCGCGATTTTTAGTTCCGCTTCATATATAAAATTTAATTATATAAAGCTTAAATGATTTTCCAAACCATAGAAATTTAACGGAACAAATAAAATTTGAAATTTAATTAACGAAAAGCGCTAACTTTAACGGAAAAAGGTTCGGGTTGTCACACTAGATCTTGAGTTTACTCTTCATTTCCCATTATTCTTGTTGATTGAATGCATGGGGTTCATAAAGTTTGCAACTTTATGAATCTCTAGGGCAAAATAGTCCCGAGGTGGGCTAGATCTAGTTTTTGGCCAAGCAAGGATGCCATGCAAGGGTTTCTAAGTGTATTTATCCCCTTTTTGGCCATTTTGATTTGAGGACATGCATTGGACATGTATGCCAATAAAGCCTCCATCTTTGGAATGTTTTGAGGACTAGTAACTCTCTGGAAAGGAGGGATTCTAGATCCCTAAAGTCTTGGACGAAATGGCTAAGCTTTGGAGCTTTCCAACCTTTGATAAGGGCCTTAGAGCATTCAGAGTGGTTCTGGAAGGTAAAGTTGGAAACATTATCCTTCTAGACACCTTAGGGCTTCATATCTAAGCCTTGGAGTCCCTGCATTCGATGGATTATCATAATAAGCAAAGAGGGAGGGGGAATCGATGAGTTGCCCTGGCAACTCGACGCGTCGGATCGGGTTACCCCATCGATTGGATATCAAGTGAACTCGTCGAGTTGATGAACCAACTTGGCGAGTTGGCTAGGGTTTGTTCAGGTGTTCTGGACTCTGCAGGAACTCGACGAGTTGAGGTCAACATGGACTGTTGACCTTGGCTGTTGACCTTGACTTTGACCAGGGTTGACCAGGGTGGACTTTGAGGGTAATTATGGGATTATGACAAGTTAATCACTTAATTATTATAGGCAGTTGAGTTGGAGCAGCACGTGGGAAATATCTGATTCTAGCTTGTCAGTTCAACATCCGAGAGGTGAGTCTTCTCACCAAACCAATGGCTCTAAGGCACCAAGGCCGGCCCATTTTCATATTTGTGGATTGATGATTGAATATGCGTTATGTTAGTACGACATTTGCATGGAATGCAACATGGGGGTTCCCGTGGCGTTTGGTATAAGACCTTGGAGGGTTTCCATGGCATCCTAGTATATCTGCATGTATAATTCACATTATGTCTTTTTTGGTAGTGAAGACCTTGTGGGGGTTCGCAAGGCAGGAAGACCACGTGGGGGTTCCCATGGCAGACAGTTAAGACCACGTGGGGGTTCTTGTGGCACTAGGTGTAAGACCCTGTAGGGGTTTCCATGGCTTCCATATATGTTGTATGCATGGCTTATGTGATATGTGTAGCTTTTATAGCTAATATCATATGTGTAATGTGGATTGTGTGTGGGATATGTTCTGGGGGACTCACTAAGCATTAGCTTACAGTTTGTGAATTTGTTTCAGGTACATCTGAGCCCAAGGGAAAGGGAAAGGCTTGATGGCGCGGCATGTACTCTCTCAGACATTTTATGGGACACTCTGATGTTTTGAAATAAAATTGTAAGTGATATAGGTTTTGAAAGCAATTGTATTTGGATTTTGTGGTTGATGGAAATGTGTTTTGACTAATCAAAAATGAAAATTTTCTTTTGAAAAAATTGGGTCGTTACAACAATATAAGGACTCCTAGACCTAGCATTTTCGGCCACTCATTCTTTAAGAGAGAAAGCCGAAATTATCGTCTCCCATCTCCTCTCTCCATCATCTCCTTCTTGCTAGCTTGGGTGTGAGCCATTAGAGGCACGCCATTTGTGGTGCTTGCTTCCAAAGCTTCTACAAATCTAGGATAATTGTTATTTGCTATAATAACAATAAGGTATGTAATCCTAAACCCTTTTATTTCTTTTTCGATAATTACCTAGGGTTTCTAGGGTTCTTATTTTGATGTTTTTAGTTATAGATTCAATAGTGAAAACATAGATCTTGTTTTAGGTTGCATGCACACTTAAGAGTTTTAAGTTTGTTTTTGTTATGCCTAAAACCCATCACAAATGTCCTTATTGGTCATTTGCTTACCAACACATTCCTTTTGGGTTATCCAACTCATCGGCCACCTTTCAATGTTGTGTGACTGCAATCTTCCATGACACGATGTAGAAACTAATTGAAGTCTTCATGGATGACTTTTTGGTTTTTGGTAACTCTTTCGATAATATTTTAGCTAACCTTGATCTCATGCTTGATTGATGCGAAAAGACCAACTTGGTCCTCAATTAGGAGAAATTGCAATTTATGGTTAAAGAGGGCATAATTTTGACACACAAAGTTTCCAAATCAGGGATCAAGGTGGACAAGGTAAAAAATATGTAATTTCAAAATTGCCACCTCCCTGAAACATGAAAGGAGTGTGACGTTTCTTAGGATACGTGGGTTTTTACCGCTTATTTATAAAAGACTTTTCAAAATTTACACATCCTTTAACTCAATTTTGTTTAAAAGCTGCAAACTTTGAATTTTCTAATGAATGTCTAAATGCTTTCAAAAATTTAAAGGAGAAACTAATACCGCCCCGATCATGATAGCCCCGAATTGGAACTGTCCATTTGATTTGATATGCGATGCAAGCGACTTTGCTCTAGGAGCCGTGTAAGGAAAAAGTGTTGAAAACCGATTTAAACAAATTAATACGCAAGGAAAACACTTCATTCGGCTTAAGAGAATTAAACCACAACGGAAAAAGGGTTGTTAGCCATTGTTTATGCATTTGATAAATTCGTCCTTATTTAATTTTATCTAAAACGTTGGTGTTCACAATCCATTCTACTTTAAAGTATTTGTTTAGAACAATGTATGCAACACCAAGGTTGATTCTATGGGTGCTTTTACTTCAAGAATTCAACATCGAGATCACATACAAAAAGGGCTTGGAGAAAATGATGGTTGATGACCTTCTAATATTGGAAAATTTGGAGTTAGAAGAGTTGAAAGAGGGCAAGAACGATGTCAACTTTCCTAATGAGTACTTATAGGTGATAGCGGGAGAAGAGCCATGGTTTTTTTTTGATATTATGAACTATCTAGCGAGTGGTTATCTTGTAAAAGGTTTGACCAACCAAGAAAAGAATTTTTTCCCGCTATCAAGTATTAATTTTGGGATTAGCCATATCTATTCCGGAGTTGTGACAACAACATTATTAGAAGATGTGTATTTAGAAGAGAGGCAATCAAGATTTTGCAACAATGACATAGTGGACCGACATCATGGAGCACAATACATTGCGGAAAAGATATCCAATGTAGGCTTTTATTGGTCGAAGATCTTCATGGATGCGACATCATTTTTCAAGGAATGCGACTCATGCCAACAATCGCTTAATATCTCTTCTCATAATGAAATGCCCCAAAATTGCATCAAAGTTTGTGAAATCTTTCACATATGGGGAAATGATTTTATGGGACCGTTTTTATATGATTTTTGCTATTTGGTCCCTATATTTTCGGCCTTAATCCTAATATGCCCTAACCCTAGATTAGTTAGCAGTTTAAGTTTATTTTATTGATGTTTTAGTCCCTTAACACCATTTACACCAATTAAATGAATTATATGTAATATAACATCTCATAAATCCATGTAATTAAATTGTTTACCTCAATTTCCCTCAAGACCATTTAATAAATTTATATACCCATTAAATATAAATTACTTCTTTTAGAGTTTAATTCATATCTTTTTTTAAAATTTATTTCAATTCAAATGCTTAGAATCAAAATAAGTTTACAACCGCTAATATTCAAGCAGTGGAGAAATAATGTTGTTAACAGAAGAATTTTTAGGTCGTTACAGTCTTGGATGGAATAGTAGGCAATTTAGCATGGTGGAGCTCGGGTCTAGACTCACGATTTACAATGAAGTTAACACGAGATCAAGGAATTTTAGTACATTATTGAATGTCGTGCATCAAAATTTTCCCATGGGAGTGACACCACATGAATTTCGGGCCAAAATTACAAATGGTGTCGATAATATTGGTACTTTGCATCAGAGGTCGATTTGTTCCGTCATTCATTGTTTCATTCACCACCTTATCACGTTTAACGTGAATAAAAACGTGGGGAGAAGAGGCCCCAAAATGGGATTTATTTCTATTTATATTGCATTATCACCCTAGGGGTGTTTTGCAATATTTCATACATTATTGCCCATTTTCTTTCATGCAAAGGCGTGAATTCACGAGAAGGGAGCCCAATTTATGGAGGGAAATTAATGTCACGAATTGCTCACTCCTCTGATATCTTAGAGCCACATGTTCCAAGGATGTAGACATTGGTTGAAGGTTGTCCACTTCAAATTAGGTTATTGGAGACATCTAAGATAGTGCCTAATGTTGGATAGGATAATGTAATTCCCAGAGATGGCATGTCTATACCATTAAGAGGCATTGAGGAGCTAGAACTGGAACTGCAGCGCAACCGTAACCGGAGGAGGTGTAACGCCTAGCTCCCAGGTACAATCTTTAATTCATAATAATAATAGTTTTTTTAGTATGGTCCACCTGAAGTAGGCATATAACACCTCTCTATGTAAGGCGTAGACCATTAAACGCACCCGGGGGGGGGGGGGGTTATGCCCTATGTAGGGTGTAAGGTTGTGTATGTAGGAAATAAGAGCACAGTCTCCGAAACCCTAATTAAGGTTTTTAAGACCTATTTAAAGTTATTATATCCTTGTGAGCATTCTCATACTCAACCTCCACCCTCATTTTCACCGTCAATGAAACCCTAGCCACTTTGTGAGGTCCTTAAAGCATTTTGAGTAATCTTTTGTGAATTTTGTGAAGAAGGAGGCCTTTGAAGGAACACTTGGAAGTCGAAAGCTTATACATCTTGACTTTTCTATTCCTCAACATCCTCCAGAAGGTATAAAGGCTAAACCATGCTGATTCTTTTGTTAGATCTAGCTAGTTGTGAGTTTTTATGAGTTTTGTCTCTTAATATTGAGTTTAATGAGTGTGAGCTACTCCAGACCTCATAAATAGTATCTCGACATGCCCCACCATGATTCATTTATCTGAATTCAGATTGAGGTTTGTTTTCTCATTAAACTTATGAGTTTAGTGAATCATAAAAATGGGATCTTTTTCAATCCCATTCATCCATGCAAGAGCATTTGAGATTTCAGGACATGTTTTTGATTTAGGGATTGTTTTTGTGATCATTGAAGCCATGCAAAGGCATAAAGTTTGTGACTTTATCATTTAAGACGTCTATTTGGTCCAGATCTGAGAGTTAGATGTTTGGTCTTAAGGTGTTAAAGTATTAATATGAAAGTTGGAAAGCAACATGATTACGCAGGGCGTAATCCTGGCGACACTACGTGTAGCCTAATTTTTTCCTTTTTTTCTATCGGAAGGCTCTACGTTGAGCATAGAGAAAGTGTACACATGGCATAACTCTATAAGACCAAATTTTAGTCAAGGTGGGTGTTAGGTCAAGAGGGGTGGGCCCTAACTATGGAAGGGTAAAATGGTATTTAACCCATGTAGCTCAATAAGAAACTAAGACTTTTGTTTGGGGTTGTTACCTAATTCTAATTAGACTTTTATGATGTTTTGTTTAGTGTAGGGAGTTCCAATTTAGGCAGCCCGGGTGTGTGATTCGTTTATCGGACTTCAGATTGAGGTAGGTCTTCTCACCATACTTATGTGTTGAAGGCAATAATGTCGGCCCTCTGGATTATGTTATGTAGAATTCTAGTTGTCTTTGTAACGCTTGCATGTATGATTGGGTTGAAATACACCCTCGGGATGGACCCATTATTTTATGTTTGGGTTGAGATGTACCCCAATGATGTAACATCCTATTTCGGATCGTTATGTTATTTAAGGCTCGTGGGCTGTAATTTGGGGACGATAAGGTTTTGAGGTTTTCAAGAAGAAAGGTTTAGACCCTTTTGGATGTGGGTAAGGTAGGTTGTGTGATTAAAGAGTTCGGTTTGTGCTTTAGAGCCCAAGGGTATCAGTAAAGGCGTTTGTTCAGGCCTTTCATGAACTTTGGATCTGATTTCAAGTGGGTTTTAGGAAAAATAAAGTTGATAGAAGTGTAGGGCTTCTCGTTACCTTTTCGTGGATATAAAGTTCGTTGGAAAAAGACTTATAACGAAGAAGGTATGGCAGTTTGAAGTTTCAGCAAGTTTGGCCCTTAGTGGAATAAGTTGGCTGATTGGTCCCTAGTGCAGTGCTAAGGAACGCGTGGGTGGACCAGGTACGCCCATCGTACCTGATGGTACGCCCCACGTAATGGTCAGAGTGCCAAACCTTATATTTTTATGGTTTGGGCACTATATAAACATCATTATAACTCAAGACTCTCCTACTTATCACCCCCTTTGTCCTTAAACTCTAATTTCGAACCCTAGCCTCCTCCAAGAGTGCTGTGAGCTCATTAAGTGTATCTTTGTTGGGTTTTGGTTATTATTCAAGAAGTGAAAGCTTGATGCAAGGTGGTGAATCAAGGGAAGGCTTATGGATATGGACCCTCTTCTTCATCTCCAACTCATTAGAGGTATAAAGCTCTAACCTTGCTCATTTGAAGCTTAAATCTATCATTATATGAGTTTTGGTCCCATTTTGGTCTCATGGGTGATATCTAGTGGTTTGGCACCACTCCAGGAGCTTTGAGTTTCTACTCTTAGTATTTCTCAGGTTATTAGTTCATAAAGATGCTTGCTTGATGTTTAAGGATGGACCATGCATGTGTTAAGGTGGTTTTTATGGGTCTTAAAGGATTAATTGTCATTGTTGGGCCTCTTTAAGACATGGAAAGTGGAAACTGATAAACTCCCAAACTTTATTAGTTAAGGGCTTATTTTGAATACCCCAGGCCCACAACCAACAGGTTGGATTGCCAACACACTATGGGTCCAATCAACCATCAGGTTGGAATAACCCAGGCCTACAACTAACAGGTTGGAATGCCCACATACTCTGAGTCCAATCATCCTCGGGATGGAATACTCACGACCTACAACCTACTGGTTGGAATGCCCAGGTCTACTGGCCTTCGCACCAAGCAGATAAGCCTCAACCGCCAAACAAACATGTGCACATATAATAGATAATCACATAACAGTCTATAGACAATACTTGATCTAACGGATCTTACCACATATCACATAACACCATCCTATCTACCAGGATGCCAATCTAACAGATCATACCACATATCATATAAAATTATCCTACTCTCTAGGATACCGATCTAAAAAATCATACTAGCATAACATAACCATATAATAATCCAAAGGGCCGGCCTTGGTGCCTTAGACCCTTGAGTATAGTGAGGAAAACTCACCTTGCAACTGTCGTCTGAAACTAGAAGCTCAACTCCCGGATCACCAACACGAACTCCACCACCTATTGTTACCATAAAACCCTTTTTTGTAAATCTCCAAATTACCAGAATACTCTCAGAAGTCAACTGGTCAACTCTTGGTAAAAGTCAAAGTCCCCAGTCATAGTCAACAGTCCATGTTGACTCGACTCGTCGAGTGCAGACCACCGACTCGTCGAGTCCTTCATGAACTCGAGAAGTCGTGAAATCCTTGATTAGCTCGTCGAGTTCCCCTTTAGCTCGCCGAGTTCATATGTGTCCAAGAATTGGGAGAAACCCTAGCCGACTCGCTGAGTCTTCGAACGGCTCGCCGAGTTCAAGGCAATCTTCAATGGACTCGCCGAGTTTGTTCATCAACTCGACGAGTTCACGACCATCTTCATATGACTCACCGAGTTGACTATGCAACTCGCCAAGTCCGTGCAGACCTTCATCCATCCAGACACTTTTTAAGCCATGCCAAGGTTCCAGATTATAGATCCAAGCTTCTAAGGCATGTTTATCACGTAAAGTTGCAAACTTTACACACATGCAAGGCCCTAAAGGCTCTAAATGACCAATCTAAGCTTCTAATGGAGCTTTACACCTTGGGAGAGTCTCATCCTTGCAAGAGCTGGAAACTTTATGGACTTAGGACTCAAAAGAGGTTCAGATCTGTAGTTTCAACTTCAGATCTACCTCCCATACCAAAATCCCTTCATGTATAACTAAAGAAAGCCCTAGTTTTTACATATGAATGATTCTAGAAGAAAAAGAGGTTAAGGTAACAGGTGGTTACCTCCAAAACGTGCCCAAACTGAAGTAGACTCTGGATCCACACATAAATCTTGATGCTAGCCTCTTGATCTACAAATTTCCTTCACAAAAGTCACTTCCCAAAGCTCCAAAACACTCTCCAAGATCTCACTCACGGAAATTAGGGTTTCTGGGTCTCAAGAGGGTGATAGAGGACAGTGGGAGGTGCTAATGGTCCAATATATAGGGTGCAAAACCCTGAAAATTAGGGTTTCCACTGCCAGCTCCTACTTGTCGAGTCCCCCATTCCGACTCGACGAGTCACTCATTAATTGACGTGTCCTGGCCCGCTGCTACTCGACGAGTCATAGCGCCAACTCGTCGAGTAGACCTTAAACATGAAGTCTAAATGGAAAAATTAATAATACCTGACGGTTGGGATGTTACAATTCTCCCCCACTTCACTTAGACTTCGTCCTCGAAGTCTGCTGTAGCGAATAACTCCGGGTAATGCTCCCGCATCTCAGCCTCCGACTCCCATGTCCACTCGGATCCCCTCCGATGCTCCCATTGTATCTTTACCAACGGAACCTCCTTGTTGCGCAGGACGTTCACTTTCCTTTCCAAAACGGCAATCGGCCTCTCAATATAATTCAGACGCTCATCAACCTGAATGTCATCCAGTGGCACCACTGCCTCCGGGTTCACAATGCACTTTCGCAACTGCGAAACGTGGAAAGTACTGTGGATCCGACTAAGCTCCTCCGGAAAATCTGGTCTGTAAGCCAACTTGCCAACCCTGACAATGATTCTGAACGGCCCAATATATCGGGGACCCAATTTTCCCCTCTTCCTGAAGCGGATCATACCCTTCCACGGCGAGACCTTCAGGAGTACCATGTCACCGACTTGAAACTCTAACTCGGATCGGCGTCGGTCAGCGTAACTCTTCTGCCGACTCTGAGCGGTCTGCAGCCGCTGTCTAACCTGCTAAATCTTCTCGGTAGTCTGCAAGACCACATCCGTCCGACCCATCACCCTGTGACCAACCTCACCCCAACAAACCGGGGTGCGACATCTCCGCCCATACAACAGCTCGAATGGCGGGGCGCCAATGTTGGAATGATAGCAGTTGTTGTAGGCGAATTCTGCAAGCGATAGGTGGGAATCCCAGCTCCCACCGAAATCGATGACACACGCCCTCAACATATCCTCGAGGGTCTGAATGGTCCGCTCGCTCTGACCATCAGTCTGCAGATGGAATGCTGTGCTGAAGTGCAACCGTGTGCCCAGCTCCTCGTGAAAGTTCTGCCAGAAGCGGGAGGTAAACCTGACATCCCGATCAGAGAGAATGGAAACGGGAACCCCATGGCGAGACACGATCTCGCGAACGTACATGTCGGCCAATTTCTCGACCGATGAGCTCTCCTGTATGGCCAAGAAATGGGCACTCTTGGTCAATCGATCCACGATGACCCATATAGCATCAAACCCCTTCGCCGTCCTCGACAACTTGGTAATAAAATCCATCGTGATATGTTCCCATTTCCACATGGGGATCTCCAGGGGCTGCAGCTTGCCATGCGGCCTCTGATGCTTGGCCTTGACCATCCTACATGTCAAGCACCTCTCAACGTACCAAGCGATTTCTCGCTTCATGCATGGCCACCAATAGCTCAAACTTAAATCCCGAAACATCTTGGTGGCCCCCGGGTGAATAGAGAAATGAGACTTATGAGCCTCCTCCATAACCGTCTGCCTAACCCCGCCAGACATCGGAACCCAAACCCGACCGCATCGGGTCAATAATCCCCGACTATCCTGCTCAAACCGGGTATTCTCACCCTTGATCCTCTCCAGCTTCCAATTCTCCAGTCGCATGCCCTCAACCTGGGCATCTCTGATCAGACTCACAAGCGGAGAGTCCACTGCTATACTCATACATACCGTTGGGGTGGAAGACCCAGCTGGGTTGCGGCTCAAAGCATCCGCAACCACGTTCGCTTTACCAGGGTGGTAAAGGATCTCGCAATCGTAGTCCTTGACTACATCCAGCCACCTGCGCTGCCTCATGTTCAGGTTCTGTTGATCCTTGATATGTATCAAGCTCTTGTGATCCGTGTAAATGGTACAACGGACCCCATAAAGGTAATGTCTCCATATCTTGAGGGTGAATACCATCGCCCCCAACTCCAAGTCATGCGTAGGGTATCTTGTCTCATGTGGCTTCAATTGCCGCGACGCATAAGCTATCACTCGTCCTTTCTGCATGAGGACCGCCCATAACCCTGTGATGGATGCATCACAGAACACCACAAAATCCTCAACTCCCTCCGGGAGTGTCAAGACTGGGGCCTCGCACAACCGCTGTCGGAGGGTCTCAAACGCCCTCTGCTGCTCAGGGCCCCACCGGAAATCCACCCCTTCCTCGTCAGACAAGTGAGGGGTACCTCAATCTTGGAGAAGTTTTGTATGAATCTCCGGTAGTACCCTGCCAATCCCAAAAAGCTCCTGATGTCTGAGGGAGATTTCGGAACCTCCCACTGCATAACCGCCTCGATTTTGGCCGGATCGACCAAAATCCCCTCTTGGTTAACGAGATGTCCGAGGAACTGGACCTCTCGTAGCCAAAACTCACACTTCGAGAACGGGATTCCAAATTGTAACACCCAAAAGTTTTCAACCAATTTAAACTTTTAAAAACATTTCAAACCATTAAAAATCATTACAACTTTGTTTTCAAAATGTATAATATCAGAGTTTTCCCAGAAACATAGACAAAACATGAGGAGCTGTACGATCACGCCTTCGCCTTGCCGCGATCCCTTGATGTACCTGAAACAATAAACTGAAACTGTAAGCCCGGGAGCTTAGTGAGTTCCCCCAAAATACCCATACCCGCAACAATACACATATAATCATAACAGCATACTATGGGTCCAATCAACCATTGGGTTGGAATACCCCAGGCCCACAACCAACAGGTTGGATTGCGAACACACTATGGGTCCAATCAACCATCAGGTTGGAATACCCCAGGCCCACAACCAACAGGTTGGAATGCCCACATACTCTAAGTCCAATCATCCTCGGGATGGAATACTCACGGCTCACAACCTACAGGTTGGAATGCCCAGGTCTATTGGCCTTCGCACCAAGCAGATAAGCCTCAACCGCCAAACAAACATGTGCACATATAATAGATAATCACATAACAGTCTATAGACAATACTTGATCTAACGGATCTTACCACATAGCACATAACAACATCCTATCTACCAGGATGCCAATCTAACAGATCATACCAAATATCATATAAAATTATCCTACCCTCTAGGATACCGATCTAACAAACTCGGTAGCCATATGTGTCCAAGAATTGGGAGAAACCCTAGCCAACTCGCTAAGTCTTCGAACGGCTCGCTGAGTTCAAGGCAATCTTCAACGGACTCGTCGAGTTTGTTCATCAACTCGACGAGTTCACAACCATCTTCATATGACTCGCCGAGCTGACTATGCAACTCGCCGAGTCCTTGCAGACCTCATCCATGCAGACACTTTTTAAGCCATGCCAAGGTTCCAGATTACAGATCCAAGCTTCTAAGGCATGTTTATGACGTAAAGTTGCAAACTTTACACACATGCAAGGCCCTAAAGGCTCTAAATGACCAATCTAAGCTTCTAATGGAGCTTTACACCTTGGGAGAGTCTCATCCTTGCAAGAGCTGGAAAATTTATGGACTTAGGACTCAAAAGAGGTTCAGATCTGTAGTTTCAACTTCAGATCTAGCTCCCATACCAAAATCCCTTCATGTATAACTAAAGAAAGCCCTAGTTTTTACATATGAATGATTCTAGAAGAAAAAGAGGTTAAGGTAACAGCTGGTTACCTCCAAAACGTGCCCAAACTGAAGTAGACTCTGGATCCACACAGAAATCTTGATTCTAGCCTCTTGATCTACAAATTTTCTTCACAAAAGTCACTTCCCAAAGCTCTAAAACACTCTCTAAGATCTCACTCACGGAAATTAGGATTTCTGGGTCTCAAGAGGGTGATAGAGGACAGTGGGAGGCGCTAATGGTCCAATATATAGGGTGCAAAACCCTAAAAATTAGGGTTTCCACTACCAGCTCCTACTCATCGAGTCCCCCATGCCGACTCGACGAGTCACTCATTAATTGACGTGTCCTGGCCCGCTGCTACTCGATAAGTCATAGCGCCAACTCGTCGAGTAGACCTTAAACATGAAGTCTAAATGGAAAATTAATAATACCTGACGGTTGGGATGTTACATTAAGGGATTAAGCCGTGAATCAAGTTTAGATAAGTTGCATCTATGCCTAGCGTAATTATTAGTACGCCCCACGTACTGAGGGATTTGGTGGTACGCCCAACGTAAATGGCCTAGTGCCATTTTGGGCTCGTTTGGCATTTTTGGACCTTGGGTTTTGGGCTTTGAGAGTTGGACTTCTTGGTTCGAGGATTTGCTTTTGGAGTTGGACTCCCCTTTGGTTTTGATTATGGGTATTCCTTGTTGGGCCTTAGTGGGCCCAATGGGTTTGGGCCATTAGTGGGTCTGGTTAGTTGGGCCGCCTTTGGCTCTAGTGTTGGGGTTTAGCCTTGTTTAGTTATTGATTATTGTGTTGGGTTGTTTGGCTCAGTTGGGGGTCGTTTCGCAGCATCAGCAGTAGTGTAAGATTATCCGCGTAGTGTTTGAGTGAGTCTTCTCACTATACTTACCTGTGTGGTAATTTGTATAACCGGAGGGTCTGATTCGTATTACTGACTGGAGGGTCTTATTCGTATTATTGACCGGAGGGTCTTAGTTGTATTAATAACCGGAGGGTCTTAATTGCTTATACTGAGATATGTGTTATTATACATTCTTTCTTTGTGACTTATGATGTTATATTATTTTGTGTATATGTTGAGTTATGACCGGAGGGTCCATACCGAGACGTGAGACCGGTGGGTCTTCACTGAGATACATAACTAGAGGGTACTTATCGATGTTTAGCCATGAGAGGCTAATTATTTGCGTATGTGGTATTTTGGGGAACTCACTAAGCTTCGTGCTTACTGTGTTGATTTAAATGTGTTTCAGGTACTTTTTTAGATTCCGGGAAGGCAGAGGCATGATTGTACACATTCGCCGGATTATGATGTCTTGTGGATTTTGGGATACTATGATATTGTTCTGATAATGATTTAAAATTCTGTGATGACTTGGATTTATGAATAACGTTTGGTGAATTAACAAAAAAAGAAATTGTTTGAAATTCGAGGCGTTACAATTTGGTATCAGAGCCTTGGTTTGAGGGATTCGGGCACACCATCGGGTATGTCTAGACTCAAACTGAGGAGTTGATAACTTTTCAAAAGAAATGATTTTTCATCACACAATTTTTCAAGAATATTAAAGAGTTTTGAAAGCAGGTCCGAAGCAGTGTGTACAATCAACCAGAGCCCGAGTGGTGATTTCCCAAAATACCCTTACTTGATTATGTGTTGTGATGAGTTGTTATTATGAGTTAATAGAATTGCATGCTAGTTTAGGGATAGGGATCTGCTCAGTATTCCATGCTAGTTTGCCTACTTAGGAGAGATTCCTTTATGCCTGCTATGTGAGATAGTAGTGTTGCATGCATATGATTAGTGATCTCCAGGAGTTGTGAGGTAGGATTGTCTGAGTTCGATGATGCATTTGTCATGTGATTAGAGCAGTTGGGGTTGTATGCTAGTGTGGTTTCATGTGTTGGATTGGATAACCTGTCTAGGTTATGTGTTGGTAGAGGCTACTTGATGCCCGAATGCTGCTTTCTTTGTGCTTTTAGAGACTTCCATCAATATAGACTAACTATTAATCGAATCCGTTAGGTTGAATGTTACAAGGATTAGATATTTTTAGAAAGTTAGATTTAACTCTATTACACAACTCTTGTTTGAGTTTAACCGTTGTAGGGTGGGATCTTGCAGTTGAAGAATTATCTAGTACATGTAGCATGTAATTGTATTCGAGAAGTTGTTAGTAGGTATTAAGGGGAGTCCCTTTTGCAGCTGATTGCGGAAGGGGGTGTGAAGGGAATCCTAGGAGAGCCTAGTAAGTATTTTCAGTCCGATGAATGTGCTGTTTAGCGGTGAGTATTCACTGGAGAGCGGATATGGGAATGGGATTGGTCGATAGTGGAGTTGAGTAGCTATTTAGAAATATCTAGGACGATTCTCAAGGAAAGTATGGATAGATGTGGAAGGTAGTATTGGGCCCGTACTACTGAAATTAGACGATCCATACTCGAATCAAGGAGAATTCCAAGGGTTCTAATTAGCAGGTGGAGGTTGGATAACATGGTTTGGGTGCCATGATTCATTGCAGAATGTGTTTCCTTCTTTATCGGGTATCCGGCTGTGATAGTTGAGACTGAGAATGGGTCGGATGATTGTTGGGCCCGAGGGCCATGTCGGTCGGGTTTGGATGGTTTAGGCCTGGCGAGAAAGTTAAGTTTAGGTCTCAGAGGATTTTATTGGTGAGGTGTCAGGTTGAGTCGCAGGACACAAAAAGGAAGTGGAAGTGATGAGCTGATTGAGGAATTGCAGTCTGAGTTAAGTGATCGGCCGATGGTTTATGATGTCATTTTCTATGAAGAGGATTATATTATTCTAGTTTTTCCGTATTGGAAGGAAGATAGAGCGAGCTTCGGATTTCAGAATTGGGAGGTAGGCCACGTGGGGTACCAGATAGTTGCGGTATTTGCACCAAAGGGTTCTTGTGGTACGACTGCCTTGAGGTATTTCTTGTCGTAAGAGAGTCATTCAGTGAGGACTGTGAAATATGAGGACAAGGATATGCCTTATTTGAGTATAATAAGGCGTATTCTAGCAACTATTTCAGGTGATTACGAGGAGTGTATCGGAAGTGACAACCCTCATTGTATATACTGAGTATCGACTGTGAGAGCGAGGTCTCCTATTTCTATGTCGATTCTTGCGATGGGGTGTTGGTTAAGGATTCAGAGAATAAATTGTGTGACAATCCATTTATTCCCAGATAAATAGTCGGTGCTATTTTAGGACTATCGAAATATCTGCTTGTGCAGCTGTATGAGATTCTTGGTGATTGGAGGAAGTCACGTTAGGAATTTTCCAAAGTCTCCATCTGAGATTCGGAATGTCTGGAGTTGACTGGTCTTTATCTGGAAGGTCATCGTGTGTTGTGTGGTATGCTCCAAGAGTCGGGTATGGTATATCTGGTGAGCCAGTTTGAAGTTCGGTCTGTTTGGAATGCCATTTGGCAATAGTTCGAACCCTAAGTGGGGGAGAACTAGGTATTCTGTTGGAAGGATCATTGGTCTATTTGAGTTGCGGCTTCAGAAGTTTGGGGTATAGGGATCTGCGGTCCGGGTATATGAGATTTGGGTCTAGATATGGTTAAGGTGAGGTGTAGAACTAGATGATGCATGTTGTATGTGCTTAGGAGTGAATAAGTGTCTTCACGGTAGATGGTCGTTGGTCAGGGAGCTTGTTTTGGTCAATGTTTCTTTCGAGTTTGCCAATGTTCGGGTTATGAGGCGGTTGGGTCGTTTGGATCAAGTTTTGGTTGTTGAAGGATTTTCCAGTTCGACGTATAGATTGCTATCTATACTCCAGGAAGAGCAGCGATTGGTCTGTCAATCAACTTCAGAGTTGGTATGTGTAGTTTCGCGTGGGTTTTGTTCAGTAACTATTAGGGTTTTGGGTTGTCGTCAACGCATTTTCAATCGTTGATTATTTTTTGTTCTTCATTTATAAGTTGGAATACTTCGAAGGTGTCAGGCTGTATAAGTAAAAGATCAGTGGTCATGACAAGCTATCGTTAGATTCTGTAGTGGTGTAACCTGGCTTCCGAGTATGCTGCCTAATTTGCGTGACTGTAGAAGCATTGTAAGACTCGGGTTTGTTTTGGTAGTAAGTAGAGCATCATATCGACTATCTACCCATCCCAATTGCGGACCTATTAGTCCATTAGCGTTAGATGGGGTTGTCCAAGGGTATGGGATTGTGTTAAGGGAAGGTGCTTGGATGCGACAATCTTCATCGAGAGTAGTAAAGTGCTTAATCTGGTTTGGATGGGGGCACCTATTAATGTTTGGTCATGGGGTATTAGTTCAGTTAACTCAATATGGTGGTGGTTTGGTAATGAGATTGTGGGATGGTTCGGTAATCTAGCAGTTTCGAGGTTGTAAGAGAATGAATGAATTCCATGTTGAATCTATATACCCAAGAATCATTATTGAGTGACATTGCTAATAATATATGATCCTATAGGGTCACACCTTTATCAAGTTGGCACATTTTGTATATTTATTATTAATGTGATTGTTAATAAATAATATCGATTCTTGTATTTTAATTAGGGAATAATTATTTTTTTATGAAAATAATAATTATAAGAGAGTATAACTAATTATTATTTCATATGATATGAATTAATAAGTCATGCATAATATTTTAGACTAGTTGGATTCTTTTGTCTTTTACTTAAAGACAACGTTTATATTTTATAAACTTGGGGTTTATAAAAAATAAAGAATCCATCCTCTTATGATAGGTATGGCCTAAATATATATAATATTATGGAGGTTTCTTGTCAAACTCCATGCCTTGCCCATGCTTCCTGAAAATTGGAGAGTTGATTTATGTTATTTTAATGTAAAGCCCTTACCTTCCATGGTCTATATAAGAGATGCATGAGCTTGCATTTTGGTTAAGTGAAACACTCTCTTCTTCTCCCTTTCTTCTCACCAAAACCGTAAGTAGCATGGAGCTACTTCTCTTGTTTTCTTTTAAAGATCATTCAAGTCTTTGGTGGTTCAAAGTGCTTCTCCTTTAGTGCTTATTTGAGTTAAGCACTTAAAGGCTTAAGAAATACTTTATATAATAAGGAACTAGCATTATAAGTGCCTTAATCTTAATGGTGGATACTTGTGGATATGATCATGTTCTTTGATCTTTACATCTTCATCAACACCCCAAAACCAAGTGGGTTCAAAGGCTTCAAAGGTTATCTCTAAAATACCCTAGGGTTGTCTTTATTTCATTCTAATCTATATAAATGGATGCATGATGGGTTGGTTTTGTTATGAACTCAATAACCTTGTTATTTTTAATGTCTTCCGTTGCCGGTTTTTGTGAAAAAGAAACTTATATTTCGTATAAAAAACCAACAGTGGTATCAGAGCCATCTTTTATATGTTAGAATGATTTTTTTATGCCTGATAATATTTGGTTTTTAGAAAACAAGCATGGAATTCTTTTAGTTAAAAAAATCCATATTTGTGTTCTTTGGCAACTTCTTGGTTAAGATTGTTTATTTTTAAATAAAACCATTTTTCATGCATTTTGGTTATATAAAAGTTGCCTTTGAATAAAACAAAGAGTTGTTTGTTATAATATTTGATATGTTGTTGTGTATAAAGAAGCCATTTGGACCTTTGTGTTCTGTTTGGTTGATATTTATTTATTCATAAGATGTAACGATAAATATGTATTTTTTTTCATTTGTTGACTTGTTGTAATAAATTAGTTTGACTAGTTGTATTTATTTTTAAATATAACAAGATGAAGAAATGACCTCCTTGAAGATGACTTAACCATTTAAGACCATAATCCCAACCATAAGCTTCTACTTTTGGTTTTGAGCTTAATTATAGTCTTAATGGTTTAAGTGTTGCAACTTTCACAACATGAAGATTTGAAGTCCTTTTGCAAACAGGAGTTGACTTGACAAGTGCGAGCTTGAAGACCTTTTGAAGTGTCCTTTAAGTCCTTTAAAAAAGACTTGATAATTCTTGTGATGGCTGACAAAAATTATTACTAGACATGGCTTGGTTTATACACATGATAATGCATGGTTGTGGTGTTTATTTTATGTTAAATGTATGTTATGTATTATGTATAAAAATGGTTTTTACATGTCAAATAACATTTTTTCATAAGATAATATCACTTGGAGTTTGAGTAAAAAATATTTAAAAGATAACATAAGTTGTTTATAAAGGATATTTATAAAAACGTTTTACCGGTTACCGGTTTACCGTTTAAAACTCATTTTTTTTTGTTGAAAATAGTTTTATTGTAAAACTTATAAATACCTAACTTTAGTATATTTGAAATGGTTTAAAAGATGTTTAAAAATTATAGAAACTAAATGTCATTATAAAAAATAAGGAGTTTTTATTAAAAAGATTAAAACCGGTTTATAGCGTTATAACGACAAATAATAAAACTAGTGATTCTCTTTTTTGCGTCGAAACTTAATATATGATATTTGTGTTTTAAACATAACGCAACATGTTGATATTATGTTTTATGCATGCTAAATGAGATTTAAAACATAAGTATCATCATCCAAGTTTTAGTTTAGCAAAATATGATTTTTATCATAAGATGCATAAAATTGAGTTTATAAAATAAAATGAGTTTATTCTACAAATTCATGAAGTCATAAGTTTTTTGATTGTTAAAAAGAGATTTAAAATAGTGATTTTATAACACATCCAAAACTCCAAGTCTTAAGTATAAAATAAAGTTTTATGAAGACTATTACCGGTTCCTAAATCCAATCTACGACTAAACTTTAGAATACCGGATTTTAGTTTATAACTGATCGCGGTTAATGGCAAATAAAATGAAGTTTTATTTGGCACCTAAAGAACCTCATAACAAGTGATATGAATTTTACAAAAGGGTACATGAATTATTGGATGCATGCAATATTCATGAGACCATGTTTTTATAAACTATAAATGTAAAAGATATATAAAACCTTTTCTAAAAATGCAAGTCATTGCCATCCTTTTGAAGAACACTCGTTATGATTTGAGGGTCTTAGTGTCACGGGGTCACCTGGTCACTAGGATTGGATTTTGATGTTCGAGGTAGTTTTGTAGTTTTTGGTTTCTAAAGGATCACCTTGTTACTCGTTAGTTACAATGCAACAAGTTGTTTCAAGTAGGATGACTTGATCGAAATCTTATGTGATAAAGGTCACCTAAACATGAGAGGTCCAAGGCATAGATGGGATAAAAATGCCAAGCTAAGCAATAGTTGTTTAGGTTCCCATAATCTAGGAGTTACATATCATATGCAGTTGGTAATCGCTACCTACCGAGTTTGATTGAGTTTGTGGGATAAAGGTCACATAACCATTTACTTGTTTCGTTACTTAGATCCTATACTTTAATAAATTAATGTTTTAAGAAACAATAAAAGGTATTAATTTTTGAAGAATAAATATTGAAAATACTAAATGAAACTTTGTTAAATTCTATTGACAACTATTCATAATTTCGCGCCCTGCAAAACCTCTCTTTTGTTGAGTTTCAAGAGACAGTACCATTTGATGGTTATAATTTCTATAACTGGTAAAATATCTTGAGGTTCTACCTTTAAGATAAATAGAAATTATATATACTGAAAGATCCCATACCTGAATAACCTCTGCAACCAATTAGTCAGATCATGATACTTTGATGGAAGTATTATTGTGATGATATTGATGTGTCTCACATCAAACTGAAGAAATTAACCATGACTTGCAGAAAGTCTTGGATAATTATGAAACATATTAGATGTCTCATCAAGTAAAGCAGATATTCAATCAGAACACTAGAAATAGCTTCAAGTTTGTTCAAGCAATGAATAAAAGGAAGTCTAAGAGATTATGCACTCATATAGACTTATAGTTCAGTTAATGGAAATACAACATAAACCCAGAAATCAAGAAATGATCAAATGATTAGTGTTGTTTTTATTATGGAAAAACTGGACACTAAAGGAGGAATTGTTCCTCTCATCTCATCAAGCTAAAGAAGTCTGACTTGGACAACACTTCAGATATCTATATGATAGAACTATTAATTTTTCCATCATTCACTTGAGTATGTAATACATCATATGACACTAATAAATGATATTATGTGTTGATGATTTGAAGAAATAATCAACTGGTTACAAACGGATGGTATTTCATATTGAAGATATAACAAGCGTTGTTATAGTCTTTTATTTAAACAATAGATGTTTTGTACCTATTCTTATAGGGATATGTAACAGTTGTAATTTATGAATAAATCTAGATTTACTTATCGTTTAATGGATGTTCGCATTCATGATCTGAAACAATGTATTATGTGTTAAAGAATATTTTCTCATAATGTTAATTATGAAGTAAATCTATAAGCTTTCATTAAATTGGTAGTTATGATCATAGAGGCTATATAATCAAATGATATTTGATTGGAACTTATCTATGTCATAATTATCATGACAATATAAATAAGAAATACATATACCAACTTCAAAAGGATGGAATTTTTTAAAGGCAAATGATCTTGATTCATTTGATATATGAGAATCCTATTTATATGGGAAGATGATTCGCTAGTGTCTTTATCTATTAGTACTTAAAGAACAAAGGTTTTGACAAAGAATTATACATAAGTGATGTTTGTAATCATTTCAATCCATGAATAGATTTTGTGATAGATGTTTATTCAATTTCATCGATGAATTTTATTCGGTATTGTCGGAACCTTTGATTTGCTCAAATTGTTTCATAGTGAAGATTGAAATACAGCTTAATGAGATCATCATTAACCTTTCGTTGTGATGAAGAAAATGATTTATTTTAAACCAAGTTTTCTTGGAACATCTTAGTAGTGGTGGAATCGATTCACAACTCATTCCGAAAAACACACTCACTCATCATTAGTATGTTCCTTCTGGCACAAGTTCACCTGGTCACTTGAATCTATCTTTTGATATTCGAGGTAGCCTTCATATTCTCTAGTGGGATAGGGTCACCTGGCCACTAGCTGAATGTCGATAGTACTAGTTTTAAAGAGGATAAAACATAGACCTTGCACTCTATTATATGATGTTTTAAAAAAACTATTAACTTTATAAAATTTTGTAATTATCATCACTGCAACAAATATATATTGAACATATATATTTTCCAACCAAAAAAATGGATTAAATACTTTCTTAGGCTAAGGATGAAATGGTTTATCCTTATCTAAAAGGTATGGAGTCACTAAGCCCATGTTAGATAATAAGGTTAACCACTATAGTATCTACTAATTGCATTTATATAGACTATCCTAAATGATTGTTTAGGATGAAGTTTTTACTAATCCCACTAATTATCATTCCAGAAAACAAGTACATATAGAGTTCTTTTTCTAAGTGGGAGTTATATGGAACTTTTAGAGCTAAAGAACCATAAACTAAATGCATCATAGTTTGGAACTAGCAAGTTTTCAACTGTTGTTGAATTTGCTCAATAGTTGATCAGAAACTAATAAAACATATAGAGATGCATTCATGTATGATTCAAGTATGTTTTGATTAATCTTCCTCGATATAGTTTGACTATAAAGAGTAGATGAGTTTTCAAGGGAGAAAACATACATTATTGAAAATCTTTCCAAGATTTAAGCTAAAATCTCAAAGTAAGAATCTTCTTTCTTATAAGTTAATTACATAGTGTGATTTAATTATGAATCTAGATGACTCTTGTGTTTTCTACAAAGCTAGTGGGAGCGCAGTAACATTCCTAGTCTTATATGTAGTCGACATACTAATTCTTGGAATAAAGATCTATATAGATAGATCATGGCAACTTAAAGGACTAAGTAAAATTGCATTAATTGTCAAGGATCTTAAGTTAAAGGACTCTGAGAGAGTTATCTTGTCAAATACCACATGACATGATTTTGAGCGCTCCTCAAAATCCTAGTACAATGTTTTGATCTATATAATATGATTGTATTCCATATGCTGTTGTAATTACATTAATCATATATATCATGATTATGCATAAAGGCCAAATGAGTCGTATGCTTAGAGCATGTCAAATGATACCAATATAATCTGAGAACAAGTCATTGTATGACTTATAGGAACATTTTAAGGTACTTGCGAGAACTAGAGAAATATTCCTAATATACGGAGTATTTGAAAGAAAGCTATGTTTAAAGTTGTTACACATGTGCTAAATTTTCAAATAGATTGAGATGATTCTTAATCACAATAGGGCGTGTCTTCATTGTGAATGAAGAGAAAGATACATGGATAGTGTTTCCATGTAAATTTTAATTACAGTTACACATCAGAGTTAGAGTACATTGTGGTTTGGAGAAGCACATGCTAAGAAGCTTAATGTATGGTTCATTATGACTATGAGTAATCCCATTACATGAGTATTGGCATCTAAGTCATATTTAAGCATCTAATACATTTTCATTAGTTTTCTTTTTATATGAGTTGTATATATAAAACTGAAAATGTTTGTATTCACAAATTTTATACAAATCAAGCTTGTGAAATCTGCTTGACAAATCTCCATAATTAGCTAAAGCATGAAAGTCAAGCTAGTGCTATAGGGCCTTGTCGATATAAGTAGATGTATTGATTGAAATTTAGTATTTGGATACTGGAACAATAAAGACAATATATATTGTAATGAGTTAATATATTTGATGAATCCTTCATTAAATAATCGTTGTGTTCTATGTTAGCATGTTTAAATCCTTGAATAACTAGGTTATTCTAAATGTCCATAGTCGTTCATAGTTTTCGGAGCATCTACGAGGTAAGACTAATATGAGTGGATTGGTGGATTCTCATGGAGAGGAGAATATCAATAACTGCTTCCAAATTCATAGATACTTTATTAGGAGAATAATTATTAGACTTGACCCGCATAAAAAATCACTTTATGGATCGTAGTCAAGAGTGATGTTTTGATAAAGGTTTTATATTTGTATTCTTAGACATGAGATACATATTTACCACTTGAAGTGTAGGAATTGTTGTGCTTTGACATGGTTTAACGATGCTCCATAAAAGGACAGTCATAAGGGCCATCGTTGGGTATGACATGAACTACATTGATGGGCGTATGTAGTCGAGATGGGATTTGTCCATCTTATTCGTTGAAAGTTAGACATCTAAGGCATTACTAAAGTTGAACAGTAAATGAGATTGATGGCGATCCATATCTCATGTTCGACATGATGTCTGAGACAAATGAATAATTGATACCACACCTTCAGTAACAATTGTAGCTTAGAGCTCCTAGAATTGGCTGTTGATGAGATGACACCCTTCATATGTTGTTAGGGGCAGTAGCCCGTTGCTAGACGTCAGCTACTGTCTATGTCAGTCTATAGTGAATATTTTTCAAGTGGGAGATTGTTGAATCTATATGCCCAATAATCATTATTGAGTGACATTGCTAATAATATATGATCCTATAGGGTCACACCTTTATCAAGTTGGCACATTTTGTATATTTATTATTAAAGTGATTATTAATTAATAATATTGATTCTTGTATTTTAAATATGGAATGATTATTGTTTTATGAAAATAATAATTATAAGAGAGTATAACTAATTATTATTTCATATGATATGAATTAATAAGTCATGCACAATATTTTGGACTAGTTGGATTCTTTTGTCTTTTACCTAGAGATAAAGTTTATATTTTATAAACTTGGGGTTTATAAAAAAATAAAGAATCCATCCTCTTATGATAGGTATGGCCTAAATATATATAATATTATGGAGGTTGCTTGTCAAACTCCATGCCTTGTCCATGCTTCCTGAAAATAGGAGAGTTGCTTTATATTATTTTAATGTAAAGCCCTTACCTTCCATGGTCTATATAAGAGACTCACGAGGCTTGCATTTTGGCTAAGTGAAACACTTTCTTCTTCTCCCTTTCTTCTCAACAAAACCGTATGTAGCATGGAGCTACTTCTCTTGTTTTCTTTTAAAGATCATTCAAGTCTTTGGTGGTTCAAAGTGCTTCTCCTTTAGTGTTTATTTGAGTTAAGCACTTAAAGGATAAAGAAATACTTTATACAAGAAGGAACTAGCATTCCAAGTACCTTAATCTTGATGGTGGATACTTGCAGAGAAGATCATGCTATTTGATCTTTACATCTTCATCAACACCCCAAAACCAAGGGGGTTCAAAAGCTTCAAAGGTCATCTCTAAAACATCCTAGGGTTGTTTTTATTTCATTCTAACCTCTATAAATGGATCCATGATGGTTTGGTTTTGTTATGAAATAAAAATAAACTTGTTATTTTAAAGTATTCCGTTGCCGTTTTTGTGAGAAACAAACCTATATTTTCGTATCAAAACCCAACATCCCAGGGGGTATACACTTGGGACTGTCGGGGGATAGCTCAAAGTGCGATCCATTTTTGGGTTCATGACCATCTCGAAATTTGAATTGGTATATTTGGAGTGAACGCCACAGTTCCTTGCAGTAGGAAAGAATCCAAGATAAGTGTGGTTGTGAGTGAGGAACAAGTTTCAGTTAGGCCAGCGGGGCCTTGACCAGTTGATCGGGTCCATGGGGATTACGATTCGGGATCTCTCATAGTCTAAGTGGGATAGCCTGAGTCCTCTTGGTCTAATGTCTGTTTGTGATGTTCTTGTATGGTTGTTCACTTTGGGGTGGATCATCTATTCCACCTTCTATCTGTCCCCTAACTACATGCAACATCGTGGCTATCATGGAAAGACCGTGGGGCGAGCCAATGGAAAGTGAGGGGGTGTTATAAGACTGCGGGTTGTCATAGCATTCACTAGTCAGCGTGAGAGTGTCGTAAGACTGCGGGGTGCTGTAGCATTAGCTCGTCAGTGTGGAAGTATTGTAGAACTGCATGGTAGCTGTTGCATCCGCTAGGTTGGTAAGCGGTTAAGGGAGTGTGTAAAGTCTACGACCTGGCTCGTAGCATCCTCTAGGATGATTCGGATCATCGTAGAAATGGGTGTTGGATTGTGGAATTGCCACAATGATCATGGTTTTTTTGGATAGATCATAGGCCGATGTGGGGGCCAGTGGTGATGGTGACTACAAATCGGTTTGTAGTATTCGCTTGGAGTGAAGCAAACTTTGTGTTTGCGCATGCAGTGTGAGTGGTTATGATGGCTCTTTTAGTTTAAACGACTGTTGGAGCCGTTTCGACGGATGGGCTAGAGCAGCCATCAGTTCAACTTTTGGGTCGAGAGTCGATCTTGTATTCGGAGTTGGTGTTAAGCATTGCAAAGTAGTTGGGGCTTATGTTTGTGGATATTAATGGATAGTACCGGTCGGGCATGGTCGTTCATCCTAGGTTTGGTATTGGAATGGTTTTGTCTATCGGGAGATCAGACATAGTGTAGAGTTTCAGCTCCTAAACGGATCAGCAAGTTATTCTTTTGATGACTGAGTGCAGAGTATTAAGGTTCATTCTTCAGATGGGTTTTGATAGTAGTATCGGTGGGTGGTCTTTGGTGCGAGATGACCCCTCCGTTTCTTTTAGGTTTCAGTTAAGATCGACTTGTGTGGCAGAAGAAGTCGAAAGGAATGATGCGAGGAAGAAATCTAACTTAAGTGGGAGAGAATTGTAACATCCTGTTTTGGATCGTTCAGTGATTTAAGGCTCGTGGGCCGTAATTTGGGTATGAGAAGGTTCTGAGGTTTTAAAGAAGAAAGGTTTAGACCCTGTTGGATATGGGTAAGGTAGGTTGTGTGATTAAAGAGTTCGGTTTGTGCTTTAGAGCCCAAGGGTATCGGTAAAGGCGTTGGTTCGGGCCTTTCATGAATTTTGGATCTGAGTTCGAGTGGGTTTTAGGAAAAATAAAGTTGATAAAAGTGTAGGGCTTTTCGTTACATTTCCGTGGATATAAAGTTCGTTGGAAATGGACTTACAACGAAGAAGTTATGACAGTTTGAAGTTTTGGCAAGTTTGGTGTTGAATCATAAAAGTGACCCTCTTGAACTTTGCTACCGCAGCCACTTCAGCACCCGCAGTCAGTCTCTTTATCAGCATCAGCAACCGGAGTCAGCTACCACAGTCAACTTAGCTAGATTACTTTACTAGTATTTTTTGTAATACACTCTATTGTCCAGTATGCCTTGCACGACTGCTTATGGAGATGTAATCTAGTGCATTTCTGAGTCTCTATAAATAGAGACTTATTCTCCTGTATTGAACATACTCTAACACCGATAACTTATGCATTCTATCTGAATACACATTCTGAAGTTATCTCTCTATCTTTCTTCACTCATCTCTTCTTACTTAAATCTTATCATAATTCTGCTGATCATAATCCCTCTTCGGAGCAAGTCTTTAAGACTTAATCACTAAGCTTGATCTTCCTTATTAACTTGGAGTGAATGCATTCCTTGTTATGAATCGACTTAAGTGTCTTCTTGATATAACAATTGCTGTCATTTCTATTCCTTTACATTTTCGCAACTAACTCTCTAACTATCTAACTATATTATTGTTGAGCTTTTAGATCCTTTGAGATTAACTATTCCGCATTATACTTGTTCTAACTTTTGTTCAAGTGTGTCTCGAAGTTTTTCTCTCAACAATTGGTATCAGAGCCAAACTGGTTGCTTTTTGAAAACGGAACTCTGATTATTCAAAGAGCCTTCTATACCACTAAAGCTCATTTCTTCAAACAAAAAAAACAATTTCAAATGGCACAATCATTATCTCTGAATGTTTCCAACAGTGTTGGTGGTTCTAACCGAGCCCCAATACTAGTCGCAAATGAATATCATCACTGGTCACAAAGAATGGAAAGGTACTTGAGGAGACTGGGTAGAGATGTATGGCGATCCGTAGAAGAAGGACCACATGTTCCAGTCCTTACACTAGTCCAAACTGACGGCGCTGCAACCAGGCTAGGAGGAGGTCAACCAGCCATGAGCCGTCCCACCAAGGATGATCTCGATAAAATGGAAAATGATGCTGTTGCCTTTTATGAAATCTCCTGCGGAGTTGCTCCTGACAACTTCGATATTATCATAAATTGCAAATCAGCAAAAGAGATCCGGGATGTTCTCAAGAACCTGTACGAAGGCACAGAACAAGCACAAGATAAGAAGCTTACTACCGCACTTAACGAGTTCAACAACTTCAAAGCTCATACTGGGGAAAGTTTGGAAGACTCCTTCAAAAGGTTCAACCTGATAGTCACCAAGTTATCCAATGCGGGCACCATTCGCAGTAACCATGAAACCAATCTTCAGTTTCTTAATGGTTTGGGCAGACATTAGACTACGGCCAAGATGATAGTCCAAGGTGATAGAAAGATTCACTCCTTGTCACTTTACAAGCTCTATGGAGAACTGCAAGCTCAAGAATCCACCGTACTCAAAGATTGTGCTGACTTCGGAGGACCACTTGCTCTCATAGCACAAGCTCCACCGCAATCACCTTACTCTTCCTCGTATGACACTCCACCGCAGTCATACGAAGCGGATTTTGAATATGATGATGAAGAAGATTTTCAGAAGGCTATTGCTATGGTTAGCCAACAGTTCAACCGTCTACCACCTCCTTCCTTCCGCAAGAATCAACAGTTCAACAAACCTCCATTCAACCGTAACTTCGGTTCTCAGAACAACCACCCTTGATATCCTAAAAGTTATCATCCTCCACCACAATCTCAGAATAATCAACCAAAGGAGGTACCGCAGTCTCCTCAAATCACTGACTCCGGTACTCCTTCAGAAGACAAGACTAATGTAGTAATTTGTCACAAATGCAACAAAGAGAATCACTTTGCACGTGATTATAAGGCCAATGTAGTGAAAGACAGAGCATTCTACCTTAGAATGGCTCAAGAGTTGGAAGACAAAGAAAAAGCTGAAAAGGCAAGGGCATACGTGGCCCATGTCAAAAGAGATCATCAAGTCTGGTCATCCGGAGACGAAGATGAGGCCATCAGCAGTGTCAAAGGAAAAGGGAAAATCTGCATGCTGGCCACTGCGGATAATGATGGGTCTACAATGTTGAACAAGAACTACTGCTACATGGCAAAGGATGGAACACTAAGCATCGTCGAACAGGTAAAACTCATGATTCAAACTCTAAACTATAGCATGCATGACTGTCAGCCTTACATAGATGATCTTAATGACACTTGTGCTGCCGTCCTTACAGACTATAATAAAGCCTTAGATGAGAAGAACATTGCGTCCCAAGAGATGTTCCACGTGAGAGGATGACTGGATAACAAAAGACTTAAGATGGCTATGTTAGAGAAGGACCCAGAGTTAGAAAATGATGCAAGAATGTTAAGTGAAACCCAATTAGAGATAGCCTTGAACCAGAGAGATTTAGCTCAGAGAGAAATTGTACGCTTAAATCTCTTAATTGAAAAATTGTTTAATGAAAGTGAAGCTATTGAAAATTTGGTAAACAATGGAACCGTGGACAATACATACAATTGGGGTTGGTCAAATGGATATCCTACCGCAATGGATTCCTCACCCCGGTTCAACAAAGACGGACTGTATGTCCCTCCGGACCGAGAATTTCATTTCCCTGTCAATGACAAAACCTTTCCCGAAGATATCAAAACACACTTCGGTAGACTACATAGTCTAAGCAATAAGTGTGTCATTGAGGAAATAGCGCCTGAGGTTTCGGGTTACACATGTGATCTAATTCCTATCTGTGGCACCGTCTATCCAAATTCTCAAACTTCATCCGTAGTTGATGAAGAGATTGTTGTTGAGGGCCCCGAAGTCTCAAAAGACTTTCCATCTCTGTCCTCAGACCGCAGTGTCTCTCACTGTAGTCAAATGTCCCATAAATGTTCCACCGAAGTCCCATCTAAGACTTATTCAGCGGTAATCAAGTCATCCCTACCGCAGTCATCAGTTCAAGGAACTGTAACTCTTCAGCCAATATTTCATGAACTACCTATAGAAAATTTTGAAGTAGGTCAATGTTCTCAAATTCCTGAATCCTCAAGTTCTGATGACTCAAGTCCGCGTTCTCAAAATCATTTTAAGAATTCCAGGAAACCGCAGTTGAACAACAATGATTGCGGTTCACCAAAATTTTTGGCAAAAAAGGCTTTTAAAGAAGAAATCAGATCTCGTGGTAGTAATAGACAAACTTTTTCAAAAAACAAGAAGCAAGTCAGATTTCCTAAATCCAAAAGTCCTGAAAAACTTGTTTTCTCTCACTACATTTCAAAAAACTCTCCTGTCAAGAAAACAAACAAAAAGGAATGTCAAATTTCATCAGTCATTTCCAGCTCACCTGACAAAAATCAAAAGAGTGTAAAGTCTTTTCAAATCAATGGTTTTCAAATATATTCCTTGGACGGCCCAAAATGGAAGGGTATCTTACCTATTCCAACACTTTTAAAGTCACATCAAAATTTCAAAAGATGGAAGGATATTTTTCCAACTCCACCAAAAGGAGTTCAGAAATCTACACGTGCTAAAACCTTTCAAAAACAGACTTTTTCAAAACCCAAAAACACTCGTGTCAGGAATTACCCATCTCGGACCGGTAACAGATCCAAAACATCCTTAAAACCGCTGACCAATCATAGTGTCAGATCAAAAGACAAAATCTCCTTTTGTAAATGTCAGTGTAGTTGTCAAAAGGTTTTATCTCATGTCAAATCGAGTCATAGTCAGAAACCTCGTATTTTTTCAAAAAATCACAACACTCCAAATCTACTCAAACACCCAGGACTAGGCTCAAAAGTTGACAAGAGACCTGTCCCTGCAACCTCGGACCATGCATCACTCAGAAACACATCAATTGTCCCAGGCTCCAAACTTGTTTGGATGCCTAAACTAACCGTGTAATTCTCAGGCTTTGTGCAAGGAGGAACAAGAAGAAGAGTGGTTAATTGACAGTGCCTGCTCCTTGCACATGACCGAAAGGTTAGAGTACCTTCGGGATTTCAGGCCTATATGCCATGGTGGAAATGTCACGTTTGGTAACAATGCAAACGGTGTCATCCGAGGTTACGATGTTCTCACTACGGGGACCTTTTCTATTCAGAAGGTTGCTTATGTAGAAAGCCTTAAACACAATCTCATCAGTGTTGGCCAACTATGTAAAGCAGGACATCGTGTTGAATTTGATGATCAATTTTGCTATGTAATGATGATCAATTTGATGATCAATTTTGCTATGTAATGATCAATTTTGCTATGTAATGACAAGTGACAGGACACCGCAGTTGTGCTTCCTATCCAAAGCTGTATCTGAAGTCAGCGGGCTATGGCACCGCAAGCTAGCTCATCTCAACTTCAGGTACATCAACAATCTAGTCACCGGAGAACTAGTTCGCGGTCTCCCTATTCTCAAATTCAGCAACGATACTCTCTGTCCGGCTTGTGAATGTGGTAAACAATCCAAAGCAAGTCACCCTCTGATAATGGACTCTTCTATTTCTGAACCTCTGGAGCTATTGCACGTTGATCTCTGTGGTCCATCAACCGTAGCCAGTCTCCACCACAAGAAGTATATACTGGTTATTGTTGATGACTATACACGCTTCACATGGGTCTTCTTCCTCAGACTCAAATCAGAGACACCGCAGATCTTCATCAACTTCATCAAAGAAATCGAACTTCAGATCAAGCTTCCAGTTAGAAGCATCCGAAGTGATAATGGAACCGAGTTCACTAATCATATTGTCAACAGTTTCTTGGTGTCCAAAGGCATTTGTCACAACTTCTCAGCACCCTACACACTGCAACAAAATGGTGTAGTAGAAAGAAGGAACCGCACACTGGTAGAAGCAGCCAGATCCATGCTTATCTTCGCCCAACTTCCTCTCTACTTCTGGGCTGAAGCAGTAGCAACCGCATGCTTTGTCCAAAACCGAAGTATCGCGTGTAAACGCCTCAATAAAACACCATATGAGAGCCTTAACTAACGTAAGCCCAATGTTCGCTTCATTCATATTTTTGGGTGTAGATGCTTCGTGATCAACAACAAAGATCAGCTGAACAAGTTTGCACCGAAGTCCGACGAAGGCATCTTCCTTGGTTACTCCACTAACAAAGTTGCTTATCGAGTGCTCATCAGGCGTACAAGGCTGATCATTGAAAGCTTCGATGTGAAATTTGATGATTCTCACATCCGCGACGCCCTTCCATCCACTGAAACCACCGCAATCATGGAAAGTGACATTCCTGCCTCTTCAGGTCCCTTGAATCTAGTTGAAGTCAATTATGATGATCTTTTTGATCCTGTTGAAACGGAGAAACTATCCGAAGTTCTTGTGTCACCCGCAGCTCAACAACAACATGCTGATGTTTCTGGACCATCTCTATCTGAAGTAGCCTCTCTCAATACTTTCACCTCTCCGGTTGAGGGGGAAAGCTCTACTCCGGATCTAGCCGCAACCGTCGAGGTTCCAGTACTTGATGTTGTTCAAATTCCTGTCCGCAGAGAAGCATTACCATCAAACGTATCTTCGGACTCGGATGATGAACTCATAGAAAATATCGACACTAGAACTGATCCAAGGATTGTCACTCTCCCATCCGCAGTCTAGTGGGAACCTTCTCAGGTTCCAGAGGAACTCCCATCTGCAACCCAGGGGGAACATTCTCAGGTTCCAGAGGAACTCCCATCTGCAACCCAGGGGGAACCTCTCCCAACTGCTCAACAAAATTCCGTTCCATTAAATGAAGATGACTCAGCAGGATGTTCTCAAGTCCAGGGGGAACTGCCATCTCCAACCGCAGATTCCTCTGACATTCAAGATATTCCCTCTACCACAGCTGCTGATCATCTGCTGCCACGTCTTCATGTATGGACGAAAGACCACCCACCAGGTCAAATCATTGGGAACCCATCCGCAGGCATCCAGACTCGATCTTCTAAGGACCTATCTGATCACTGCCACTATGCAGCATTTATGTCCTCGGTAGAACCCAGAACGATCAAAGAAGCATCACTTGAACCTGACTGGATAGCCGCAATGCAAGAAGAGCTTGAAGAATTTCAAAGAAATAAAGTTTGGCAGCTTGTTCCGAAGCCACGTGGTCACTCCATTGTTGGCACTAGATGGGTGTTCAAAAACAAGCTGGAAGAATCTGGTGCGGTAGTCAGAAACAAGTGAAGGCTAGTTGCAAAGGGGTATAGTCAACTTGAAGGCATTGACTACGATGAAACGTATGCTCCGGTAGCACACATGGAAGCTATCCGCATCTTCCTTGCATATGCAGCCCACAAGAACGTCAAGGTACACCAAATGGACGTTAAGAGTGCCTTTCTCAATGGGGAACTAAAAGAAGAGGTCTATCTTCAGCAACCTCCAGGGTTTGAAAACGTTGAATTCCCAGACCACTGCTACAAGCTTGAAAAAGCAGTCTACGGTCTGAAGCAAGCCCCAAGAGCATGGTATGAGACTCTTTCTGAATTTCTCGTCTCATCCGGGTACAAGAGAGGAGTGATTGACCCCACGTTATTTAGAAAAGCTAATGGTGACCACCTTATGCTTGTACAAATATATGTGGATGATATCATCTTCGGTTCGACTGATCAAGGCATGGTGGATGAATTTGCTAAGCTCATGACCAACAAGTTCAAAATGAGCATGAATAGAGAGATCAATTTCTTTCTAGGACTTCAAGTGAAACAAATTCCGCAAGGGATATTCATTCATCAAGAAAAATACACCACTGAACTATTGAAGAAATATTCTATGGACAACTGTTCACCTGCTAAGGTCCCCATGGCCTTCGGTTATAAGATCTCTGCTGATCCTGCAGGCGAATCTGTGGATCACAAGACTTATCGAGGTATCATTGGTTCTTTGATGTACCTCACCGCAAGCAGGCGAGACATTGTTTTTGCAACTGGTGTATGTGCAAGATATCAGGCGAACCCAAAAGTCTCACATATGACCGCAGCCAAACAGATACTACGGTACCTGAAAGGAAGCAAATCTCTTGGTCTATGGTACCCTGCAGGCAATGAATTCAGCCTGCAAGCTTTCACAGATGCGGATCATGCCGGATGCAGATTAGACCGCAAAAGTACTTCTGGAGGATGTCAATTTTTGGGTGGAAGACTTGTCAGCTGGTCTTCAAGAAAACAAAGCTGTGTTTCTCTTTCTACTACAGAAGCTGAGTATGTGGCCGCAGCCAGTTGTTGCTCTCAAGTCCTTTGGATGAAAACTCAACTAATGGACTACGGGTATAGAATGCTGCGGATACCGATCTATTGTGACTCAGAAAGTGCTATTGCTATCTCTCACAATCCAATTCAGCACTCCAAGACTAAACATATTGAACTACGGTATCACTTCATCAAAGACCACATCTTAAAAGGTAACATTGAACTCATCTTTGTCCCTTCTCATGAAGAGATTGCTGATGTGTTCACACAAGCGCTCGATTCCACAAAGCTTAGCACCTTCCTGAAAATGTTAGGAATGATGAATCCAGACCCGCAATTCTTTTTGAATTGTTAGCTACCGCAGACCATCCTTGGTCTCCGTTGCGGTTCTAACTGAGAATTACATATGATAGATGGCTTTGGTACCGCAGTCTAGGTACCGCAACCATATATCATACGTATCTCTCATGGGTCTTTATGGTCTGTTATTACTAATCTTTGTACAAGTGTTTCTCCTCAGTTCCTCACTGCAGTCTTTTCCTTGTTCATCCGCGATGACTTTTCAACCGCAAAGAAATTTCCATCCGCGATGACTTTTCAACCGCAATAAAATTTCCATCTGCGATGACGTTTCCAACCGCAATGAAGTTTCCATCCGCGATCATCGTGATAATTTCTCAACTGCTTCATCAACCCTTGAATCTTTGTGTGCTATTTAATGATCCTTCATTAAGTTAAACATTAAAGACAAAAAACATTCTCTTTAGAAACTGTCTCGTTCCCTTTCTGAATAAACCTGTGTCAGACCTATTTTAGGGATGATGACGAAAAGAACGTTTTCCCATAAACTCATCCTTAATTTGTCCTTTTCTCTCCCTAATGTGTCCCATCCGTTATAACTTCCTCTCCCATCACCCCCACGATCACCTGACGTATTGACATGCGTCTGACTTTACATTAAATGCAAAACCCCTTTTTGGAAATCTGCCAAAATCTTTTCAAACCCGTTTTAATTATGTATGGCTGAGATTTAATCCAAAATTCATAGATTTCCCCAAAACCCCAATCGATGTTTTACCCTATCCTTACCATTTATCTAGGGTTAAACATTTTCACCCCCCTTTATAAACCTATCCTCTTCCCCAAATTCACTTTACGCTTTCTGAATATCGATCATTCTCTCTAAAAAAAAAACCTCAAGCACTCTGTTTTCTACTTCTTCTCAAAACCTTCAAGCTCCTACAATGGTGAAATCAGGTGCATCAAAGAAGCAATCTAAGGCTTCAGGCTCTGCGAATCCCACCGGTTCCGACTCTCCAACAATCGCATCAAGCAATTTTCGAGCAATATTTGAAGATCATCTCTCATATAATGCTCCCATCAAGCTTATGATCAAGTTTCTCAAGAACCACCCTCTGTTTGGTCCATTCGATGCATTTACAGACGTTGTTCCAATTTCTACTCTATTCAAATGTGCGTTCTCTGCATATCGCCCAATGGAAAACCCCCAAGAAGTTCACCTCAACCTCATGAACGATTCTTTGGTCATCTTGTCCAAAGAAAAGTTCTTAACTGCCATTAATCTTCTGGTTCACCCTTCCATCAAGATTTTCTCACCTTCAATGGCAGACGTTACATCCGCACTCTACCAGATGGGGTATCAGAAACCAATTCGAGGGATTGGTGAGTTAAAAAAGAATCAGCTGCCTGCGGTATGGCAGTTTGTGGGTCACTTTGTCATCCGCTGCCTATCCGGCAGAACCGGAGGCATCGACAACATGGGACTGAAGCTACTGGAATTGGTATGGAGCATCTACACAGGCCACGACGTAAACTATGGACAAATCCTTTGGGACGACTTCCTCCAATACATTCCCAAAGAGCACCCAAGTGAGAACCCAACCGAGCTCACATTTGCACGGTTCTGGTCACTTTGTATCTCAGACTTACATGCGGATGCTGGAATAGACATGGGTAGTGACATCAACTTCTTCGTCACTAAGGATCTTAAAAGGTACAACCCTTCTTTTGATCAAACTGTATATGGACCGATACGCAGACTCCCTACTCATATTCTTTCTTCTCTTGGTCTTGAGACTGCTGATGTCTCAGACCACATTGAGGCTACGGAGGGTATTGCCCCATACCCTTCTACCCCGCCTCTTCCATCTGCAGCCATTATCCCTGAGGGTACCTCAGTCCCCTCTTCCTCTACACTATCCAATCTTTCTCAAAGAAGAAAGCAGTTGGCAACCAAGAAGCAGAGAACTCCAAAGAAAAAAGCTCCAAAACCAACCGCACCCTCCAAGAAATAAAAAAACCAAACCACTCACACCTCCATCTGATAGTGACTCTGAGGATGCGCAACCGATTGCCATCCTTAAGAAACGGAAAACCACCACCACTGACCAAATGCGTGACCGGACCTATGCTGAAGCCTCTCAAAAGGCTCCAGTAGTCCTTGGGGTGCCCGCACACCCATTCAACACCACCATCATTTTCCAGTCAGACTCAGAAACTGAGTCTGATTCACAACATCGTGGAGACTCCCCCCCCCAGTTCACTCCCAAGGGGATGATACTGGTGCACGCCCTAAGGTCTCCAGGGCTTCCCGACTGCATTTCTTTTCACCAGTGGAGTTACACTCCATCCTACTTTCTGTCACCCAAACACTACAAACACCTTCCCACCCGCAGGGCACTTCTTTCGCCCATGCCAGAACTGAGCAGAGGCCACACTTGACCACGGGTCAAGGAGACCGAGGAAGCTCAGGAAATCCTACTCTTCTTACATCCTTTACAGGTGGTTTAGGCACGGTGAGCACAAATGTGCAAGGATCCGTGGACCCGAAGGAAACTTCGGTGCGCTTTGAAGGATTTGACGGTGATGCATCCAATGACTCTTGGTTACAGTACAATCCGGTAACTGAGTCAGACATGAAGAAGTATGCTGCGTTCCAAAGGGCTTTCCAAGCCCACAAGGAACAAAAAATCAAGCAGCAACAACAGAAAGAACAGGAGATCCAGTCCGTGGCTAGGTATTGGGCAAATGCCATCAGCAATGCCAGTACCGTAGCCACCATTCAAAAAGTTCAGAACTGGATGGATCAGATGGCTGAAACAATGTTAAAAGCTCAAGGTTCAGGTACAGCCGCAGGTACCTCCAAAGTTCCTCTTACTCCAACTCCCATTCCATCTCCCACTCCTACAGTCAATCCATCACAAGAGGAAGGATCCGCAGTTGAAATCAGCTCTGCTCCAACCTTCGGTCTTGATGATGACGATATCCAAGAGGTCAACAAGCCAAACCCTTCAGAAGATGACCTTATGATGTTTGAAGAAGAAGAGGAGTCCAGCGGTTCTCATCATTCGACTTCCAAGCCTAAAGAGAAAAAGAAAAAGAAGAAGAATGTTGTCTCCAGAAAAGAGTTCATGAGCCTTCAAGCCAAAATCGATCAGATCTTGGCTGCGGTCCAGCCTACTCAACCGCAACCTGAAGACACCCCAGGACCGCAGTCACTGATTGAAAGAATAGAGCGTCTGGAAACAAGGGAACGCATGGCTGCTGAACGAATCTCTCTCAAAGTAGAGATGGGGATCCGGTCCCTTGACAACAACCGCAAGGCTGACCATAAGGAATTCATGGCTGCAGCAGAACGCCTCATCACTGAGGTAACCGCAATCAAAACGGATCTTCAAGCGGCCATCGCGGATCAAGCTTCTCAGTCTCAGAAATTGATCAATGAGACTCATACTGCTTATGAGTCCACTATCTCTGTTCTTCAAGCAACCATCAACAGACTGCAGAAATTCCTTTCCTCCAACTTCCGTGGCCCTGAGATCCTCCAGCTCACCAAAGAAATCCACAAGTTGCTCTTCAGCTCCTCCACTCCAAACAACCAACATTTGGCAGAAGCTCTCAAAGCTTAGTTCCAAGAAGTCTTCAACAAGGTGGATGGACTTAAGCAATGGCTTGAGGAAGCACCGGGGTTGCATCCCTCAAGAGGGGGAAGTGAAGAAGAAGAAGAAGTCCATCACTCTGATACTTATATTCATCAGAGTCCCCCCATCATCACTGAAAAAATTCCCACACCACCGCAACCATCTCAACATACTCCATCTCCTCACACTTCACCTCCAAAGGATACTCCCAAAAAGCCAGAGACTCCTCCGCACTTCAAGAACTTGGCTGAAAACATGTCTTCTCCAAGCACCACAGACTCCCCTGCCACCGCCCAAAGAAAGCATGATTGGAAAGCAGCCAAGCTGGCAGAGTTAATTTGGAGAGAATGCGGGTTTGACACCATGATGGATGAGTCCTTGATCATTTCTTGGATTAATCCTCACCGCAGGCTGCTGGATGGAGACTACCGACCCCACCTCACATATGCTGAACCCCCTGCTGATGGGTACTGGGATGTACCAATTTCTCCAAATGCCAAGTACTTCACTGTATTTGAGCAGTTTGACCGGAGCCTTCCAGATCACAAACGACTGCCGATGGAGTTTGAGAGACTAAATTGTTTTTATGCTAAGCATGCCTCCTCCATCGAAAACATATGGTCTAACGACAGACCATCCGCAGTCAAGAACTACAAAGTCCGGAAATTTATAAAGGCTGAATACATCCAGTACACCCTGACAAGAAGGGAACATGACTACATCCGCGGCCAAGCAGACTTCCCTTGCATGAATCCGGAAGAAATCTTCCTCATTGCCAAGGTATTTCAAAATAAGTCTGAGAAGCACCCCAAGATGAAGATTGCGCTGGAAAGGGCCAACACCTTTCTCAAGGAAACTGTCTGGGATTTCGCCAAAATAGATGCGGATATCTACCCCACCATCCTCAAGAAGTTTGATCTCCCACCTCTTGAACCTGTGCCAATGCCTACTGAAGGCTTTCAAGAGAGATCTCTAGGCGCAACAAACTTTCCTGAACTTGGAGTCATATTCAAAAGGAAGACTGACAATGTCAAATATTTCATTCCTATGACTGCCATGCATCGCCTCACCAGAAAACAACTTGACATCTGCCGGACCGCAATTGAAAGATCGAAGCATACTACTGCAGAAGTCAAGTTTGAGATCACAAGAAGAATCACATGGCTGGAAAACGTCAGGAAATTTTGGTGGATTCTGATCAAGTTCCTCAAACTTGATAGCTGAACCGAAGTTAAAGAGGTCATTTAGGGGGAAATTGTTGAATCATAAAAGTGACCCTCTTGAACTTTGCTACCGCAGCCACTTCAGCACCCGCAGTCAGTCTCTTTATCAGCATCAGCAACCGGAGTCAGCTACCGCAGTCAACTTAGCTAGATTACTTTACTTGTCTTTTTTGTAATACACTCTATTGTCCAGTATGCCTTGCACGACTACTTATAGAGATGTAATCTAGTGCATTTCTGAGTCTCTATAAATAGAGACTTATTCTCCTGTATTGAACATACTCTATCACCGATAACTTATGCATTCTATCCGAATACACATTCTGAAGTTATCTCTCTATCTTTCTTCACTTATCTCTTCTTACTTAAATCTTATCATAATTCTGCTGATCATAATCCCTCTTCGGAGCAAGTCTTTAAGACTTAATCACTAAGCTTAATCTTCCTTATTAACTTGGAGTGAATGCATTCCTTGTTATGAATCAGCTTAAGTGTCTTCTTGATATAACAATTGCTGTCATTTCTATTCCTTTACATTTCCGCAACTAACTCTCTAACTATCTAACTATATTATTGTTGAGCTTTTAGATCCTTTGAGATTAACTATTCCGCATTATACTTGTTCTAACTTTTGTTCAAGTGTGTCTCCAAGTTTTTCTCTCAACATTTGGCCCTTGGTGGAATAAGTTGGCTGATTGGTCCCTGGTGCAGCGCTAAGGAACGCATTGGTGGACCAGGTACGCCCAACGTACTTGATGTTACGCCCCACGTAATGGTTAGAGTGCCAAAACTTATTTTTAGGGTTTAGGCACTATATAAACATCATTATAACCTCAAGACTCTCCCATTTATCAATCCCTTTGTCCTTCAACCCTAATTTCGAACCCTAGCCTCCTCAAAGAGTGTTGTGAGCTCATTTTATGTATCGTTGGTGGATTTTGGTGATTATTGAAGAAGTGGAAGCTTGATGCAAGGTGGTGAATCAAGGGAAGGCTTATGGATCTGGACTCTCTTCTTCATCTCCAGCTCATTAGAGGTATAAAGCTCTAACCTTGCTCATTTGAAGCTTAAATAAAACATTATATGAGTTTTGGTCCCATTTTGGTCTCATGGGTGAGATCTAGTGGTTTTCCACCACTCCAGGAGCTTTGGGTTGGTACTCTTAGTATTTCTGAGGTTATTAGTTCATAAAGATGCTTGCTTGATGTTTAAGGATGGACCATGCATGTGTTAAGGTGGTTTTTATGGGTCTTAAAAGATTAATTTGTATTGTTGGGCCTCTTTAAGACATGCAAATTGATAAAGTAGCCAACTTTATCTGTTAAGGGCTTATTTCGATGGTTTCATGAGGTCTAACGGCCAAGTGCTTAATGGATTAAATCGTGAATTAAGTTTGGATAAATTGCGTCTACGCCCAACGTAATTGTTAGTATGCCCTGCGTACTAAGGGATTTGGTGGTACGCCTAGCATACCTGTGGGTACGTCCAACGTTAATGGACCAGTGCCATTTTGGGCTCGTTTGGCATTTTTGGACCTTAGGTTTTGGTTTTGGGTTTTGGGCTTTGAGAGTTGGATTTCTTGGTCTGAGGATTTGCTTTTGGAATTAGACTCCCCTTTGGTCTTGATCATGGGTATTCCTTGTTGGGCCTTAGTGGGCCTGGTTAGCTGGGCCGCCTTTGGGCCTAGTGTTGGGGTTTAGCCTTGTTTAGTTATTGATTATGGTGTTGGGTTGTTTAGCTCAGTTCGGGAGTCGGTTCGCAGTAGCAACGACAATGTGGGATTATTCACGTAGTGTTTAAGGTGAGTCTTGTCACTATACTTACCTGTTTGGTAACTTATGTGTGACCGGGGGGTCTTTTCGTATTATTGATCGGAGGGTCTTAATTATATTAATTACTGGTGGGTCTTATTTGGTTATGCTGAGATATGTGTTATTATGCATTCTGTCTTTATGACTTATGATGTTATATTATTTTGTGTATATGTTGAGTTATGATCGGAGGGTGCATACCGAGACGTGAGACCGGAGGGTCTTCACTGAGACTCATGACCGGAGGGTCCTTATCGAGATCTAGCCATGAGAGGCTAATTATTTGTGTACGTGGTATTTTGGGGAACTCACTAAGCTTCGTGCTTACGGTGTTGATTTAAATGTGTTGAGGTAATTTTGTAAATTCCGGGAAGGCAAAGGCATGATTATACACATTCGCCGGCTTATGATGTCTTGTGGATTGTGGGATACTCTGATATTTTTTTGAGAATGATTTAAAATTCTGTGATGAGTTGGATTTATGAATAATGTTTGGTGAATTAAAAAAAATTGTTTGAAATTCGAGGCGTTACAAAGGATGGGCCCATTATTGCATGTTTGCCTTGAATGCACCCCGGGGTTAGGCCCATGATTGTATGTTGGGTTGGAACATACCTAGGACTGGGCCCACTGATTGTATGGCATGTGGTATTTTGGGGAATTCACTAAGCTTTAATCTTACAGTTTCGTGTTTATGTTTCAGGTACTTCTAGTTCCAAAGGGAAGGGCGCGTCATGATCACACAACATCCCATTGTTTTTATTTCGCATTGACTTTTCATTTCACTTTGATAATGAGAATACTTTGTATTAAGTTTGTTTGGAAAAAATTAATTATATTTTAGGTGTTTGAAAAATAAATTTTTTTCCAATGTGTTATGGGATGTTACAAGTTCGTATCAGAGCCATGGTTTGAGAGAATTGGGCACAAATTCGGGTGCAGAAGAACTCAAACAGAGAAATCGATGATCTTTTCAAATAAAAAATGATATTATTGGTGTTTGAAAAATAAAAAATTTTCCACAGTGTTTTGGGTTGTTACAAGGACTTCCGATAACCCGATGCCCGATTTATGATGCCTTTGACGGTACCCGACATACTCAGCCTCCACCCTCATTTTTACCATCAACGAAACCCTAGCCAACTTGTAAGCTTAGTGAGCTAGCGTTCTACATAACACAATCCATGGGCTATATTGCAACCCAACATACAATCAAGGGCCCAGCCCTAGGGACCAACCCTGGATTTTATTTCAACCCAATACGCAACCATGGACCCAGCCCTAGGGTATATACCAACCAAAACATATAATAGTGGGCCCACCCCTAAGCTTAGTGATACAAACTTGTGACATCCCAAAATACAGTGGAAATTTTTTTTTCAATCGCCCAAAATATCCTTAATTTGTTCCAAACAACCTTAATACAAAGTATTCCCATTATCAGAGTGAAATGAGAAGTCAATGCAGAATAAAAACAAAGGGATGTTATGCGATCACGTCGGGCCCTTCCCTTTCAAACTGGAAGTACCTAAAACATAAACATGAAACCTTACGCACAAAGCTTAGTGAATTCCTTAAAATACCACATGATATACAATCGGTGGGCCCAACACTAGGTTATGTTCCAACCCAACATACAATCATGGACCCAACCTTGGGCTGTATTTCAACCTAAAAATGCAATAATGGGCCCAAACTTGGTGTATATCTCATCCGAAACGTATAATAATTGGCTCATACCTAGGGTGTCCTTCAATCCAATCATACATGCAAGAGTCACAATGACAACTATCATTCTATATAACACAGTATATTGGGACGATTTTGGTGTCTTCGACCAACAATATAGTGAGAAGACTCACATATCTGAAGTCAAATAAATGAATCACACACCCGAGCCGCCTAGACTGGAACTCCGCACACTAAACAACACATCATAAAACCCTAATTAGAATTATTTAACAACCCTAAACAAAAGTCTTAATTTCTGATTGACCTACTTGGGTAAAAAACTATTTTACCCTTCCATCTTTAGGACCCACCTCTCTTGACCTAACATCCACCTTGACCAAAAGTTTGTATTCTGGAGTTATGTCATTCGTACTCTTTCTCTACAAACTGCATAGACCCTTTTGACAGAAAAACGAGACAAAACTAGGCTATGCATTATATAGAGTATTACGCACTGTTTAATCATGCTGCTTGCCAACTTTCATATTAAGACCTTTATACGTTAAGACCAAACGTCTAAATCTCAGATTTGGACCTAATGGATGTATTTAATGATAAAGTCACAAACTTTATGCTTTTTCATGGCTTTAATGAGCACAAAACCTATCTTTAAATGCTAATAATAATATTATTATTTTTAGTATGGTCCATCTACGCGGGGTGTAGAAGGCCTCTCTATGCAGGGTGTACACCATTAAACGCATGCAAGGGTTTTATGCCCTATGTAGGGCGTCACCTTGTGTATGTAGGGCGTAGGACCGTAGTCTCCAAAAACGTTAATTCTAGTTCATAATCCCTATTTAAAGGCCTTATATCATTAAGAGCCTTCTCATACTCAACCTACACCCTGATTTTCACCATCAAGGAAACATTATTCACCTTGTGAGGTCCTTGAAGCATTTTGAGTAATCTTTTGTGAATTTTATGAAGACAGAGGCCTTCGAAGGAATACTTTGAAGTCCATATCTTATAGATCCTGACTTTGCTATTGCTCAACATCCTCCAGAAGATACACAGTCTAAAACTTGCTGTTCATTTTGTTAGATCTAGCTAGTTGTGGGTTTTTATGAGTTTTTTCTCTTAATCGTGAGTTTAGTGAGTGTGATCTACTCCATACCTCATGAATAGTTTCACGACATGCCCCACCGTGATTCATTTATCTGACTTCAGATTGACGTCTGTCTTCTCATTATACCTGTGGGTCGAAGACACCAATGTCGGCCCACTGGATTATGTTAGAAAGAGTAATAGATGAAAAGAGAAGAGTATGAGAAACAGAGTAGATGACAGGGAAAGAGATAGATGAGATGAAAAAGAGTAGAAAGAAAGATTAGAGAAGAAAGATAGAAGAGATAGATGAAAGAAGAATGAATATAAGTGTATGCTAAAAGAGAAGGAGACTAGATTGTATAGTAATATAAAGAATAAAAAAGAAAGAAAGAATAGATGAATCTTGAAAACAAAATAGAATATAACTCAATTTTTTTTTCATGTTTTGCAGGTTTAGGGAGCGGTCGTGGTACATGAGAAGACAGGAGCACATGGACCTAGAATAGAAGAATGAATTACATTTTACTTTTTGTTTCAATTTGTATGTTAGATTTTACTGTAAACTCGTGATTAACCTGGGATTTAAAGTGTTTTATTTGAGTAGAATTACGTAATTGTAGATAAAGCTCTGATAAATTCCCTTAGATATTTGTATAGAAAATATGGGTCATTACATAATTGATACTCGATATCTACCTTGTTAGATTTAATGAATGAGATAAAAGATACCTAACCATTTTTTGGCAACTTGGATTCTAGAATTTGATAATTAATGTTTTTGGAAACTTAAGGGTATTAATTATTGAAGGTTTAAATATTGAAAATAATAAATGAATTTTGTTAAAATTTTGTAGATGAAAACAAAATCCAATATCATAACCATACACCATATTTCACAAGCAGAACTACATAACATTCTTAAAGGCCCTATCCCAGAACCACCTACCTAGATAAAAACCTAGCCCTGATACCTGGTAGAAGCATCAATGTAACATTGACGATGTCTTCGAAATCACATTGGGAGCAATTATTCATAACCTTCGGATGGACTTGGAATTAATTAGAGGCATTTCGTATGTTTCATCAAGTTAAGTAGATATTCCTTAAATACATTGATATTTTGTATGAACCCGTTAAAACTTTGGAAAGAATGCACGGTTAATGAGAGTCACCTTGTATGCTCTAAGAGGACATTCGTTCTTAGAAAGGACACCTAAAAACCCAAGAAATCCAAAAAGGCCCACAAAGATGGATCTTGGCTCTTATGTGGAGAAACATGATTGTGACAACCCGAAATTTCTTTCTTGTACAAACCATTCACTTCAATCAAAGTCAGACTTGTTTCTGCTAACGTTGAGCACTGTTTAGAGTCTTTTTGAGCATTCTGAGCCTAGTACACCAAAGAAATGAGTGAAAGGAAGTGCCAATTGAAGTTGTAACCTACCAAACAAGCCATAAACCCTCAAATGAGGAGTTTACAGCTAGAGACCATGAGTTTATGGCCATAAACTCATGGTGGCCATAAACTCCATACTATATATATGGCCCTAAGTCATTTTCAATCACTTTTCACATTTCAAGCCTAGAAATCGGATTTTCTCTCAAGTATCTTAGGAACTTTCATCGAAATCTTCAATCTAGTAAGTAATCTTTCCAATTTCAACTTGATATCCTTCCATCTCTAGTGAATATACATGATTTCATCCATGAAATCTCTTCTTTTGGTTAGATCATCAAGTGTTCTTCATTTCACCAAGAACACCAAGAACACACTAGTGTTTTTGGACCTTAATCACCCTGTCAAGCTTCTATATCGTAAGTACTCTCTCCTAAGCTTGTTGTATACTTGTAATAATTGAAGAACACTTAGAAAACATCAATTCACAAGAACAAAAGGAGTTTACGGCCAAGACAATCTCCCTTGGTCGTAAACCCTTAAAATGTTGCCATGTTGACCCTAAACTCTTCTAGGAGCTAAACTTGTGAACTAGAATACTTATTGGAAGACCATTAGACCTTTAAAGCATCTAGAATTCAAGAACAAAAGGTGTTTACGGCCAAGACAATCTCCCTTGGCCGTAAACCCTAATTAGTGTGGCATAAGGACCATAACTTCTTCCTAAGGCTTAGACAAGAGACTAGAACACTTCCTTCATGATTGTAAGACCTTAACACACAAAATGGTACAAATTACCATGAGTTTACGGCCGTAAACTCATTGGGCCGTGAACCCATGGGCCGTAAACTCATGTGAGTAATGACATTGGGTCGTAAACTCCTATGTGAGGCCCTACATCCCTTATATACAACCCTATGTGGTTTAACACTTCATTACAAGTGTTTCCTAGTCCCTAAGGTTGTTCCATTTCATGATTAGTTGTTATAAACACTAATTAGATGCATATATGTGTCATTATATGCTAAATAGGATCCGTGTGTGCTCAAGTCTTCACTTGACCCTTAGCATCCTTTACCGATCTTATATTCGCATCACTCACTACAGGTGAGTTCATACCCCTTTAAATTATCTTTTAAGTGATTTTAAATGCTTTTATGGGGGGAATACAAGTAGAAAACATATAAGTTATATAATCAATCACATGTGATTAATAACTGTGTTTCAAATAAAGGATTTCATATACTTCAAACTGTGTTTCAAACAAAGAATTTCTTATACTTCAAACTGTGTTTCAAACAAACTACTTTTAAATTGTTTTACAAATTAACATCAGCTCATCAATATTTATTATTAAACTCTTCATATGTTTTACAAAACTTCTTTTTAAACTTATATATTGTCAAATGCATGTCTATATATGTATAGTTATATAAGTAATGTTTAAAGGACTTAGGACTGATAACTCGCTTTATTTCCTTTTCCTTGTTTGGATGTGGCCTTAGGGTATCGGTTGTTTGTCCGAATGTCGTCTAAATATTAGTTATATATTATGTGTACATATGTAGATATAAAAGTACTATCAATCAGTTCAGTACCTTTGGGTAGCAAAGGCATACCTTCATTCATTCAAACTACATGAATTACTAGTAAACTATAATAGGTATAGTTTAGGAGAATACTATCATATACAAATACTATAACGAGAAACAATACTCACTATACAGAGAAACAGATAGAGAATACTATAACGAGAAACAATACATACTATACACTATACAAGAGAACATACTATGATGAGAAACAAAGAGAACATACTACATACTAGACAGAGAGAACATACCCTACACTAGTACATACAATACATATATACAGAGAATACTGTTGGGATTAAAACTCTAATTGAGATTTGATGAACAAGATGCGGAAAATAAGAACAAACACAAAATATGAAGATTATGTCGAATGATCACTCGATTTATTTAAACATGAGGAATAAATTACACTTTAAGCATAGACTAAAGAATCTAACACTACATAAGAAACCTCACAACGTGGCGGCTACATTTTGCCTCACTCTTAACCCTAATAATGAATAATACATGACTATTTATAGGGAAAAGACAAGTCTTGGGCTTTTAACATACACTTCATCAAGAGGCCCATTGCCATCATCCATGGAGTGCTTTGAAACCCTACAATCTCCCCTCAAAGTATGGAATGGATGACAATGCGTTAACTTCCAAAACAAGCATCTAGCGAATAAAAAGATCTTGCAACGAGGAATAGATGAAGCAATCCACGAATCTTGATTCTTCAATAGTCTTCAACCACGGGCTCTAGTATATATAAATCAAGCACTGAAGTAATGTCTTTAAACTTCATTTTCGAATGTAATCCCAAAAAAATCTTCATGAAAACCAAGCCCGCCATAAAAACCCATTTCAGAACAAAGAAACCGAATCACTTCTTGTCTTTGAAGAGCTCCCCCTCCAAGTCACAATGATCTTCAAATAAGCTAATGATATAAGCCATCAAAAAATATCATGTAACAACCCAAACTTTAAGATTCGTAATGCCACTTGATCGAGAAATTACTAGAAGTCAGAGATACAACAAGTCCTTAGCAGAGCTCGATAAAGAACTTCTGCTGTAAAGGATACTTCTCTGTAAAAGCTTTAGCAGAGCTCGATGAAGAACTTCTACTGTAAAAGATACCTTCATAATTCTACCACAAGCTTTATCAAAAATCTTCAAATTTGAAAAGTTACAAATCCAATTTCGAATAGCCATATCAAATTCTCCCCCGATTTATAATCGAAAACGTGATTATAAAGTCTTCTAATGGTCATGAGAATGATCTTGAATGGATAAAAATTACTATGCTCCCCCGTGACAAAATGATATACACAATGAAGTGTAAAATCCGAAAAAGTCGTGAAAAGTTGACGTTATCACAAAAACGACTTTCCGAACCACCAAGACTTGATGGAATCTTTATTTTACTATTCACGAAAAATATGTACGTTAAAAAATCCAAAACTGTTGACCTGCCCTTAAAATTGTAAACTTTGTTCGAAAAATGGGCTGAAATTGTCATTTGCTGAAATTCAGGGGCTGGAATGGTAATTCAGCATGAATATACCCCTTTAATTGTAACAATTTTTGGAAATGGACCAAAATTGCCAAGCTGTGAAAACAACAGGGATCAAAAGTGTCAAATCATTGAAGTTTCAGGGACCAAAAATGTAACTTAAATCATCTTTCCCAATTTTAACGTCTGATACATCTCGTTTTTGTATTGTGAAGAACACGAATCCAAACAACTGCGAATCAATATTAACAAACGTCCGTGAAAGAGAAGTGCGAATCTGAGAATTTCAATCACCGAACGTTCGCAGGTAAGGACTTTTCAAACCGATTTTGACTTTTTCAATTTTGACTTGCAAGAACAACAGCTCAATCATTCCGATTGAGTTTTAATTCTGATTTCATTTGTTCCAAATAACACAGTTCCGATTGCGAATTCAAATTTTATTCGTTCTGATTGTATTAAGCTCTTATGCGAGACCCATATGGCGATTGCGAACAGGAATAACCATTTTGATTTGACTGTAATTCTAAACAGAGACCAAGAACAGATATTGTTTCTGATTCCGAGAGGTAATTCCAAAACATCGAATACTTCTTCTTTGATTGCAACATCCTGATTTCAACTGATTTTGAATTTTGGCTTTTCTAGATTGACCAACCAAATCGAGATACAAGCTATTCATCCATTCATCATTTGTTCATTATAAGACTCCGAGATTTGTATTTAACAAACACCCAATCCTGATGAACAGTAGATGAACATAAATTTTCATGAACAGTTGCTTGAACGGAATTTTGATTCCAAGACGCCAAAACACCAATAATCTTTAATAACTTGTGCAGAAAATCATCAAACCAAGAACCGATACTTCAAAAATCAATAGATCTTCAAAGACCCGCTCTGATACCACTTGTAGGGATTAAAACTCTAATTGAGATTTGATGAACAAGATGCGGAAAATAAGAACAAACACAAAATGTGAAGATTATGTCGAATGATCACTCGATTTATTCAAACATGAGGAATAAATTACACTTTAAGCATAGACTAAAGAATCTAACACTACATAAGAAACCTCACAACGTGGCGGCTACATTTTGCCTCACTCTTAACCCTAATAATGAATAAAACATGACTATTTATAGGGAAAAGACAAGTCTTGAGCTTTTAACCTACACTTCATCAAGAGGCCCATTGCCATCATCCATGGAGTGCTTTGAAACCCTACAAATACTATACGGAGAATACTATAACAGAGAATACTAGACATAGAATACTATACAAAGAATACTATATATAGAATACTATTACTATAACAAGATTCTAGATAACATCAAATGTGATTCTTTTACGGGGCATAGCAACCAATTTGTTATGTCACGTTTGGTAACCAGAGTCTCCTGGAGGGAGAGCGTGAGTTTGTGTATAGATCTATACTGGATTGACTATCCTACACCTAGCTGTTCGCTACAGTGGGACTTGCAAGTCTATAGGTTCCAAATGTCATTTCTTCCGACGTCTTTCATCGTCGTGTTATTGTCGGTTTAGTATGGTTGCTACTACATCACATCCAAACCTAAACTAATAATTGGTTTAAGGTAGTTATTACTATAGTAGGTACAATATACAGTACGGTAGTTCATATACATTTTCCCATTATATTTAAATTGTGATCTTCTCACATAAAGGGTAATATAAAACTATATTTTGGTAATGATAGTCATAATTTTGGGAAAACTCATACTTATTCAAACAACAAACATAGAGAACAGTTGCGTCTTGGTAGAAGACTACTTTAGTAGAAAATATAGGATTTTCTAGGAATTTTACAAACATTTACATCAAACACTTACAAACTTTTACATCAAACACTTACAAACTTTTACATCAAACACTTACAAACATTTACATTGAACATTTACAAACATTTTCAGTGAACTTATACAAACATTGACACTAAATACTTATGAACTCACCAGCTTAAATGCTGATCTACACGTTCAAAATAACTTGTATTCTCAGGTCATCAATAGACAGGTACAGTCGACCAGGTTTTGAGAAGACAGAGCATGATCAAGACTCGTCTTTTATTTTGATTACTTGTTTTGGTGTCTTATTACTATAAAAGAAAACACTTGTATCAAATTAATCTTTTAATGCAATGGATGATGTTGTTTCTTGTTTACTACTTTGCATTGTTATGATATTGTACATGACGTCCTCCGCCCCCCAACGTTTCCGCCGTTCCGATTTTGGGGTGTGACAGATTGGTATCAGAGCATTGTTTATAGTGAATCGAGTATATCAACCCATAAAAGATATATAAACTATAAACACAAAAGGGATTAAAATACTCTGACCAAGAGTTTATACTTTTAAGTACTAAAATACTTAACCAAAAGTATATATAATTACATACCTACATACTTACTATAGATCAATGTCATACTATAACATAACAAAAGTATTTAATTGTTGGACACAACAGTCAAACCTTGGCAGTTATGTAATTATATCTGGGATGAATATAGCCTGATCAACTATATTTATTTGAGATACGGTGAACGCGTGTCGAGAGCGATTGAGGTGTTGCAACAAACCTAAAACTTACCAAATTTATACATATAAATCTTTATATACAGAAGAACATGAGAACAAAACATAAAGTAAAATATTATAGGAGTGTTTTAGATACTATTCATTCAAAGAACAAACTTATTAGGATTAGCAGTAAGTTTCTCTTATAGAAACTTTTTATTTGTTTATCGCGCTATTTTAGAATTGTTAAATAAATTCCTTACCCTTATTTCTCGTCTAGATAAATCGCTGGATTCCACCTCCCCGGCGACCCTTACTTTCCCGGCCAAGAGAATGGAGGAGGGCTAAATGCAAAACCAGAACCAGAACCTGAACTCCCCTTAGATGATGATCTGGCAGAAGACCTTCCAGAGGATCTTGATCCCGAGCCAGAATTGGAGAATCTACCCCCAGTGGCTCCAATCCCAAATCCTAACCCTCGTCCGGCTTTTCAAGGCCCGATGCCTCCGTGGGTGGAAAGCTTGGAAACATGGAGCCAAGAGTAGAATCAGCCCATACCATTCAATGGAGACCAAAGCTTTTATGAGCTGAGTGAAGGAGGCTCAACAGACAGGGTCTTTCCAATCCTGGTCCGCAAAGTTGCCTGAAACGAAATTCAGGGCAAGACAGCTCTCCATCGAATCACGGAAGTTAATGCCAATGCGAGAATGCATACCATCCACACCATTCATCTTGAAGATGCTCGTGAGAGGTCTAGGAGAGACCACGAGGCCCTGCAGCAGGAGCTTGCTGAAACTCGAGCCGAAGTCACAGAGCTCCGAGTACGCGAGAGGGTGTACGAAAGACACCTACTTGATGTGGAGCGTCAGCTGGCTGAACTAAGGGTTCATCAGAGGGATACCCGTCACTAGTAGGAGATGCTCTACCTTTCCTTCTTTTGGTTTAAGGAATAGCCTTCGTATCTATGCTCTATGTAGCACTTGTCCATGTAACTACTCCTGTACGGTAGGTACTATTTCACTAGATCTTCGTTCTGTCAAACTTTCTCCCACTTCTGAATATTGATGTAAGACCTACTCCAAGGTCAAATTTTCCCGAACTTATTTACTTCTTAAATATCAATGACATTGACAGTCGACTAATCCCTGAGACAATCCTTAACCAAATACTTTCATTCTACTATCGTTAGAATTCTATCTAAATCTCGCTCTCGTCAAATTATTGAACTATGGTAATTTACCTCAAGGATCACTTCCAGTTCTTGTCAAAAGTTGGATCATGTTATCCACCAACCAATGATAGCCTAGTTCGGATGACAATCGTCTTGTGACCATTCTATGAACTTACTTCTACTCTGCATCAATACTGCATTATAGGGATGTAGGTCAAACCATCGAGAACAGTTTAACAAAACGAAAACTTTACATTTACATGAATGATTAGAATACACCTAGGGCCGACCATAATCGCTCACGGACTCATTTTCTTGTCGTAGAACAGAATCATGTCGTCATCCAGAAATAGTCAGCCAAACGACGAAACCCCGATCTTGCATATAGACACCGCTACTTTCCAAGCCACGGTAACAGCTGCCGTGACAGCTGTCCTAGCACAATTCAACGTTGGTAACGCAAACAAAGTTGGAAACGGTGTTGTCATTACGAATTGTTGTAACAACCCGGGAAGTCAGCAAAAGATAGTAGTCACAAACCCCCAAGGTCACAAATATGAGTATAGGAAACGAAAGCGTCAAGCCAAAAATGAGCGCAAGCGATCTCAAATACTTGCCATGCAACAGCAACAAATGGCGACCCCTGCCACTTCATCACCGATCAAACGATATGAGGGAACACTCCCGAAGTGTGACAAGTGTAACTTTCATCATAACGGAGTTTGCCGTAAATTGCAATGCAACAATTGCAACATAATGGGGCACACTGCTCGTGCCTGTAGAACGCCGACACGAACCATCTTCCAAAACGCTAGCATCGGAGTCAGCCCGGCTTGCTATGGTTGTGGTGAAACCGGACACTATAAAAGGAATTGTCCAAAAAGGACGAACAACGAAAGCGCTCGTGTCCACATAACTCCGACCCTGCACATCACTTCCACCACCGACGCTGGTGCAAGCCAGATATGTCATATATGCGGTGAGATAGGCCATCTCAAGAAGGATTGTCCAATAACAAAGAACTCTGGCGCAGCCGGGAAGATACTAAGGATCACCGCCGCAGGAGAGACTACTCCGGACCCACGTGGAAATACTGGTACGTTCCGTAGTGATAAAGTTAGACTTATAAACCATTAAAAAACACTAGTGCAACTCGAGTCATATCATTCTGCGAGATCCCATCAGTTCAAGGGACTTTCGTGCTGCTTGTACTTGCTTTTTGTAGTATACCTTGTTCGCAGCAGTAGTTTCATAGATAAAACTAAAGTACTGAAACTCTGACATAAGTTGCACCGTTGTGTCTTGGTAACACCTTTCTGAGCTAGTCTAACGCCAGTTATTCCGAATAGTCCGACATTATCATTTGAATTAAGTCAATTCGATTCTCACAGTGCCAGTTTCGTGCGAAAATTCTTTTCCCCGTAATCGACTTTCTAGCGAAGCCGTCGTTCTAGAACTTAGAGGTACTCATGCGTAAAGTGCCTTATGTTTCGTATCCTTCCCGAAGTAACCTCAACAAACCTCCCCGAAATACCACTTGTACAGTACATCAAGTTCAATCTGAAGACCCATACGGTTAATCTATCGCTGAGGAATGTATACGCAAGGGTGGTACATAATCAAGGTTCTACAGGCTTAGAATTGATGATACCGCTTTAACTTCTTTTCCTTGTTTGGATGTGAGCTTAGAGAAGAATCATTTATTCAACTGCCTTTTCAATCTTAATTATATACGACTCGTATACGCGAGGCTGTGATTGATGAGCCAAATATGAGTTCTAATATGAACTTCAAGACGGAGACTGCTCAAGACTACGAGTGATCGTGCTGCCATACAAATAAACTTAAAAGCCAAACAAGTGCCCTTCCCGCCGATCGGGACACGAGATGCAGATGGAACAGAAGTACCTATCCTTTTCCTTAATTCATGAGTAATCATACTTTCTTTTAGATCTTCACTACATCTAATCCACCACAAGGTTTTGACGTCATCTTTCCAGAAGAACTACCAGGATTACCACCACGGCGTCAAGTCGAATTCAGAATCGACTTAGTTCCAGGGGCTACCCCAGTAACCAAATCGCATTATCATCTGGCACCAGCAGAGATGCAAGAACTTTCCATTCAGCTTAATGAACTTCTCAGAAATGGATTCATTAGGCCAAGCTTCTCACCATGGAACACCGGTCTGTTCGTAAAGAAGAAAGACGGATCGTTTCGTATGTGCATCGACTACAGAGAGCTGAACAAACTTACCGTCAAGAATCGTTATCCTCTACCCAGCATTGACGACTTATTTGATCAACTTCAAGGAGCGAATTACTTCTCGAAGATAAATCTAAGATCCGGGTATCACCTGTTACGAGTGCCAGAGGAGGATGTCCCCAAGACAGCCTTTCGAACTCGTTATGGACACTACGAGTTTGTAGTAATGCTGTTCGGATTAACCAACACACCAGTTGTATTCATGGATCTAAGGAATAGGGTGTGCCATCCTTACTTGGATCAGTTCGTCATTGCTTTCATCGGTGACATACTTATATACTCTCGTAGTAAGGAGGAGCATAGTCAACATCTTCGAAGAGTCTTAGAAACATTATGATCGAAGAAGCTCTATGCGAAGTTCTCTAAATGCGAGTTTTGGATTCGAAGAGTCGAATGCTTGGGCCACTTTGTTAGCGAGGAGGGAATTCACGTGGACCCTCCAAAATCAAGGCCATCGAGAACTGGTCAGCTCCAAAGTCACCTACCGACATGCGTCAATTTCTAGGTCTCACTGGCTACTATCGCAGGTTCATACAGAACTTCTCTAGCATCGCGAAACCGCTTACTACACTGACCCAGAAAGGAGTGGCCTTTGACCAGGAAGAGTTATCATCCCAGTAAAGTCAAACAAAAGAAGCAAAGTCGTATCCCGATCGTCAAAGGTTCGCTGGAATGCCAAGCGAGGACCTGAGTTCACTTGGGAGCACGAGGATCAGATGAAACTGAATTATCCTAATCCTTTAGCATAGTCTTCAATTCTTGCTTAAACTCTAATTTCGGGACGAAATTCTCTCTAACGGGGGGATGATGTGACAACCCGAAATTTCTATCTTGTACAAACCATTCAATTCAATCAAAGTCAGACTTGTTTCTGCTAACTTCTAGCACTGTTTAGAGTCTTTTTGAGCATTCTGAGCCTAGTGCACCAAAGAAATGTGTGAAAGGAAGTGCCAATTGAAGTTGTAACCTACCAAACAAGCCATAAACCCTCAAATGAGGAGTTTACGGCCATGGACCATGAGTTAACGGCCATAAACTCATGGTGGCCGTAAACTCCATGCTATATATATGGCCATTAGTCATTTTCAATCACTTTTCACATTTCAAGCTTAGAAATCGGATTTTCTCTCAAGTATCTTAGGAACTTTCATCGAAATCTTCAATCTAGTAAGTAATCTTTCCAATTTCAACTTGATATCCTTCCATATCTACTGAATATACATGATTTCATCCACGAAATCTCTTCTTTTGGTTAGATCATCAAGTGTTCTTCATTTCACCAAGAACACCAAGAACACACTAGTGTTTTTGGACCTTAATCACCCTTTCAAGCTTCTATATCGTAAGTACTCTCTCCTAAGCTTGTTGTATACTTGTAATACTTGAAGAACACTTAGAAAACATCCATTTTACAAGAACAAAAGGAGTTTACGGCCAAGACAATCTCCCTTGGCCGTAAACCCTTAAAATGGTGCCATATTGACCCTAAACTCTTCTAGGAGCTAAACTTGTGAACTAGAATACTTCTTGGAAGACCATTAGACCTTTTAAGCATCTAGAATTCAAGAACAAAAGGTGTTTAAGGCCAAGACAATCTCCCTTGGCCGTAAACCCTAATTAGTGTGGCATAAGGACCATAACTTCTTCCTAAGGCTTAGACAAGAGACTAGAACACTTCCTTCATGATTGTAAGACCTTAACACACAAAATGGTACAAATTACCATGAGTTTACGGCCGTAAAATCATTGGGTCGTGAACCCATGGGCCGTAAACTCATGTGAGTAATGCCATTGGGTCGTAAACTCCTATGTGAGGCCCTACATCCCTTATATACAACCCTATGTGGTTTAACACTTCATTACAAGTGTTTCCTAGTCCCTAAGGTTCTTCCATTTCATGATTAGTTGTTATAAAAACTAATTAGATGCATATATGTGTCATTATATGCTAAATAGGATCCGTGTGTGCTGAAGTCTTCACTTGACCCTTAGCATCCTTTATCGATCTTACATTCGCATCACTCACTACAGGTGAGTTCATACCCCTTTAAATTATCTTTTAAGTGATTTTAAATGCTTTTATGGGGGGAATACAAGTAGAAAACATATAAGTTATATAATCAATCACATGTGATTAATAACTGTGTTTCAAACAAAGGATTTCATATACTTCAAACTGTGTTTCAAACAAAGAATTTCTTATACTTCAAACTGTGTTTCAAACAAACTACTTTTAAATCGTTTTACAAATTAACATCAGGTCATCAATATTTATTATTAAACTCTTCAAATGTTTTACAAAACTTCTTTTTAAACTTATATATTGTCAAATGCATGTCTATATATGTATAGTTATATAAGTAATGTTTAAAGGACTTAGGACTGATAACTCGCTTTATTTCATTTTCCTTGTTTGGATGTGGCCTTAAGGTATCGGTTGTTTGTCCGAATGTCGTCTAAATATTAGTTATATATTATGTGTACATATGTAGATATAAAAGTACTATCAATCAGTTCAGTACCTTTGGGTAGCAAAGGCATACCTTGAATCATTCAATCTATAGGAATTACTAGTAAACTATAATAGGTATAGTTTAGGAGAATACTATCATATACAAATACTATAACGAGAAACAATACTTACTATAAAGAGAAACAGATAGAGAATACTATAACGAGAAACAATACATACTATACACTATACAAGAGAACATACTATGATGAGAAACAAAGAGAACATACTACATACTAGACAGAGAGAACATACCCTACACTAGTACATACAATACATATATATACAGAGAATACTATAACAGAGAATACTAGACAGAGAATACTATACAGAGAATATTATATATAAAATACTATTACTATAACAATATTCTAGATAACATCAAATGTGATTCTTTTACAGGGAATAGCAACCAATTTGTTATGTCACGTTTGGTAACTAGAGTCTCCTGGAGGGAGAGCGTGAGTTTGTGTATAGATCTATACTGGATTGACTATCCTACACCTAGTTGTTCGCTACAGTGGGACTTGCAAGTCTACGGGTGCCAAATGTCATTTCTTCCGACGTCTTTCATCGTCGTGTTATTGTCGGTTTAGTATGGTTGCTACTACATCACATCCAAACCTAAACTAATAATTGGTTTAAGGTAGTTATTACTACAGTAGGTACAATATACAGTACGGTAGTTCATATACATTTTCCCATTATATTCAAATTGTGATCTTCTCACATAAAGGGTAATATAAAACTATATTTTGGTAATGATAGTCATACTTTGGGAAAACTCATACTTATTTAAAGAACAAACATAGAGAACAATTGAGTCTTGGTAGAAGACTACTTTAGTAGAAAATATAGGATTTTCTAGGAAGTTTACAAACATTTACATCAAACACTTACAAACTTTTACATCAAAAACTTACAAACTTTTACATCAAACACTTACAAACATTTACATTGAACATTTACAAACATTTTCAGTGAACCTATACAAACATTGAAACTAAATACTTATGAACTCACGAGCTTAAATGCTGATCTACGATTTCAAAATAACTTGTATTCTCAGGTCATCAGTAGACAGGTACAGTCGACCAGGTTTTGAGAAGACGGAGCATGTTCAAGACTCGTCTTTTATTTTGATTACTTGTTTTGGTGTCTTATTACCATAAAAGAAAACACTTGTATCAACTTATACTATTAATGCAATGGATGATGTTGTTGCTTGTTTACTACTTTGCATTGTTATGATACTGTACATGACGTCCTCCGCCCCCGAACGTTTCCGCCGTTCCGGTTTTGGGGTGTGACAATGATACTGGAAAAGGAACTGTCCTTTTTATCAGAAAATAAAGTCGAAAGAGACTAGTAACTTATGTATCTACTAGATAGAACTTATACTTTTCATATAAAACTTAAGTACTTGGTACTCAATGTTAATCTAAAATTTGTAAATAGCTTGCAAATATATCAAGAAAAGTTAGTCGCTAAGCACAAGCAAGTTGGAACTCCACTCTCGGAGTTTAGTTTATAATTTAATCTTAGAGCATAAAGTACTTGTATTATAAAATTGCATTTGCTTTGGAACAATGTATGTTTTAATTTAGCATGTATATGTATATATATATATATATATATATATATATATATATATATATATATATATATATATATATATATATATATATATATATATATATATATATATATATATATATATATATATATATATATATATATATATATATATGGGTGTGTGTGTGTGTTTGCGCGTGTGTCTTAGTTAGTTTCTTAAATGATTAATCATAACGATCACCTTTATATTTTGTAATGATTAAAATTCTATTTTTGAGAACTAGATCTCTTAATACAATTATAAAGCAAACACTTTTGACTTAAATTTGTTATGAATTAAACTTATCTAAGACCTAGTTATCTTTATTATATAAATGATATACACATATTCCAACTTCTTTAAATGGATTTTTGAAAGAAAATAATGTAGTTTATTTGACATATATATATATATATATATATATATATATATATATATATATATATATATATATATATATATATATATATATATATATATATATATATATATATATATATATATATATATATATGATAAGATTCAATGGAGAACTATTATTAACAAGGAACCAAAAAACCAACCGTGAGCGTTGAAATTTAAAGCGATCAATGGTCAATGAATGAATGTACACTCGTATATAGGACGCAAATAAAGAAGATTATACCATAAAAGTCAAATTTTTACCAAAAAACTCACCTCTTTTTTTCGTTTATAATTTCTTTGAAGCCACGTTTTTATCGAAAAAAAAAACGAATATACAGTTGTTTACGATTTTACGTTATCTTTCCATAGAGATCCATTTTGATATATAAAAAACAAATTTTTTTTCGAAAAAACTCTCTTCGTTTTGTTGTTTTTTTTTTCAATATATAAGTTTATTTTTATAAAAAAAAACTAATTATACCAAAAATGTCAATTTTTTGTCCTCTATTAATAAGCATCATCAATTATTAAAAAAAAAATAGATTAGTTGAGATTCATATTGTGAATCGAAACTCTAAATATTTTAATTTTAACATTCACAATGTAAATCTGACTTACTATTATTCACATTGGAAATCTACTCAAATTCACAATGTGAATCTGTAATGTACTGAAATTTCATTTTTACATGAATATGAATCTATGTTTAAAAAGTACTAAAAAATATGAATTTTGATATATTTATTAAAATTTTTCAATAAAAAATTGGACTTAACTTTTCAAAAAACAAAGAAATGAAGTGGGTTTCTGTAAAAAAAATTCATTTTTTGTATATCAATATCGATCTCTATCGAAAGAGGACGAAAAATCATGTGTCACACCCCCGGCCATGGCGGAACATGTCGGGCTATGCGACTAAGTTCATGGATCACAGATAAACTAAATATATAGCACAAATACAACGATAAACAAAACAACATTTATATTCCATCATAAAATTTGAATACAAGGTTCTGACTAGATAATATAGTAGTTGCCTTAACAGGTAGGCGGACATAATAAAAAGATAGTAACTAAATTGCCTGAGCTTCCTGAGTACCCATCATCCGAATTTGCTTGATTACTGATTTCCTGAGAATACATGTATTTTGAAAGTCAACACGAGGTTGGTGAGAATTACAAGTTTTCTGCTAGCCGCAGTAATAACACTTATATAAAGTCCAAAAGTATTTTCTTTGTATGAATAACAATAGTTGAAACAATGTTTTCCATGAATTTTTAAAAGCCAAAATGTATCTTTGTATATGTAAATCCATGCTTTTAAAATGTGCTTGTAATAATTCCTTGAAAGTCAAAATGTACCCATTTCATAAGTCAATCCATACATTAAACCATGTTTGTAATACACTCTTGAATATCCTTGAAAATCAACATGTATCCCTTGTATAAGTAAATTCATACTTTAACATGTACTTGTAATAATTCCTTGAAAGTCAAAATGTACCCATTTGTATAAGTAACTTCTATTCTTAAAATAGTTTTGAAAGCAACCAAACCTATGGTTGTAGTGAAAATGAGAGATATTATTCGTGTTAATGTCTTTAGTGAGTTCTATAATCGAGTTATTGGCAAAAAGTACCCCTCCTTACAACGCTTCATTGGACGTTGTAGTAACGATCGTAGACACATCACCTGCTACGATTGATCAGTCGTAGGTTGAAGCTAGCAACCGCAGGTGGGCTTCTCGACCCCATATAGATCTATACATATGTACCTTGCTCCGAAGATTAACGATTATAGTAGTGTGGGGCATGCTCAGTTGTTAGACTCGGCTAATGAATAAAGTATCGTCTCTCTCACAGTCATTAACGAAAAATTTATGAAAAACCTCTCAACCCTAACCTAATTATAGTTAAGTACCGGGCATAATGAATTTCGTAGTATAACATTTGTAAAAGCCGAGTATGGTTGACGTATTTATAACTCTATAAATTAATCGCTTTTATAAAGTAATGAATTTCAACGTAACGATCTTGTATATGTGTGTAAAGCGTTATGCATAAAAGTATTCATGTAATGAATTTCATAGTATAACGTTAATAAAAGTCGAGTATGGTTAACGTATTTATAAAAACATAAATTACTCGCTTTTATAAAGTAATATATATCAACAAAACGATTTTGTATATGTGTGTAAAGCGTTATGCATAAAAGTATTTAAGGGTAGTAGTCTTTGGAACTTTGAAATACTTTAACTTGTATCATGCATATCATATAAGACTTATGTATTTGTATCAAAAATACTATATCGCACATGTATTCTCCGCTAAAACGAATAAATATAAAAGAGGGGCCGTAACTCTCACCTCGATATGCGTTTAACGAGTTGTTTTTGAGTGTTAGATGCGAGAACCGAGAGGTGTTGTTGTGAATTTGATCTTCCGAGATCAGCTTAGTCTTGATGAGTGAAGAGACTATAGAAGACTTTAGGGATGATGGAAGACACCCAAAGTGGTAAAAATTCCGAGATGCAAAGGTTCGAGGTGCAAAAGTTCTGAGACTCGTTGTAATTCCGAGGCTATAGAAATCCGAGGTGAAAAATGACGAAAGTTGCTAAAATCCGAAACTGGTGGTGAATTCCGAAGTGGAGCTGCGAAATCAGAAGGCTCCGAAACATGTAGAAGGTCCAAAATCGAACTCCGAGATGGGAAGAATCCGAAGCTGACCAAATTGCAAAGTCGAATTCCGAGACCGGTAGAATCCAAAGTGGGAAGACTTCCGATGTTAGACATATCAGAAGTCAAGAATTCCTAAGTCAGAAGCGAGAAATTCCGAAGTTGGCTAAAATTCCGAGATTGACTTGTTGTTTTTGGTTTTCTACTCTCGCATTGAGTTGATTTCAACAAAAGGAAGGTTTGGGGTGATATGGACGTTTATGGGAGATATTGTAAGTGTGGTGAAGAGTGATTTAGGGTAGTGGGATCATCTTGTGTGTTGGTTACTGAGAGAGATTCAGGAGATATTTACAAGACTTGAGAGAGATTTGCAAAACTTGGGATATTAGAGAGAGAAGGAAGAAAGAGAGTTCTTGGAGTGGAAGAAGTGAGAGAGATTTAAGAGAGGAAAAGAGAGAGCTGAAATGGTGAGGAGGTGATCTCTATTTATAGTAGGAGGAGACACCCCTTGTCCAAAGAGGCAATGCTCTCTAAGTCAAATCAAATACTATTCATGTACTTTGAGGTGGAGTGCAAGCAAAAGGAAAAGAGGGATAGGGGAAAATCACGTGGGGAGATCTGAAGGAAGGGTTGAAGATTTATCCTTCCCAAATCTATTGGGTCCCATCCAAGGGTTGTACCCTCATTAATGACTTATTGGTACCCATAGTCGAGTGCATCGGGATCCGGGTGTCGAGAAAATTTATCGAATATACCGATGGATTGGATTTAATTCAAGGATTTTAAAAACTTAAACAGATTAATTTTTGAGGTTACGGAACTCCGGGATATCGCGTTTGAAGTTTTGCGTCTAAACGACTCATGATGTCTGTTTTCGCGACTTTTGTAAATATTTTTACTAAAAATATTTTGAGTATGGAATTAAATAATAGACTAGAGTATGATTCCAAAAACACTCTCAAAAATCTTTTCGGCAATGCGTAAGTACCTCAATGGTGTTAAATAGTTTACTTAAAACAGGTAAAACAAGTATTATACCGGTTTGGTTTCTTAAAACTATCGTATCTTTTGCATACAAACTCCGTTTTGGACATTCTTTATATTTTTGGAAACAGGAAAACATGTTCTATCATATTTTAATGTTTTATTTAGTCAAATTTGCGTAATGAAAAATTTTAGTTTTTCAGACGTGTTAATTAATGTTGTAGTTTGAACGGCTTGATCTGTTTGTCGATTCACACGTTTGGAAGCAAAGTATCGGTTGGTACCATATAACATGGAATTGAAATTGTTTATATTTCCTTAGACGAAATAAAAACCGAACGAGTTAGATCACGAATAGCTTTTTCCGTAATTTAGTCATTCATAGTTTATGTCCTATATTTCGGGATGTCACATTACGTCCCCGTTAAAGGAATTTCGTCCCGAAATTATCACATTCTAAGCCACTTTGTAATATTATTTAGTCATTTCACTAGTGGAGGGAGCATCACTGAATACGTGTGGATACTTCAGTTTCATTGATCCTCGTGTTCCCAAGTAACTCCGACCCTCTACAAAAGTTCCATCGGACTTTTACAATAGGAATGTGATTTTGCTTGAGTCTTTTGATCTCCCAATCCATAATCTCCATGGGTTCCTCCATGAATTGAAGCTTTGTGTTGACCTATATTTCATTGAATGGTACGACTAGGTTTTCATCAGTTAGACACTTTTTAAAATTACATACGTTGAAGGTGTCGTGAAGCTTGCTGAGATCTTGAGGTAGTCTGAGCTTGTAAGCAACCGGACCGACCCTTCCCAAGATCTCGAAGGGTGTGATGTAGCGGGGGTTTAGCTTTCCTCTTTTTTTCGAATCAAATGATACCCTTCCATGGGGCAACCTTTAGTAGGACAAGGTCTCCTACATTGAATTCTAATGGTTTGCATCTATTGTCGGCATAGCTCTTGGGCCGACTACGTGCGGCTTTTAACCGTTCTTTTATCTGAACAATCTTTTTTGTTATCTCCTGAATGATTTCCAAGTCAATGAATAGCGTATCCTCAACATGCTTTCTGGCTAGTTGGGTATCTCCAACTTCTGCCCTACTTAACGGTGAACGAAATCTACGACCGTATAGGGCCTCAAATGGAGTGGCCTTTTATGTCAGTGTGATAGTTGTTGTTATAGGAAAACTCGACTAGCGCTAAGTGGGTATCCCATGTGTTACCGAAGCCTATCACACAGGCGCGGAGCATATCTTCCAGAGTTTGTATTGTCCTTTCGCTTTGGACATCCGTTTGAGGATGATATGTTGTACTTATGTCGAGTTTTGTTCCTAGGGGCCTTTGCAGTGATTGCCAAAATCTATAAGTGAATCTACTATCTCAGTCTGAGATGATAGATATTGGCATGCCGTGTAATTTGACTATCTCCTTGAGATAGGTTTTGGTGAGTTTCTCCGTCTTGTCAGTTTCATTGATGGTTAAGAAGTGAGCGGACTTGGTCAAACGGTCAACCACTACTCATATGGTATCATAACCACTTGATGTATTGGGTAGCTTTGTTATGAAGCCATTGTTATCTGCTCCCACTTCCATTCTGGAAGCGATGGTTGTTGTAGTAGGCCAGATGGCTACTAGTACTCTGCTTTGACCTTGGAGTAACTCAAACACTTACCGACATATGTGGCAATTTCTACCTTCATCTTAGGCAACCAATAAAGATTTTTGGAGACCGAGATACATCTTGTCTGATCCCGGATATATTGAGTATCTTGATTTCTCAGATTCATCTACAACCAAACTCCTGACTTCTCCAAATCTTGGAGTCCAATTTTGGTTCAGGAAATATAGCGTTCTGTCTTCCCTGAGGTCGAACTGTTTGTCCATGTCTCGTAGGTTTTCTTCCATGATATTCTCAGTTTTGAGTGCTTCTACCTGAGCATCACGAATTTGGGTAGTTAGGTTTGAATGGAAGGTCAGAGTTAGAGTATTCACATGAAGAGGTTTTGTTCGCTCTTTCCTGCTTAAAGCATCTGCCACGACATTTGCTTTACCGGGATGATAACAAATTTCACATTCGCAATCATATAGAAATTCCACCCATCTTCTTTGTCTCATATTGAGCTCTTTTTGATCAAAGATGTGTTGGAGGCTCTGGTGATCGGTGAATACTACACACTTGGTTCCATAAAATCCAGTGCCTCTAAATCTTCACGGCAAACACTACAGCTCCCAACTCTAAGTCATGGGTAGTGTAGTTCGTCTCGTTTAGCTTCAGTTGTCAGGATGCATATGCAATAACCTTATTCCGTTGCATCAGTATGCATCCTAAACCTTGATGTGAGGCATCATAATATACCACAAATTCGTCTGTTCCCACGGGAAGAGACAAAATCGATGCATTGCATAACAATTGTTTCAATTTTTTGGGAGGTAGACTCTTGACTGTCTCCCTAATCGAACTTTTTGATCTTCTGGGTTAGTGTGGTGAGAAGCTTGTCTATCTTGGAAAAGTTCTCGATGAACCTCCGATAATAGTTTGCAAGCCCTAAGAATTGGCGTACTTCGGTTGGTGTTGTTGGTGCTTTCCAATTCTTGACCGCTTCAATCTTCGTGGGATCGACATGAATCCCTTTACTGCTGACCAGATGACTGAGGAAATGAACTTCGTTAATCCAGAACTCACATTTAGAAAACTTTGCATAAAGTTTCTCTTTTCTTATCAGTTCCAGAATTAAATGCAGGTGCTGGCCATGTTCTTCCTTGGTTCGTGAATATATCAATATGTTGTCGATGAAGACAATCATGAAATTTTCCAAGTAAGGTTTACACACCCGATTCATTAGGTCCATGAATACGGTTGGTGCGTTGGGCAGTCCAAATGACATAACTAGAAACTCAAAGTGGCTGTATCTACTTCGGAATGTCGTCTTTGGAATATCGGTTTCTTGAACTCTAAGTTGATGATAGCCGGATCGTAGGTCGAACTTCGAGTAGTAGCAGGATCCTTGTAGTTGGTCGAACAGGTCATCGATTATCGGGAGTGGATACCGGTTCTTGATAGTGAGCTTGTTCAACTCTCGATAGTCGATGCACATCCTGAACGATCCATCCTTCTTTTTTTCAAAAAATATCGGGGCTCCCCAGGGAGAGAAACTTGGCTGAATAAAGTCTTTGTCGAGAAGTTCTTGAAGTTAACTGGATAGTTCTTGTGTTTCTGATGGAGCTAGACGACAAGGAGATCGCGCTACCGGTGCTGCGCCTGGGATAAGGTCAATTCAAAACTCAACCTGTCTAACGGGAGGTACTCCGGATAGGTCTTCTAGAAATATATCCGAGTAGTCGCACACTTGCGGTATTTCTTTAATTTCCTTGCCGTTGTCTTGCGTATCCACCACGTGGGCCAAGAAAGCATTGCATCTCTTCTGCAAATACTTCCTTGCCTTCATGCATGTAATGACCGTTAGGTTCTTCCCTGCCTGGTCTCCGTAAATCACAAGGGATTCATCGTTTGATACGGATAGTCGAATGGCTTTTTCATATTATTAAACCTTCGTTCGATGTGGTGATGACCAATTCATTTTAATGATTACATTTAACTTTCAATGGTCGTAGGAATTAGATCGGAGTGAAGACGTGGTTTTTCAAGGTGAGACGGCGATTATTGAGTATTACTAAAGTGTTTTCTAATTGGACTGATTCTGATTCCCATTCTGTAAGTCTTATTAATTTATGCTAGATTTAGGTTTTATTGTGTTTCTAAAAGTATGGCCAATAAAGCCTATATCGTTATCATTGTTAAATCATATGGAAACATAATTATTGTTGAGGAGAAACGTACCACTGACCATGACTGGGTCCTGGTGAGCATCTCCAGCATCGATTACTATGTTGTTCCTTTGTCGCCCTGGTTCTTCAGTTTCGGGCAGTCCTTCCTAAAATGCCCTGGTTGATTGCATTCATAGCAGTTATGGTTTCCTTATATCGTAACGGTTGGGATCTTTCTACAGTACCTCGATATATGACCTCTCAGTGTACATTTGTTGCAGGTTATCTCCTCGCAATTTCCGACATGATGGTAATTGCATTTTGTACAATGGGGTAAGGTTCTAGATTAGGACATGGACCGAGTAGGAGTATTTGAGTCGTAGGCAGTCACAGGTTCTGACTTTAGTTTGAGGACTTTAAATTACCCTTTGGACTCCTCTTCGTACTTCCGTTTCGTACGCTTCGCTCGGTTTTGCTCTGGCTGTTGGGTTATGGTATTCGGATGGAGATATTGTTCAGTCAAATGATAGGTCAGTTGCTTAGCAGTATAAAATGTAGTGGTTCCGAATGTCACAACCAGACCTCAAACTAGAGGGGTTAGTCCCTCAATGTACCTCTCCAACTTCTTGTATTCTGAGTCTATGATACCTGGGAAAAGGTTTGCAATGTAGTTGTATCGAGAGGTGTAAGCAGTCACCTCTGACTCTTTCATGGAAAGGTTTAACAATTCTTATTCTAGGGCCTGAATTTATTGTTGTGGACAATAATCCTCGATCAACATATGTTTCATGGCTCCCCAAGAAATGGCATAGGCTGCATCAAGTCCTATAGACTTGGTATGGTTATTCCACCAAGCTAGGGCGGAATCCATTAGTGTACAAGTGGCATACTTAACGTGGCAGTTATTAGCACAAGAGCTGATACGGAACACTGCCTCCATCAACTCTATCCGGCGGGATAGACTAATGACTCCTTCCGTACGAAAGAAAGATGGGGGTTGGTAGGCTAAGAAATCCTTATATGAGTAGGATATGGGGTTGTTTCTGCTAGAAACGGGAATGTCGTCATTATTCCCATTGTTAACAGACAATTCGTTCTGGGAAGCTTCATACGTAGCTAAAGTTGTGGCAATCCCTTGCGTAATCATGGTTTGCATTTGTGTTGGGTCCATTCGAAATGATGGTGAGGAATCTTGCAGATTCCTTCGTAGGCGTTTATCCTAAACGTTTAGAAAAGATACACTTAGGTTGTTTATACTACTTAGTCATAAGTAAGAATGTTGGAATTGTATTGCATAATAGGGAATTGATATAATTTGTTCCTATGATCTTATAGATTTCCAAATTATTGAGTGAGATTGATTCTTGAAACTCTGCCGAGTTACAAATAATGAGGAAAAAGTGATTGATTTGGAAATCCTCAAGATTTCCAAATGATAGGAAAGAAATTGAAATCCTTATCGTTGAAATCTTTGGAAGAGAGATGTATGGAAACTATTGAACGAATGACTGAAAACATGGAATTCCCTACTACGAAGGTAGTAGGGTTGTCGGTTCTTCGGTTAGGCGAACTGAGAAAATCTGAACGTTATCCCATATTTTTAAGTATTTTTATGATTAAAAATGTATACGTTGTTTCGGGGTTGAAATAAGGTTTCTAAGGTACTAGGCATCTGCAGCGAATCTTGAGAATATTCTTGAATCTCTAAAACTTTCAACCATTGTAGTATGTCAGCTCCTTGCTCAAGGTTGGTTGTGCAACGACTTGACTATAAATAAGATAGGTGCGCATTCCAGATTTATTTATGGTATGGCTTATGTACGATACTAACCTTTAATTGAGGCATCTGACCTAAAGGGTCGAGTTGGTAGATTTTATTGAAGGGATGTTTAGAATTGTTATTAAGTGTTCTCATCGAGGGTCAGAGTATATATAAACTCTTATATATTATGGTTGGTGGCGTTTGTAGTATTATTGATTTTTGTTTTGTACATCCTGACTACCGAGCACAAACATGGGCCAGACATGAAGTATCGTAAGTAGTCGAGAAGTATTGTTATTATTAATAATACTTTTATTAGAAGCTAGTTTGATATAGTTGTATTCCTCTTTTGAGGATACAAGTTCTCTATAGCCAATTAAGCTCTGATACCAATCTGTCACAACCCCGGCCAAGGCGGAACATGCCGGGATATACGACTAAGTTCATGGATCACAGATAAACTAAATATATAGCACAAGTACAACGATAAACAAAACAACATTTATATTCCATCATAAAATTCAAATACAAGGTTCTGACTAGATAATATAGTAGTTGCCTTAATAGGTAGGCGGACATAATAAAAAGATAGTAACTAAATTGCCTGAGATTCCTGAGTACCCGTCGTCTGAATTTGCTTGATTACCGATTTCCTGAGAATACATGTATTTTGAAAGTCAACACGAGGTTGGTGAGAGTCACAGGTATTCTGCTAGTCGCAGTAATGATACTTTTATAAAGTCCAAAAGTATTTTCTTTGTATGAATAACAATAGTTGTGTCACAACTCCAAGTTTTAGACCTTGCATGGTCTAAACCCTAACCTAGTACAAGCGAAACCACAATGCAATCCTTGTTGCATTTTATCATCTATAGCCTTAGGGCATGTTTAAAGAATTAACAGAAAGGTATGGACTGAAAAGTTAAGCTAAATTAGGGTGTTATAAATGAACATAAGTTATAAGACTAAGGGTTTAAAACATAAATATAACCATTAAATGAGTTTTCATCCAAAGTAATCAATGCATTAAAGGAGTTTACGTCCAAGGAATTAATTGCCAATGTAGTTCACGGTTGGGGAATAAAACCAAAGAAGTGTTCACGATTTGAAGTTTTAATTTCACAAAGGTGTTTACGGATTGGCAAATCCGTAAACCCCTTATTCTTTTGATTCAATACTGTAAACACCCCCCTTCTAGAAGCCACAGTCCGTAAACCACCCCTATATATATATGTATTATGGAGAAAACACTTTCATTTCACACACTTTCCATCCGTAAACACTCACAAAATCCTCTCAATCTTCATCCGTGAACAGTCCCATTTCCTCTCAATCTTCAAGAGTTTACGCCGAGTTCCTTCAAATTTTCATATTTCCCCACCAAGAACATTCAACCCTCATTAAAATCTTCAAACAAATCTTCAAATCTTCATAATTTTCAAGATCCAACCGTGAACTCACTTACCTCCAACCGTAAACCCATTTTTGCCATTCGAAAACTCCATTTCCTCATTTCCAAATAATTCCAATTTAATTGTAAGTCTTTCTTATAATTAAATTATTATTTCACAAATTACTTAAATTAATTTATTATTAATTTAAATATGACGAAGAAATATAATTATTTTAGGATAACATTATTTCGTACGTACGCTAGCCCGAGGATCGCTTCTACCGCTTCACTATCTAAAATACGAACACGTAACGAAGGTGAGTTCATACCCCTACGTTTTCACTATTTTTGAATGTTTTTAGGGGGGAATACAAGTAAAACACAAGGACTCTTGTGTCTAAACGATTTCAAATCCGTTTTAAACCATTTGCAAATGTTTCAAACTAATTTAGTATTTACATTTTATCAAAATGCATTTATATATGTATATATTTATATATATAAATAAGGTTCAACAGACTTAGAATTGACAATTTCGTCCTGGATCTTGTTCCTTGTCTGGTTGTGGGTTTAGGATATAATTATTTATTCGACTATCTTTTCATCCTTAATTATATATGCAGTGAATATATATGTATATAACATATTATTCGTTAAATTTACAACCCTTTTGTAATACGTCGAGCAAAAGGGTATTTTTCGCAAGTCTCTTACCACTATCTTATACACTGTTAAATTACAAAGATTTCCAGTTATTCCGAGCTTACATTAAAACTATAATAGGTATAGTTTGTGCGTCACTACACTATTTTACAAGGTTCAAGAAACAATACAGGAGCACTACTCTATTTTACTAAGATCATGGTTAAATAACTAAATAATTATTTAAGTATAATTATTTTATATTACAAAGTACACTACTATAAGATAATATAAATTGTTTCAAATACAAGAGAACACTATAACACTACACGTAAACTAGTTAATACAGGGTTTTGAGGAACTACTTCGGGTACCCACCAGGGTACAGTTTCAAGTCCTATAAATTAAAACCAGAGTCTCCCGAATGGAGAGCGTGAGGTTTGTGTATAGATCTATACGGGACTGACAATCCCACACCAAAACTGCTAGCTACAGTTCGGCAGGCGTGCCTGGGGTTGACAAATGTCATAAAATATCGACGTTTGAAAAATATCGTAGAGGCCACTAGGTCATATTAGCATGGTTATATGAAACTCACAATAGTATCAACTAAAACAGTGTTTACGGGATTAACACTACTTCATAGGTTTTTATTTTAATAATAAGACCGCACCGCTTTTCAAGAAATAGGAACATACAATTCAGAAGGGATCTATAATATTAACTTTATGATTTCTTAGTTTATGCGTTAAAGGTTATTTATATTTATAGGGTCCGATAGGTAGTAGGATGGGTGATTTCCACTTCATTCCCTGTTCCTTGTTTGGTTGTGGGCTTAGAGCAGATTCACACCATTTACTATCTATTCGATCTTGGTTATACATAACATGTATACACTAAGTAATCATAGGGGGAAACAGGTATGGGTCGGGTCACTATATACAAGTACAATACGCTATTTTCTAGTACAAAACATACTTTTCAGAAATAACGTATAACAAGGTACAGACATACAAAAAGGGTTGCATTACAAACACAACCGTATTACATTACTTTTCCAAGTACGAGTACACAAAACTTACATTTCATTACATCAGAAAATATAGGATTTTCTGGAAGAATATACTTACATTTCAAAAAGAACCATTACTGTTAACTCTATAAGTACCTAGTGAATGCGTTAGGGTTATATACAATGAAGATCCGACAGACAGTGGAATGTGTCATTTCCGCCTCAATTCCTGTTCCTTGTTTGGTTGTGGGCTTAGGGCAGAACCACACAGTCGATTTTCTGCTCGATCCAATTTGTATATAGCTTGTATTCACTAAGTACTGATAGAAGGAACTAGCATTGGTCACATTTCTTACATTCATTACATCATAAAATATTAGATTTTGTGGAGGAACACACGAAGGTTTTCAAGTAACGAAGAACATGTTTTCTAAAAAAAATGCTTATGAACTCACCAACTTTAATTTTGACACTTTCAAAACCACTTATATTCTCAGGGCATTAGTAGACAGGTACTTGCGCAGGTTCTAGAAGACGGAGCATAGTAGCTTCAAGTCTTTATTTTGCTAATTACTTTTGGAGTCAATCATATGTGATTTAAATACAATGTAAACACTATATTATCAATACAATGGTTGTTGTTGCTTTGATTACTATTATTCAATTATTGTGATACTATACATGACGTCCTCCGCCCCCGAACATTTCTGCCGTTCAGGTTTGGGGGTGTGGCAGATTGGTATCAGTGCATTGTTTATAGCGAATTAAGTATATCAACCCATAAAAGATATGCAACTATAAATACAATGGGGGCCGAAGTGCTCTGACTAAAAGTATACTTTTAAAATATAAGTATTTTACGAGAAGTATACAAACAAGCATACATACTAAGAACAAGTGTCACAAGAAGAACAAAACAAAAGTATTTAGATGTTGGACACTACAGTCAAACCTAGACAATTATGTAATCATATCTGGGATAAATATAGCCTGATCAACTATATTTATTTGAAATACGACCAATATGTGTTTGGGAGTGATAGTGGTGTTGCAACGAGTCTAAAACTTACCAACCATATATACAGAGGTGTTGGATTAATGTCTAAGTCCATAACTATAATTGGTAAGACTTGACCCGACCCGGCATGGTCCATTTGGGTTGCATGGCATCATGCATTTGGATAGACTATAATGAGAGAAATAACACTTAAGGTTGGTTAATATATTATAAGTTCTAATATATTAATAAGGTTATTTAATTAGTATTGATCAAGAATTAATTTGGAATTAATTAAGTGATCAAAAGGAGACTAATTAAATATATGGGTTGATTGTGTAAATCATTCATTCTTATATATGTGGGCTTGTGATCTAAGATTCCTTATGTTGGACTAAGTCCATGGGGTGACCCATGGATACTCCATGGAGGTTAAAATCCATGGAGCATAAGGAATGGGTAAAGTTATGAGTTACATGGTGTAACCCTAATAGCCACCATATAAAAGAATCCCATGGCTCAAGAAATCGTGCACTAATGTGTGAGTGTGAGGGCTAGACGATTTCAAGGAGTGTTCAAGTTTCTCTCAAGTTATTCCAAGTGTATTTGGTGTTGTGTGAACCATTTGAGGTGTCACACTTGGGGCACTAGGCACTCAAGCTTTATGAAGACATTCTACATCAAAGAGGTATGTATTCTATCTTGTTATATTTATTATTTTGTATGCTAGATTAGGATAATACCTTGGATGTTCATAATTGTATGTATAATAGAGAAAACATAGATCCAAGGTATTTAGGGTTGCATGTACACTTAGGAGTGTTAGAATGCTCAAAACCCAACAGTGGTATCAGAGCCTAGGCTTGTTTTCTTGTTATACTTGCAAAAGTAGCTGAAAAATCGAGTTGGATGCATATATTCGATTGTTTTGGCTGGAATTGGACTAGGAACATTAACCTAAGATGTTTTTGGACTTATAAACTTGTTTTTGATGTGGTAATGTTCATGCTAATCCAATTTCTAAGATAATTGTCATAATTTGAAGATTTGTATTAGTTTGTATGTTCATGCTAATTTCTTGAAGATTGATGATTTGAATTATCTTGTTCTTATGAGGTTCTTAGATTAATAGAAAAGTTGTGTGAAATAGTTGTTTTCAATCCATTTTAATCTAAGAGTTGATTCCAAAGTGTGTTTTTGTAACTTGTCCTCAAGTTATGTGAAAAGTCACATTTAAGAATCATAAAACTCATAAAAGTTGGCAAAGGTTAGAAAATGAAGAGTCTAGTTCTAATTAAATGGTTTATGACTCCATAACTTGTCCTCAAGTTATGGAGGTTCAAGAGTCTCTTCATTAAATTAAAAAAAAAAAGTGTAACCTTAATTAGTTCCATAAGTTACAATAAAAAAAAGTTATTTTTTTATTAATTAGTTTAAAGTCTTCCATAACTTGTCCTCAAGTTATGGAACTTGAAGAGTTTTTTTTTTAATTAAAACTACTTTAAACTCATAAGTTATGGAATTAATTAGTTTTGAATAGTTTCAAAACTTGCCCTCAAGTTTTGGAATTTGAAAAGTTTTCACTTATGAATACTTTAATTCCAAGTTAGCCCTTAGAATTTTAAAAGTTAAAATTCAACCCTTATACTTTATAATATTATAAGTTAATAATATTTATATATATGTATAAGAGTAAAGGCAGTCTTACCGTTATTAGGCCTCATTCACGAAGCCGGTCTATAAGGGGGGTATAAGGTTACTGCCTATAAAATGGCAGTTTAATGGGTGTCCACTCTCACCCACCGCTTCCTTGACTGGTGGAGGGTCGTTAGCCGAACGGGTAGGACAAGGACTATAATTCTCCTTTCATTAAAAGTATTAATGATAAATACTAAGTAACTAAACTCTTATTAATACTCAATCTTAGTTACTTAGGAAAATGTGAATTTGGTGCAAACCCATGAAATTACACTTTGCACTTTGCTTAAGTCGTTAGTGGAGCGTGTGTGGTTAACCGGCACACTAACCTGGACTTAACAAGGTAGGCAAATGGTAACTTAATATTTATCATAGTATCGGTGGAGCGTGTGTGGTTAACCGGCACACTGATTAAGGGGTAAATATTAAGGGTACCAAGTATATTTGCATGGTTATTCACACCTTGTTTTGTGATCCTCGACAACCCAGTCACAAAACCTGAAGGGCACACTCGAGATTGAAACATGCCTTTGAACAGTTCAATGAATCTCAAAGATCTAGGACTTTCAAATCCAATTAAAACCTAATAAATTATTTCGTTTTTCATGGTGGAAATTGGTGAATCGTCATTCACCTACCTTCAAATATTTTATAGCTTGGATTACGGCATTCCTCTTCTAAGTTATAAAATAGTTTGTTGGGTCCTAGCCTTAATATTTCATATTGGGTGTCATATTAAGGACTTTAAATCAACTATCTTGAATATCTCCCAAAAAGATGTCTGGTCTAGACATTTATGATCTTCCCAAATCTCTTGAAACAAGCTTTCCTAAATGAAGATGATGTCCCATGGATATCATACTTCTTTCACCTCCTCCAATTATTCTCCCTAACCCACAAGTTCCTAAAAAGTTTAAGGTCACTCAAGCCCTATTGGCAAGGCAAGGTCTAGGTGTGATCACATCTTGGAGATGTAGTCACATATTGACAAGCCGGGAGAGTTGGGTGTCAAAGTCTTGAGAAAGTTGGTGGCTCAACTACTTTCTAAGTCACATAGTGAGTTCTTTTGGGAATCCTATGAAACAGACTAAGACAAGACCCTTAATGATCTTATCTATTTGCTAAGATCAACTTCCTAAAATGCTATGGACATTGACAATGATGACATTGGATATCCAGTAAAGCTCTCTCTTCCCAATGGAAAGGGATTGGCCATAGTCAACTCGGTTGACCCAATGGTAAAGAGAGAGGCGAAGTTTGAGATAGTCCCATTATCAAGGGTCCATAGGTAACTATTGCCAAAGGAAGGGGCATTGGTTACGAAGCTGCCAAATTTACCTAAGGATGTTAAAGTCAATAAGTTTGGCTCTACTTCAGGTAAAGTCCATTGTCTAACTCTATTAAGTACATGCTGATTCTGATCGCGAAGATGGATTTCAATCGCATGGTTCGGTGATCAGAATTTTGGGCTATTACTTAAGAGTTATGATATTTATATTGCTTAGGAATAGATAACAACAAGGTTTTCATGTGGATTGTAAGGATAAGTTTTTCCGCAAAGTTTTAAAATAAAAGAAAAAGGTTTTGATTTTATTTATTTTAAGTATCCTTACAATGGCATTTGTGAAAAGTTGTTGCTTATAAGATTCCATTGATAGCAATATTGGAAAAATGGATTTGATTCTTTCGGTTGTGGTAGTGTTTAATATTACCAAATAAGGAAAGATTCTCATCACCCAAGGTTCAATTGGACCGAAACTTGGAATCATGCAAGTTGTATAGTATGATGAATGAGAACTTTCAGCTTGGAAAATTAAGACTAATTCCTTATGTGAATAAGGAAAGGACTAAGGGATCGAGTACACATTCTTGTGCACTGGTCAAGTCCACCACAAAAGATCAAGAAGACTATTCGTCATGATTTACTTAAGTTCAGTAAATATGGTTATACTTATAAGTTTAAGTATAAGTCTGTAGCATTGGAGAAGTTTCAATGTGAGACAAAACGAATAAGAAGAATCAAAGTATGGCAGAAAGATAAAAGTTTCTCAAATCTGAAAAGATGGGAGAGTACTTTAGTATCATGTTTATGATCATCTTAATGATTAAGATACCATATCACAATTGGTCCTCTAAAGTCATCTCTTATGACTAAGAAGAGGAGTCATGAATTGTTGAAATGGTTAAATCAAAAAGATGAGTCATACTTCGTTCCAAAACAATTCTTAGAGTCATACTCCAAGATTGTAACTTGAGTGACATATCTTAAAGAGGGTTTGTTAACACTAGTCAAATGTAAGAGTAAAAGGTTATCTACTCTTGTACATTTGAAATTGGTAAGTTGTGATGTTTTGGATAAAACAGAGACCAACTTAGGCCAATTGTGTAAAGTGTTAGTCTTGATAAAGAATCCGCACTATCTCTTGAATATTTGACAAGGGAGTCTTATATGTTAAGAGGACAGTGGGAGTCTTAAAGCTCTTGAAAGTTTCAAGACTTAATCAAGAATAAAACCTAAAGTCCTTTACTAGCACACGACTTGAGGTTTATAACCTATCGTGTTGAAATTTTTGTGCCTATTCAAGTTGGCTTTGCATAGGAGTTCTGAGAGTTCTCAATTGGTTGCACAACTACTTGGAAGCAATGGCAGGCACCTGAGCTGCCAAATGGCAAGAATTTAAGATTGCACAAGTTTAATCAATATGAGTTTGGATTTGTCACTAACCTTGTCTTGTGATTATGGTTTTGACAAATTCACATGGATAAGAGCACATACACTATTAAATCTAAGTGTCATAAGGTTTCTCTCCGATTCATGAAAATGATGGTGAGGAAACACTTTCACTAAGTAGATTTTAGCTAGATAGCAATTGTGATATTTGCATTCTCAAAGTCGTTAGTGGAGCGTGTGTGGTTTACTGGCACACTAACATGGACTTGTGAGAAGTGGCAAAGGTCTAAACAATTGAGACTATGATCACGACATCCCTTTTCATAGTTCTAAAATTGTTTAGACACACATGTGAGCTATCTAAGAGAGGTGTATGATTTTGATAAAGTTTTATCAAAACAATCTAGTATCAGAAATCTGAACTTTGGTAAGAAAGTCAGCTGATTTCTGAGTACATGTCAAAGCTAGTGGGAGCATAAGTGTTATGCTAATAATCATCATGTTAGTGGGAGCATGATAATTATGACAAAGGTTGCAAGTTAGCAATGTTAATTATAGAAAACAAAAGTTTCAATTCGTGAGGTTGCAGGGGTTGAAAAAGTTGTTTTGCTATAATTAAGGGAGAGAAAATTATACTTCATTTCAATTCTAAAATCTTAGATTGAGATTTTAATCGTATTTAATCAAGGATATATATATGAATTTCATGTTGGAATGACTCAACATAAGGGAATTCTATATATGGGTCCATTATTTGCGTTCTAAAATTCGATTATGATTACGGCATCCCTTTTCATAATCTGAATTTTGAGAACTTGGCAAATTGAAATGGAAATATTATAGCAAAAGACTGGTTTAGTCTTTATGTGAGACATTATGAATCGTGTCCCATATGCTTCGGATATAGGATCGATTACATGTGCTATATTCATCCTTTCTAAAATTTTCCAAATGCCTGGGGCATCATGAATCGTGTCCCATATGGTTCGTGAATATATCAATATGTTGTCGATGAAGACAATCATGAAATTTTCCAAGTAAGGTTTACACACCCGATTCATAAGGTCCATGAATACGGTTGGTGCGTTGGGCAGTCCAAATGACATAACTAGAAACTCAAAGTGGATGTATCTACTTCGGAATGTCGTCTTTGGAATATCGGTTTCTTGAACTCTAAGTTGATGATAGCCGGATCGTAGGTCGAACTTCGAGTAGTAGCAGGATCCTTGTAGTTGGTCGAACAGGTCATCGATTATCGGGAGTGGATACCGGTTCTTGATAGTGAGCTTGTTCAACTCTCGATAGTCGATGCACATCCTGAACGATCCATCCTTCTTTTTTTCAAAAAATATCGGGGCTCCCCAGGGAGAGAAACTTGGCTGAATAAAGTCTTTGTCGAGAAGTTCTTGAAGTTAACTGGATAGTTCTTGCGTTTCTGATGGAGCTAGACGACAAGGAGATCGCGCTACCGGTTCTGCGCCTGGGATAAGGTCGATTCAAAACTCAACCTGTCTAACGGGAGGTACTCCGGATAGGTCTTCTAGAAATATATCCGAGTAGTCGCACACTTGCAGTATTTCTTTAATTTCCTTGCCGTTGTCTTGCGTATCCACCACGTGGGCCAAGAAAGCATTGCATCTCTTCTGCAAATACTTCCTTGCCTTCATGCATGTAATGACTGTTAGGTTCTTCCCTGTCTGGTCTCTGTAAATCACAAGGGATTCATCGTTTGATACGGATAGTCGAATGGCTTTTTCATATTATTAAACCTTCGTTCGATGTGGTGATGACCAATTCATTTTAATGATTACATTTAACTTTCAATGGTCATAGGAATTAGATCGGAATGAAGACGTGGTTTTTCAAGGTGAGACGACGATTATTGAGTATTACTAAAGTGTTTTCTAATTGGACTGATTCTGATTCCCATTCTGTAAGTCTTATTAATTTTTGCCAGATTTAGGTTTTATTGTGTTTCTAAAAGTATGGCCAATAAAGCCTATATCGTCATCATTGTTAAATCATATGGAAACATAATTATTGTTGAGGAGAAATGTACCACTGACCATGACTAGGTCCTGGTGAGCATCTCCAGCATCGATTACTATGTTGTTCCTTTGTCGCCCTGGTTCTTCAGTTTCGGGCAGTCCTTCCTAAAATGCCATGGTTGATTGCATTCATAGCAGTTATGGTTTCCTTATATCGTAACGGTTGGGATCATTCTACAGTACCTCGATATATGACCTCTCAGTGTACATTTGTTGCAGGTTATCTCCTCGCAATTTCCGACATGATGGTAATTGCATTTTGTACAATGGGGTAAGGTTCTAGATTAGGACATGGACCGAGTAGGAGTATTTGAGTCGTAGGCAGTCACAGGTTCTGACTTTAGTTTGAGGACTTTAAATTACCCTTTGGACTCTTCTTCGTACTTCCATTTCGTACGCTTCGCTCGGTTCTGCTCTGGCTGTTGGGTTATGGTATTCGGATGGAGATATTGTTCAGTCAAATGATAGGCCAGTTGCTTAGCAGTATAAAATGTAGTGGTTCCGAATGTCACAACCAGACCTCGAACTAGAGGGGTTAGTCCCTCAATGTACCTCTCCAACTTCTTGTATTCTGAGTCTATGATACCTGGGAAAAGGTTTGCAATGTAGTTGTATCGAGAGGTGTAAGCAGTCACCTCTGACTCTTTCATGGAAAGGTTTAACAATTCTTATTCTAGGGCCTGAATTTATTGTTGTGGAAAATAATCCTCGATCAACATATGTTTCTTGGCTCCCCAAGAAATGGCATAGGCTGCATCAAGTCCTATAGACTTGGTATGGTTATTCCACCAAGCTAGGGCGGAATCCATTAGTGTACAAGTGGCATACTTAACGTGGCAGTTATTAGCACAAGAGCTGATACGGAACACTGCCTCCATCAACTCTATCCGGCGGGATAGACTAATGACTCCTTCCGTACGAAAGAAAGATGGGGGTTGGTAGGCTAAGAAATCCTTATATGAGCAGGATATGGGGTTGTTTCTGCTAGAAACAGGAATGTCGTCATTATTCCCATTGTTAACGGACAATTCGTTCTGGGAAGCTTCATATGTAGCTAAAGTTGTGGCAATCCCTTGCGTAATCATGGTTTGCATTTGTGTTGGGTCCATTCGAAATGATGGTGAGGAATCTTGCAGATTCCTTCGTAGGCGTTTATCCTAAACGTTTAGAAAAGATACACTTAGGTTGTTTATACTACTTAGTCATAAGTAAGAATGTTGGAATTGTATTGCATAATAGGGAATTGATATAATTTGTTCCTATGATCTTATAGATTTCCAAATTATTGAGTGAGATTGATTCTTGAAACTCTGTCGAGTTACAAATGATGAGGAAAAAGTGATTGATTTGGAAATCCTAAAGATTTCCAAATGATAGGAAAGAAATTGAAATCCTTATCGTTGAAATCTTTGGAAGAGAGATGTATGGAAACTATTGAACGAATGACTGAAAACATGGAATTCCCTACTACGAAGGTAGTAGGGTTGTTGGTTCTTTGGTTAGGCGAATTGAGAAAATCTGAACGTTATCCCATATTTTTAAGTATTTTTATGATTAAAAATGTATATGTTGTTTCGGGGTTGAAATAAGGTTTCTAAGGTACTAGGCATCTGCAGCGAATCTTGAGAATATTCTTGAATCTCTAAAACTTTCAACCATTGTAGTATGTCAGCTCCTTGCTCAAGGTTGGTTGTGCAACGACTTGACTATAAATAAGATAGGTGCGCATTCCAGATTTATTTATGGTATGGCTTATGTACGATACTAACCTTTAATTGAGGCATCTGACCTAAAGGGTCGAGTTGGTAGTTTTTATTGAAGGGATGTTTAGAATTGTTATTAAGTGTTCTCATCGAGGGTCAGAGTATATATAAACTCTTATATATTATGGTTGGTGGCGTTTGTAGTATTATTGATTTTTGTTTTGTACTTCCTGACTACCGAGCACAAACATGGGCCAGACATGAAGTATCGTAAGTAGTCGAGAAGTATTGTTATTATTAATAATACTTTTATTAGAAGCTAGTTTGATATAGTTGTTTTCCTCTTTTAAGGATACAAGTTCTCTATAGCCAATTAAGCTCTGATACCAATCTGTCACAACCCCGGCCAAGGCGGAACATGCCGGGATATACGACTAAGTTCATGGATCACAGATAAACTAAATATATAGCACAAGTACAACGATAAACAAAACAACATTTATATTCCATCATAAAATTTAAATACAAGGTTCTGACTAGATAATATAGTAGTTGCCTTAATAGGTAGGCGGACATAATAAAAAGATAGTAACTAAATTGCCTGAGATTCCTGAGTACCCGTCGTCTGAATTTGCTTGATTACCGATTTCCTGAGAATACATGTATTTTGAAAGTCAACACGAGGTTGGTGAGAGTCACAGGTATTCTGCTAGTCGCAGTAATGATACTTTTATAAAGTCCAAAAGTATTTTCTTTGTATGAATAACAATAGTTGTGTCACAACTCCAAGTTTTAGACCTTGCATGGTCTAAACCCTAACCTAGTACAAGCGAAACCACAATGCAATCCTTGTTGCATTTTATCATCTATAGCCTTAGGGCATGTTTAAAGAATTAACAGAAAGGTATGGACTGAAAAGTTAAGCTAAATTAGGGTGTTATAAATGAACATAAGTTATAAGACTAAGGGTTTAAAACATAAATATAACCATTAAATGAGTTTTCACCCAAAGTAATCAATGCATTAAAGGAGTTTACATCCAAGGAATTAATTGCCAATGTAGTTCACGGTTGGGGAATAAAACCAAAGAAGTGTTCACGATTTGAAGTTTTAATTTCACAAAGGTGTTTACGGTTTGGCAAATCCGTAAACCCCTTATTCTTTTGATTCAATACTGTAAACACCCCCCTTCTAGAAGCCATAGTCCGTAAACCACCCCTATATATATGTATTATGGAGAAAACACTTTCATTTCACACACTTTCCATCCGTAAACACTCACAAAATCCTCTCAATCTTCATCCGTGAACAGTCCCATTTCCTCTCAATCTTCAAGAGTTTACGCCGAGTTCCTTCAAATTTTCATATTTCCCCACCAAGAACATTTAACCCTCATTAAAATCTTCAAACAAATCTTCAAATCTTCATAATTTTCAAGATCCAACCGTGAACTCACTTACCTCCAACCGTAAACCCATTTTTGCCATCCGAAAACTCCATTTCCTCATTTCCAAATAATTCCAATTTAATTGTAAGTCTTTCTTATAATTAAATTATTATTTCACAAATTACTTAAATTAATTTATTATTAATTTAAATATGACGAAGAAATATAATTATTTTAGGATAACATTATTTCGTACGTACGCTAGCCCGAGGATCGCTTCTACCGCTTCACTATCTAAAATACGAACACGTAACAAAGGTGAGTTCATACCCCTACGTTTTCACTATTTTTGAATGTTTTTAGGGGGGAATACAAGTAAAACACAAGGACTCTTGTGTCTAAACGATTTCAAATCCGTTTTAAACCATTTGCAAATGTTTCAAACTAATTTAGTATTTACGTTTTATCAAAATGCATTTATATATGTATATATGTATATATATATATATAAATAAGGTTCAACAGACTTAGAATTGACAATTTCGTCCTGAATCTTGTTCCTTGTCTGGTTGTGGGTTTAGGATATAATTATTTATTCGACTATCTTTTCATCCTTAATTATATATGCAATGAATATATATGTATATAACATATTATTCGTTAAATTTACAACCCTTTTGTAATACGTCGAGCAAAAGGGTATTTTTCGCAAGTCTCTTACCACTATCTTATACACTGTTAAATTACAAAGATTTCCAGTTATTCCGAGCATACATTAAAACTATAATAGGTATAGTTTGTGCGTCACTACACTATTTTACAAGGTTCAAGAAACAATACAGGAGCACTACTCTATTTTACTAAGATCATGGTTAAATAACTAAATAATTATTTAAGTATAATTATTTTATATTACAAAGTACACTACTATAAGATAATATAAATAGTTTCAAATACAAGAGAACACTATAACACTACACGTAAACTAGTTAATACAGGGTTTTGAGGAACTACTTCGGGTACCCACCAGGGTACAGTTTCAAGTCCTATAAATTAAAACCAGAGTCTCCCGAATGGAGAGCGTGAGGTTTGTGTATAGATCTATACGGGACTGACAATCCCACACCAAAACTGCTAGCTACAGTTCGGTAGGCGTGCCTGGGGTTGACAAATGTCATAAAATATCGACGTTTGAAGAATATCGTAGAGGCCACTAGGTCATATTAGCATGGTTATATGAAACTCACAATAGTATCAACTAAAACAGTGTTTACGGGATTAACACTACTTCATTGGTTTTTATTTTAATAATAAGACCGCACCGCTTTTCAAGAAACAGGAACATACAATTCAGAAGGGATCTATAATATTAACTTTATGATTTCTTAGTTTATGCGTTAAAGGTTATTTATATTTATAGGGTCCGATAGGTAGTAGGATGGGTGATTTCCACTTCATTCCCTGTTCCTTGTTTGGTTGTGGGCTTAGAGCAGATTCACACCATTTACTATCTATTCGATCTTGGTTATACATAACATGTATACACTAAGTAATCATAGGGGGAAACAGGTATGGGTCGGGTCACTATATACAAGTACAATACACTATTTTCTAGTACAAAACATACTTTTCAGAAATAACGTATAACAAGGTACAGACATACAAAAAGGTTTGCATTACAAACACAACCGTATTACATTACTTTTCCAAGTACGAGTACACAAAACTGACATTTCATTACATCAGAAAATATAGGATTTTCTGGAAGAATATACTTACATTTCAAAAAGAACCATTACTGTTAACTCTATAAGTACCTAGTGAATGCGTTAGGGTTATATACAATGAAGATCCGACAGACAGTGGAATGTGTCATTTCCGCCTCAATTCCTGTTCCTTGTTTGGTTGTGGGCTTAGGGCAGAACCACACAGTTGATTTTTTGCTCGATCCAAATTGTATATAGCTTGTATTCACTAAGTACTCATAGAAGGAACTAGCATTGGTCACATTTCTTACATTCATTACATCATAAAATATTAGATTTTGTGGAGGAACACACGAAGGTTTTCAAGTAACAAAGAACATGTTTTCTAAAAAAAATGCTTATGAACTCATCAACTTTAATTTTGACACTTTCAAAACCACTTATATTCTCAGGGCACTAGTAGACAGGTACTTGCGCAGGTTCTAGAAGACGGAGCATAGTAGCATCAAGTCTTTATTTTGCTAATTACTTTTGGAGTTAATCATATGTGATTTAAATACAATGTAAACACTATATTATCAATACAATGGTTGTTGTTGCTTTGATTACTATTATTCAATTATTGTGATACTATACATGACGTCCTCCGCCCCCGAACATTTCCGCCGTTCCGGTTTGGGGGTGTGGCAGATTGGTATCAGTGCATTGTTTATAGCGAATTAAGTATATCAACCCATAAAAGATATGCAACTATAAATACAATGGGGGCCGAAGTGCTCTGACTAAAAGTATACTTTTAAAATATAAGTATTTTACGAGAAGTATACAAACAAGCATACATACTAAGAACAAGTGTCACAAGAAGAACAAAACAAAAGTATTTAGATGTTGGACACTACAGTCAAACCTAGATAGTTATGTAATCATATCTGGGATAAATATAGCCTGATCAACTATATTTATTTGAAATACGACCAATATGTGTTTGGGAGTGATAGTGGTGTTGCAACGAGTCTAAAACTTACCAACCATATATACAGAGGTGTTGGATTAATGTCTAAGTCCATAACTATAATTGGTAAGACTTGACCCGACCCGGCATGGTCCATTTGGGTTGCATGGCATCATGCATTTGGATAGACTATAATGAGAGAAATAACACTTAAGGTTGGTTAATATATTATAAGTTCTAATATATTAATAAGGTTATTTAATTAGTATTGATCAAGAATTAATTTGGAATTAATTAAGTGATCAAAAGGAGACTAATTAAATATATGGGTTGATTGTGTAAATCATTCATTTTTATATATGTGGGCTTGCGATCCAAGATTCCTTATGTTGGACTAAGTCCATGGGGTGACCCATGATACTCCATGGAGGTTAAAATCCATGGAGCATAAGGAATGGGTAAAGTTATGAGTTACATGGTGTAACCCTAATAGCCACCATATAAAAGAATCCCATGGCTCAAGAAATCGTGCACTAATGTGTGAGTGTGAGGGCTAGACGATTTCAAGGAGTGTTCAAGTTTCTCTCAAGTTATTCCAAGTGTATTTGGTGTTGTGTGAACCATTTGAGGTGTCACACTTGGGGCACTAGGCACTCAAGCTTTATGAAGACATTCTACATCAAAGAGGTATGTATTCTATCTTGTTATATTTATTATTTTTTATGCTAGATTAGGATAATACCTTGGATGTTCATAATTGTATGTATAATAGAGAAAACATAGATCCGAGGTATTTAGGGTTGCATGTACACTTAGGAGTGTTAGAATGCTCAAAACCCAACAAGAGGATCCCTAGAACAAAACGTAAAGTTAAAATACTATACCAAGAAGTCTGAAAACTTACCAAGTCCATATACCAAGAAACTCTAGAAACAATCATACAATTAAAATACTACAGGAGTATTTTAGGCACATTAACTAACTTATATGAAAACTAAAAGACCCTTACTGGCAGGTCTATAATTGTGAAGTGTATGCTTCCAGGGTTATATATAATCGGGATCTTATAGACTTAGAATTTGTGATCTTCGCTCTAATACTTGTTCCTTGTTTGGTTGTGGTTTTAGAGTAGGATCATTTATTCGAAGTTCTATTTGATCTTGGTTATATACAACTTGCATACACTACGTGATTATAGGAGGACCCGATAAGGATCACCATAAAAATTTCTTTAGAAATGTTTTACTTAATCTCATAAGATTCATTAGACATTCCCATTCTCGTACGAGCAACCTAGATAGATATAGCCACTCCACTACAACAGCCAACATAGTAGACAATGAAGAACAATAAGGGATTCATGGGGAGGATTCTGAGAAGGAATCATTCGCGGATCATACGAGAAAGCAGAACACCTTACGCGTCGCACTAATAACTAATAAACTAATATAACCTAGTGAGTTAGTGATTACACTGCTCACACTGTGTGTTAGGCTTACCGCCTCTTTCATAACAACTAGTAACAGTAAAACAGGTTGCGAAATTTCACTTACAAGGTGGTCACTATAAAAAATTCATAAGTGTACTTTGCATACACCTCTATTATGAATTGTTTTTAGAACACTATAAAAGTCGGAACATAACTCACTCAGAACTAAGATAACTTAGATTCAAATAACACTCGACTTGTAACCACTACTAAAGGCTTACCCCCATTTCATATTTTAAACCTTATGGTAGAAAGATGCCACCGAAGAAGTCGAATAGAAACAAAAACAATGCACCACCGCCACTACCTCCACAATATGATCCGATTGTCTTTCAGGTTGCAGTAACAGCCGCAGTGACAGCTGTCATGACTCAAATCCACACAAGTGGTACCAGTGGATCGGGTAGGGCTACTAACAACCCTAACCACGGAGAAAGCCACAGACGCACAAAAGAGTGTTCGTACAAAGTCTTCATGAATTGTGGACACAAATCCTTCGATGGAAGTGGAGGAGTCATCGCCCTAATGCGATGGTTCGAGAAAATGGAGTCGATTTTTGAGATATGCGCGTGCCTAGAAGGGAGCAAAGTGAAGTTTGCTGCTTGCACCCTCTCTGACAGAGCCCTGACATAGTGGAATAGCCATGTCAAGTCAATGACCCTAGGGTGGTAAATGCGATGGGCTGGGATAATCTAAAAGAGATGATGCTAGAAGAGTACTGCCCGAGGGGTGAGATACAAAAGCTAGACCAAGAGCTGTGGAACCTTACCATGACATGCTCGGACATAGTAGCCTACACTAATAGATTCAATGACCTAGCAGCACTATGCCCCGAGATGGTTACCTCGGAGAGCAAGAAGATAGAGAGATACATTTGGGGACTATATTCTCCCATACAAGGAAACGTGATAGCGGCGAAACCTCTCTTGTTTGACAGTGCCAAACGCCTTTGCTCAAACACTGGTGGAGCATGGAGTCCGCCAAGGCTTGATGACTCCCACTCCCAAGCCGATGAAAGGGGACGACTATAAGCAAAAGTCCAAGAACAAGAAAAAGAGGCAACCAACGCAAGAACCCTCGGAAGGACAACAGATTGTTGCGGTTCATGCTGCCACAACACCTACCACTCTAGTACCGGTCAGACAATATGCTGGAACCCTCCCGAAGTGTAACACGTATAGATTCCATCACACTGGAGGGTGCCGAGAGTTGAATTGCAAGAACTGCCTCAGGAAGGGGCAAACTTCTCGTTTCTGCAGGGCACTGGCACAACCAATCTCCCAGGTCTCATGCACCGGAGTAAGCCAAGCCTGTTACAGGTGTGGCGAAACGGGGCACTACAAGAGGGACTGTCCGATAACACAGAACTCTGGCACCGACGGAAGAGTGCTGATGATCACCGCAGGGGAGACTCTTCCGGAACCACCTGCAGACAGCGGTACATTTTCCAAAATAAAAATTAAATTTTTTTTTTACAAAAATGGTCAACACCTAAATCGTAATCATAAGTTGCTCTCTCGTCTGAACAAATTACAGCACCCATATAAAAACTAAGGATCCTTGCAGGTGAGCTATGATGGCTTAGTGTATATATTAGGGTAATTTATAATTAAGATTTGTAGGCTTAGAGTGCGTGATTCCGCATTATTTCTTGTTCCTTGTCTGGTTGTGGATTTAGGGCAGAGTCACTCAGTCGACTGTCTTTCCAATCTTAATTATACATGACTTGTATACACCAAGCAATTATAGAAGGACCTGGTAGGGATTATATCATGAAAATTCATCATTTTCAATTATCAGAAACACTCATATTGCTAGTACTCGCTTGGTGCGGTACAAAATGTTTATGGTAGTAACATCAAGGATAAAACTGAAAGCACTAGAAACGTACACATAGAATGCGCTATCGTTCTAACAAACACACCTTCCGAACCAACGTAGCACGTGTGCCAATAAGAAGTTCCGACGATGTCATCCGAACTAGATTGGCTTGGTTGTTACCATACCAATCTTGCGTACTACCGAATTGACCCCTCGCCTTAACCGACCGACTAAGGAAACTCCCATCACTCATAACGACAAACTAGATACGAACCTCTGAATCGTCTCTCGTTTCAAGCCCCCGAAGTACTCATATGAGGAGTATTATATCCATCCGTAACCTTCCCGAAATATCCCAGCAGATCTTTTGGGAATACCAAATATGCAAAAAGTCAAGTTCAAGCACATAGGCTAGGGACAAATACGGTTAACCTATCACTGTTAGGTGTATACGCTAGAATGGTATATAATTAAGATTCTACGAACTTAGGATGTGTGTTTCCGCCCTATCTCTTGTTTCTTGTTTGATTGTGGACTTGGGGCAGAGTCACCAATCTGACCGTCTTATTATTTTTAATTATATACGACTTGTATACACGAGGCGATGATGGATCACCACGTATAAGTCCTACCATGAGCTTCAGGACAAAAGGTTGTCCAGGACTACGAGCGTACATACTATCATTCGAATTAATAATAAACAAGTAAGTCGAATCCACACACACTTTCTATCGATCAGAACAGCAGACCCAACAGTGAAGATCCGTTGGATCGTCAAGCGAGGATCTGAATTCACTGGAGAACGCAAGGACCAGATAGAACCGAAGTACCTACCTCTTTCCTAATTCCTAGTAGCCATTTAGGAGTCGAATTTCGGGATGAAATACCCTCTAACGGGGGGATGATGTCACAACTCCAAATTTTAGACCTTGCATGGTCTAAACCCTAACCTAGTACAAGAAAAACCAAAGTGCAATCGTTGTTGCATTTTATCATCTATAGCCTTAGGGCTTGTTTAAAGAAATAACAAAAATGTATGGATTGAAAACTTAAGCTAAATTAGGTTGTTATAAATGAACATAAGTTATAAGAGTAAGGGTTTAAAACATAAATATAACCATTAAATGAGTTTTCACCCAAAGTAATCAATACATTAAAGGAGTTTACGCCCAATAAATTAATTGCCAATGTAGTTCACGGTTGGGGAATAAAACCAAAGAAGTGTTCACGATTTGAAGTTTTAATTTCACAAAGGTGTTTACAGTTTGGCAAATCAATAAACCCCTTACTCTTTTGATTCAAGACTGTAAACACCCCCCTTCTAGAAGCCATAGTCCATAAACCACCCCTATATATGTATTATGGCGAAAACACTTTCATTTCACACACTTTCCATCTATAAACACTCCCAAAATCCTCTCAATCTTCATCCATGAACATTCCCATTTCCTCTCAATCTTCAAGAGTTTACGCCAGTTCCTTCAAATATTCATACATCCATCCCCACCAATAACAATCAACCCTCATTCAAATCTTCAAACAAATCTTCAAATCTTCATAATCTTCAAGATCCAACCGTGAACTCACTTACCTCCAACCGTAAACCCATTTTTGCCATCCGAAAACTCCATTTCCTCATTTCCAAATAATTCCAATTTAATTGTAAGTCTTTCTTATAATTAAATTATTATTTCACAAATTACTTAAATTAATTTATTATTAATTTAAATATGACGAAGAAATATAATTATTTTAGGATAACGTTATTTCGTACGTACGCTAGCCCGAGGATCGCTTCTACCGCTTCACTATCTAAAATACGAACACGTAACGAAGGTGAGTTCATACCCCTACTTTTTCACTATTTTTCAATGTTTTTAGGGGGAATACAAGTAAAACACAAGGACTCTTGTGTCGAAACGATTTCAGATCCGTTTTAAACCATTTGCAACTGTTTCAAACTGATTTAGTATTTACACTTTATCAAAATGCTATATATATATATATATATATATATATATATATATATATATATATATATATATATATATATATATATATATATATATATATATATATATATATATAGGTTAAACAGACTTAGAATTGACAATTCCGTCCTGAATCTTGTTCCTTGTCTGGTTGTGGGTTTAGGATAGAATTATTTATTCGACTGTCTTTTCATCCTTAATTATATATGCAGTGAATATATATGAATATAAAATATTATTCGTTAAATTTACAACCCTTTTGTAATATGTCGAGCAAAAGGGTATTTTCGCGAGTCGCTTACAACTATCTTACACACTGTTAAATTACAAAGGTTTTCAGTCATTCCGAGCTTACATTAAAACTATAATAGGTACATTTTGTGCGTCACTACACTATTTTACAAGGTTCAAGAAACGATACAGGAACACTACTCTATTTTACTAAGATCATGGTTAAATAACTAAATAATTATTTAAGTATAATTATTTTATATTACAAAGTACACTACTACAAGATAATACAAACAGTTTCAAATACAAGAGAACACTATAACACTACACATAAACTAGTTAATACAGGGTTGTGAGACACTACTTCGGGTACCCACCAGGGTACAGGTTCAAGTCCTATAAATTATAACCAGAGTTTCCCGGATGGAGAACGTGAGGTTTGTGTATATATCTATATAGGGCTGACAATCCCACACCCAAACTGCTAGCTACAGTTAGGCAGGCATGCCTGGGGGTGACAAATGTCATAAAATACCGACGCCTGAAGAACTTCGTAGAGGCCACTAGGTGATATTAGCGTGGTTATATGAAACTCACAATAGTATCAACTAAAACAAGGTTTACGGGATTAACACTACTTTATAGGTTTTATTTTAATAGTAGGACCGCACAGCTTTTCAAGAAACCGGAACATAGAATTCAGAAGGGATCTATAATGTTAACTTATGATTTCTTAGTTCATGCGTTAAAGGTTATTTATATTTATAGGGTCCGATAGGTAGTAGGATGGGTGATTTCCGCTTCATTCCCCGTTCCTTGTTTGGTTGTGGGCTTAGAGCAGATCCACATAGTTTACTATCTATTCGATCTTGGTTATACAGGACCTGTATACACTAAGTAATCATAGGGGGAAACAGGTATGGGTCAGGTCACTATATACAAGCACAGCACGCTATTTTCTAGTACAAAACATACCTTTCAGAAAGAACGTATAACATGGTACATGCATACAAAAAGGGTTGCATTACAAACACAACCGTATTACATTACTTTTCCGAGTACGAGTCAACAGAGCTTACATTTCATTACATCATAAAATATAGGATTTTCTGGAAGAATATACTTACATTTCAAAAAGAACCATTACTGTTAACTCTATAAGTACCTAGAGAATGTTTTAGGGTTATATACAATGAAGATTCGACAGATAGTGGAATGTGTGATTTTCGCCTCAATTCATGTTCCTTGTTTGTTCGTGGGCTTAGCGCAGAACCACATAGTCGATTGTCTGCTCGATCCAAATTGTATATAGCTTGTATTCACTAAGTACTCGTAAAGGGAACTAGTATGGGTCACATTTCTTACATTCATTACATCAGAAAATATAAGATTTTCTGGAGGAACACACGAAGGTTTTCAAGTAACAAAGAACATGTTTTCTAAAACAAAATGCTTATGAACTCACCAACTTTAAGGTTGACACTTTCAAAACCACTTTTATTCTCAGGGCCCTAGTAGACAGGTACTCGCGCAGGTTCTAGAAGACGGAGCATAGTAGCTTCAAGTCTTTATTTTGCTAATTACTTTTGGAGTCAATCATATGTGATTTGAATACAATGTAAACACTATATTATTAATAGAATGGTTGTTGTTAATTTGATTACTATTATTCAATTGTTGTGATACTATACATGACGTCCTCTGCCCGCGAACGTTTCCGCCGTTCCGGTTTGGGGTTGTGACAAGTTGAAACAATGTTTGCCATGAGTTTTTAAAAGCCAAAATGTATCTTTGCATAAGTAAATCCATGCTTTTAAAATGTGCTTGTAATAATTCCTTAAAAGTCAAAATGTAGCCATTTCATAAGTAAATCCATACTTTAAACCATGTTTGTAATACACTCTTGAATATACTTGAAAATCAACATGTGTCCCTTGCATAAGTAAATTCATACTTGAAAATGTACTTGTAATAATTCCTTGAAAGTCAAAATGTACCCATTTGTATAAGTAACTTTTATACCTAAAATAGTTTTGAAAGCAACCAAGCCTAAGGTTGTACTGAAAATGAAAGAGATTATTTGTGTTAATGTCGTTAGCGAGTTCTATAATCGAGCTCTTGACAAAAAGTACCTCTCCCTACAACGCTTCATTGGACGTTGTAGTAACGATCGTAGACACATATCACCTACTACGATTGATTAGTCGTAGGTTGTAGCTAGCAACAACATGTGGGGTTCTCGACCCCATATACATCAATACATATGTACCTTGCTCTGAAGATTAACGATTATAGTAGTGTAGGGCAGGCTAAGTGGTTAGAATCAGCTAATGAATAAAGTATCGTCTCACTCAAAGTCATTAACGAAAAGTTTATGAAAAATCTCTCAGCCCTAACTTAATTATACTTAAGTACCGGGCATAATGAATTTAGTAGTATAACTTTCTTAAAAGCCGAGTATGGTTGATGTATTTATAAGGCTATAAATTACTCGCTTTTATAAACTAATGTATTTCAACATAATGATCTTGTATATATGTGTACAACGTTAAGCATAAAAGTATTCATGTAATGAATTTCATAGTATAACGTTAATAAAAGTCGAGTATGGTTAATGTATTTATAAAACTATAAATTACTCGCTTTTATAAAGTAATTTATTTCAATGTAACGATCTTGTATATGTGTGTAAAGCGTTGTGCATAAAAGTATTTAAGGGTAGTAGTCTTTGGAACTTTGAAATACTTTAACTTGTAGCATGCATATCATATAACACTTACGTATTTGTATCAAAAATACTATATAGCACTTGTATTCTCCCACAAAACGAATAAATATAAAAGAGGAGCCGTAACTCTCACCTCGATATGTGTTTAACGAGTTGTTTTTTAGTGTTAGATGTGAGAACCAATAGGTGTTGTTGTGAATTTGATCTTTCGAGATTAGCTTAGTCTTGATGATTGAAGAGACTATATAAGCCTTTAGGGATGATGGAAGACGCCCAAAGTGGTAAAAATTCCGAGATGAAAAAGTTCCAAGGTGCAAAAGTTCTGAGATTCGTTGAAATTCCGAGGCTATAGAAATCTGAGGTGAATAATGACCCAATGTTGCTAAAATCAGAAACTGGTGGTGAATTTCGAACTGGAGCTTCGAACTCAGAAGGCTCCGAAATAGGTAGAAGGTCCGAAGTCGAACTCCGAGATGGGAAGAATCTGAAGCTGACCAAATTCCGAAGTCGAATTCCGAAATCGGTAGAATCCGAAGTGGGAAGACTTCCGAAGTTAGAAGGATCAGAATTCAAGTATTCCTAAGTGAGATGAGAGTGTGACAACCCGTAAATTTCTATCTTGTAAGTCCATCCAATCAAAAAAAATCATACTTGTTTCTATTGCCTTTTAGCCTTGTTAAGGGTCATTTTAATGAGTTTTAAGCCTAGTACACTCAATTATTTTGTGTTAGGGAGTGAACCACGTAAGAACCAAGAGCCTAGAACATTAAATGAGACATAAAACCTCAACAAGTGAGGTTCACGACCAAGGTCCTTGTTCACGGCCGTGAACCCTTGTTAGGCCGTGAACCCCTCCTATAAGGATGATTTTTTGCCACTTTGCTTCACTTCTTCTCCACTTGGCCGTGAACTACCCATTCTCTCTCAAGTATCATCAAGTGAAGGCTCACTTTTCACTCTAAAACGTAACCAACTCATCCCTTACTTGTTCATGCTTAGGAACCCCCTTTGTTCTAGCCTTGATTCATCACTCTTTGTCACCATCTTCAAGATCTTTAAGGGTTCACGGCCGTGAACCCTTCATAAGGGCCGTAAACCCTTCATAGGATCTTGGGCCGTGAACCCTCCTAAGGCCGTGAAGTCCTAGAGTTTGGCTGTGAACTCCTTGTGATCAATCATATGTGATTCTAACACTCCATTGAGAGTGTTTCCTACTTCCTACGGTTGTTTCCCTACCATGTTAGTTGTTTTAAACACTAATTATATACATATATGTATCAATATATGTCAATTAGGACTCGTTTGTGCCTCGGGACTTCATTCGTGGAACTTCTCATCCTTACTCGAATCTTCAATTGAATCACCCACATAAGGTGAGTCCATACCCCTATAATCAATCTTTTAAATGTTTTAAATGCTTTTAAGAGGGAGGGATACAAGTTGAACACAATGTTATTGTGTAAATATTTACATGTGATAACCATCACACTAAAAGATTTCTTATGCTTTTGTAAGTGATCAAAACAATTCAAAAACTCTTTTTTAAAGTTGATTAGTTTGTTGTTTGTAAAACTTCATTCTTAAAAGTACATGCTTAACTCAGTAAATAATTGAGTCTTTTCTTCAAGTCAGTAACAGTTCAAACAAACATACTAGTAAACTATAATAGTTATAGTTTAGGGGTTCAGTTCATACTATAACAAGAACAGGGAGGAACATACAATAACTAGAATAGGAAGGAACATACTATAACAAGAACAGGAAGGAACATACTATATTCTAGAATAGAAGAACAAATCATGATTCACGAACTTATACTTTACACTCCCAGTAACCTAGAAAGGGAATGTATCATTAACTCATTGTTTATAACAAAATATGATAATATACAAGGTATAAGGATATGTATGTGGTACATCTACAAAGTACCAGGTTATATATGGGGTACATCTACAAACTACCAGGTTATATATGGGGTACATCTACAAAGTATCGGATTTCATTACGTCTAGTAGTCTTCCTAACAAATAGAACAGCGCCACATAACTTCCTAGTAACATGAACATACAGTTAGAAGGGGGCCTATAATGCTAACTTTATGATTCCTTAGTGGATACATTAGGGATATATATTAATAGGATCTGATAGGCAGCAGGATGTGTGCTTTCCGCTTCATTTCCTGTTCCTTGTTTGGTTGTGGGCTTAGAGCAAATTCACAAAGTCTACTCTTTATTCGATCTTAGCTATATATATATATATATATATATATATATATATATATATATATATATATATATATATATATATATCCTATATACACCTAGAAATCATAGGGAGTAACAGCTATGGGTCAGGTCATTGCATACAAATTCAGTACACCGCTTTCTAGTACAAAAACATAGTTTTCGGATAGTACATTAAGTAGGCGAAACTAGAAACTTATCTGTAAAAAGGTTTGATATGCATTATTAAACCAGTATAACTTAAACGACCTTAGGTGGTTAATTCTATAATACCTTAGCTTATACATCAGGGTTATATATAATTAATATCCGATAGGCAGTTGAATGTGTGACTTCCGCCTCATTTCCTGTTCCTTGTTTGGTTGTGGGCTTAGGGCAGATTCACACAATTAACTGTCCGTTTGATATTAGATTATATATAGCTAGTATAAACTAAGTGATTATAGTAGGAACTATTGTGGTTACCATTTTTACTAAAGGAAATATATGATTTTCTTAAAGAATGTTTTCATCAAATATAAAGAACTATTACAGTTAACTCCGTAAATACCAAATGAATACGCCAAGGTTATCTACAGTGAAGATCTAACAAACAATGGGATGTGTGACTTCCGCCTCATTTCCTCTTCCTTGTTTGGTTGTGGTCTTAGGGCAGATTCACACAATCGATTGTCTGTTTGATCTGGATTTTATATAAATTGTATCCATTTAGTATTCATAGAAGGAATTGTAGAGTCATTTTTACTTATCTTTCATCACATCCGGAAATATAGGATTTTCTGGAGGAACAGACGAACTTTTCTAAAAGAACTTATAGTGTACTTTTGACACTAAAATACTTATGAACTCACCAGCTTAAATGTTGATCTACTCTTTCAAAATAATTTGTATTCTCAGGGAACTAGTAGACAGGTACGTGTTCATGGATTCAGAAGATGGAGCATAGTAGCTTCATGTCTTGTTTTGTTATTTACTTGTAGTCAATCTTTTGTGAATCACATACTTTGTAAACACTTTAATATTAATGCAATGGTTGCTTGTTACTTTGATTAATATGATGCATGTGTTGTGATACTAAACATGACGTCCTCCGCCCCTGAACGTTTCCGTCGTTCCGGTTTGGGGGTGTGACAGAGAGAAATTCCGAAGTTGGCTAAAATTCCAAGATTGACTTGTTGTTTTCAGTTTTCTACTCCCGTTTTGAGTTGATTTCAACAAAAGGAAGGTTTGGAGTGATATGGATGTTTAAGGGAGATATTGTAAGTGTGGTGAAGAGTGATTTAGGGTAGTGGGATCATCTTGTGTGTTGGTTACTGAGAGAGATTCGAGAGATTTACAAGACTTGAGAGAGATTTGCAAGACTTGGGATATTAGAGAGAGAAGGAAGAAAGAGAGTTCTTGGAAAGGAAGAAGTGAGATATATTTAAGAGAGGAAAAAGAGAGATGAAATGGTGAGGAGGTGATCACTATATATAGTAGGAGGAGACAGCCCTTGGCCAAAGAGTCCATGCTCTCTAAGTCAAATCAAGTACTATTCATGTACTTTGAGGTGGAGTGCAAGCAAAACCAAAATAGGGATGGGGGAAAATCACTTGGGAAGATGTCAGGGAAGGGCTGAAGATTTGTCCTTCCCAAATATAGTGGGTCCCATCTAAGGGTTGTACCCTCATTAATGGCTTATTGGTTCCCATAGTCGAGTGCATCGCAATCCGGGTGTTGAGAAAAATTATCGAATATGTCGATGGATTGGATTTAATTCAAATTTCAAAAACTCAGACGGATTAATTTTTGGGGTTACGGAACTCCGGGAAATCGCGTTTGAAGTTTTGCGTCTAAACGGCTCACGGTGTCTGTTTTCGCGACTTGTGTAAATATTTTTACTAAAAGTATTTCGAGTATGGATTTAAATAATAGACTATAGTCTGATTCCAAAAACGCTCTCAGAAATCTTATCGACAATGCGTAAGTACCTCAACGGTGTTAAATAGTTTACTTAAAACAGGTAAAACCAGTGTTATGCCAGTTTGGTTTCTTAAAATTATCGTATCTTTTGCATACGAACTCCGTTTTGGACGTTCTTTATATTTTCAAAAACAGGAAAACATGTTAATCATATTTTAATGTTTTCTTTACTCAAATCTTCCTGATGAAAAATTTTAGTTTTTCAGACGCGTTAATTAATGTTGTAATTTGAGCGTTTGATCTGTTTGTCGATTCACACGTTTGGAAGCAAAGTATCGGTTGGTACCATATAAAATAGAATTGAAATTGTTTATATTTCCTTAGACGAAATAAAAACCGAACGATTTAGATCACAAATAGCTTTTTCCGTAATTTAGTCGTTCATAATTTATGTCATAAATTCGGGGATGTCACATCATGAACAATGGATTATTCGTTTTTTTTTTCGAAAAAAAATATGGCCTAAAAAACTAAACGAAAAAAATGGGTTTTGTTATAATCTGGTGCATGTGCGTCCATTATAAACGTCCAGAACCATCATTTTGTTGTTGATCGCTTTAAATTCCGATGCTTTAGATTGGTTCCTTGATTAATAATTGTTCTCTATTGTACTTTTTCATATATATATATATATATATATATATGTATATATATATATATATATATATATATATATATATATATAAGATTCCTAATGATATTTTCACTATACTGTAGAGAAAATAATTTTTAGGAACTATACACTATGATGTATGAGTTCTTTCTTAATGAATGTCTAGATTTAGTGCAAGATACCTAGTCAGCTTTATTAAAGATAATCTTTGTTGGACTTCTCAAATATCAAGGTTAAACACAATTTAGTAATACCATCTAAAGTCTTAATGATAATAAATGATACTAAAACATTACTAGATACAGTTTACTTTATAATCGGTGGAAATTATTTTCCTTTACTCTTTTTGGCATTATACCTTAATCACTATCACTTGTACTTTGAATACAAACACCGACTAATGAGTAGATAAAAAAGTTTGCAAGATTTAGTATGGAAAGGCTCCATCCTTATCTTACCTACTGTTTTGAGGATTTGAAGCATTTGTTAGACTAAAGCTTCTAAACCCAAAATTTACTAAATACCTATTTGTAGAAAGGTTGCTTAGATTTTTTTTACAAAACCACCAAGACTAAGTTCTCTTATTCCTCTGAATGTTGATTTAACACAAAGAAACCTTCTAATGAAAAAGCAAGTGGAAGGCACGTGGAACTTGAAGTAGCTCAAGAACCATACCCTAATGTAGCAGCAAATGGCACTAGTTTTGATAAGGAATTGGTGACCATGCATAGCAGCTATTCATAAGCAAAAACTGTTTGTATATATGGTAGAAATCATCTATAACATAATATATATGAAATCTCGCATTGAAGAGTTTTCTTGATGGTTTTTCGCAAATCCATCGGCCACCATGGTGCTATATCAAATCTTGAACTTGATAAGTAACTTAGAGTCATGGACACTGAGTTGTAATTCGTGTATAATAATCAACTATGGGCCCGATTAATCCTTCTTTCTATAGCAAGGCTAGAAGGAGTAATTAAGTCATTTAAAAATAATACATATATGAAGCTTTATACATATTTAGCAAGACATGTTGCTAAAGGCTTTAAACACACTCATTTCATTGACTATGTTCAAACCTTTTCTCAAGGAGCTATGATTAGATCAAAAAGAATATTATTTACCATAATAACATATTCTGATTATGATACATGGCAAATAGATTTGAAGAAAAATTACTTTTCTTAATAGACACCTACTTGAAGATTTCTATAAATCTTAGCATGGATGTTTTCTTAATCCGAATTATCATAACTTAATATGTAAGCCTTTATATCCATTTGTGGATATAAAGAAAAAATATCAAAAATTAGAATCGTCATTTTATTATGAAAATACAAGGTTTGCATTTATATCAAAATGATCATAACAACTGTGTTTACCAAGAAATAGTGGGAGCATAGTGATATTCATAAATATATGTAACACCGGTCAAATTTAGGTCAAAAATAAATTGATCAATAATCGTAATTGGGATGAACCAAGTGGTAGAGATTGTAACAAGGTTTCCAAAAATATAAAGAACACTGAAATCCGAGTTATAACGAAGAAGTTATGACCAATCGAAGATCCGCGACAAAACCGGCAAAACACTATTCAGTGTAAAATGTGAATTTTCGATAAAAGCCTTTTTAACCTTAACAATATAAATGAAAGTTGCAGATTATGTTAAACCGAGAACTTTCATAAAAAGAACGTCAAAATCTGACTTCGTATGAGGAAGTTATAATTTTTCTAAGTTTCAGTATAGTAGTAGACAGCTAAAAACTCGAAATAAAGATCGAGTGATTTTTAGACGACACAACTTAAACGAGAATCGAAGGTCTCGTCAAAAGTAGTACAACGGTAAAAAGGCAGACGAAAACGGACGTCGGATAAAGAAGTTATGACTTTTAACAGATTTCATGTCTTGGTCTGTTAAAAATAATATTAAAAATAATATTAAAAATAATAATATTAAAAATAAATTCAAAGTTAGCCGACGAAGTCTAAACGAAAGTCGTAGAGTATAATTTTACCTACGCGTGCACATAAAGAACGTCGAAAACAGAGCTCGTATGCGAAAGTTATGAATTTCGCAAGTTTTTGGCACGAAAATCGAAAAATGTTGAAAACCGGGAAAAATCGCATGGATACCCTTCGGCCACGTCACCTCGCATGCGAGGCCTCCCCGTGTCGGACACGTGTTCGCTGCTGATTGGACCGAAGTACTCGTGGCACCTCCTGATTGGACCGAGGTTCGGTCCTCTCCTGGTCGGACGCGCATCCGAGACCACCTCCAACTTCGCTTCTCCTTCTGACGCGTGGCTGCTGACTCCTTCCTCGCCTTCGCCACCTGTTCGATGACTCATCCCCTCGGCCGAACCCTCGCACCCCTATAAAAAGGGTGCGAGACTTCTCGGATTTTTGATGTTTTTCACCCCATTTTTCACCCTTTTCACATATTTCACCCCCTAAACTTTCTTACGACCCCCCAAGGCCCCGACATCGTATCTAAAACCCGAAGCAAGCCCCGGAGCCCCGGAATTCTCGAGAAGCTAACCTCTTTTCCGTCGAGGTGCTGCCCGCATAAAGCCCGGTTTTTACTCAAAAACTCGCGGTTTCTTCGAGAAAGATCATCTATAGAAACGAAACGCTGCCCAAATCACCACTTATCAAGTGTGTTCATACCCCTATAATCTACCTTTTTAATGGTTTTTAAATGCTTTTTAGGGGGGGGGGGGGAATACAAGTTGAACACAATTTAAATTGTGTTAATAATTGTATGTGATGATAATCCCACAAAGGAATTCCTTATGCTTTTAAGGATTACCAAATATTTCCAAAATGACTTAAAGCCATGTTAAATCTTTAAAGTCATGTAAACTCCGTTAAATTCTTTGAAAAAGGTTTTATAAACTATTTCAAATTATAATTGCCAAAATCATGTTTATATATGTATAAATATATAAATAAGATTTGAAGGACTTAGGACTAATGAATTATCTTATTTCCTTTTCCTTGTTTGGATGTGGAATTAAGGTGGTGTTATTTGTCCGAAGGTCGTTTCCTTCTTAATTATATATATTATACATATATGAATATAAAAGGTTACTTCATTCGGTATCATTACCTTTGTATCATGCTGAGCAAAGGTGTTCATCCATGAGAAATCATGCTAATCAGATAGAACATATAAATTATAATAGGTATAATTTAGGATTCAAAACTAAATACACAAGTATGATTCACGATTGTATACTTTCCAAGGAAATTACCAACAATTCATTTATATATACCAGGATATGTATAATACTTTTAGTATATGGATAATATATTAAAGAAGTAATAATACATCATACCGTGTTTGCATTAACAAGGGTACAATACAACGTACCAGGGTTAGCAATCACGGGGTAATAATACATCATACCGGGTTTGCATTAACAAGGGTACAATACACTGTACCAGGGTTAGCAATCACGGGGTAATAATACATCATACCGGGTTTGCATTAACAAGGATACAATACAACGTACCAGGGTTAGCAATCACGGGATAATAATACATTGTAATCTCGTTGAAACAATAAATTTGTGAGACTCTTCATGGTGTACTTGTCTAAGTACGACCTTAAGTCCTAACTTATTAACCAGAATCTCTTGTAGGGAGAGCGGGAATTTGTGTATAGATCTATATGGGACTGACAATCCCGCACCTTCACTGTTCGCTACAGTTTGGCCGGCAGGCCTAGGGTGTCAAATGTCATATCGTTTCCGATGTCTGAAGAACGTCGCATCAGGCACATCAGTCATATTAGTATGGTTAATATAACTCACATGGATAAAACAACGAGTAAATTACTTAGTAATATACTTCTCTTAAAACAGTAAGAAAAGATAATTACATCCTGACCAAATATACCTTCTGTTAGTTTTTTTTTACTTACAGTAAAAACTACGTATCATGAAATCAAGTATGGCAAATAAACCTGTACTTCTGGTTTTGGAACATTTAAAACCACAAAGCAATAATATGGATAATATAATACTTTCCAAGATTAATACTAATGTTTTACTGTAGAACGGATATAACTAAGAATACTTTTACAAATGAAACGGTTTATGGGATTAAACTACTTTTACAAATGGAACGGTTTTATGGGGATTTAAAACTACTATTCAGAAACGGTTTTATGGGGATTTAAAACCACTTATCAAATGGAACTTAGTCATTCACTCTCTGTATACTAGTATAACATAAAGGACCTTTAGTGGTTAATTCTATAATTCCTTAGTTTTTACATCAGAGTTATACATAAGTAATATCCGATTGACAGTGAAATGTGTGACTTCCGCCTTACTTCCTGTTCCTTGTTTGGTTGTGGGCTTAGGGCATATACACCCATTTAAATGTCCATTTGATATTAGGTTAAATATAATTAGTATAAACTAAGTAATTGCAGAGGGAACTATTGAGGTTATCAGTTTATCACCTCAGGAAATATAGGATTTTCTGGAGGAACCAACGAACTTTTCCAAGAACTTAGAGTATACTTTATAAAACTAAAATACTTATGAACTCACCAGCTTAAATGCTGATCTACTCTTTCAAAATAACTTGTATTCTCAAGAATCCAGTAGACAGGTACACTCCCGAAGTTTTTGAGAAGACTACCTAGTACCATACTGCAACTCTTGTCTTCTACTGTACCTACTTTGGTGTTTGAATATCTAATGTTTAAACACTTATGTAAAACTTATACTTATTAATGCAATGGTTGTTTGTACTTTGATTACTATATTACATGTGTTGTGATACTTACACGAAGTCCTCCGCCCCCGAACGTTTCCTCCGTTCTGGTTTGGGGGTGTGACAATATAATACGAACGACGCATACTAAATCATGAGAAACTAGATTTCGACCAAGCAAGGCTCCTTGACTCCGAAAGTGTTTCTAAGATGAATGATTTATGAAAGACAATATACAGAATTTTATAGAGATATATAAAGATGAATGTTTAAGTTTTAAAATCTTTATGCACATATTGGCAATATCTTCAAAGAGATCAAAATACACTATTCCTTTGGAGGACTCTTGACATTGCCAAATGACACCAATTTTGAGTTGGCCTAAAAAATACTTAACACATAGGATTGAGCTAGAAAAAATGATTTAATTTTATTTGCTTTGACAATTAAATCCATCATTTATATCATATTATGCACAAGACTATGTATATGATTATGCTATGAACATATTATAAGATACTAATTAGATACATGGGTAAGTCATTGGATGACTATAAGGACTTTCTAAGAGTACTTACGATGAACTAAGAGACTATATATGAGATAATAAGTTTAGAAGAAGATCTGTATGTAAAGAGCTACATAAGGTGCTAACTTCAAAACAAATTGATATAATTATGAGTTATAATTGGATTATGAATTCATTATGGAATTAAGAGTTTGTTTTGTTGGAATGAGGTCCAAGACAAACATAATTTCACATTCTACACCAAAACAAGAATACACTACTACTTTAGTAGATGTAATCAGATTTGATTTGATGTATAAGATCATTGAAAAACTATGTTGAGTTTTACCATTTAAGGATCGCATAAAAATATTTTATGAGTTCAAGAGTACACTTAATCAAGCCTAGAGACTCTAAATCACATTAGAACACCAGTCGTATTCTCCAAGGCATTTAACTATACTTAGAATCAAGTTAAATATGGAGATGATAGAATTCGTCGAATTCACATAAATTAAATTTATTCGAACCCATTAATAAAGTCTTTTCTTTAGATTAAGGTTGAAGGGTGAAGCTTGAGTTATAAGACTTTATTATTCTAGAAATGTGATTTTATTTAGATACAAGAACATTATCACACCTATTGTATTTTTTTGATATATTTGGATATGATCTTCACAATAATACTTGTTGTGTTATATATTAACATGTTTAGTCCATGAATAATTTAATTAATCAAAATGTTTTTAGTCGGTCATAATTGTTAGAGCAATTATGAAGTAACACTAATATGAATTGGAATGGTTGACTATCATAAAATGAAATTAGCCAATAGGTTGTTACCAAGATTTATAGGTAAGTATCAGAGAACTTGTATTGAAATGACCCACATCAAGATCACGTCATAGATCTCTACCATTAGTGATAATTGATTAAAAGGTACTATCTTTGTATCATTAATACATGAGATACATAATGGGACTTAATTTTAGGGAGAGTTATGTCACACCCCACAAAGCGGAAATACGGGCGTGGCAGTACAAAGGGTTTTATAGTAAAAGTTAAAAAACAACACCAACCATAGTATTAAAAATCATTACAAAATTACAATGAGTTTGAACAAATTTTCAAAAGAAATTACAATGTAAATTGAAATACAACACATGCGAATGCTCCAAAAAGTAAAGTGTCTCTACGTGCCTCTTACTAGATGATTCTTGAAAAAGCATGTAAAACGAGCGTCAACTATAAAAATAGTTGGTAAGTACTCACAAGTTTATAACATAATATAGTTTGAAATCATGATAATCAGAATATTGATAATAGTTTCCATAAACAAATGTTCATTGCTAAAATAAGTAAATAAGTTTTCATGAATAGAAGTTCGTTACTTAAGCGAGTAATAAAGTTTCCATAAATATAAATATGTTGCAGAAATGAGTAATAAGTTTGCATAAACAAAGTTCGTTGTCATCATGAGAGATAAAGTATGTTGCCCAAATGAGATGCAACGTTCATATTCTCATGGGAAATAATGTTTGTTACTAAAACGAGTAAACAAGTTTCATTGCTATAATGAGCAACCAAGTCGGTTGCTAAGACAAGTAAATAAGTTTCTAGTAACAAAAGTTCGTTGTAATAATGAGAAACAAAGTTTATTGCTATAATGAGAAACAAAGTTCATTGCTATAATTAATAAGCAAGTTTTTATGTATATGAGCAAACAATGAGTTCACAACCAAGCCTATGACTGATGCCCTATCAAGATTTATGCTTATCGTTCCATAGATTATATGGTATCATACACTCCAACAACCGGGTGAGTGAGAAGTTATCAATTCCTAATAGCGCTATCCATAATGACCATTGGCTCAAAGAGTTAATGGTTGGAGTAAAGTGTAAGGGAAGGGACTTAAGAGGATAAGGCCTCATGTTTCAAGTTGCATAGACATACATAGCAAAATATAGCAATCATATTTGATAAAAATCAATTTAAATACAACGAACAATAAACAGTTTTTCGGACATGCTTTTCCACCCCAAAACATAAAAACCGAAAATAGCGGAATGCGTGAATACTCACAATGTTTCAAGTAGCTACAAGTGGTGCCTCGGAATACACCAATGCCTTTACTACCGGGATCCTACGACATCAAACACACGCTAGTGAGTTTCTATGTCGAAATCTAATGCTAATATACTAAATTCTACATATAGAGAAATGCCAAATTTTTGTTCTAATATTGGTTTTATATTAAATGGGTAACAATCTTTCTGAAATGGTGATATTTTATAACTCATGTCATTAAGATAATTATCGATATTATTTTCCAGGTTTTTGTAATATTAATTGAGGGTATTTCAACGCATTTAAAGATGTTTTAAACTCCTAAAAATCCAAAAATGTTATCAAACAGTTTCCAAAATTCATAAAAATTTACATTTTCGTACCAAATACAGTAGAGGTCTTCCAGAAAATTTCCCTTGAATTTTTGATGTGATGAACTATTTTTCCAAATTTTTAAGCCTTCATAACAATATAAATTCGTGAAAATTAGCATCCAGATGATGAAAACTCCCAAACTTTTTATAATACTGCCATAAAAATAATTAAGCTGGGAAAAATATAAAAATAGGTTTCTTAACAGTTTAACTCGATTTAATGATTTTTGTGCATTTATTTTAACAAAAATGGAAATAAATAGAAAACGGTTTCCAAAATTGCCCAAACTTTTTGTAAGACTGTTATTATACATATAGAATCTTTGCAAAATATAAAAGACATTCTTCGATTAGTCTTGCTATTTTTCTTTGTTTTATTCTTTTGAATAATCATTAATTGATGAATAATTATCAAACAGTTAAAATAAATTACCAAAAATTTTGTAAACTTCATTTACAGTGTACATAATCCGGGAAAAATACCAATGGTGATTTTTATATACTGTAATATGATTTTGTGGATTTAAGTGTATTTAATCTTAGAAAATAGAAGAAAAATAACATACTGAATAGAAAAATCATCCAAATTTTATTTAGAGTTCTAATATATTATAAGGTCTTTTGGTAAATTTTCATGAATTTTGGATGAGTAGAACGATTTTTCGCATTATTAGTCCATTATAAATACAAAAATCGGTAAAAAAAATAGGTATGCATTATGAAAACTTCTGAGAATATTTTCTAAGTATTCCACATGAGGTAGGATCTGTGAAAAATCATATATTGCCTTTTCACATTCCCTAAAATGGTTTTACGATTTATTTGATTTAAACAAAAAGAAAATTCAAAGCGATACCAAACACTAACCAAAATCGAGGAAACTTACTGAAATGTCATCATTTACTTTAGGGATCATCCGCGAATTTACCTAGGATTTATAGACCTCATAAAGTATTTTAAATGATTTATGGCCTTGTTTTCTTTTAAAAAATTTAATAAATTAAAGAAATGATAAAAACTCCTGGGATTTTCCAGATCCTCATATCATCTTACTGGGAATCTGAGGAAATTTTTTTTCGAACAGAAATGTATATCTAGATTTATTTTATGAATAAAATCATTTACATACACTATTAACAATGTACTTTGATCATCAAGCTCTTTAACTTGATGTTCATCACATGCATCACGGTTTGAAGACCATGAATGGAAATGTTTTGTTCATAGTGATGTTTTCAAAGGAAAAAATTGAATGCATAAGGTAGATGAATCTTCAAAACTTGTAAAAATTAGTATTTTAGGGTTGACATAGGTTTTGGTCCTTGGATTTCACCATCAAGCAACATGCATGTTGTTCTTGGGTGAAACCCTACCACAATCATCATCAAACTCGAAATTCATGGATATGTTCATGAATGTTCATAAAGAATGATATAGAAGAAGGAGAAATGGAAGAAAAACCTTTAAAACAAGAAAGAAAGCGAAGGAAGATGAAGGATTTTTGTGATTACCTTGAAGAACAACCCTAGAAGATCAAGATTTGAAGGTTGAGAGATGTTCTTGGCTGGAGAATTTCATGGGTTTTGAGAGAGAAAGAGAGATTTTGAGTGTGGTAAAGAGTGGAGTGTAAGAGAGAGAGAGTGAAGGGAAGTTGGAGTGTAAGAGAAGATAAAATGATTGAAAGACTTGGGGAAGAGGGAGCATGGGATGTGGTGGATGATTTTTTTTTAGTATGAGAGGGGTCTTTTCTCTCATAATTAAATTTTTATATAATTTCTCTTTAACTTTTATAAAACCCTAATTTTTATAAAAAGGATTCTTTATTTAATTCTTAACTTATTAAAAATATTTGTTTTTAGCTCATAAAATATGATGTATGTTTGATAATTAAATTTTTATGTCTTTGATTATATCCCTTAACTTAATTATTTAAATTTGATATAATAAGGTTTATAACAAATCTTATAGAGTTTTTAGGTTTTAAAGTTTATAAATTTGGATTTTTGGGCTCTTTAGGGCTTTTGGAACTTTGTTAGATATTTATACCCTTTTTTTATTGTAACAATTGTTTAGAGTTCGTTCTAATTCGGGTATTGGCATTTCCTACAGTAGCTAGACAACTTACTAGAATCGTAAGAGTCAAGTATATTAGACCTAGATTTTAGTTGGATCCTAGTTTATACAAGATTGTGACCTAATTTCTATTACTAGGTCAGTGCATGATGTTTGTATATGATTCATGAAAAGGTGTTCGAGTCAAAGAGTGACCCGAATATGGATAGTCGCTACAGTTAAGTAGTTGTAGTATTCACATATCAATGTGAAATCTAAGTATACTATCCATCGTTCTAAGTGTTTCCAAGTTTCTAGTAGGTTATAACTTAGCTTCTAGTTACTAATTCTAGTATGTGTCGTGCCTATACGTGCAACTAAGTTTAGTCAAATCTAGAACCGACTCGAATTTTGAAGGTTGTCACAAGTTATGCTATCATGTGGTCAAATGGTGATCCTTAATCAGTCAGTTATAAAAGTCATTATGAGGTATGGTATGAAATATGAAAGAGGCTTATGTAGTCAAGATGAGATTGTTCCTCTTACGTGTTGAGTGCAAGACATATAATGTGCATTACCCAAACTTGAACAACTAATGATATTGATTATGATCCAAGTCTCATGTTCAATAGGATGTCTGTAACAAAGGGATAATTGATAAACTAACCTTATACATAAATTACATCTATGAACTTCTAGGTATTAGATATTAACGAATTACATTCTTCTTCGTGTGCTACTAGGGGTAGTGAAATGTTGCTAGACGTTCACTACTAGACATATCAATCTATGATAAGTCTTGTACAACTAGTAGATTCAAAGATCTTTATGCCCAATAGTCATTATAAAATAATATTTGATAATGACATATGATCCTATAGGGTGATATTTTATATCAAGGTACTACTAATTGACTATTTATTATGGTAATTTGATAAATAATAAATATTATCAACTATAACGCCCGGATCTGGGTATGTATTTTAAACCAAATTATTCATTTTTGCAAAGGGACTTGAAGTCTACTCGGCGAGTTGAGACTTGAAGTCTACTCGGCGAGTTGAGACTTGAAGTCTACTCGGTAATTTGATAAATAATAAATATTTGGAGGCCCCAAACTCGTCGAGTAGAAACAGATTTTGGATGCGGGACTTGAAGTCTACTCGGCGAGTTGAGAAGCCTCAACTCGACGAGTAGGGCTGCTAGAGTGAAACCTAATTTTCATGGTTTGCACCCTATTTAAGCACCTTAACCTCCAAAGGGTGGCCTCATTTGTAGCCTCCATCACCCCATACCCTAGCTATGAAACTCTAATACATTTTTTAGTGTTTTGAGCCATTCTTGGTACTTTCTTTAGGTTTTGAAGAAGAGGAAACTTGGGAAAGAGCAGGGAAGTGAAGGAGAAGAGTAGATCCAGAAGTAAAGCTTCATTTCTAGTTCACCTAAGGTATAAAGCTCTTACCTTGCTTATTGAGTGTTTTGTTGGATTAGGTGTCTAAGCCCATAACTATAATTGGTATGTACTTGACCCGAGAGTAGCATGGTCCATTTCGGGTTGCCTTTATCAAAGCAATTTGATAGGATTGATATTTGAGAAAGAGGTTATTCGTGATTTGTTAATAAATTATAAGTATAATATATTAATTATATTAAACCAGTATAACTTAAAGTACCTTATCAACAAGAAGGGTTTAAATTCATTTTATTAAACCAGTATAACTTAAAGTACCTTACGTGGTTAATTGTATAATACCTTCGTTTATACATCACGGTTATATATAATTAATATCCGATAGGTAGTTGGATGTGTGCTTTCCGCTTTACTTCCTGTTCCTTGTTTGGTTGTGGGCTGAGGGCAGATTCACACAATTAACTATCTGTTCAAAGTGGTTGACTCTGCTTCAGGTAAGTCCACTATCTAACTCTATTAAGTTCATATTTGTAGATTCTTAATACGTGATGTGATAGAATCGCATTTTGATGTTATGTAGGATCGAAGAAGAGAAAGGAAGCTTAAAGGAACAGTGAGCTGATTCTGATCGCGAAGAGATGGATTTCGATTGTATGGTTCGATGATCGGATTTTTGAGCTGCTACTTAAGAGTTATGATAGATTGCTTAGAAATATGTAGTAACATAGTTTTCATTTGTAATTGCATTGTAAGGACAAGTCTTTCTACAATTTTATAAATAAAGGAAATTTTGATTTTATCTTATTTTATATTTCCTTGCAATGGCATTTCTGAAAATTGATGTTTTTATGTTTCGAATTTTAGCAATATGGATTTAACTCTTTCGTTTGTAATAGTGTCTAAAATTTACCAAATAAGAAAAGATTCTAATCACCAAAGTTTCAATTGGATAGAAACTTGGAATCATGCAACTCGTATTGTGTGATGAATGAGAACCTTCGTCATTGGGAAATTAAGACTAAATTCCTTGTTCACATATAGATGTGAGTCAAGTGAAGGACTAGGGGATCTAGTACACTTTTTGTGCGCTGGTCAGGTCCACCACAAAGATCGATAAAACTATTCGTCATGATTTACTAACAGTCTAGTGAATATGATTATGCTTACAAGATTAAGTATAATTCTGAATCATTGAAAAAGTTTCAATAAATAGCAGAACAAATAAGAAGAATCAATTAAGCAGAAAAATAAAAGTTTCTCCAATCTGAAAGGAAAGGAGAGTACTTAAGTATCGTGTTTTATTGTCGCACCCCCAAACCAGAATGGCGGATTCATTCGGGGGCCGAGGACTTTAGGTAAGTATCACAACACATGCAATATAGTAATCAAAGTACAAACAACCACTGTATTAATAAGTATAAGTTTTACATAAGTGTTTAAACATTACATATTCAAACACTAAAGTAGGTACAGCAAAAGATAAGAGTCGCGGTACGGTACTAGGTAGTCTTCTTAAAAGCTTCGGGAGTGTACCTGCCTATTGGATTCCTGAGAATACAAGTTATTTGAAAAGAGTAGATCAGCATTTAAGCTGGTGAGTTCATAAGTATTTTTGTTCTGTTAAGTATACCCTAAGTTCTTTGAATAAGTTCACTTGTTTCTCTAGGAAATCCTATATCTCCTGAGGTGATTAGCTGATAACCTCAATAGTTTCCCTCTGTAATTACCTAGTTTATATTGATTATACATAACACAATATCGAATTGACAGTTAAATGGGTGTCTCTGCCCTAAGCCCACAACCAAACAAGGAACATGAAGTAAGGCGGAAGTCACACATTTCACTGTCAATCGAACCTTACTTATGTACAACTCTGATGTAGCAACTAAGGAATTATAGAATTAACCACTAAAGGTCTTTTATGTTATACTAGTTTACCGAGATTGAGTGACTAAGTTCCATTGGATAAGTGGTTTAATCCCATAAACCGTTCTCTTTGTATTACTGTTTTGTATTTGTATTCCTTTATGAAAACTTGAAACTGAGAGTGTGCCTGGCTCCACCAAGTGTTAATGAAAACTGTATTAAACCATTGTGTTTTTGTATTCTATAAACTGGTACTTTGAAGGTGTACTTTCGTTTATTTGTTTATACACTAACGTATTGTTAATACCTTTTTAATGAGTAGTTTTTATTATAACCTTACTATGACGGATGGCCTGAAACAAACGCTTTGTGGGCGTTTAAACTGGTGATAACAATTGTCACTCATCAAACTGTAGCTAGCAGCCTGAGTGCGGGGTTGTCAATTCCCGATATAGATCTACACACACTTGTTTCGATCCCCGGCTGGAGATTCTGGTTATAATGTCAGGACTTCCTATGTTGTCTAAAATGAATTAAACAACCTGAATATAGAGTCTCATAAAAAGCATATTAAACGTTCATGTATATTAGTTTTGAAAACCCAATCATTCGGAAATAATGATTGACAGTATATTCTTGAATTAAAACCCAATCATTCGGAAATAATGATTGATAGTATATTCTTAGTTTTCCAAACATGTATTTGATAACTGTAAACCCTTGATTTTTTTTGAATCAAAACCCTCGTTTCTTGTAAAACAGTGTATTCTAGTTTACTTGAATTATGAATTATTACCTCGTGTTTGCTAACTCGGGTACTCTGTATAGTACCTTTGCTAATGCAAACCCAGCATAATGTATCTTTACTTCTTTAATATGTTATTCATATATTAAAGGTATTATACATATCTTGTTATATTTGAATGTATTTTGGTAATTTCCTTGGAAAGTATACAATCATGAATCATACTTGTATATTTAGTTTTGAGTCATAAATTATACCTATTATAATTTATATGTTCTATCGCATTAGCATGAATTCTCATGGATGAACACCTTTGCTCAGCCTGATACAAAGGTGAAGATACCAAAAGGAGTAACCTTTTGTACTAATATACGTATAATATATATATATATATATATATATATATATATATATATATATATATATATATATATATATATAATTAAGAAGGAAACAACCTTCGGACAAATAATACAACCTTAATTCCACATCCAAACAAGGAAAAGAAAATAAGATAATTAATTAGTCCTAAGTCCTTCAAATCTTATTTATATATTTATACATATATAAACATGACTTTGACATTTATATTTTGAAATAGTTTATAAAACATTTTTCAAAGAATTTAACATGGCTTTACGTTATTTTGGAAGTATTTGGTAATTCTTAAAAGCACATGAAAACTTTCTGTGTGATTATTATGACACACAGTTATTAACACAATTTAATATTGTGTTAAACTTGTATTCCCCCCCTAAAAGCATTTAAAAACCATTGAAAAGGTAAATTATAGGGGTATGAACTCACTTTGATAAGCGGTGATTCGGGCAGCGTTTCGTTTCCCGGAAAAGAGTTTGTTTGACGAAAAACCGGCTCCAATCGGGCAGAGTTTCGATAGGAGAGAGGATGAATTCTTGGGAATTCCGGGGCTCCGGGGCTCCGGGGCTTGCTTCGGGTTTTAGACGCGTTACCGGGGCTTTGGGGGTTGTTTGTGATGTTATGGAAGAGAGAGGAGTGAAAAAGGGCCAAAAATGGGGTGAAAAACCCTTCCATCCGAGAAGGCTCGCACCCTTTATATAGGGATGCGTGGGTTCGGCCGAGGAGGACAGGTGGGGAGGCGAGAGGCGAGTCAGCAGCCGCGCGTCGGTCAGCAGTGAAGCCACGTGCGAGGGTTCGGATCTGGCGACTTCTGATTGGTCAAGCTTCGGTCCAATAGGGAGAAGGCACAGATGCGAAGGGGTGTCTCCGGGGTGTCCGATGCGAAGGTGTGGGCTCGCTACTGGACCGCGGCTGCGGTCCAATCCGATGTTGACACGGCGATTTGCGGTCCAACCCGAAGGTGACACGTGACAGTTCGCACATGCTGATGACGTGTCCGAAGAGTGACCTGCGAAATTTCTCGGTTATCCACAATTTCTCGATTTTCGTGCCAAAAACTTGCGAAATTCATAACTTTAGCATACAAGCTCCGTTTTTGACGTTGTTTATATGCACGCGTAGGTAAAATCATACTCTACGACTTTCGTTTAGACTTCGTCGGCGGATTTTGAGTTTATTTTTAATATTATTATTTTAAACAGACCGGGACGGGAATCCGTTAAAAATTCATAACTTCTTCATCCGACGTGCGTTTCGCCTGTCTTTTTACCATTGTGCTACTTCTAACGAGACCTTCGATTCTCATTTAAGTTGCATCGACTAAATATCGATCGATTTATATTTCGAATTTTTAGCTGTCTACTGCTAAACCGAAACTTCGAAAAATCATAACTTCCTCATGCGAAGTCGGATTTTCACGTTCTTTTTATGAACGTTCTCGGTTTAACATATTCTACAAGTTTCATTTAGATTGTTAAGGCTAAAAATCCTTTTATCGAAAATTCGCTTTTTACACTGAACAGTGTTTTGCTGGTTTTACCGCGGATTTTCGATTGGTCATAACTTCTTCGTTATAACTCGGATTTCAGTGTTCTTTATGTTTTTGGAAACCTTGTTACAAACTCTACCACCTGGTTCATCCCAATTACGATTATTGATCAATTTATTTTGGACCAAAATTTGACTGGTGTCACATTATCCCCCCGTTAGAGAGAATTTCCTCCCGAAATTAAGTCTAAAGTGATACTCATGGACTAGGTCTAATCTTTCCTTCCCAAGTGAATCCAGGTCTCTGGTTTGTAATCCAGCGAACCTTCACTAACGGGATAAGACTTAGCGTGGTTCTTTAGATTTCCCTATCCATTGTTTTTATTGGTTCTTCTACAGAGTGTAGACTTTTATTTAACTTGATTTCATCGAGTGAAATAACAAGTGTTTTATCGGATAGACACCTCTTTAGATTTGATATGTGAAAGATGGGATGAATGTTATTAAGTTTTTGTGGTAGTTTAAGTTTAAAAGTACAAGACCGATTCTGGTAAGAACCTCAAATGGTCCTATGTACTTTGAGTTTTGTATTTCATGCTTTCTCAAGCGCATCTTGTCCTTCCTGAGTGAGACCTTCATATGACAAGGTCATCAATCCTGGAATTCCAAGGGTTTTCTTTTATCGAAGTCGTAGCTTCTTTGGTTAACTCTGGAAGCTTTATGGCATTTCCTGATTCATATTTTGATTTTGGTAGTTTCTCGGGTAATTTCCTGATCAGCGAGGGTGCTGTGTGGAAATTGGATCTCTAGCTAGTTGCGTATTACCTACTTTAGTCCAGTGCAGATAGAATCTGTACCTATGACCACAGAAGGTTTCGAATGGAACAACTTAAATGCTAGCGTCTTAAAGGACTCGACTAATTGGTAAATGGATATCCCGTTCTTTACTATAGCCGATCCCATAGAATCATGACTACTCTGGTTCCTAGAGGTTTTTGAGTGACGGCCTGAACTGGGAGATGATTCTATTATCTCAGTGGAGATAACATATATTGGCATACCGTGCACTCACATGTTCTAGTTATCTTCTCTACTTGCCACATTTTCAGGTTTCAAGGCTTCCTGTTGAGCCTCCTTACTTTGTGTGGAGAGATTTGAAAGGGTTATCATAGTCCATGAGTGGCACTATGATTTGGGTACTCTTTCTGACTTAGGGTGTTAGCTACTATATTGGTTTTGTCGAGATGATAACGAATTTCAAATTCGTAGTCATTTAGTAGCTCGACCCATTGTTGTGGTCTCATGTTGAATTCCACCTGGTAGAATACATGATGCAGGCTTTAGCTCCGAAGTTCATGATAAGACTCATACTTGGCTCATCTACCATCACCTCCTGTATACAAGTCGTATATAATTTAGATTTCACAAAACATTCAGATGGGTGACTCTGCCCCAAGTCCACAACCAAACAAGGAACAAGACATAGGGCGGAATCACACATCCTTAATCTTGTTAAGTCTAACTTATATACCACTCTTGTGTATATACTTAGAAGCGATAGATTTGCTTAATGAGTTATTAGTCTCTATTCTTGAACTTGACCTGCGGTACAATGATTTTCCTATGAGATCTATTGAGGTACTTCGGTAGTTACTGACTTCCAAGACTACTTCGGTGATTTTCGTTTGAAGTTTCCTGTCTACTGAGTAGGCTAGAATGGCAGGGTACTCTTCGCATGGGTACTTCTGAAGTTTTGAAACGAGAGAAAACCTAAGGGTTTTGTGTTATGGATTGAAAGAATTTCATCTTAGGGCTGATTAAGGAAAAGTTTTCTTATACATCATAAGAATTTTCACATGGTAAGGGCCAGGCCAAACCATGTCGAATGAGGATGTCAGAATTTTCACGACGAACTAGATATTAAGTCGTTCTGGGACGAATGATTACTAGGGTGATATCCTATGTACCTAAGTTTTCAGCGCTTCTGGTTTTATTCTGTTATTATCACTACGAACCCCTTTTGATTCGAACTTGGCGGGTACTACCAATACGAGGGTCCTGATAATTTGAAATTATGAACTTTCATGAAACGATCCTTACTAGGTCTCTCTATAATCGCTTGGTGTATACAAGTCATGTATAATAAATATTGGTAAGACCTTTGACTGAGCAACCCTACCTTAAATCCACAACCAAACAAGGAACGGGAAATGAGGCGGGATTACTCACTCTAAGTCTACAAATCTTAATTATAAATGACCCTTAAGTGTACACTAAGTCATCATAGCTTACCTGTTAGGGTTTCAAATTTTTATATAAGTGTTATGATTTAATTTGAACGGAAGAGTAATCATAATTATAGATAATTATCGGGGTTTGGAAACGTACCAAATTATAGCAGGGTTCTTTGATGCTTTCCCATGTATTGGGATTAAAATCCTCATGCTCCCCCGTCGTTCTTCTCTGTTGGACAGTCCCTCTTATAATGTCCTATTTCACCACAAAGGTGACATATGGGAATGGTTCCAACATCGGTAGTTGAAGTGATGAACTCAACCAGAGTTCTACAGATGCGGGCGGTATGCCCCTTCATGTTGCATCTATTGCAATGCAGCTCTCGGCAAACTCCATGATGATGGTAGTTGCACTTGCTGTAGTGTGGGAGGTTTCCTAAGTACGGCTTGGTAGGTGCTAGAATAACAGGGCTGATGGGGGTATCGACTGCCCTAGTTCGTTGCCCTCTGCTAGGTTCTTGAGTTGAACAATTCCCTTCCTTGTTCTCAAACTTTCGTTTAAGGATATTAGGCTTAAGGTTCGAGGTGTTCTTACAGGTAGGTGCTTGTGGCTGTACTTGGCCATCACCACGATCGGGGTTACCGATAGCATTACTACTAACATTTGCTTTGTTAGCATTAAGGTGTGCCATGACAGCTGTTACAGCTGCTGTGACCGCAGCTTGAAACGTAGCCGCATCTATATGAAGGATTGGTATTTCGCTGGTAGGTTGGTTACACTTCTTTGGAGGCATGATTCTGTTACATGATAAGAAAATGAGTTCGTGAGCGACTATCGTGTCTTTAGATGTATTTTAACCATTTGTATTTATGTATTAATCTTTTGTTTTGCTATATTGTTCTCAATAATTCGACCTGCATCCCTATGATGCAGTCATGGTAAGGAACAGGAATAAGTTTCTAGAATGGTTAGGAACCGAGTATCATCCGAACTAAGTTACCTTCGTTTGGTGGATATCGTTTCCCAATTTTCGAAAATATTCGAAAACAATTCATAACGGTGTCTACATAGAATAGACTTATGAATTTGAGAAGTAATCACTATCAATTAAGATTCCGTGATCTGATTTATTGTTATTAGTTGTGACAGGAAAAGAGGATAAGCTCTAAACCTAATGTGAGTAATGAAATCACTAACTCACTAGGTTGAACGGATTTACTAGTTATTACTTAGATGAAAAGGTGCTCGAACACTTCATATGAATCATGCGTGGTTTGCCTTTGTTCTTTGTTCTATTCTGGATGGTAATGATTTGTTCTCCCCTGGTATCTATAGGGTGTCCTTAATATGGTAAAGGCACTAAATGATTTCTATAGTTTATCTGTTTCTTTCCTTGGAATTCTCCTAATGAAATTCTGTTGGATCCTCCTTGACTCTTCTATTGATTGTTGGAGTAACTATGTTTATCTAACGGGTGTATACGAGAATGGGAATGTCTAAAGAATCTATGAGAAAATTTTGAATTTTTACGAAGGTGATTCTTTCTGGTCCTTCTATAATCACATGGTGTGTACCGATTATATATAATCCAAATCAAATAGACCTTTGAATAAGTAATCTTACTCTAAAACCACATCCAAACAAGGAAAAGGAAGTAGAGTGAAAATCACATATTCTAAGTCTATAAAATCTCGGCTATATATAACCTTAATGCATCCACTTATTAATTATAGACCTATCAGAAAAAATCTTTTTAACATTTTCCCAAAGGTATGAAACATACCTCCATGTTATTTTAGTTATGAGTTTGATTCTTGGACTTCTAGATACAAGAACTTAACAAGTTCTTAGTTTTCTTGTTATAGCATCCTAAAATACTCCCATAGTATTTTAGTCTTTATGTTTGGTTCTAGAATTCTTCTGGTACTTAGGTAAGTTTTAGACCAGTTGCAACACTACAATCACTCCCCTAAACACATGGTGGTCATATCTCGGATGAATATAGTTGATCAGGCTATATTGATCCCAGATATGATTACATCACTGTCTAGGTTTAGCTGCAATGTTCAACATCTAAATACTTTAGTTTTGTTCTTCTTGTGATACTCATTCTGGTATATATACTCTGCATGTACTTATACTTTTATAAAATATTAATATATTTTTAAAGTTTAACTCTTGGTCAGAGTGTTTTTATCCCAATGGGTTTATAGTTGTATATCTTTTATGACTGATATACTGAGTTCACTATAAACACTGCTCTGATACCAATCTGTCGCACCCCCAAACCAGAATGGCGGAAACATTCGGGGGCGGAGGACTTTAGGTAAGTATCACAACACATGCAATATAGTAATCAAAGTACAAACAACCACTGTATTAATAAGTATAAGTTTTACATAAGTGTTTAAACATTACATATTCAAACACTAAAGTAGGTACAACAAAAGATAAGAGTCGCGGTACGGTACTAGGTAGTCTTCTCAAAAGCTTCGGGAGTGTACCTGCCTACTGGATTCCTGAGAATACAAGTTATTTGAAAAGAGTAGATCAGCATTTAAGCTGGTGAGTTCATAAGTATTTTTGTTCTGTTAAGTATACCCTAAGTTCTTTGAATAAGTTCACTTGTTTCTCCAGGAAATCCTATATCTCCTGAGGTGATTAGCTGATAACCTCAATAGTTTCCCTCTGTAATTACCTAGTTTATACTGATTATACATAACACAATATCAAATTGACAGTTAAATGGGTGTATCTGCCCTAAGCGCACAACCAAACAAGGAACAGGAAGTAAGGCGGAAGTCACACATTTCACTGTCAATCGAACCTTACTTATGTACAACTCTGATGTAGCAACTAAGGAATTATAGAATTAACCACTAAAGGTCTTTTATGTTATACTAGTTTACCGAGATTGAGTGACTAAGTTCCATTGGATAAGTGGTTTAATCCCATAAACCGTTCTCTTTGTATTACTGTTTTGTATTTGTATTCCTTTATGAAAACTTGAAATTGAGAGTGTGCCTGGCTCCACCAGGTGTTAATGAAAACTGTATTAAACCATTGTGTTTTTGTATTCTATAAACTGGTACTTTGAAGGTGTACTTTCGTTTATTTGTTTATACACTAACATATTGTTAATACCTTTTTAATGAGTAGTTTTTATTATAACCTTACTATGACGGATGGCCTGAAACAAACGCTTTGTGGGCGTTTAAACTGGTGGTAACAATTTTCACTCATCAAACTGTAGCTAGCAGCCTGAGTGCGGGGTTGTCAATTCCCGATATAGATCTACACACACTTGTTTCGATCCCCGGCTGGAGATTCTGGTTATAATGTCAGGACTTCCTATGTTGTCTAAAATGAATTAAACAACCTGAATATAGAGTCTCATAAAAAGCATATTAAACGTTCATGTATATTAGTTTTGAAAACCCAATCATTCGGAAATAATGATTGACAGTATATTCTTGAATTAAAACCCAATCATTCGGAAATAATGATTGATAGTATATTCTTAGTTTTCCAAACATGTATTTGATAACTGTAAACCCTTGATTTGTTTTGAATCAAAACCCTGGTTTCTTGTAAAACAGTGTATTCTAGTTTACTTGAATTATGAATTATTACCTCGTGTTTGCTAACACGGGTACTCTGTATAGTACCTTTGCTAATGCAAACCTGGCAGAATGTATCTTTACTTCTTTAATATGTTATTCATATATTAAAGGTATTATACATATCTTCTTATATTTGAATGTATTTTGGTAATTTCCTTGGAAAGTATACAGTCATGAATCATACTTGTATATTTAGTTTTGAGTCATAAATTATACCTATTATAATATATATGTTCTATCGGATTAGCATGAATTCTCATGGATGAACACCTTTGCTCAGCCTGATACAAAGGTGAAGATACCAAAAGGAGTAACCTTTTGTACTAATATATATATATATATATATATATATATATATATATATATATATATATATATATATATATATATATATATATATAATTAAGAAGGAAACGACCTTCGGACAAATAATACAACCTTAATTCCACATCCAAACAAGGAAAAGAAAATAAGATAATTCATTAGTCCTAAGTCCTTCAAATCTTATTTATATATTTATACATATATAAACATGACTTTGGAATTTATATTTTGAAATAGTTTATAGAACATTTTTCAAAGAATTTAACATGGCTTTACGTTATTTTGGAAGTATTTGGTAATTCTTAAAAGCATATGAAAACTTTCTGTGTGATTATTATCACACACAATTATTAACACAATTTAATATTGTGTTAAACTTGTATTCCCCCCCTAAAAGCATTTAAAAACCATTGAAAAGGTAAATTATAGGGGTATGAACTCACTTTGATAAGCGGTGATTCGGGCAGCGTTTCGTTTCCCGGAAAAGAGTTTGTTTGACGAAAAACCGGCTCCAATCGGGCAGAGTTTCGATAGGAGAGATGATGAATTCTCGAGAATTCTGGGGCTCTGGGGCTTGCTTCGGGTTTTAGACGCGTTACCGGGGCTTTGGGGGTTGTTTGTGAAGTTATGGAAGAGAGAGGAGTGAAAAAGGGCCAAAAATGGGGTGAAAAACCCTTCCATCCGAGAAGGCTCGCACCCTTTATATAGGGGTGCGAGGGTTCGGCCGAGGAGGACAGGTGGCGAGGCGAGAGGTGAGTCAGCAGCCACGCGTCGGTCAGCAGCGAAGCCACGTGCGAGGGTTCGGATCTGGCGGCTTCTGATTGGTCAAGCTTCGGTCCAATAAGGAGAAGGCACGCATGCGAAGGGGTGTCTCCGGGGTGTCCGATGCGAAGGTGTGGGTTCGCTACTGGACTGCGGCTGCGGTCCAATCCGATTTTGACACGGCGATTTGCGGTCCAACCCGAAGGTGACACGTGGCAGTTCGCACGTGCTGATGACATGTCCGAAGAGTGACCTGCGAAATTTCTCGGTTATCCACAATTTCTCGATTTTCGTGCCAAAAACTTGCGAAATTCATAACTTTCGCATACGAGCTCCGTTTTTGCCGTTCTTTATATCCACGCGTAGGTAAAATCATACTCTACGACTTTCGTTTAGACTTCGTCGGCTGATTTTGTATTTATTTTTAATATTATTATTTTAAACAGACCGGGACGGGAATCTGTTAAAAATTCATAACTTCTTCATCCGACGTCCGTTTTTGGCCTCTCTTTTTACCGTTGTGCTACTTTTAACAAGACCTTCGATTCTCGTTTAAGTTGCGTCGGCTAAATATCGATCAATTTATCATTCGAATTTTTAGTTGTCTACTGCTAAACCGAAACTTCGAAAAATCATAACTTCCTCATACGAAGTCGGATTTTCACGTTCTTTTTATGAACGTTCTCGGTTTAACATATTCTACATGTTTCATTTAGATTGTTAAGGCTAAAAATCCTTTTATCGAAAATTCGCTTTTTACACTGAACAGTGTTTTGCCGGTTTTACCGCGGATTTTCGATTGGTCATAACTTCTTCGTTATAACTCGGATTTCAGTGTTCTTTATGTTTTTGGAAACCTTGTTACAAACTCTACCACTTGGTTCATCCCAATTACGATTATTGATCAATTTATTTTTGACCAAAATTTGACTGGTGTCACATTTATGATCATCTTAATGATTATGAAAACCATATCACAATTGATCCTCTAAGGACTCAGAAATTGTTGAAATGGTTAAATCAATTAAAGTGAATCATACTTCGCTTCAAAATCAAGTCTTAGAGTCATACTCCAAGATTGTTCCTTGAGTGAAATATCTTAAGTAGGTTTATAACATATTTAGAATTGGCAGTTGTGATGTCTTTAAGACAAAGACCAACTAAGACCAATTGTATGAAGTGTTTTTCCTTGATATGAATCCTCACTAACTTTTGAATATTTGTTTGTCAAGGAGTGTTTCTTGACAAGAGAATCTTATATGTCAAGAAGTCAGTGGGAGTCTTAAAGTTCTTGAAAATTTTCAGGAACTAATCAAGAATAAACCTATTATGTATCACTAGCTCACGACTTGAGGTTTGTAACCTATCGTGTTGACAAATTTTTGTTTCTGTGCCCATTCCAGCTAAAATTTGACTATGCATGTGAGTTCTATGAGTTCTCAATTATTTGCATAAGGTGAAGGACCTTGATCAGTGAAAGTTCATTGATCTGTATTGGTGAGCTTCTTAACAACTTAGAAGACATGGTAGGCCCTTGTGCTACCAAGTGGCAAGAAATTAAGATTGAAAAGTTTTGTCCATATGAGTTTGAATTTTGTCATAGACCTTGTCTTATGATAATGGTTGGAAATGCCAGATTCACATAGATAGGAACACATACACCATAAAATCTAATTTTCATAAGGTTTCTCTCCAATTCATGAAAATGATTGTGAGGAAACGCTTTCACTAAGTAGATTTTAAAGAGTTAGCAATTGTGATATTTGCATTCTCAAATTAGATTATGATTACGGCATCCCTCTTCATAGTTCAAATCGAAACTTTGGAACTTATTTCTGTAAGTTCTAAAATAGTATATACACACATATGGGCTTTCTAATAAAAGGTGTATGAGCTTAGATAAAGGCTTATCGAAGCATCGTTTATCAGAAATCTAAACTTTGGTAAGAAAGTCAATAAAGTATTGATTTCTAGAAGTCCAGCTGATTTTGGATACATGTCAAAGCTATGGGAGCATAAATGTTATGCTAGTAACAAAATAATTGTTATGCTAGTGGGAGCATAATTATTATGGTAAGTGTTGCGAGTTAGAAATACTATTTATAGGAAACAAAGTTCTAAGTTGCAAAGTTGCAAAGGTTGAAAAGTTGTTTCGCTATAGTAAGGGAGAGGATACTTATACTTTATTTCGAATCTAAAACTTTAGATTGAAGTATTAATCAAACTTAGTCATGGATATATATGAATACCATATTAAATTTCAACATTGGAAATTCTGTATATGGATATATTATACCAAAAGATTGGTCAAGTATCATGTCTTTATGTAAGACATTATGAATCGTGTCCCATATACTTCAGATATAGGATCGATTGCATATGTTATAATATTCACGTGTTCTAATTTTCCAAATGCCTAGGGAATTAAGAGGGAAAAAGGACTAGAACCGGATATGACTAAAGTGGTTAAACAACTGTCAAGGACGATCTAAGGTTCGCTAAGGATTGGTTGCTTAAGGACAGTTGGAAGTATAGTAATGGATGGACCATATTGACATTATTATGAATAGACAGAATTCTATTAATAATGCATTGTCATATGGCAAGTATGGACATGTTTTCATAATGGGAGTTGGATATTAAAAATCTATGTGTAGGTTAGAAACTTTTATGCAATACGGATGTTCAAATGAATGTACTTTAAATTTGAGACTTCGCTTCCTTGGAATTGTTTTGTTAACAATCTCCAGTGGAAAGTTTTGTAATATCGTTGGCAAAGTCTTTGTGACTTTGGTACCTCGACATTGCAAAAGATACATTGCATGATAGTTTAGAATCTAACACATTTTTATAGTGGCAAGAATTAGGTATTCTTACATTAAGTAATAAGGATTTGGAATTGTGAAATGAGCATCATTGAAATGTTTTCAATTGATCTATTTCACAAAGTAAGGACCATATATATAAACATAGTGTGCATGCTTGGAGCATGAGATAACTATTGTTTTAATTCAAGTATTAAGTTGATTAATCGAAACATTATACAACGAATAATGTGTAATCAATATGGTTATTAAATAAAAGGTGTTTTATTTATATTAAAAAGTTTTGAGACCATATTGAATCCGAATAATAAGATTATTTAAACTATCCACAGTCGATCATACTTTGGATGTTGGTATTTAAGTAAGACTGTCATGAATCCATCTGTAGATTTGAGTATTGGATTAAACCCACGCTCATTTGAATTACTTCATGGATTTTATCACGAGTGGTTAGTGCGACGATAATATCTTATATTCTTGAAACGAAGACATATAGTTGCATTTTACAAGTAGATTGCACATTGATGATGTGTAAACACACCAGTAACTTGGTATTATAAAACACATTATTGTGTGTGATTTGATGAGTAAATAGAGCAAGCATATGAGTCGAAGTTTATTCGTTCCTTTTACCCTAGGAGGGTAAAAGCAATATCTGTGGGCCCCTCGATGATTTAGTGATGACAACCCTAAGCGCTTGGCCAAGCCTGGACTGATTTGATTTGTTCAATTAGTCAGTCGTCATAAATCATAAATCGGGAAACAACACATGAACAAATAGAATGATTATAATCCATGTCTCAGTTCATACGATATCTAGAATGGAGGAATATATGATCCCTTATCTAATGGACGTGTTAGAGTTTGACAACGGATTTTGAGAGCTATGATTGCTCGTCAGTTTTTCAAGTCGTACTTGTAGTTATAGTTATTAGACTTATCCAAGTGGGAGACTATTGGATTAGGTGGCTAAGCCCATAACTATAATTGGTATGTACTTCACCCGAGAGTAGCATGGTCCATTTCAGGTTGCCTTCACCAAAGCAATTTTATAGAATGGATATTTGAGAAAGAGGTTATTTGTGATTTATTAATATATTATAAGTATAATATATTAATTGAGGAATCATATCATTTAATTGGTGTTTATCAAGAATTAATTTGGAATTAATTTAGTGATCAAAAGAGAGTAGTTAAATTAGCAAGGGCTGATTAGGTAAATCAGTAATACTTATAGTTTGGACTAATGATCCATGTTGATTAGGATTGGACTAAATCTTTATGAGAGTCCATGAAGAGTTAGTCCAAAAGGATAATGAGTTATTGGGTTAAAAGCCCAAGTGAATTAGGGTTTAGAAGTTGGAACCCTAGGAATTCCAAACTATAAACTAAGCCCCTAGATTGCTAAAATCTGCCCTAAGACTCCTAAGGTGTATGCCTAGCCGATTTGAGCTTCATAACCTTTCTCTTATATTCATCCATTTGCTCTTGGTGTTTGTGACTTGTTTGAGGCATCACACTTGAGGTGCTAAGCTCTTGAGAGGCCAAATTCCAAGAGTGTGATAGATTCTAAACTATCATGCAATGATTCCTTTTGTAATGTCATGGTATCAAAGTCACAGAGACTTTGCTTATGATATTACAAAACTTTCCACTGGAGATTGATAACAAACAATACCAAGGAAGCGAAGTCTGAAATTCAAAGTACATTCCTTTGAACATCCTTCTTGAATGAAAGTTTCTAACTTACACATAGATTCGTAGTATCCAACTCCCATTATGGAAACATTTCCATATTTGCCATATGACAATGTATTATCAATAGAATTCTGTCTATTCATAATAATGTCAATCTGGGCAATCCATTACTATACTTCCAACTGTCCTTAAGCAACCAATCCTTAGCGAACCTTAGATTGTCCTTGACAGTTGTTTAACCACTTTAGTCATATTCGGTTCTAGTCCTTTTTCCCTATTAATTCCATAGGCATTTGGAAAATTAGAACACGTGAATATTATAGCACATGCAATCGATCCTATATCCGAAGCATATGGGATACGATTCATAATGTCTTACATAAAGACACGAAACCTGACCAGTCTTTTGCTATAATATTTCCATATATAGAATTTCCAATGTTGAAATATTTCAACATGGTATTCATATATATCCATGAATAAGTTTGATTAATACTTCAATCTAAACTTTTAGATTCGAAATAATGTATAAGTATCCTTTCCCTTACTATAGTGAAACAACTTTTCAACCTTTGCAACTTTGAAAATTAGAACTTTGTTTCCTATAAATAGTATTGCTAACTCGTAACACTTACCATAATAATTATGCTCCCACTAGCATAACAATTATTTTTTTACTAGCATAGCATTTATGCTCCCACTAGCTTTGAAATGTATCCAAAATCAGTTGGACTTCTAGAAATCAATACTTTATTGACTTTCTTACCAAAGTTCAGATTTCTGATATGAGATGCTTCGATAAGCCTTTATCTGAGCTCATACACCTTTTATTAGAAAGCTCGTATGTCTGTCTAAACTATTCATAACTTACAACAATAATTTCCAAATGTTCAAACTATTTTCCATTTCTCACAATTCGAACGATGAAGGGGGATGTCGTAATCATAATCGAATTTGAGAACGTAATTAACACAACTGCTATCTCCTTAAAATCTACTTAGTGAAAGCGTTTCCTCACAATCATTTTCATGAATTAGAGAGAAACCTTTGTCACTTTGTATGGTGTATGTGTTCCTATCCATGTGAATTTGTCATTATCATAAGACAAGGTCTATGACAAATTTAAACTCATGTGGACTGAACCTGTTCAATCTTAATTTCCTGCCACTTGGCAGCGCAAGGGCCTACCATGTCTTCCAAGTTGTTGAGCGGATCACCCTTACTGATCAATGAACTTTCACTGATAAAGGTGCCATGCCTTATGCAAACAATTGAGAACTCATAGAACTCACATGCATAGTCAACTATAACTGGAATGAGCACAGAAACAAGAATATGTCAACACGATAGGTTACAAACCTCAAGTCGTGTGCTAGTGATAAACAAATAGGTTTATTCCTGATTAGTTCTTGAAACTTTTCAAGGTCTTTAACACTCCCACTGACTTCTTCATATATAAGATTCTCTTGTTAAGAAACATTCCTTGACAATCAAATATTCAAGAGTGTGAGATCTTATCAAGACAACACTTCATTTAATTGGACTTAGTTGTTCTTTGTCTTAAAGACATAACAACTACCAATTCTAAATGTGTTATAAACCTACTAAAGATATGTCACTCAATGAACAATCTTGGAGTATGACTCTAAGACTTGATTTTGGAACGAAGTATGACTCATCTTCTTGGTTTAACCATTTCAAAAATTCACGATTCCTCTTCTTAGCCATACAGATGCACTAAGATGTCCTTAGAGGATCAATTGTGATATGGTTTTCATAATCATTAAGATGATCATAAAACACGATACTGAAGTACTCTCATTTCCTTTCAGATCGGAGAAACTTTTATCTTTCTGACTAATTGATTCTTCTTATTCGTTCTGCTATACATTGAAACTTTTTCAATGATTCAGAATTATACTTAATCTTGTAAGCATAATAATATTATCTAATCTTTTAGTAAATCATGACAAATAGTCTTATTGTTCTTTGTGGTGGACTTGACCGGTGCACAACAAAGTGTACTAGATCCCCTAGTCCTTTACTTGACTCATATCTATATGTGAACAAGGAATTAGTCTTAATTTCTAAAAGATAAAGGTTCTCATTCATCATACAATACATGTTGCATGATTCTAAGTTTCTGTCCACTTGAAACTTGGTGATGAGAATCTTTCCTTATTTGGTAAATTTAGACACTACCACAAACAAAAGAATCAAATCCACATTGCTAAAAATAGAAACATACAAACATCAATTTTCAAAAATGCCATTGTAAGGAAATATAAAATAAGATAAAATCAAAATTTTTCTTGATTTATAAAACGCGGAAAACATGTCCTTACAATGCAAATACATATGAAAACTATGTTACTACATATTTTTAAGCAATCTATCATAACTCTTAAGTAGCATCTCACTATTATGATCATCGAATCATGCGATCGAAATCCATCTCTTCGTGATCAGACTCAGCCTGCTCTTTCTTTAAGCTTCATTTCTCTTCGTCGATCCTACAAAACATCAAAATGTGATCTCATCACATCATGTATTAAGAATCTTCAAATAGGAACTTATTAGAGTTAGATAGTAGACTTACCTGAAGCAGAGTCATACACTCTGACTTTACCATCCTTATGATCCTTCAGGTAGATACGACAGCTTCGCATCCAATGCCCCTTCTCTTGGCGATAGAAACAAACAGACTCTTTCAGAATGAAACATGGGACAATCTCAGACTTAGCCTTTCTCTTTTCCATTTGGTCAAACGGTTTGACCTTGGCCAATCCTTTCCATTGGGAAGAGAAAGCTTTTTTGGACTTCCAATGTCGGCATTGTCAATGTCCATGGAAGTTTGGGAAGTAGATCTTCCATTCAAATTTGCTTTACCAATGCGCCTAATCATTACTGATTCAGCAGCAATTGGCAAATATGTAAGATCGATGAGGGTTACGTCGTGGTCTTTCATATAGTAATCTTTAATGAACTCACTATATGAATTAGGAAGTGATTGAAGAACCAACTCAACAGCCAACTTCCTCGAGGCATCGACTCCCAACATTCCAACCTGTCAATGTGTGACTTCATCTCCAAGACATGTGCACACACAAACCTTCCATCTTGGTGTTTGCTTTCCAATAGGGTTTGAGTGACCTTGAACTTTTCAAGTCGACGAACATGTGGGTCAGGGAGAATTATTGGAGGTGGCGGAGGAAGTGAAGTATGATTTCTAGGAATATCACCTTCATGAGTGTGACAACCCGAAATTTCTATCTTGTAAAGTCCTTCAACTCAATCAAAGTCAGACTTGTTTCTGCTATCTTTTAGCATTGCTTGGGGTCTGTTTGAGCGTTCTAAGCCTAGTACATCCAAAGAATGAATGTTAGGAAGTATCTACTGAAGCCTAGTACACCAGGTCTACTTCAGCAACCGGAGATACCTGAATGGAAGTGGGAGCGGATTACAATGGACTTCATAACCAAGTTGCCCAAGACAACGGGTGGTCTTGATACCATATGGGTGATCGTAGACCGGTTAACCAAGTCCGCACACTTCCTACCTATCAAAGAAACTGACAAGATGGAGAAACTCACTAGAACCTACATTAGGGAGATCGTACGAATGCATGGTGTTCCCATATCCATTATCTCTGATAGAGATAGTAGATTCACTTCTAGGTTCTGGCAGTCGCTACAAAGCTCCCTTGGAACTAGGCTGGACATGAGTACAGCCTACCATCCGCAAACCGACGAATAAAGTGAGAGGACTATTCAAACTTTGGAAGATATGTTGCGAGCTTGTGTGATAGACTTTGGGAAGGCATGGGATACTCATCTACCCCTTGTCGAGTTCTCCTACAATAACAGTTATCACACGGGCATAAAGGTTGCTCCATTTGAAGCCCTCTATGGCCGAAAGTGCAGATCCCCTCTGTGCTGGGCTGAGGTGGGTGACACTCAATTAGCTAAAGGACGAGTTCCTGACAGCACTCTCACAGGTCCGGAGATCATTCGGGAAATGACAGAGAAGATTGTTCAGATCCGTGAACGATTGAAAGCCTCTAGAGACCGACAGAAAAGCTACGCAGACAAGGGAAGAAAACCTATGGAATTCCAGGTGGGCGACCGTATTCTATTGAAGGTCTCACGCTGGAAGGGATTGGTACGCTTCGGAAAGCGTGTAAATCTAAATCCAAGATACGTAGGGCCTTTTGAGATTATCGCTAGAATCGGACTTGTAGCTTACAAACTCAAACTACCTCGCGAACTCAGTAACATACATTCTACTTTCCACGTCTCGAACTTGAAAAAGTGTCTGTCCGACGAGACTCTTGTAATACCACTCGACGAGATCGAGATCAACGACAGCCTCAACTTCATGGAAGAACCTGTAGAGATCATGGACGGAGAGGTCAAGCAAACGAAGCAAAGCCGTATCCCGATAGTGAAGGTTCGCTGGAATGCCAAGTGAGGACCTGAATTCACTTGGGAGTGCAAGGATCAATTGAAACTGAAATATCCTCATCTTTTCGTTTAGTTATTTGTAATAGCTTAATTGTTTAAACTCTAATTACGGGACGAAATTCTCTCTAACGGGGGGATGATGTGATAACCCAAAATTTCTATCTTGTAAAGTCCTTCAACTCAATCAAAGTCAAACTTGTTTCTGCTATCTTTTAGCATTATTTGGGGTCTGTTTGAGCGTTCTAAGCCTAGTACATCCAAGGAATGATTGTTAGGAAGTATCTGTTGAAGCTCAAAACCATCAATCAAGCCTTAAACTTCATCATGTGGAGTTTACGGCCACATCACATGAGTTTACGGTCGTAAACTCAAGGTGGTCGTAAACTCATGCCTTTATGGGTGACACTCCTTCACTTTTATTCATTTCTCACACTTTCACCTCAAGAACTCAAATTCTCTCTCAAGTATCATCAAGAAATTTCATCTTGATCTTCAAACTTGTAAGTAATCTTTCCATTTTCAAGTAGATATCCTTCTATATCTAGTAAAGATACATGATTCCATCCATGAAATCTCTTCTTTTGGTTAGATCTTCAAGTGTTCTTCATTTTCACCAAGAACACCAAGAACACCTACTAGTTCTTGGACCGTGAACCCCCTCCCAAGCTTAAAAAACGTTAGTTAATCTTCTATCTCATAGTTAGGCTTGTTAAACTCTTCATTTCCTAGCCTTAAATCATTTTAATTCATAAACTGCAAAAGTTTACAGCCAGGAGCATCTCCCTTGGCCGTAAACAATTCTTAAGGCTACTAGTTGGCCAAAAACTCTTCTTAAGGCTAGGAATGGGTCTAGAACACTTCCTTGATACTTGGAAAGACCTTAAAATCACTCTTTGGCACATGATTTCATGAGTTTACGGTCGTAAGCTCATAGGGCCGTAAACCCTATGGTCGTAAACTCATAGGGCCATAAACCCTATGGCCGTAAACCCTATGGCCATAAACTCATAGGGCCGTAACCCCTTGGCCGTAAACACCATAGTGTGGCCATACACCCCCCCTTTTATACAATCATATGTGATTGTAACACTTCCATTCAAGTGTTTCCTAGTCCCTAATGTGTTTCCTTACATGATTCGTTGTATACACACTAATTGTATACATATCTGTGTCATTATATGCTTATTAGGATCCGTTGTGCTCAAGTCTTCACTTAGCACTTAGCATCCTACAAATCGATCTTTCATTCATATCACTCACTGCAGGTGAGTTCATACCCCCTTAACTTACCTTTTAAATGCTTTTATGGGGAAGGATACAAGTTAATAACATTATAGTTATTATATTAATCACATGTGATTAGTAACTATCAAACATATAGACTTCTTATACTTCAAACTGTGTTTTCAAACAAATTGCTTCAGATAGTTTTACAAACTCTTTTATATGCAAAACTCCTTATCAAACTCTTTTAAACTTCTTATGTTGTCAAAATCATGTCTATATAGATATAGTTATATAAGTAGGATTGAAAGGGCTTAGGACTAATAACTCCCCTTATTTCATGTTCCTTGTTTGGTTGTGGACTTAGGGTATCGGTTGTTTTTCCGAATGTCGTTTGAATCTTAGTTATATATTGTATGTATGTATATAGACATAAAAGTTCTTCATTCAGTTCAATACCTTTGGGTAGCAAAGCTGTACAAACATGTTTATTCATACCAACAACATTGCTAGTAAACTATAATAGGTATAGTTTAGGAAGTCACTAATACTATTTCTAGATCAATAAAACATACAAGAGTCAGTTCATACATGAGTCAGTTCAAGCATACTATAACGAGAGACAATACTCACTATAAAGAGAAACAGATAGAGCATACTATAACGAGAAACAATACATACTACACACTATACACTAGAGAACATACTACATACTAGACAGAGAGAACATACACTACACTAGAACATTCTATACAAATACAAGAATACTATAACATTAATGTGAGATACTACTTCATGGCTCGGCAATATACTGATGCGTCACATTTTGTACCCAGAGTCTCCTGTAGGGAGAGCGTGAATTTGTGTATAGATCTATACGGGATTGACCATCCCACACCTTGCTGCTAGCTACAGTGGTACCTACAGGTCTACGAGTGACGAATGTCATATCATTTCGACGTCTCGAAGGTCTTGTTATACTAGTCGATCAAGTATGATTACAATCTTATCACATTTTACCTTAATTAAACTAACAAGTTTAAGGTAGTTAGTACATTGGTAGTTACCTAGATAAAACTACAATACTTCTTTATTTTCCCATTTCATTCACGTTGTGATCTTCTCACATAAACGGTAATGAAAAACTATATTTTGGTAATGATAGTCATACTTTGGGAAAACTCACACTTTTACAAAAGAACAAACATAGAGAACAGTTGGGTCTTGGTAGAAGACTACTTTAGTAGGAAATATAGGATTTTCTAGGAAGTTTACAAACATTTACATCAAACACTTACAATCTTTTACACCAAACATTTACAACTACATTCTTCAAACTTATACAAGCAATGACACTAAAATACTTATGAACTCACCAGCTTTAATGCTGATCTACGCTTTCAAAATTACTTGTATTCTCAGGTCACCAGTAGACAGGTACCGATGACCAGGTTTTAGAGAAGATGGAGCACGTTCAAGACTCATATCTTATTTTGATTCATATTTTTGGTGTCTTATAAACTATACAGAACACACTTGTATTAAATTATATTATTAATGCAATGGATGATGTTGTTGCTTGTTTTACTATTATGCATTGTTGTGATACTGTACATGACGTCCTCCTCCCCCGAACGTTTCCGCCGTTCCAGTTTTGGGGTGTGACAGATTCGTATCAGAGCATTGTTTATAGTGAATTGAGTATATCAACCCATAAAAGATATACAACTATAAACACAATGAGATTAAAATACTCTGACCAAGAGTTTATACTTTTAAATAACAAAATATTTAACAAGGTATACGTACCTGCATTCATACTAAAATCAGTGTCACTAGGACAGAACAAAAGTATTACAATTGTTGGACAACATAATTAGGATTGGGAACATGTAATCAGATATGGGAGTGATATAGCCTGATCAACTATATCTTTCCGAGAAGTGATTAGCATGTGCATAGGAATGGTTGTGGTGTTGCAGCAAGTCTAAAAACTTACCAACACTACTACAATGAAAACATTAGAACATAACATAAACTTAAAATACTATAGGAGTATTTTGTGTTACTATAATTACTTATGTGAAAACTAAAAAGATCTTTATTAGTATGTGAATAGTTGTTGAGTGGATACGCTAAGGTTATATGTGACTAGGGTGTCATAGACTTAGAATCTGTGATCTTTGCTTTACTTCCTGTTCCTTGTTTCGTTGTGGGCTTAGACTTAGGGTCACCTATTCGAAGGTCTATCCTGTTTGGTCACATATGACTGGTATGTGCTACGCAAAAGTTGGAGTAACTGGTAAGGATCATCTTATATTTATCTTAATTAGTACATCTATTAATTATTTCTTTTACCCCTATTCTCGCGTAGATAACATGGTTGGATTCCATATCCCCGGAGATCCGTACTATCCAAACCAAGGCAACGGAGGATGGCTCGATGTAGAGCCAGAAGAGAATCATCCAATCCCCTTGGATGATGACTTCGCAGAGAACTTCCCGGAGGATTCTGACTCCGAGCCAGAAGTCAACGATCTACCTCTGGAAGCTCCAATCCCCAACCCTAACCCTCGTCCGGCTTTTCAAGGACCGATGCCTCTGTGGGCGGAAAACTTGGGAACATGGAGTCAAGAACAGGGAAAACCCATGCCATACAATGGGGACCGAAGTTTCTACAACCTGAGCGAATGAGGCTCATCGGACAGAGTCCTGCATATTCTGGTCCACAGGGTTTCTCGTACCGAAATACAGGGTTGGACGGCCCTCAACCGAATTGCGGAGGTTGATGCCAATGTTGGAATCAATACTGTCCGCATTCGTCTCCTGGAGGATGTCGTGAGAGAACTGCGAGAGACAATGAGTCTCTACTGCAGGAACTGGCTGCAACTCGGGCTGAAGTCATAGAGCTCCGAGTACGCCAAAGGCTTTACGAGCGAAACCTTCTTGATGTAGACCGTCAGCTGGCTGACTTGAGGGTTCGCCCAAGGGGTGCCCGTCGCCAGTAGGAGATGCTCTGCTCATCCTTTCTTTTGGTTTAAGGAATAGCCTTCATAGCTATGCTCTAGGTAACACTTTTTCCCTGTAAATTTCCTGTTTATCTTAGGACCTTGAACTTTTAGTCTATTAGGTCTCTATCCTGTCGAAATTTTCTCATATTAGTTTGATGTAAGACCTACTTCTAGGTCATTTTTTCCGAACTAGTTACATCTGTAATACCCATAATATCGACAATTATCTAATATCATGGAAATTATTATCCAAATGCTTTCATCTTTCTAGTACTAGATCTCTATATCAATCATACCCTCATCTGTTTTGTTGGACTAGGGAGAGTTAGTCCATGTTTTACCCTCATCATTCTCTCTCTTTGAATTCTTACCAATATCTTCATCTGTTTAAACTTATAGCAACAACATGCCCCACGTCGATCAGCGAGATGTGCTACTCCAATAACTCCGAATCAAACTCCACCTCCTCATCCTCAATACAACCCAGCAGCTATTCAAGCTGCTGTGAATGCGGCTGTTACGGTAGCCCTAGCACAATTCACCTCGACTGGTACTAGCGGGAGTGGGACTAATGTGCCTCCCACTACAGGCGATGCTCCAGTACGCTGTAGAGAGTGCTCGTACAAGGACTTCACCAACTGTAAGCCCAGGTCCTTCAACGGGACTGGCGGAATCATTACCCTCTCGCAAAGTTTCGAGAAGACGGAATCGATCTTCGAGATCTGTTCCTGTCCGGAAGGAAGCAAGGATAAATTTTCTGCTTGCAACTTCGCGGACCTAGCGCTGACGTGGTGGAATAGCCATGTCAAGTCACTATCTCTTATAGTGGTAAATGCCATGGGCTGGGAAGCTCTGAAGGAGCTTATGATCGAGGAATACTACCCGAGGGGCGAAGTTCAAAGGTTGGAACAAGAGCTCTGGAGCCTAACCATGAAGGGCTTCGACATAGTCTCCTACACTGCCAAATTCAGCGATCTGGTGGCACTATGTCCATCCATGATCCCTACTGAGGGGAACAAGAACTCAGTAACGTACATTCTACCTTCCACGTCTCGAACTTGAAAAAGTGTATGTCCAACGAGACTCTTGTAATCCCACTCGACGAGATCGAGATCAACGAGAGCCTCAACTTCGTGGAAGAACCAGTAGAGATCATGGACCGGGAGGTCAAGCAAACGAAATAAAGCCGCATCCCGATAGTGAAGGTTCGCTGGAACGCCAAGCGAGGACCTGAATTCACTTGGGAGCGAGAGGATCAGATGAAACTGAAATATCCTCGTCTTTTTACTTAGTTCCTTGTAACTACTTATTTGCTCAAATTCTAATTTCGAGACGAAATTCCTTCTAAGGAGGGGATGATGTGACAACCCGAAATTTTTATTCTGTACAACATGTCAATTCAATAGAAGTCAAATCAGTTACAATTAAATTTTCATACTTTTGGATTAAGTTTGATTATTTTAGGATTTACACTTTAGGAGATACCAGGAGAGAGGATGCCCTAGGGTTATAGTGCAACACTGTTATTCCTAAACTTCAAGAAATTGGAGTTTACTGCCGGAATAAAATATTTTCAGCCAAAAACCCAGAAATTTGGGGTATATATATGACACTTGTCATTTTATGTCATTTTTCCAAATTTCTCAAGAACAAATATCAAATCCTCTCAAGTATCATCCCGGGATTTATTCCCGATCTCGATCTAGTAAGTGTTTTCAACCATTTCAAGTTAGTAGATCACTTAATCTAGTGTTTTAACACCTTTCTAACCGTGAAATCATTCCAAAAGGTTGATTCTTCCATTTTCACCAAGAACACCAAGAACACACACTAGTGTTCTTGGCATTTTGGCTCATTTCAAGCTTCCATATAGTAAGTACTTCTATCCTAGAGTGTGTTTAAGCTTACTATACTTCATTATAACATGAAAACATCCAAGAAACACCAAGAAAATGGTGTTTACGGTCCAAGAACATTCTTGAACCGTAAACCCATTTTAAGGGACCAAAATGTCCCTAGTCCCTTCCTAAGCTTAGGTAACTAACTTGGATCCTTACCTTGATGTGTTAAGGACTTGAAATCATCAAAATACCAACATCCATAAGGGTTTACGACCGTAAACCCAAAGGGATGTGGTCTTTGGGCCGTAAACTCCAAATAGGAGTGAAATGGTGCCCTAGCTTCTTCCTTAGGCTTATACTTCAAGTGGAAACACTTCAATGGACTTAGAAACCTTCAAATCAACAAATGGTCAAAAGAGGGGGAGTTTACGGCCGTAAACTCTAGGGTTTACGACCGTAAACCCATTGGGTTGAGGTCACAAAACCGTAAACTCAAGTTAGGGTTTCTTTTGAACCCTAAACCCTATAGCATTGTTCTACAACACTTAGATGCATTCCTAGAGACTTATAACACTTATATAAGGTGTTTAACTTGTCTTAGGATGTCTTAACGTTGCTAATTAGTTGTTTAAAGGCTGATTAGATACATATATGTTGTATTTATATGTTAAATAGGATCATGGTGTGTGTACAAATCTTCACTTGACACCTAGCAATCCTATTTCTTCAATTCATCCAAACCACCAACTACAGGTGAGTTCATACCCCTTAATTAACCTTTTAAATGTTTTTAAATGCTTTTATGGGGGGGGGAATACAAGTTGAACAATTATAGCTATTATATCATTCACATGTGATTAATAACTACCAAGCAAATGGTTTTCTTACTTTTCAAACTGTTTATCAAACTGTTTTACCTCAAACTGTTTTACAAACTCTTTTATTGTCAAATACATTTATCAAACTCTTTTAACTTATATTATGTGTATCTATATAAATATAGTTATATAAGTAGGATTAAGAAGGACTTAGGACTGCTAGTCTACCCTGCTTCCTGTTCTTGTTTGATTGTGGTCTTATGGTATCAAGGTTAGTTGTCCGAGGGTCGTTTGAATCCTAGTTATATATTATGTATATGTATATAGATATAAAAGGCTTGTTATCAACCTCTTCTAACTTATAGTATGTGTATCTATATAAATATAGTTATATAAGTAGGATTGGAAGGACTTAGGACTGCTAGTCTACCCTACTTCCTGTTCTTGTTTGATTGTGGTCTTAGGGTATCAAGGTTAGTTGTCCGAGGGTCGTTTGAATCCTAGTTATATATTATGTATATGTATATAGATATAAAAGGTTTTCCTTCATTCAAGTCCATACCCTTGGGTAGCAAGGGTATACAAACATGTTCATACATTGCTAGTAAGCTACCATAGGGGTAGTTTAGGAAGATACTATTACTAGAACGATGAAACATACAATGAGTCAGTTCATACATGAGTCAATACATACTATAATGAGAAACAAACATGAAACAGAGTGATGAGAAACAAACATACAGGCTAGACAGAGAAAGAACACACAATACAGCTAGCACACAATTCACATAACATTTACATTAATACATTTATGTGAGCCATTAAACAGGGCATGGCACTACCTGCCATGACTTTTTTTGTATCAGAATCTCCTTAATTGGGGAGCGTATGAGTTTGTGTATAGATCTATATTGGATTGACTATCCTACACCTTGCTGCTCGCTACAGTGGGACTTGCAAGTCTACGGGTGCCAAACGTCATTTTTGTGGCATCTTACATTGTCACTTTACTATTGAGTCGGTAGCAAGATACAGGCTGATCACATGTTACCTTAAAATATACAATTGGCTTAAGGTAGTTAGTACAGCAGTAGTTTCATAATACTACATTAAAGTACTATAACATTTTTCCTTTACATTTTACTTTGTGATTTCACACAATAAACAATAATGTAAAAACTATATTTTTGGTTAATGATAGTCGGATTTGGGAAAATACTCACTTTTACAAAGGATACACACACAGACACTAGATGCCTTGGTAGAAGGCTACTTTTAGTAGGAAACATAGGGTTTTCTAGGATAGTTCAAACAAATACAAAACTTTTACAAACACACAGTACATCTTACAAAACATCTTACAAATGCTTTCATACAAACACAGACACTAATATACTTATGAACTCACCAGCTCTAAAGCTGATAAACTCTTTCAAAATAACTTGTATTCTCAGGTCACCAGTAGACAGGTACCGGAGCCAGGTTTTGAGAAGATGGAGCTCGTTCAAGACTCATCTTATATTTTTGATGTATATTGTTTTGGTGTCTTTAAAACTTAACGGAACACACTTGTATGAAATTATATTATTAATGCAATGGATGATGTTGTTGCTTGTTTACTACTTGCATTGTTGTGATACTGTACATGACGTCCTCCACCCCAGAACGTTTCCGCCGTTCCTTTGGTTTTGAGGGTGTGACAGATTGGTATCAGAGCATTGTTTATAGTGAATCGAGTGTATCAACCCATAAAAGATATACGAACTATAAACACAAGCGGGATTTAAAATACTCTGATGAAGAGTTTATACTTTAAATAATAAAATATTTAATAAAGTATACATACCTGCATTCATACTAAAATCAGTGTCACTAGGACAGAACAAAAGTATTACGATTGTTGGACTGCACAAGCAGACTTAGAGACATATGGTCAACCCTAGGAAGATGTAGCCTGATCAACTACATTATCCAAGGAGTGATTAGCATGTGCCTAAGTGTGGTTGTGAGGTTGCAACAAGTCAAAACAAACTTACCAACACTTCTACAACAAGAACCGTAGAACAAAACATTAAACTTAAAATACTATAGGAGTATTTTGTGTTACTATAATTACTTATTCGAGAACTAAAGGTCTGTATTAGTATATCAATGGTTGTTTAGTGGATACACTAAAGTTATATGTACTAGGATGTCATAGACTTAGAATCTGTGATCTTTGCCTTACTTCCTGTTCCTTGTTTGGTTGTGGGCTTAGGGTTAGGGTTACTTATTCGAAGGTCTATCCCGTCTGCACGACATATAACTGGTATGCTTTAAACAAGTATTGAGGCAACTGGTAAAGATCATCTTATAATTATTTATTTAGTTAGTTAGTTTAATTTAGTTATTTCTTATATCCCTTTTCTCGCGTAGATTTAATGGCTGGATTTTATCTTCCCGGAGACCCGTACTTTCCCAACCACGACAACGCAGAATGGCTGGAAGAAGAACCAGAAGATAATCACCCAATTCCTTTAGATGATTATGAAGCTGAAGGTTTTTCTGATGGTTCCGACTCGGAGCCAGAAGTCAACAACCAACCCCCATCTGTTCAAAACCCAAACCCTCGTCCCGCATTTCAAGGACCCACACCTATGTGGGCCACAAACTTGAATAGGTGGAGTCAGGAACAAGGTCAACCTTTTCCCTACGATGGAGACAGAAGCTTCTACAACATTACTGATGGAGGTTCAGCTGATAGGGTCCTACCTATCATGGTTCGTAGGATTGCTCGGAACACCGAGCAGGGTCGAGCAGCTATCGACCGGGTAGTAGAAGTGGATGCCAATTCTGGTATTAACACTGTCCGCATTCGCCAGCTGGAGTCCGCTCATGAAAGGGCTCAGGTTAGCAATGCAATGCTTCAGAGGGAACTTGCTGAAACCCGAGCCGAAGTCAGGGAACTTCGAGCTCAGCAAGCAAGGTCTGACAGGCGTGTGAGGGACATAGAGCGCCTCCTATCGGATTCAAGGACTCACTCAAGCAGTTCTCGTCGTCGTTAAAATCTTACTGACTTCTCTTTTGGATATAACTTAGTTATGTAAAAACTTAAGTCTAATTTCCTATCCTTATAAATCTTAGACCTGCTAGGTTTTGATTAGGTAGTATGCTGTCAAAATTTTCCCATCTTGGTTGATGTAAGACCTACTTCTAGGTCATTTTTTTCCCCAAACTCATTACATCTGTAATTCCAATATCTTTGACAGATATGAAAATCTAATGGAAGTTATTATCCAAATGCTTTCATCTTCATTCCAGTATTCCATTTAATTATGTTGTTGGGGTATGGAGAGTTAGTCCATGAGTCATTCTCATCAATGTTCATGTCAAATTCTTATCAATATCTTATTCATTCTAAACTTTCAGCTAAAAGATGCCTCCACGTAAGTCAACAAGACGTAATCCTCCACCACCTATTCCTTAATTTGATACAGCAGCCCTCAATGCTGCTGTAGCTGCGGCTGTGGCAACAGCCATGGCTGAATATCATTCTTCAAGTTCCACTGGAGGAGGGACTCCTATTCCAACAATACAGGTTGAAACCCCTGTGCGCTCAAGAGAGTGCTCCTACAAAGATTTTACAAACTGCAAGCCATTATCCTTCAGAGGAACTGGCGGAGTCATTGTACTCTCGCAATGGTTTGAGAAAACCGAATCGGTTTTCGCAATCTGCTCCTGCCCAGAAGGGAGCAAGGTGAAGTTCGCTGCTTGCACCTTTGAAACCAGAGCCCTAACATGGTGGAATAGCCATGTTAAGTCACTATCTCTTTCACTGGCAAATGATATGGGCTGGGATACTTTAAAAGACCTCATGATTGAGGAGTACTGCCCGAGGGGCGAGATCCAAAAGCTGGAGGAAGAACTTTGGCGCCTAACCATGAAAGGCACCGACATCGTAGCATATACCGCCAGGTTCTGTGAACTGGTGGCTCTCTGTCCCAACATGATTCATACAGACGGAAAGAAGATCGAGAGGTATATATGGGGGCTGGTGCCGCCATACCAGGGAAATGTTTTGTCATCACGCCCTACTACCTTTGATAGTGCCAAACGACTGGCACAGCAGCTAATTGACCACGGGATCCGTACCCCGGCTGCAACAACCACCTTGGCCATCTCAGAAACCTCCAGAACTGTAGAGTCCAAGCGGAAATTCTGGGATGACAAGAAAAAGAAGAAGGCTGCGAAGAAACAGCAGACGGTGGCAGTTCATAGTGCGACAGCACCTGCCACTGCTGCTATTCCAATAAAGCAGTATTCTGGAAGTTTGCCTTTATGCAACAAGTGCAACTACCATCATATGGGAGCCTGTCGGGACATGCAGTGTGTAAACTGCAACAGGAAGGGGCATACAACCCGTTTCTGTAAATCTCCGGCAAGGCCAATCACCCAAGTCCCCGGCGCTGGAGTGGGCCAATCTTGCTACAACTGTGTTGATGTGGGCCACTACAAAAGGAACTGCCCCAAGGCAGGGAATGCCGGTGGAGTAGGAAGAGTTCTGGCTTAGGCCATGAGGAGGCGGTTGCCGACCCCACCGTGGTCACTGGTACGTTTCTCCTCGACAACTCTTATGCTTGTATACTATTTGATAGTGGAGCGGAGAGAAGCTTCGTGAATCAGAAATTTGCTCATTTACTTCAGCAAAAATCACGAGCACTCAAAGAACCGTTCACAGTAGAAATTCCTAATGGGAAGATAGAGAGCACTAGCTGCACTTACATAGGGTGTACCTTAACTTTAGATAGCCATTCATTCTCGATCGATCTCATGCCAGTCTCAATTAAAAGTTTCGACGTAATCATTGGCATGGATTGGTTGAGTCTTCAGCGTGCCGACATCATGTGTTACGAAAAGGCTGTCCGCCTTAATCTTTCGTCTGGCGAAACCCTAGTAGTTTATGGCGACAAACCCGGCACAAACCTTCGTATCATCTCGAGCATTCAAGCTCAGAAATTCTTGCGAAAGGAATGTCGCGCATTCCTTGCTCATGTTGTCGATGTGAGCCAAGCAACTAAATCTATTCAGAACATTCCAGTAGTACACGACTTTCCCGACGTCTTTCCAAAAGAGCTACCAGGATTACCCCCGCAACGACAAGTCGAGTTCAGAATCGACTTAGCTCCAGGGGCTACCCCCGTAGCCAAATCGCCTTATCGTCTAGCACCTACAGAGATGCAAGAACTATCCTGTCAACTTAACGAACTGCTCAGCAAGGGCTTTATAAGACCAAGCTTCTCACCCTGGGGAGCTCCAGTCTTGTTCGTCAAGAAGAAAGACGGATCGTTTCGTATGTGCATCGACTACAGGGAGCTCAACAAACTGACCGTCAAGAATCGTTATCCTTTGCCTCGGATAGACGATTTATTCGATCAACTTCAAGGGGCGAATTTCTTTTCTAAAATCGACTTAAGATCCGGATATCACCAGTTACGAGTGCTAGGGGAGGACGTTCCAAAGACAGCCTTCCGAACTCGTTATGGGCACTACGAATTCGTAGTGATGTCGTTCGGATTAACAAACGCGCCCGCTGTATTCATGGACTTAATGAATAGGGTGTGTCGTCCTTACTTGGATCAGTTCGTCACCGTCTTCATCGATGACATACTTATCTACTCTCGTAGTAAGGAAGAACATAGTCAACATCTGCGACAAGTCTTAGAAACCCTGCGCGCGGAGAAGCTTTTTGCGAAATTCTCGAAATGCGAATTTTGGATCCGACGAGTCGAATTCTTAGGGCACGTGGTTAGCGAAGAGGGAATCCACGTAGACCCATCCAAAATCAAAGCCATTGAGAGCTGGTCAGCACCGAAGACGCCTACAGAAATTCGTCAATTTCTAGGCCTCGCTGGCTACTATCGCCGGTTCATTCAGAACTTCTCCCGCATTGCAAAGCCTCTTACAACGCTTACCCAGAAGGGCATATCCTTTGACTGGGAAGAAAAGCAGGAGAGAGCGTTCCAAACGCTCAAACGAGCCTTGTGCACCGCACCAATACTATCCCTCCCCGAAGGGATAGAAGACTTCGTTGTCTATTGCGATGCATCGAACCAAGGTCTCGGATGTGTTCTGATGCAGCGAGGTAAGGTCATCGCCTATGCCTCGAGGCAGCTGAAAACACATGAGGTCAACTATACGACGCACGATCTTGAACTAGGAGCAGTTGTTTTTGCTTTGAAGATCTGGAGACACTACCTGTACGGTACGAAGAGCACAATCTTTACGGACCACAAGAGCCTACAACACATATTCGATCAGAAGGAGCTCAACATGAGACAACGACGGTGGGTCGAGCTACTCAGTGACTACGAATGTGAAATTCGTTATCATCCCAGCAAGGCCAATGTAGTAGCTGACGCCCTAAGTCGGAAAGAATATTCTGGTCGTAAAGTCAAGTCATTGACTATGACTATCCATTCACACTTATCCACACAAATACAGGCGGCTCAGCTCGACGCTTTGAAGCCTGAAAATGTGACCAGTGAATCCCTGCGAGGGATGGATAAGAACTTGGAAGTTAAGGGTGGCGGAGCTTTTCATCTCATGGATCGGATCTGGACCCCGAGACTAGGTGGTTTCAGAGACTTGGTCATGAATGAGGCGCACAACACTCGTTATTCCGTTCACCCAGGTTCAGATAAGATGTATCTGGATCTTAAAAAGTTATACTGGTGGCCTAACATGAAAGCAGAGATTGCTACCTTCGTAAGTAAATTCCTTACTTGCGTAAAGGTCAAGGTCGAGTACCAGAAACCCTCAGGTCTTCTTCAACAGCCTGAGATCCCAGAATGGAAGTGGGAACGGATCACTACGGATTTCATAACCAAGTTGCCCAAAACAACGGGTGGACTTGATACCATATGGGTCATCATTGACAGATTGACCAAGTCCGCACACTTCCTACCAATCAAGGAAACAGACAAGATGGAGAAACTTACCAGAACATACATAAGGGAAATTGTACGATTGCACGGTGTCCCTATATCCATTATCTCGGACAGAGATAGTAGGTTCACTTCTAGGTTCTGGCAATCGCTACAAGGTTCCTTAGGAACTAGGCTGGACATGAGTACAGCCTACCATCCGCAGACAGACTGGCAAAGTGAGAGGACTATCCAAACCTTAGAGGACATGTTGCGAGCCTGTGTGATTGACTTTGGGAAAACATGGGATACTCATTTACCCCTTGTAGAATTTTCCTACAACAACAGTTATCACACAAGCATAAAGGCTGCTCCATTCGAGGCCCTCTACGGCCGAAAGTGCAGATCCCCTCTGTGCTGGGCTGAGGTGGGTGATACCTAGTTAGCTAAGGGACGAGTTCCTGAAAGCACTCTCACAGGTCCGGAAATTATACGGGAAACGACGGAGAAGATCGTTCAGATCCGTGAACGACTGAAAGCCTCCAGAGACCGACAGAAAAGCTACACTGATAAACGAAGGAAACCGTTGGAATTCCAGGTGGGCGACCATGTTCTATTGAAGGTCTCACCCTGGAAGGGCTTGATACGCTTCGGAAAGCGTGGAAAGCTAAATCCAAGGTACATTGGGCCTTTCGAAATTCTTGCCAGAATCGGCCCTGTAGCTTACAAACTTAACTTACCGAGCGAACTCAGTAACGTACATTCTACCTTCCACGTCTCGAAATTGAAAAAGTGTCTGTCCGACGAGACTCTTGTAATCCCACTCGACGAGATCGAGATCAACGAGAGCCTCAACTTCGTGGAAGAACCAGTAGAGATCATGGACCGGGAGGTCAAGCAAACGAAACAAAGCCGCATCCCGATAGTGAAGGTTCGCTGGAACACCAAGCGAGGACCTGAATTCACTTGGGAGCGAGAGGATCAGATGAAACTGAAATATCCTCGTCTTTTTACTTAGTTCCTTGTAACTACTTATTTGCTCAAATTCTAATTTCGAGACGAAATTCCTTCTAAGGAGGGGATGATGTGACAACCCGAAATTTCTATTCTGTACAACATGTCAATTCAATAGAAGTCAAATCAGTTACAATTAAATTTTCATACTTTTGGATTAAGTTTGATTATTTTAGGATTTACACTTTAGGAGATACCAGGAGAGAGGATGCCCTAGGGTTATAGTGCAACACTGTTATTCCTAAACTTCAAGAAATTGGAGTTTACTGCCGGAATAAAATATTTTCAGCCAAAAACCCAGAAATTTGGGGTATATATATGACACTTGTCATTTTATGTCATTTTTCCAAATTTCTCAAGAACAAATATCAAATCCTCTCAAGTATCATCCCGGGATTTATTCCCGATCTCGATCTAGTAAGTGTTTTCAACCATTTCAAGTTAGTAGATCACTTAATCTAGTGTTTTAACACCTTTCTAACCGTGAAATCATTCCAAAAGGTTGATTCTTCCATTTTCACCAAGAACACCAAGAACACACACTAGTGTTCTTGGCATTTTTGGCTCATTTCAAGCTTCCATATAGTAAGTACTTCTATCCTAGAGTGTGTTTAAGCTTACTATACTTCATTATAACATGAAAACATCCAAGAAACACCAAGAAAATGGTGTTTACGGTCCAAGAACATTCTTGAACCGTAAACCCATTTTAAGGGACCAAAATGTCCCTAGTCCCTTCCTAAGCCTAGGTAACTAACTTGGATCCTTACCTTGATGTGGTCTTTGGGCCGTAAACTCCAAATAGGAGTGAAATGGTGCCCTAGCTTCTTCCTTAGGCTTATACTTCAAGTGGAAACACTTCAATGGACTTAGAAACCTTCAAATCAACAAATGGTCAAAAGAGGGGGAGTTTATGGCCGTAAACTCTAGGGTTTACGACCGTAAACCCATTGGGTTGAGGTCACAAAACCGTAAACTCAAGTTAGGGTTTCTTTTGAACCCTAAACCCTATAGCATTGTTCTACAACACTTAGATGCATTCCTAGAGACTTATAACACTTATATAAGGTGTTTAACTTGTCTTAGGATGTCTTAACTTTGCTAATTAGTTGTTTAAAGGCTGATTAGATACATATATGTTGTATTTATATGTTAAATAGGATCATGGTGTGTGTACAAGTCTTCACTTGACACATAGCAATCCTATTTCTTCAATTCATCCAAACCACCAACTACAGGTGAGTTCATACCCCTTAATTAACCTTTTAAATGTTTTTAAATGCTTTTATGGGGGGGAATACAAGTTGAACAATTATAGCTATTATATCATTCACATGTGATTAATAACTACCAAGCAAATGGTTTTCTTACTTTTCAAACTGTTTATCAAATTGTTTTACCTCAAACTGTTTTACAAACTCTTTTATTGTCAAATACATTTATCAAACTCTTTTAACTTATATTATGTGTATCTATATAAATATAGTTATATAAGTAGGATTAAGAAGGACTTAGGACTGCTAGTCTACCCTGCTTCCTGTTCTTGTTTGATTGTGGTCTTAGGGTATCAAGGTTAGTTGTCCGAGGGTCGTTTGAATCCTAGTTATATATTATGTATATGTATATAGATATAAAAGGTTTGTTATCAACCTCTTCTAATTTATAGTATGTGTATCTATATAAATATAGTTATATAAGTAGGATTGGAAGGACTTAGGACTACTAGTCTACCCTACTTCCTGTTCTTGTTTGATTGTGGTCTTAGGGTATCAAGGTTAGTTGTTCGAGGGTCGTTTATATCCTAGTTATATATTATGTATATGTATATAGATATAAAAGGTTGTCCTTCATTCAAGTCCATACCCTTGGGTAGCAAGGGTATACAAACATGTTCATACATTGCTAGTAAGCTACCATAAGGGTAGTTTAGGAAGATACTATTACTAGAACGATGAAACATACAATGAGTCAGTTCATACATGAGTCAATACATACTATAATGAGAAACAAACATGAAACAGAGTGATGAGAAACTAACATACAGGCTAGACAGAGAAAGAACACACAATACAGCTAGCACACAATTCACATAACATTTACATTAATACATTTATGTGAGCCATTAAACAGGGCATGACACTACCTGCCATGACTGTTTTTGTATCAGAATCTCCTTAATTGGGGAGCGTATGAGTTTGTGTATAGATCTATACTGGATTGACTATCCTACACCTTGTTGCTCGCTACAGTGGGACTTGCAAGTCTACGGGTGCCAAACGTCATTTTTGTGGCATCTTACATTGTCACTTTACTATTGAGTCGGTAGCAAGATACAGGCCGATCACATGTTACCTTAAAGTATACAATTGGCTTAAGGTAGTTAGTACAGCCGTAGTTTCATAATACCACATTAAAGTACTATAACATTTTCCCTTTACATTTTACTTTGTGATTTCACACAATAAACAATAATGTAAAAACTATATTTTTGGTTAATGATAGGCGGATTTGGGAAAATACTCACTTTTACAAAGGATACACACACAGACACTAGATGCCTTGGTAGAAGGCTACTTTTAGTAGGAAACATAGGGTTTTCTAGGATAGTTCAAACAAATACAAAACTTTTACAAACACACAGTACATCTTACAAAACATCTTACAAATGCTTTCATACAAACACAGACACTAATATACTTATGAACTCACCAGCTCTAAAGCTGATAAACTCTTTCAAAATAACTTGTATTCTCAGGTCACCAGTAGACAGGTACCGGAGCCAGGTTTTGAGAAGATGGAGCTCGTTCAAGACTCATCTTATATTTTTGATGTATATTGTTTTGGTGTCTTTAAAACTTAACTGAACACACTTGTATGAAATTATATTATTAATGCAATGGATGATGTTGTTGCTTGTTTACTACTTGCATTGTTGTGATACTGTACATGACGTCCTCCACCCCAGAACGTTTCCGCCGTTCCTTTGGTTTTGAGGGTGTGACAAACTTCCACCACAACGGACCCTACCGGTAAATGCAGTGCTCTAACTGCAACAGGAAGGGGCACACTGCCCATTTCTGCAAGGCTCCAACAAGGCTAATCACCCAAGTCCCCCGACCCTACAGTGGTCACTGGTACATTTCTCCTCGATAACTCTTATGCATGCATACTGTTTGATAGTGGAGCGGAGAGAAGTTTCGTGAACCAGAAATTTGCTTACTTGCTTAAGCAAAACTCACGTGCACTTAAAGAACCGTTCACTGTAGAAATGGCTAACGGAAAGACAGAGAGCACTAGCTGCATATACATAGGTTGTACACTAACACTAGATAGCCATTCATTTCCACTCGACCTCATGCTGGTCTCAATTAAAAGTTTCGATGTCATAATCGGCATGGATTGGTTGAGTTCTCATCGTGCCGACATCATGTGTTACGAAAAGGACGTTCGCCTTAATCTGCGGTCTAGCGAAACCCTAGTTATCTACGACGAAAAACCCGGCACGAACCTTTGTATCATCTCGAGCATACAAGCCCAGAAGTACATACGAAAGGAATGTCACGCATTCCTTGCTCATGTTGTCGATATGAGCCAAAAGACGAAGGACATAAAGCACATCCCAGTGGTAAGCGAATTTCCCAACATCTTTCCAAAAGAACTCCCAGGATTACGTCTGCAGCGTCAAGTCGAGTTCAGGATCGACTTAGTTCCAGGGGCTACCCCAGTAGCCAAATCGCCCTATCGTCTAGCACCAGCTGAGATGCAGGAGCTATCTGGTCAACTTAACGAATTGCTCAGCAAGGGCTTTATTAGGCCAAGCTTCTCACCCTGGGGAGCACCGGTCTTATTCGTCAAGAAGAAAGACGGATGGTTCCGTATGTACATCGACTATAGAGAACTTAACAAACCGACCGTCAAAAATTGTTACCCTCTGCCTCGCATAGACAATTTATTCGACCAACTCCAAGGGGCGAATTACTTTTCAAAGATAGATCGGAGATCCGGGTATCACCAGTTACGAGTGCTAGGGGAGGATGTTCCGAAGACAGCCTTCCGAACTCGTTATGGACACTATGAGTTTGTAGTGATGTCGTTCGGATTGACCAATGCTCCCGCAGTGTTCATGGATTTAATGAATAGGGTTTGCCGTCCTTACTTGGATCAGTCTGTCATTGTCTTCATTGATGACATACTTATCTACTCTCGTAGTAAGGAGGAGCATGGTCAACATCTACGTCAGGTCTTGGAAACACTGCGATCAGAGAAGCTTTATGCGAAGTTCTCAAAATGCGAATTTTGGATCCGAATAGTCGAATTCTTGGGGCACATGGTTAGCAAAGAGGGAATACACGTGGACCCTTCCAAAATCAAATCCATTGAGAACTGGTCAGCACCGAAGACGCCTACAGAAATTCGCCAATTTCTAGGCCTCGCTGGCTACTATTGCAGGTTCATTCTGAACTTCTCTCGGATTACAAAACCGCTTACAACATTGAACCAGAAGGGTGTGGCCTTTGACTGGGAAGAGAAGTAAGAGAAAGCGTTCCAAACGTTGAAACGATCCTTATGCACCGCACCGATACTATCCCTCCCAAAAGGGATAGAAGACTTCGTGGTCTATTGCGATGCATCCAACCAAGGGCTTGGCTGTGTTCTGATGCAACAAGGTAAGGTCATCGCCTATGCCTCAAGACAGCTAAAGACACACGAGGTCAACTACACCACACACGATCTTGAGTTAGGAGCAGTAGTGTTTGCTCTGAAGATCTGGAGACACTACATGTATGGTACAAAAAGCACTATCTTTACAGACGACAAAAGCCTTCAACATATATTCGACCAGAAGGAGCTCAACATGAGACAACGACGATGGGTCGAGCTACTCAGTGATTACGAATACAAAATTTGTTATCATCCCGGCAAGGCCAACGTAGTAGCTGACGCCCTAAGTCGGACATAATACTCCGGTCGTAGAGTCAAATAATTGACTATGACTATCCATTCACACTTGTCCACACAAATTAAGGAGGCTCAGCTCGAAGCCTTGAAACCTGAAAATGTGGCGGGTGAATCCCTGAGAGGGATGGATAAGAACTTGGAAGTCAAGGGTGGCGGAGCCTTATATCTCATGGATCGGATCTGGACACCGAAACACGGTCGATTCAGAGACTTGGTCATGACAGAAGCTCACAACACTCGATATTCCGTCCACCCAGGTTCAGATAAGATGTATCTGGATCTTAAAAAGTTATACTGGTGGCCTAACATGAAACTAGAGATTGCTACCTTCGTGAGTAAATGCCTTACTTGCGCCAAAGTTAAGGTCGAATACCAGAAACCATCAGGTTTACTTCAGCAACCGGAGATACCTGAATGGAAGTGGGAGCGGATTACAATGGACTTCATAACCAAGTTGCCCAAGACAACGGGTGGTCTTGATACCATATGGGTGATCGTAGACCGGTTAACCAAGTCCGCACACTTCCTACCTATCAAAGAAACTGATAAGATGGAGAAACTCACTAGAACCTACATTAGGGAGATCGTACGAATGCATGGTGTTCCCATATCCATTATCTCTGATAGAGATAGTAGATTCACTTCGAGGTTCTGGCAGTCGCTACAAAGTTCCCTTGGAACTAGGCTGGACATGAGTACAGCCTACCATCCGCAAACCGACAAATAAAGTGAGAGGACTATTCAAACTTTGGAAGATATGTTGCGAGCTTGTGTGATAGACTTTGGGAAGGCATGGGATACTCATCTACCCCTTGTCGAGTTCTCCTACAATAACAGTTATCACACGGGCATAAAGGTTGCTCCATTTGAAGCCCTCTATTGCCGAAAGTGCAGATCCCCTCTGTGCTGGGCTGAGGTGGGTGACACTCAATTAGCTAAAGGACGAGTTCCTGACAGCACTCTCACAGGTCCGGAGATCATTCGGGAAATGACAGAGAAGATTGTTCAGATCCATGAACGATTGAAAGCCTCTAGAGACCGACAGAAAAGCTACACAGACAAGGGAAGAAAACCTATGGAATTCTAGGTGGGCGACCGTATTCTATTGAAGGTCTCATGCTGGAAGGGATTGGTACGCTTCGGAAAGCGTGGAAATCTAAATCCAAGATACGTAGGGCCTTTTGAGATTATCACTAGAATCGGACTTATAGCTTACAAACTCAAACTACCTCGCGAACTCAGTAACATACATTCTACTTTCCACGTCTCGAACTTGAAAAAGTGTCTTTCCGACGAGACTCTTGTAATACCACTCGACGAGATCGAAATCAACGACAACCTCAACTTCATGGAAGAACCTGTAGAGATCATGGACCGAGAGGTCAAGCAAACGAAGCAAAGCCGTAGCCCGACGAGACTCTTGTTTCTGCTATCTTTTAGCATTGTTTGGGGTCTGTTTGAGCGTTCTAAGCCTAGTACATCCAAGGAATGATTGTTAGGAAGTATCTGTTGAAGCTCAAAACCATCAATCAAGCCTTAAACTTCATCATGTGGAGTTTACGGACACATCACATGAGTTTACGGCCGTAAACTCAAGGTGGTCGTAAACTCATGCCTTTATGGGTGACACTCCTTCACTTTTATTCATTTCTCACACTTTCACCTCAAGAACTCAAATTCTCTCTCAAGTATCATCAAGAACTTTCATCTTGATCTTCAAACTTGTAAGTAATCTTTCCATTTTCAAGTAGATATCCTTCTATATCTAGTCAAGATACATGATTCCATCCATGAAATCTCTTCTTTTGGTTAGATCTTCAAGTGTTCTTCATTTTCACCAAGAACACCAAGAACACCTACTAGTTCTTGGACCGTGAACCCCCTCCCAAGCTTCAAAAACGTTAGTTAATCTTCTATCTCATAGTTAGGCTTGTTAAACTCTTCATTTCCTAGCCTTAAATCATTTTAATTCTTAAACTGCAAAAGTTTACAGCCAGGAGCATCTCCCTTAGCCGTAAACAATTCTTAAGGCTACTAGTTGGCTAAAAACTCTTCTTAAGGCTAGGAATGGGTCTAGAACACTTCCTTGATACTTGGAAAGACCTTAAAATCACTCTTTGGCACATGACTTCATGCGTTTACGGTCGTAAACTCATAGGGCCGTAATCACTATGGTCGTAAACTCATAGGGCCATAAACCCTATGGCCGTAAACTCATAGGGCCGTAAACCCTTGGCCATAAACACCATAGTGTGGCCATACACCCCCCCCTTTTATATAATCATATGTGATTGTAACACTTCCATTCAAATGTTTCCTAGTCCCTAAGGTGTTTCCTTACATGTTTAATTGTATAAACAGTAGTTGTATACATATATGTGTCATTATATGCTTATTAGGATCCGTTGTGCTTAAGTCTTCACTTAGCACTTAGCATCCTACAAATCGATCTTTCATTCGTAGCACTCACTGCAGGTGAATTCATACCCCCTTAACTTACCTTTTAAATGATTTTAAATGCTTTTATGCGGGAGGATACAAGTTGATAACATTATAGTTATTATATCAATCACATATGATTAATAACTATCAAACAGATAGACTTCTTATACTTCAAACTGTGCTTTCAAACAAATTGCTTCAGATAGTTTTACAAACTCTTTTATATGCAAAACTCCTTATAAAACTCTTTTAAACTTCTTATGTTGTCAAAATCATGTCTATATAGATATAGTTATATATGTAGGATTGAAAGGGCTTAGGACTGATAACTCGCCTTATTTCCTGTTCCTTGTTTGGTTGTGGACTTAGGGTATCGGTTGTTTGTCAAAATGTCGTTTGAATCTTAGTTATATATTGTGTGTATGTATATAGACATAAACGTTCTTCATTCAGTTCAATACCTTTGGGTAGCAAAGCTGTACAAACAGGTTCATTCATACAAACAACATTGCTAGTAAACTATAATAGGTATAGTTTAGGAAGTCACTAATACTATTTCTAGAACAATGAAACATAGAAGAGTCTGTTCATACATGAGTCAGTTCAAGCATACTATAACGAGAGACAATACTCACTATAAAGAGAAACAGATAGAGCATACTATAACGAGAAACAATACATACTGCACACTATACACTAGAGAACATACTACATACTAGACAGAGAGAACATACACTAAACTAGAACATTCTATACAAATACAAGAATCTTATAACATTAATGTGAGATACTACTTCATGGCTCGGCAATATACTGCTGCATCACGTTTTGTACCCAGAGTCTCCTGGAGGGAGAGCGTGAATTTGTGTATAGATCTATACGGGATTGACCATCCCACACCTTGATGCTAGCTATAGTGGGACCTGCAGGTCTACGGGTGACGAATGTCATATCATTTCGACGTCTCGAACATCGTGTTATACTAGTCGATCAACTATGGTTACAATCTTATCACATTTTACCTTAATTAAACTAACAAGTTTAAGGTAGTTAGTACATTGGTAGTTACCTAGATAAAACTACAATACTTCTTTATTTTCCCATTTCATTCACATTTTGATCTTCTCACATAAACGGTAATGAAAAACTATATTTTGGTAATGATAGTCATACTTTGGGAAAACTCACACTTTTACAAAAGAACAAACATAGAGAACAGTTGGTCTTGGTAGAAGACTACTTTAGTAGAAAATATAGGATTTTCTAGGAAGTTTACAAACATTTACATCAAACACTTACAATCTTTTACACCAAACATTTACAACTACATTCTTCAAACTTATACAAGCAATGACACTAAAATACTTATGAACTCACTAGCTTTAATGCTGATCTACGCTTTCAAAATAACTTGTATTCTCAGGTCACCAGTAGACAGGTACCGATGACCAGGTTTTGGAGAAGATGGAGCACGTTCAAGACTCATCTCTTATTTTGATTCATATTTTTGGTGTCTTATAAACTATACGTAACACATTTGTATTAAATTATATTATTAATGCAATGGATGATGTTGTTGCTTGTTTTACTATTATGCATTGTTGTGATACTGTACATGACGTCCTCTGCCCCCGAACGTTTCTGCCGTTCCGGTTTTGGGGTGTGACAATGAGGAAACCTTTTTCCAAAAGATTCGGGAGGACCATAGTTGTCAGAACTAGACATCTACAAGGGAGAAATTCAAGTTTAGTTGATTTAAGTCCTTAATATAACACCCAAATGAAATATTAAGGCTAGGACCCAACACAATAATTTAGAACTCGGAGGAGGGATGTCGTAATCCAATTGCAAACTATTTGTTGGTAGGTAAATAACGATTTACCAATTCCACCACGAAAACGGAATTTTAAACGAATTAAGTTTTAAATGAAACTCCTAGATCTTTTGAGATTCATTGAACTTTTCAATGGCATGTTTAATCTCGGTTATGCCCTTCAAGTTTGTGACTGGGATACCGAGGATCACAAACAAGGTGTGAATAACCATGCAAATTAGCTTGGTACTCTCGATGTCATTAATCACCTAATCAATGTGTCGGTTAACCACACACGCTCCATTGACCAATGATAATCTACGAGAAACCCATTGCCATCCTTCATTAGTCTCATATTAGTGTGCTGGTTAACCACACACGCTCTACTAACGACTAATAAGGTGCAATATCTAATTTCATGGGTTAGCATCAAATTCATATTTTTTCTAAAGTAACTAAGACTGGAATTTATAAAAGGTTTTGTTAATTTATATTTCATTATACTTTTAATAAGGATTTAAATGTCCTATCAAACCCGTTCGGCTAACGACCCTCCACTGGTCAAGGGTGCAGTGGGTAAGAGTGGATACCCAATGGTGGTCATTTTACAGGCCGCTTCCTTAAACACCCTTATGGACCAGCTTCGTAAATGAGGCCTACTAACGGTAAGACTGGCCTTTTTCTTATACACATATAATATATTAAACTTTTAATTTTATATAGTATAAGGGCGTATTTTACACATTTAAAATACTTGGTGGTTTAATCTATTAATAAATTATACTCTTAATTTAATTAATCTTAAACCATGTCATTATGGAATTATTAATTCTCTTTTAATTAAACACTTTAATCAATTTAATGAAGTTCATAAGGTGTAATTTGAACTATTCAAACACATCAATGTTCTAAATATAAAATTCAAAATTAAAAACTATTTAATTAATTTTTTAAGTTATGAACTCAAGAGTTGCATCTTTTGAAACCTTTCAATTACTAGAGTTAATGTTTCATAAAAGAGACTTCTTAAATTCCAAAACTTGAGGGCAAGTTTTTTAACTCTTGAAAACTTTTGGTTTCCATAACTTATGTGTTTAATGTTCATGAATGAGACTTTTCATATTTCATAACTTGAGGACAAGTTATGAAACTCTCTTCAAGAACCATTTAGATCAAATAAAACTAATTAAATTGTCATATAATTTATTATTCGTCAAGTTGATCTAATCTAACTCATATAGCAAGGCAATTCAAATACTGTTGGATTACGTGTCTAAGCCCATAACTATAATCGGTATGTACTTTACACGAGAGTAGCATGGTCCATTTCGGGTTGCCTTCACCAGAACAATTTGATAGGATGGATTTTGAGAAAGAGGTTATTTGTGATTTATTTATATATTATAAGTATAATATATTAATTGAGAAATCATATTATTTATTTAGTATTGATCAGGAATTACTTTGGAATTAATTTAGTGATCGAAAGAGACAAATTAAAATAACGGGGACTGATTGAGTAAATCAGTGATTCTTATAGTTTGGGCTAATGATCCATGTTGATTATGTGGACTAAATCTCTGTGGAGTCCATTAAGATTTAGTCATAAGGGCTTATCATATGGATTATTGGATTAAAGGCCCAAGGAAGTGGATTAGGGTTTACAAGTTGAAACTCTTGGAATTCTACACTATAAGTGTAACCCATAAAACCCTAAAATTGGCACTTGTGCATTCCAAGAAGATGCTAGACGTTTTTGGTGGTTCATAGCCTCTTTCTCATTTTTCCTCATCTTGTTCTTGGTGCTTTATGAACCATTTGAGGCATCACACTTGAGGTGCTAAGCTCTTGAAAGGCCAAATTCTACAAGCTACAATATAGAGGTATTTATATACCTTGATTTTATGTTTTAAATATCAAATTGTATGCTAGTTTTAGGCTTCATGCTTTGGATAATTTTCTTGCATGTATAACTAGAGAAAACTTAGATCCAAAGCATTAGGGTTGGATGTGCACCATAGGGATGCTAGAGTACATAAAACCCAACATGTTTAGATCTAGTTTTAAGGCTCTTTCTCCATGTTTTGGTTCAATAATGGTTGCCTTTGGGATTTGGATGTCTCCTGTGGAAAGAACCTTCATATCTAGAGCCGTTGAGGGACTCCATGGCATAAAGGTGCCAACTATATGGCCATGGGAGTCCCATGCAACTTTTGAACCACCTTTAGGGCCTTTTGAGCTAAATAACCCATGCATGGACGTAAAGTTAGCAACTTTACGTAGTAACTTGGTCTTAGGGGACTAGATCTATGGTTTGGAAGCAGTGAACCCGACTGGAAATGATTGAATAGGTTTAGACTATGTGGGACTCGACGAGTTGTTCATACAACTCGGCAAGTTTGGTCGGGGTCCCCCAACCTTTTCTGTAAATGGGCAAACTCATCGAGTCTAGGAGATGACTCAGCGAGTTGGACATGGTTTTGGCTTTTGAAGATTGAATAACTCGGCGTGTTGTGAGTGAAATGTCCCGACTCTGTTATGAGGAAGAACTCGATGAGTGGGATCGAGATTTCCAGAGTTTTATGGATCATGGAACTCGACGAGTTGATGTACCAACTCGATGAGTTGAGTCAACCAGGATGTTGACTTTGACTTTGACCATTGACCAGAGTTGATCCTTAAAGGGGTTATAAGCATGAAAGGGTAATTAAAGGAGATTGTTATGTGTAGGAGTTTGAGAGGATTTGATCCAAGAGCCGAGGACAATTCAGCTACTATGCGACATTTGAGGTGAGTTACCTTCCTGTAGGAGTGGGTCGAAGGCACCAATGCCGGCCCATTAGTATTGAATATAGTTCAGATGATTGTCTTTGTGATAATTGTCTGGTATGCCCCTATCTATTATGATTTATGTGCTAGTATGCTATGTTATTATGTGGTAGTGGTAGGGGTGAAATAGTCCCCGATTACCGGTTGAAAGAGACCGAAGGGGAGGCCAGCACCCATAAATGCTAGGTTGTATATGATATATATGTTTATGCTAGGGTATTATATGGTAGAGGTAGGGGTGAAATAGTCCCCGGTTACCGGTTGAAAGAGACCGAAGGGGAGGCCAACACCCAGATATGTTAGGCAGTTACCGGTTGAAAGAGACTGAAGGGGAGGCCAGCACCCAGATATGCTAGGCGTTATGTGATTATTTGGTATGTGGTATGATGGGGGAACTCACTAAGCTTTGTGCTTACGGTTTTCAGTTTCTGTTTCAGGTCCTTCTTCTTCGAAGGGAAAGGAGTCGGCACGGTAGCAGCGCATCACACACACACACGATTTTCCACATATGAGATTCTTGGGATTTGTACTCTGACATTGTTACTATCTTATGACATACTTTTGAGACATATGATATATGGTTTTTATGAAATAAGATAGCTTGATGATGTTTTTTATAATTTGTTTTATGAATCGTTAAATCAAAAATAAAATTTTTGGTCTTGAATTTTGGGATGTTACAACTAGTAGATTGAAAGATCTTTATGCCCAATAATCATTATAGAATAATATTTGATAATGACATATGATCCTATAGGGTGATACTTTATATCAAGGTACTACTAATTAACTATTTATTAAGGTAATTTGATAACTAATAAATATTATCAACACTTGTATTTAATTGGAAAAACATTATTTTATGAAAATAATATTTTACCAACATATTGTGAATTATTGTTTCTATGAAATAATAACAAAAGAGACACCCATTTAGTTTAATATATATGTTATTTACAAATTTTTGGTCACTTTGAGTAATTTATTTAGTTGAATTGTAACTAGCTAGTTGGATCTTGTGTAAAAGACACTCAACTTTGACTCTTTGGAGAGTCAAACTCGTGATTTACTTAAGGAAGAAATAGTTTGAGTGTAGTCTTGCATCTAACACTCAATACTTGTCATAAAGAACACCATACTTTCTTTTAGTGCTTTCTTGACTTCGGTGGTTCTTTTGCCTCAATTCCTCTTTAATGGTTTGTCATATTTCGAGATTTTCAAGGCTCTTTCCCTCTCTTCTTTCTTGCAATGTGATGCAAGATTTGAAGGTTCTTAAGTTGCTTCTCCTCAAGTCTTCTTTTGTATAAGTCATAATGGCTTAAGGAAAACTTAATACAAGTGAAGTCTAGCATCTTTAAGTAGTTTACTCTTGCTTGGTGGATACTTCTAGAGAAGCTCTCCTTTGAGTCTTTTGCCATCTTCATCAACTTCTAACTTCCTCAGAGGATTCAAAGTCCTCAAAGGTTGTAACACTTTTTACTTATATGGTTATTGTTAATCGTTCCATGCTTTGAAAAATGATCCTTGGTGGGTTAAAAAGGAGTTGTAAGTTTATTCTATTTTTAGACTTCTATTGTTGTTTTTAGTGTTTTTGGGAAAACAATTTTGAATAAAACCCAACATCTTTAGCTCTTAAAGTTCCATATTGCTCCCACTTGGAAAAAGAACTTTCTAAATATTTGTATTCTGGAATGACAGTTACTAGGATCATAGAAACTTCATCCTAAACAAACATTTATGATATTTTATATAAATGTGTTTAGTAAATGTTAGGTTAACTTAAGCTTATTGTCTTACATAAGCTCCATAACTTTATAAGTTTTACATAAGGATAGAACATTTCATCCTTAGTCAAACGAAAGTATTTAACTTACTTATTTCGTTGGAAATACATACTCAATATATATTTGTTGCAGTGAGCATAGCTCCAAAATATTATAAAGGAAACAGTTCTTCAAAACATCATATGACATACTATAAGGTCTATTTTATCCTTTTCAAAAAACATCTACTATCAATATTCAACCAATGGCCATGTGACCCTATCCGACCAGAGAATACAAAAGCTAGCTCGAACATCATAACACGAAATCCAACGACTAGGTGATCTTGAGCCACAAAGACCTTACAAATGAAGAGTGAATGTTCTTTGGCGAAATAATTTGCGAACCAATTCCACAACTCCTAAGGTGTTCCAGGAAGACTTCTTTTAAAAAAATTATTTTCTTTATTAGAATGAAAGGTTTATGATGGTCACATGAAGTCGTATTTCAATCTTCACTATGAAAGAATTCGAGACTTTCAATCGAATAAAAGTCGATAGTGAAATTAAATAAGTATCTATCATCAAATATATTCTTGAGTTGAAAAGATTACATACATAACTATGCATAATTCATTATCAATCCTTTTATTCTTTCACTACCAATAGAGAAAGACACTTGTGAATCGTATTCTCATATAAATAGAGTTCACAATTAGCAAATGAATGAGACTCATTTGCATTCAAAATTCAATCTTTTGAAGTTGGTATATGTGTTTCTTGTTTATATAGTCAGGATGATAATGATATAGATAAGATTTAATCAAATATTTTTTTATTATATATTGTTGTTATATTTAAAACTTTTAATTTAATGAGAACATATAGATTTACTTCATAAATAACATTATCAAAAAGATTCTTAACATTGAATATATCATTTCAGAAGATGAATGTGAACATCCATTAAACAAGAAGTAAATCCAGATCGATTCAAAATTTGCAACTATTACATGTTCCTATACAAATAGGTACAAAACATCTACTACTTAAGTACAAACTATTTAGTAATCAAAACCTCTAATATCAAAAGGTTCATTAGGTTGCAAATAAACTTCATTTTATTAACAGTTGGCCGTGATCAATTATAAACAAATATCTTATATTTAAGGTTTAATCGTGAATGTTTTAAGACCGATTATAGTCTTTTAATAAAACTACATTTCATAACTAAGACTTGGAGTTTTGGATGACTTTAAAAATCACAATTTTAAGTCTCATTTTTTTTGAACCGACAAATATAAATATATAATTTACTCCTAAACTAACACATAATTTCAATTATGACCACGATGAGACTTGAACCCTAGACCTCAAAGATGGAGGGAACCACCTGATACCGTTGGGCTAGAAACCATTTGATTAAATATCCTTTTAATAATCAAAACCTTATGACATTATGAATTTGTAGAATAAAACTCCGTTTATTTATCAACTCATTTTATACATCTTATATTAAAAAATCATATTTTGATAAAACCAAAACTTAGTGATGATAGTTATATTTTGAATCTCATGTAGCGTGCATAAAATATCATATCAATATGTTACATTAAATTTATTCTAAAAGACGTGAAGTTTAGATATATTTTAAACCAAGTTTCAAAGAATTTTAAATTTTTTAAAGTTAGCAATTAAAAGTTTTACAATAAAAATATTTTTAAAAAAACTCAATTTTAAAGGTTTTAAAATTTTTTAATAAACTCTCATTTATAAACATCTTTTGTTATCTTTTAAATCTTTATTTCTAAAGCTCTAAGTGATGCTAATTTATGATAAAATGTTATTTCACATGTTAAAAACATTATGATACATAAAACATAACATGTAACAACATAATACAAACATCACAAGCATACATTAAAATTGTATAAACCAAACCATTTTCTAGTAATAATTTTTGTGAGTCAACACAAAAATTATTTAGTCATTCCGAAGGGCTTAAGGGAAACTTGAGAAAAAGGTTTTCAAGCTCCCACTTGCCAAGACAACTCTTCCTTGCAAAAAGAATTTCAAGGCTCCATGTGTTGTAGAAGTTTTGACACTTAAACCATTAAGGCTACAATTAAGCGCAAAAAGAAGATTAGAAGTTCATGGTTAGGATTATAGTCTCAAGTTGTTAAGTCATGTTCAAAGGTCTTCATTTCTTTAACTTGTTACATTTGGTAAAAAAAAGAATACAACTTGTCTAACAAACTAAATTATTACACACAAAATAAACAAATGAAACATACATATTTATCTATTACATCTTATGAAGAAATAAATAATCAACCAACACAACATAGTGGTTCTAATAGATTGTTTATACACAACATCAAATGAAATATATAAACAAACACTCATTTTTCTAATGAAACTTTATACAACCAAATACATGAAAAACTTGGTTTCATAATATTACAATTATAAATAACAACTTGTAATAAAATATATATATTTGTTAATTTCTTTGCCAAAACAAATACCAAGCATATTTTCCAAAACCAAAGATTATCAAACACTTAAAAAATCGTTCTAACATTTAATAGAGGCTTTCATACCACTAAAGGGTTTTGTGAAGCTAAAAACAATCCATTTTATAAAAAAAATTTATAAACGGAAAACAGAAGACTTTAAAAATAACTAGTTTATTTTATGATCGTTTTAACAAAACCACCAAGAGGGTCCAATTACATAAACTACAAAGATTATCATAACCATATGATTTTAAGAATACAACCTTTGAAGACCTTGATCCCACTAGGTTTTGGGGAGTTGATGAAGATGGCCAAAACTCAAGAGTAGAGCTTCTCTATAGTGTATCCACCAACAATATTATGCCACCAAGAATTCTAGTTCTCTCTTGTGCGAACTAATACTTAAGCCTTTAAGTGATTAACATAGTTAAGCACTTCTAAGCACCAAATCTGCACTTAGCTTCAAAAAACAATAAGAGGGGGAGAGGAAGAAGAAGAACCTGTGGTTCTATAGATAAAAGAGAGCAAGACATTTATTATTAACTCTAAAATGAAAGCCTTGGGTCTCTTTTTATAGTTACATGCATGTAGTAAGCACTATCCCTCATAAATTAAAGCATGGGCTAAAGGAAGAAGTCTTAGATGTTTAAGAGGTTTATTAACAAGCAACCTCTCTTATTAACTAGAAAGCTACAGATTGGACCACAAAATGCCAAAGCATGGTGGTTTTTCATTCCATATAATACACTAGCATATGTACTTTTTAATTATATAAACTAGCTTTATATGAATAGACTAAAAGGGTCCAAAAAGGTGTACACAACATATAAATCATACATTATGAGTTACTACTTGTTTTTCTCTCTTAAAAAATATAATTTACATAAATAATAATTATTCTCTAATTAATTACAAGAGTTGAATTTATTTATTAATAATCAAATTACTAATAAATATTCAAGAAGTGAGAACTTGCTAAAGGTGTTACCATATAGGATTATATGTTATTGGCAACATTCACTCTACAATGATTCTTGAGCATATAGATCCAACATAATGAATCAATAACCATTACAGTTAGTAATTAACCATGATTTTGAGATGTAATCGAGTTAAAATCTGTGTACCCAAGTGATCCATTTCCAATCAGTTTATTTAGTTAGTTTATTTATCTATTTGCTTGAGATTTTATAATCAACCCCCTCCCTTTTATTGCTTTCGTTTATTTAGTGTAACCTATAATAAAAAATATAATTTTAATTCACTATTGCTCCCTAAGTGTTCGACACATTTTCTTGCCATAACTATATTATTTCACAATTAGGTAAACTACGTAGTATTGATAGCTTGTTGAAAGAATCGGATTTATAAATATAAAACTAGTGATTAAAAACATATCAGGGATCTAGTTGAACGATTTTAGAGTTTTACTAAGTTCGATGGGGATGATACTAAACCTAAAGAGGATACTAAGCCCCTAAAATTTCGAAAAGCCCAAGAGGAAAAGTTTCCTTACTATTTTTCCAAACTCGTATCACGGACTCTATTAACTTTGTTTGTTGATGAATATGAGAAAAAATATTTACAAACAACACATAATAGAAATTTTGTTATAAGCAGCTGAACAAGCTTACCAAGAGTCTTATTTCAAAGAAAGAATTTTATTTCAAAAAAATATTGGGTAGGGTGCATTGTGCCCTATTAGATGACTTTTGTACATGGATAAACTAATCGGTAACCACAAATGGGCAAGGTCGTGTTTCCTTATGGTTTATTATAATTTAACGACATCAAACAATATCGTGTCCATCAACGCGTTATCAAAAGACGCATGAAAACTACTAATAACAATGTTTATTGACTTCTTTCGAGCAACAATGCAACAATAGCGGTGTCAACCACATAATGCTCGAGGTACCGTATATAAATTATAGTACTTTCAACTTATTGTAACCATAATGTACTATTCATGACAATATGTTTGTATTTTTTTATAGCGCAAAGTGAAAAACGTGTTACTGAGTATGCTGAGAAGGTTATTGAAAGGAGGATTAACAAATCCTCTGATTTCTTAGGGAATATCAGATTGATCAAAGCAAATATTGACTAACCAAATGAAAAATGGTATAACCAACTTGGAATCTTGTTCTTGTATGTATAGTAAATGGAAATTGCCTGGTAGACCTTGTTCTCATGCTATGACGATATTTAAGGAACTGAGATATAAACACTACAATAAATGGGTATCATAGTACTTCACAATGAAAACATATCGAGCAACATATATAGAGGATGTGTTTCATGTGTCAATTTCAGCTGAATACGAACAACCAGACCAAATCATGGTCGTATTACCACCATTGATGGACAAATGAAAAGCCGAACGTCTATGAAACCATAATCGTATCCCATACCAAGGTGAAGCTCTGATTCAGAATCATTTGAAATAATATAAATAAACTTATTCGTATTAAACTTATCCATATCAAAGACGAGTGCAAAACATTCATACTAGACTAGTTATCGAGGGTATCTACCACAAAATCCCTTCTCTAACATGTACAACATATACAACAGGGAGACTTGCACAATGTCAATATCTGATAATAGATGAAGTGAATTATTGAATACTTGAATAATGTCAACAACTTTTACTGACTCTGAAGCCAAGACAAATGTTACTACACACTGTCTGAACAGTTTCAAAGATTAAGTAGCCATGAAATACTCCTCGAACTACAACCCGATAACAAAGTAGAAAGCTTTCCTATCAAAGAAAACCCGATACATGCGTACTGGAAATAAAAGCTCCTCCAAGTCAACTTGGGGTTAAGTACTAGATTCCTTGCAAGGTAATGACATAGTAAAGGGTGACATTGAACACCCATCGACATGTTAACATAACCACCAAAACAAGATGCCCTAAACATGGCAACAAGTTCTGATGTGTGTGAACAGACCATGATATCCCAGCCAAGTTCAGGTTTATAGGTTATAGTCACAACCGCTTCATATGTTCTGTCATGCTATAATGAAAGTAATTTTAATTAGGCCTTTTTTTCATGTTCCACATTAAAATTAACTAAGTTCCGCACTACATTCCGTATTGTAATGGCTATCTTTCAGACCACATTCCAGAACAGATCTATACATTTTGAAGACGTTTTTTGCATTCCGGAGATATTCTTTGTATTCTGGAGTTGTTCCAGACATTATCAAAACTAGATTTTATTTTTAATTTAGTTGTTCTAGTGCACACATATATTGATATATAATCACACAAAAGTCTAACTGTAACATCCAAAAAATAGTAGTAAAATTTACATTTATAAAAGATCAAATCCGTACAACCATTTGTTTAAAACCAATTAGAGAAAAATGTAATTTTCCAAAGATCAGAGTAATACAACAGCAATTGGTGCAGAAAAGCTATCAGGGAATGTTGTGCAATCAAGTCGGGCCCTTTCCTTTGAAATGGAAGTACCTAAAAATATTTAAACCACAAACTGTAAGAACAAATCTTAGTGAGTTCCTCAAAGTACCACATATCATACATACGTTGCCATTGGCTACCCACATGGTATTCCCCTATAATTTCATGGGCCGCCCCCATGGACTTACTCCTATGTGCCAAGGGCTGCCCCCATGGTCTGACATCAATGTGACATAGGCCGCCCACATGGTCTTTCATACAAATGACACGGGTTTCCCCTGTGTTCTTCCTTCCAAGTATCACAAAGACACCTAGTATCCTACACGGTATAGTGAGAAGACTCACCTGAATCACGAATCAGTTAAACCACATCTCAAAGCCCCGCAAAAGTTGCTACAACACTCCTATTAAAAAATACAAGGTCCAACCTTAGTTAACACACTAAAACCAGCAATATTGATCAAAAGTTAACCCAAGTCAACAAGTCAACGGTCAAATTCAACAACCAATAATATTAACCAATGAGCCTCATGTCGTGACCAACCCTTGGCCATGTCTTGATAACACACTCAGTCCGATTCTAACTCGTCTCGCTCCAACTAATCTAACTCAGGCACGGACAACCCACTCAACAAGCATCATGACGTGACCCCTACTTGGTTACGTTGTGAGCACAATAGGACAATATAATAAGGGAAACTTCAATCGTCACATCATGACATCCTCAATGTCACGTCGTGACCACGGTCTGAGATAACAACTTAATTGTTTGAGTCCTTAATCCATTAAGTCTTCAACTCCCACTTTCCAGAAAGCTTCCTAACACCCAAAATCATCTAAATATCAATGTTTTTAGCTAATCATGTTCATAGAGAGTTTTAGGCTCAACCTAGGTTAAACATGGAGAAATATCACCAAAGATACCATCCATGGGTCCAATACACAACCAAATTTCAGATCTGAACCATATAACACTCAAATGGCTTCAAGGATCCATAAAGTTTCCAACTTTATGGAACCTCATCACTTTAACTTGCTTACACTTAAAGATAAATGGACAAGGACTTAGATCTAGCAACCTAGAAGCATAAAGTTTGAATCTTAAACACTTACAAAGGTCTAGAAAGTGCATACGAGGATGATGATGAGGTTTCCTTGTTCGATCAACACTCTAGAACACCTTCTTCTTCTTCTTCTTCTTCTTCTTCTTATTCTTCTTCATCTTCTTTTCTTCTTTTTCTTCTTATTCTTCTTCAAGCTACCAAAAGCACCAAAATGAGCCAAGAACTACCAAGATGGACTAGGGTTAGGGTTTTCTGAGGTTTGAGGGTGATGGAGGCTGATAATGTGAAGGGTCCATGTTATGGTTTGGGCTAGGCTTTGGATGTAATAGGTCATTTAGCATTGTATTAGAAGTATTTTGGTATGTTTACGGCCAAGAGTATGTTTACGGCTGTAAACATGTTTACGGCCATGACCATGTTTACGGCCATGACCAGTTTACGGTCAGGTTTTCTTTCCTATATATAGGACCAGTCTGAGTCTGTTAGTAGTTGTTGATTCATAGCAGTTTACGGTCATTCAGAGTTGTACCAGACGTTTCATTAATACAAACGTGTGCAAGCTTTGATTCATTCTTCTTCTACTCAATTATCTTTTTGTTTGATTGTTAGATTGCTTGATCACTAGTTAAGATCCTGTTTCTAGGACCTTACAGTTGGTATCAGAGCAAGTCTAGTGTCGAAACATCTTTCAATCACGTTTTCGGTAAGAGGAGTTCAGTTTCATCGTTATTCACGACTGCATTTGGTGTTTTATGACATACGGGGATTAGATCTACTTGCAATTCAAGTTTTCAACAAATTCTGGGTGTTTACGGTCAACACTTTACGATCGTAAACAGCCACTCTTCATTGACCGTAAACAGTCAATCTTCATTGACCATAAACAGTTAATCTCCTTCAACCGTAAACTCAACCATGAACCTTCAACCGTAAACTCAACCGTGAACCTTCAACCGTAAACTCAACTGTGAACCTTCAACCGTAAACTCAACCGTGAACCTCCAACCGTAAACTCTAATCTGTGAAAGTTGACCGTAAACTCGTGTTTACGGCCACAATCATTTGATATCAAACTATTTCTTTTGGCATTTTAGTTAATTTTTCAAATCATTTTTCAAGTCATTAAAATGGATTCTCAAAGTCAAGCACTTCATCATGAGTTGTGATGAAACAATGAATCGACTAATGAATTAATCAGAGTATGAATTCAAGTAAGAATATGAGATTTGAACACACGATGTAAATATGATCTTGTTATGCTCTATTATGCTTTCGAATTCTTTACAGAGAATAGTAGACAAGTCTGTAAAAGTTCTTATCTAACTCTAGTAAATAACCCTATTTATAGGGAACTGAAAGCATACAAAAAATATACTAAGGCATTGACTCTAAAGCTTCGAATAAAAGTGCCCTAGTAAAATACGTTACAAAATATTCGAAGAGTCCAAAACATACTTCGACTAATTACAACAATTCGACCCTTACAATCTCCCCCTTTGTAATCATAGTCGAAGTCTTCGATTTGTAAGAAGTGTGATGGAATACAGTAATACTCTTCGAATCTCCGTGTACCAGGAGATAATCTTCTTCAGCTCTTTCTTGTCGCCTTCATTGTTCTTCTTGCAATGATTCATACGAACAATCAGGTTCGTATATTGAGATGTTGAATATCTCTCGACTTCACTTGCTTGGAATAAGAACCGTTTAGACTTTCCAGCTTTGTCTTTTCCTGCGAAGACAATTCCAAAAGGCTTCAGGCAAATTTCACCATCAGCATACTTCTTCAATTCAACCTGAGTCTTCGTAGGAGCCATTAGAGCTTTAATTTCCATTCCTTTGGCAGTAGCTAATTCAACATCTGTTAGTGCCAAACACTCATAATAGTTTTCGATAAAAATCTTGATGTGAGCTACTCCAAGCTTGAATTCATCTGGTTCTGTGTTTTGAAGGTATGAGAATGATTTGTCTTTCAAAAGTAATGCAACTTGTATAAGATCATACAAGTTCATTAATGGAAAATCTGCAACAGTGAATTCGCAAATATTTCCATTTGCCCTGGCAACCACATACTTAACATTTTGGACTGTGTTTTCGAAAACCACATCCTTTTTCATACTTATGACCTTCTTGATTTTTATTGAAGACCAAACTTCCTCAGGGGCTTTTCCAAGAACAGCATGAAAACGAATTTTCATGTGTGTACCTTCATCTTTATTTTTAAAATTCCCTTCTGCTTTGAACTGAGGCATGATAAACATCATTTCGTTTATGGGAAAATCCAACTGGCCTGCATCAGTATTTGTGACCAAATAACTCTGCTTTGGTTTCTTCTCAAATGAATACATGTGATTGAATGCAACCTTGGCCTCGATTGTTTCGTATTTATAGTCTTTAGTTGGATCCCATTTATCCATTCCCTTCGGATCATTTGCTCGCTGAGCCATAATGCTTTGAACTATTCTGAGCTATTCGATTTCAGCATCAACTTCAGCCTTCTTTTATTCTTTTGATTTTTCCACCACAATCGATTTCCCTTTATCTTTCAATGTTTGATTGTCAGTTGTCTCTTTTGGTTTTGAACCACTCCCACCAGTCTCCGAAGATTTACCAATCACAATTCCTTTCGAAATTGTTCTTGCAATTGGCATTGTTGTTACGACTGTTGAAGTCACCTGTTCAGCAGAAACAATTATTGGTTTTGTTGTAGGGATTTTCGAAGAAAAGACTTTTCCCACAACTTTCGCATCTTCTCCACTAGTCTTCGACTCACTAGTTTTTCTTTCTCCCCCTTGCACCCCTGTGAAAACATGTGGGGCATTTGTGGTTGGAAGAAGACTTGATATGCGAAAGAGATGAGCAAGTTGCTTGTTGAGAATGGCTTCGAATTGGATAAACTTCTGAGATAAAAATTCAGAAGTAATCAATGGAGAAGAAACTGGCCTATCAGAGATCTCTTTTAACTCCTTAAGCAACTTAAGCACTTCGTCAAAGCTTGCACTTTCGGATGTTGAAAGTTGAGTAATTTGAGGACTCAAATTTTCATACAACTTAACAAATCGAGTGACTGCGTCACAAATGATATCAACCTTTTGATGCAATGATGCATAGTCATGTTGAACAGTTGCTATTTCTCTTTTCATATCTTCACGAAGTTTGTGAATTTGCAAGTTGACATCCTCTCGAACTTTCTTCACATCTTGAATAAAAAGAACATGTCGTTCCTTTGCAACATTCTTCAATTCTTTCAGATTACCAGCAAACTTCGAACTCTGAGAATTGATCCGAATTTCATTGTTTTGATCATTATGATCAATCTTCTCCAAGACTCGAGATTCAGAATCTTTAAGCATCCCCGATACTTTACTTATGATTCTGGATTCAAACACCTTCAGCAATGAATCAACTTCAACACTTGAAACAGACGAACCAACCCCTAGATCTTCTTGAGATTGAATGACTGAATTCAACTTTTGATTTAAAATCTTAAACTACTTCATGGTCATCAGCATGTGATCTGGAAACTGCTCTTCTTCTTCATGAAACTCCAACTCGTCAAACATACCGCCAAACCCCTCATTATCAGGCTCTGTCTCCATACAAACAGTTTCTTGAATAGGTGAAGTTGTTTTGGGTGGCTCAGTAGATTGAGAAGAAAGAATAGACGTAAAGGGTTGATCAAGAATGTGTTCGAATGTTGGGGAATCTGTTGTTGAAGTAAGAGGAGTAGAAGATAACGGTAAAGAAACAATACTTGCAAAAGGAGCAGAAGTAGATGAACCTGTAGATTCATTCTTCGAACCTCCTTCACCCATATTGACATTTGCATCCGTATCAGATACGTGTGCAGGGATGCCTGAAGTTCGAACCTCCTCAGGAACTGATTTGGCAATCAAATCTTCGGGTGGTATGACAACCGTCTTCTCAGGAGTGAAACTTTCGGTGATAAGAGTAAACTCTGGAGTTTCAGGAAATCTTTCACTATCATCATCTGTTGACTCAGTAGAGATTACAGGTTTTCGAGTCTTCTTCTTCTTTTTCTTTGACAAATGCTTTTCCATGTCTTCAGCCCTTCGTTTCTTGGACACCGGTGAAACAGGTGCAGACACTTCTCTAATTAGAATCCCTTGATGGGTTATTTGAGGTTTTCGAACCACTTTGTGCGTTGGAGACTTGGACTTCATTTTAATTCTTCGAAACATGCCAATCTTCGAAAGAAGGACTACATGTTCTCGTGTTTCTTCAATAATGGGCTCAGTTACTGGAGTCTCAGCAACAGTCACTTCAACTGTTTCAGGCTTCTTCTTTGGAGATTTCGAAGATCTGGACTCAGTTTCATGCTTTCTCGACTTCTTGGTTTTCTTATCATCTCCTCCCAGTAAAACACCAGTTTTAATTGAAGAATCAATGGTCGTCAAATAGGCTATCAATACAGGGTTCGAAGAATCAACTCTTTTAAGCATCGCATCTGGAATACGAGCAACTGTAGGAAAAACATCAGCATTATCTGTAACCTCCTTCCGATAGTGGTAAGATTGAAAAACTGCTTTGTCTTCATCAGTGGGTACAAAAATCCCTTCCTTATTGTAAAAGTGTTGCAGAATCAAACTCCAGTATCTTGCACACGAAATACCATGAATAGCATTCGTGTGTTCTACATGTTGGATTAATGTCTAAGTCCATAACTATATTTGGTATGTACCTGACCCGACCCGGCATGGTCCATTTGGGTTGCACTTCACCGGCACAATTTATATGGATAGTCTTTTGAGAATAGTATATTTATGATTTATATTAATATATTATAAGTTCTAATATATTAATATGGAATCATATTATTTAATTAGTATTGATCAAGAATTAATTTAGAATTAATTAAGTGATCAAAAAGAACTAATTAAATATGGACTCTTATATATATGGAATGGGCCATGTTCATTTAGGTTGGGCTAAGCTTTCATGGATGGTCCATGGAGCTTTTAACCCATGGATCCTATGTAAATGAAAGGTCATGGGTATTAGGGTTTACATGGATGTAACCCTAATCCTCCATAATATATAAAGGGGTCCTTGGCTCACAAAATTGGCACAAGTGTGTGAAAATAAGAGTGGGCCGATTTTACTGTGCATACATATTCTCTCAAGTTCTTCCAAGGTGTTTTGGTGATTTGTGATTCCATTTGAGGCTTCCACACTATTGCGGCTAAGCTCTTAAAGCTTGAAGACATCAAGCTACATCAAAAGGTATGTCATCTAACTAGAACTTTGTAGTATAGGTGCTTCATAATATGCTAGTTAGGATGAAACCTTGGAATAGTTAATATTTGCATGTATAATAGAGAAAACATAGATCCAAGGTTTATAGGGTTGCATGTACACCATAGGAGTGTTAGAATGCTCAAAACCCAATAGTGGTATCAGAGCCATGGGTTGTTTTCTGTTATATTGATGCAAATGTTTTATTTTCAAGTTGAAAAAAAAGGAAAAAAAACATGACGTTTGTCAAATTTTAAGATAATTACTTGTTTTGTGAAAAACGAATTATTTGTAAAATTTGAATCATTTGTTATATGAGTTGAATTAGGTCAAATTTAGTAAAAGATAAAATGATATGATTATTTTATTAGTTTTAAAAGTTTGATCTAAATGTTTTAAGGAGTTACATATTTTGTCATAAAATTTTAGAGCTCAAAAGTTTTTTTTAAAGTTGTGATCTTAAGGGTTTTTGAAACTTCCATAAGTTATGGATATGAAAGTTTTTTTTTTAAAAAAAAAAATTTGATTCTAAGTTTTTATGGAGTTACAAAATTTGGTGTTAATGTTTTAAAGAATTCCATAACTTGTTCTTAAGTTATGGAAAATGGAAAGTTTCATCATAAAACACCATTAATTCAATAAGTTATGGAATCCAAAGGTTTTCAAGAATTACAAAACTTGCCCTCAAGTTTTGGAATTTGAGAAAAGTTTTTTATGAAAAAAAAGAATTGAATTCTAAAACTCTTTGGTTCATAACTTAAACAATTAATTAAATGGTTTTAATTTTGAGTTTAATAATTGGAATTATGATGTTTTGTTGAATAGTTCAAATTAACACTTATGGACTTTATTAATAGTTAATTAAAGCGTTTAATTAAAAGAGTACTATTAAATCCATAAATATATGGTTTGAGTTTAATTAATAGATTAAACCATCAAGTATTTTAAATGTCTAAAATACACCCTTATACTATTATAATATTAAAAGTTTAATATATTATATATATAAGAGCAAGTCGTCTTACCATTAGTAGGCCTCATTCACGAAGTCGGTCTATAAGGGGGGTATAAGGTTGTTGCCTATAAAATGGCAGCTTAATGGGTGTCCACTCTCACCCACCGCTTCCTTGACTGGTGGAGGGTCGTTAGCCGAACAGGTAGGACAAGGACTATAATTCTCCCTTCATTAAAAGTATTAATGATAAATACTAAGTAACTAAACCTTTTATTAATTCCCAATCTTAGTTACTTAGGAAAATGTGAATAAGGTGCTAATCCATGAAATTACACTTTGCACTTTGTTTAAACCGTTAGTGGAGCATGTGTGGTTAACCGGCACACTAACCTGGATTTAACAAAGTAGGCAAAGGGTAACTTAATATTTATCATAGTATCGGTGGAGCTCGTATGGTTAACCGGGACATCGATTGAGGGGTAAATATTAAGGGTACCAAGTATATTTGCATGGTTACTTCACACCTTGTTTTGTGATCCTCAGCATCCCAGTCACAAAACCTGAAGGGCACACTCGAGATTGAAACATGCCATTAAAAAGTTCAATGAATCTCAAAAGATCTAGGAGTTTCAAATCCAAGTAAAAAACCTAATTAAAAACATTTCGTTTATCTTGGTGGAAATTGGTGAATCGTCATTCACCTACCTTCAAATATTTTATAGCTTGGATTACGGCATCCCTCTTCCAAGTTATAAAATAGTTTGTTGGGTCCTAGCCTTAATATATCATATTGGGTGTTACATTAAGGACTTAAATCAACTTTACATGAATTTCTCTCATTGTTGATGTCTGGTTTAGACAACAATGATCTTCCCAAACCAAGCTTTCCTAATGAATATGACTTCCCGAGTTTGGCTCATGGAAGTCATACTTCTCTTCCTCCACCTCCTCCAATTATTCTCCCTAACCCACAAGTTCAAGGTCACTCAAGCCCTAATGGCAAGCAAGGTCTATGCGTGATCACATCTTAGAGATGAAGTCACATATTGACAAGCCGGGAGAGTTGGGTTTCAAAGTCTTGAGAAAGTGGGATGTTCAATCACTTTCGAAGTCACATAGTGAGTTCCTTTGGGACTACTATGATACAGACTATGACATGAACCTTAATGATCATATCTATTTGCTTGGTGCTGCTGAATCAACAATGATTTGGAACGATAGTGAAGCAAATTTGATTGGAAGATCTACTTCCCAAAAACTTTATGGACAGTGACAATGGTGACACTGGAAATCCAGAAAAAGCATTCTCTTCCCAATGGAAAGGGATTGGCCATAGTCAACCCGGTTGACCAAATGGTAAAGAGAAAGGCTAAGTCTGAGATAGTCCCATTACCAAAGGGTCCATATGTTTATTTTGCCAAAGGAAGGGGCGTTGATTGCAAAGCTGCCAAATTTACCTAAGGATGTTAAAGTCAATAAGTTTGACTCTACATCAGGTAGAGCCCATTATCTAACTCTGTTAAGTTCTATTTTGAGATCCTCATTACATGATGTGACTGGGTCACATGTTGATGTTTTAAGAATCAAAGAATAGAGAGAAATCTTAAAGGAAGTATATGCTGATTCTGATCGCGAAGGTGGATTTCGATCGCATCAGAATTTTGAGCAGTTGCTTAAGAAGTTATGATATATTGCTAAGGAATAGATAACAACAATTTTCCATGTGGATTGTAAGGATAAGTTTTTCCGCAAAGTTTTAAAATAAAAGAAAATTGTTTAATTTTGTTTATTTGAAGTATCCTTACAATGACATTTGTGGAAAATTGTTGCTTATATGATTCCACTGACAGCAATATTGGAAAATGGATTTGATTCTTTCATTTGTGGTAGTGTCTAAATTTACCAAATCAGGAAAGTTCCTCATCACCCAAGTTTCAATTGGACCGAAACTTGGAATCATGCAAGTTGAATAGTATGATTAATGAGAACTTTCAAGCATTGGAAAATCAAGACTAATTACTTGTTCACATGGATGTGTGAGTCAAGTGAAGGACTAAAGGGATCGAGTACACATTCTTGTACACTGGTCATGTCCACCACAAAGCTCGTTAAGACTATTTGATTTACTAAAGTTTAGTAAATATGGTTATACTTACAAGTTTAAGTATAATTCTGAAACATTGGAAAAGTCTCAATGTATGGCAGAACGAATGGGAAGAATCAAATTAGGCAGAAAGATAAAAGTTTCTCAAATATGAAAAGATGGGAGAGTACTTTAGTATCATGTTTGTGATCATCTTAATGATTTAGAAATCATATCACAATTAGTCCTCTAAAGGTCATCTTAGTGCATTCTTATGACTAAGAAGAGGAGTCATGAATTGTTGAAATGGTTAGATCAGGAAGATGAGTCATACTTCGTTCCAAAACAATTCTTAGAGTCATACTCCAAGATTGTAACTTGAGTGACATATCTTAAAGAAAGGTTTAAAACACTTGTCAAATGTAAGAGTAAAAGTGTCCTACTCTTGTACATTTGAAATTGGTAAGTTGTGATGTTTTGGATAAAACAAAGACCAATTAAGGCCAATTGTGTGAAGTGTTTGTCTTGATAAAGAATCCGCACTATCTCTTAAATATTTGGCAAGATAGTCTTATATGTCAAGAGGGTAGTGGGAGTCTTAAAGATCCTAAAAAGAATTTCAAGAACTAATCAAGAATAAAACCTGAGGTTCTTCACTAGCACACGACTTGAAGTTTATAACCTATCGTGTTGACATATTTTGTGCCCATTCGAGTTAAAGTTGGCTTTGCATAGGAGTTCTGAAAGTTCTCAATTGGTTGCATAACAACTTGGAAGCAATGGCAGGCCTTGTACTGCCAGGTGGCAAGAAGTTAAGATTGCATAAGTTCAGTCCATATGAGTTTGAATTTGTCATTATCCTTGTCTTGTGACTATGGTTTTGACGATTCACATGGATAAGAACACATACACCATAAAATCTAAGGGTCATAAGGTTTCTCTCCGATTCATGAAAATGATGGTGAGGAAACACTTCCACCAAGTAGATTTGAAGCAGATGGCAAGAGGTCTAAACAATTGAGACTATGATTACGGCATCCCTTTTCATAGTTCTGAAATTGTTTAGACACACATGCATGCTATCTAAGGAAAGGTGTATGATTTTGATAAAGTTTTATCAAAGCATCTCGTATCAGAAATATGAACTTTGGTAAGAAAGTCAATAAAGTATTGATTTCTAGAAGTCCAGCTGATTTCTGAGTACATGTCAAAGCTAGTGGGAGCATAAGTGTTATGCTAATAATCATCATGTTAGTGGGAGCATGATAATTATTGTTAGTGTTGCCAGTTAGCAATGTTAATTATAGAAAACAAAAGTTTCAATTCGTGAGGCTGCAGGGATTGAAAAAGTTGTTTTGCTATAATTAAGGGAGAGGATATACTTCATTTTAGTTCTAAAGGCTTTAGATTGAGACCTTAATCATCTTTAGTCAAGAATATATATATATATATATATATATATATATATATATATATATATATATATATATATATATATATATATATATATATATATATATATATATATATATATATATATGAATTTCATGTTGGATTGGTTCAACTTAAGGAAATTCTATATATTGCGTTCTCAAAATTCGATTATGATTACGGCATCCCTCTTCATAGTCAAATTTTGAAAACATGGCAAATAAAAATATTGTAGCAAAAGACTGGTATAGAATCATGTCTTTATGTGAGACAACATGAATCGTGTACCATTTGCTTTGGGTACAGGATCGATTGCATGTGCTATAATATTTGTCATTTCTAAATTTTTCCAAATGCCCAGAGGCATTAAGAAGGGAAAAGGTCTAGAATTGGATATGACTAAAATGATTAAGCAATTGTCGAGGACAATCTGAGGTTTACCAAAGATTGGTTGCTTAGGGACAGTTGGAAGTATAGTGCTAATTTTGGAAGGACCATATTGACATATTCTGAAAAGAGGCATCTCTTATTCAGAAGTGATAGTCAAAATGAGAATATGGAGTTGTCTCCATAGGTGGAAGTTATCTGTGTAAGATTAGAAAACTTAATGCAAGAAGCATGTCCAAAGCAATGTACTTTGAATACGAGACTTAGTTTCCATGGAGTTGATCTCCATTGGAATACCTTATAATGACTGTTGACAAGTCTTTGTGACTTTGTACATATTCATTACAGGAGGGTCAGTGCATATAAGTTTAAAATCTAAACAGATTTCGATAAATGATAGGAATTTGAAATTCTCACATTTTTCGATAAGGATTTGGGAGTGTGAAATTAGAATCATTGAAATTATGTTCAATTGGTTTATTTCACAAAGTAAGGATCATAGACAAACATAGAGTGCATACTTGGTGTATGGCAAAGGTATTGTTTAAGAAAAACATAGTGTACATGCTTGGAGCATGGGACAACTAGTGTTTTTAATTCAAGTATAAAGTTGATAAAACTAAAACAATGAATAATGAGTAATCAGTATGGTGATAAATAAAAGTGTTTATTTATATTCATAGGGTTTGATACCATATTTGATTCATTTATTCTTGTGTTTCACTTTGCATGTTTTGACTTCCAGAATAACTAAGTCGCTCTTCCTGAATGATTAAGTTATTCAAACCATCCACAGTCGGTCATATGTTGGAAGTAGATATGAATCAAGACTGTCATGGGTTGGTTTGTAGAGGTCCAAGTTGGTGGACAAAGTGGTGCTACAACACTCATGAGTGCTCATAAGTTTTGAGTATTGGATTCAACCCGCGCTCATTTGAATCACTTCATGGATTTTATCACGAGTGATCATGAGACGATAATATCTTATATTCTTCAAACCTAGAGATATGAGTTGTTACTATGCGTTGGTTATACATTGATTGCACGAAAACGCATTTGGTAACTCGATGTTATAAAACGTGCCTTTGTGTATGATTCAACAAGTAGTAGAACAAGCCATATGAGTCGAAGTTTATCCATTCCTTTTACCTTCGGGATAAAAGCGATATATGTGGGCCCCTCGATGATTTAGCGATGACACATGTGAGTGCTTGGCCAAGCCAAGACTGATTTGATTTGTTCAATCAGTCAGTCATCATAAATCTATAATCGGGAAACAACAAATGGACAAAGAGAATGATTATAATCCATGTCTCAGTCCATATGATATCTAGAATGGAGGAATATATGATCCCTTATCTAATGGACAAGTCATTGACAAGGTCAGAGTTCGACAGCGGCTTTAAGAGCTACGATTGCCAGTTAGGTTTTGAAGTCATACTCAATAATAGTTTTAGACTTATCCAAGTGGGAGACTGTTGGATTAATGTATAAGTCCATAACTATATTTGGTATGTACTTGACCCGAACCGGCATGGTCCATTTGGGTTGCACTTCACCGGCACAATTTATATGGATAGTCTTTTGAGAATAGTATATTTATGATTTATATTAATATATTATAAGTTCTAATATATTAATATGGAATCATATTATTTAATTAGTATTGATCAAGAATTAATTTAGAATTAATTAAGTGATAAAAAAGAACTAATTAAATATGGACTCTTATATATATGGAATGAGCCAAGTTCATTTAGGTTGGGATAAGCTTTCATGGATGGTCCATGGAGCTTTTAACCCATGGATCCTATGTAAATGAAAGGTCATGGGTATTAGGGTTTACATGGATGTAACCCTAATCCTCCATAATATATAAAGGGGTCCTTGGCTCACAAAATTGGCACAAGTGTGTGAAAATAAGTGTGGGCCGATTTTAGTGTGCATACATATTCTCTCAAGTTCTTCCAAGGTGTTTTGGTGATTTGTGATTCCATTTGAGGCTTCCACACTATTGGGGCTAAGCTCTTAAAGCTTGAAGACATCAAGCTACATTAAAAGGTATGTCATCTAACTAGAACTTTGTAGTATAGGTGCTTCATAATATGCTAGTTAGGATGAAACCTTGGAATAGTTAATATTTGCATGTATAATAGAGAAAACATAGATCCAAGGTTTATAGGGTTGCATGTACACCATAGGAGTGTTAGAATGCTTAAAACCCAACACTACACCCTTTTGAAATTCCTTCCACAACTGTGTAGAATAATCTACTTGAAGATCATAGTAGATTCCAGCAACCATGGCATAAACCTCCATTCTTCCTTTATCAAGGCCAGCTGATCTCCCAGTCAAACAGCGTAGAAAAATACCAAATAAGAAATTCCAGATTCGTGGAAGACCAGATTTCTTAAAATCACTAATTTTGGACAATGGTGGCTGATATCCCATCTCATTAAACATGTGAACGATTTGTGGAAAAGTAAATGAAACATATGGAGGCAAATTCGGAATATCAAGAATTTGGCAAAATACTTTCTTGGTTAGCCTGACCTTTTTGTCGTTCACCAGATGAAAAGTAATCGTATCAGTTGCTTTGTTATATGTCGCAGTTGATCCTGCTTGAGAAAGCCAGGACAATGGAACAGAGAAAGAATTGAACATCGCTTTGGCCAAAACCGAGTTCTTCAAAGCAACTATGAGTATCTTTAATTCTTCCGGGTACTGAGAAACGTCACCCTCCAAGTAGTAGTTTGTTGCTTGAATCTTCATTATTGGTAATGAAGAAGCATCTTCAGTGGTATGAGAATCAACATGAGCAGAAGTCGCCATTGTTAGGGTTTGAAGATGATGATGAACAGAGAATTTTGGGATATTTGCTTTTTGATCGCGTAAACTGACAATGAACCCCTAGAATTCCCTTTTATATGTAACCCTTAAATTTGAATTTGAAGCGGGATATGTATTTAATGATATCCGACGTGGCACCTTGAAAACCGGACCATTACTGCGTAAAAGTACCCATGCGTCAAAAAGTAGTTGTCACATCGCCTTGAGAAACGGACAGAATACCATACGTCATTTATAAACAGCCTGTCTTGTAATCCCCAAGAAAATTGTAACCGTCAGAACCCTTCGAATGGAAGCAAGGCTCTTTCACTTTTGGGATTAAAAGCGAAGTCATACGCTAGAAATTCGAAATCATCAGCCTGAGTTGGTATTACTCAGAACCTCAAGGATTTCGTGAGTGCTGTGTTCCAAAGAATAGAGACGAGAAACAAATATAATAAAAATATGGGATATTGTGATGTCAAACCATTGACACAAAAGCAGATGAAATCCCGGTCAAAGATTACTTCATTAATCATTAAGAGAAATGATCAATAGCTTGTGTGGGTTCCCGTGAATTACAATCAAATACTTGTTGATAAGTATCAAAGGGCTTCTTTTATAATGCTTCGAGGATGGTTTAAAATTTCATTACATGTCATCCTAAACATAAGGTGAGAAATTGTAACAGAAATTAGTTGTTTGACTAGTGTAGTCAGTGACAAGTTGGCTTTGAAAAATTTTGAAATGACTAGGACATTCGAATGAAACTCACACGGAAATCATATTCAAGAAAAAAATTTATATGCTGGATCTTGTTGGGTAACAAACATCGTGGGTTTCGAATATTTGATCAAGACCACTCATTCGAAATGAATATGATTTGGAGTTTCGAATCTTGGAACAGAAACAAAAGTTTCGTGATAATCTGTAACTTAGTTCCTCGTCAATTCCTTAAAAGTTAATGAAAATTGGGTTTCACTTTCATCACGGTCTCATGATGTCAGATCATAAACACAGAGTTTTGATATATCTAAGTCTCGATGGGTTTGATCAGGGACCTCTCGGACATATGTCTTCGTGTGTGATCGTGAAAGAATTTTATGGATCAAAAAGATTGATGTAAGACACGAAAAGTACCTCTGTTGTGTTTGGACCAAACAGTAAACTCTTAACTCATTTTGAGAAGAGTAAGGTAGCTCAAAGACTAATGTGAATATAAGCCTGATTGGGAAGAAATCTTCGTATGAATAATTTCATTAAGGCTTTCTTACACACACATTGAGTCATGGAGGCTTTGGTCAACATACAGCAGCATGCTTCTAGGGACATCCTAACTAGTTCGAATGATGAAAATTTATCGATTCATACGAAAAATGTACCGTACCCGAGTACTGCAAGCATAATATCCGCTGTATCTTCATGAGAATCTGCAACAAAATACTAAAAAGAAATAGGAATCAAAATATTTTTGATGTTTTGATTTTTCGAAAATAAAAACAGAACAAAAGAAAATCTTTTTGAATTTTTAAATTTTTCTAAAATTAAATGACAAAATAAACGAAAATCTTTTTGGATTTTGGAATTTTCTGAAAATTAAATGACAAAACAAACAAAAATCTTTTTGAATTTTTTTAATTTTTCGAAAATTAAATGAATAAATAAACGAAAATCTTTTTGGATTTTTGAATTTTCGAAAATTGAAATAGTACTTGATGCAAATATGCAAAATTTTATCATCCCCTTATAAGTAACAAATGTACGAATGCGAAGAGGTCGAAGCGTTGACTATGAACAGTAACAGCTAAATCAACCCTTAAAATAAGTAACAAATGTGCGAATTCGAAGGGGTCGAAGCGTTGACTATGAACAGTAACCTCTGAATCAACCCTTAGAATAAGTAACAAATGTGCGAATTCAAAGGGGTCGAAGCGTTGACTATGAACAGTAACCTCTGAATGCTGAATGATTTTGCATTATCTTTTAGTCAGCGCCTTTGAATCATTCCTTATCATGCATCATTCTTCTTTTTCGCATGGAACAGAATTTCCATCGATCATTCCAAGTCCTTCTATAATTTTCACAAGGGATTTTTCATCCAAAGCTTTCGTGAAAATGTCAGCTAACTGATCAGTTGTTTTCACGAAATGTACTTCAATATTTCCATCTTCCACGTGATCTTTGATGAAATGATAACGAAGAGCTATATGTTTAGTCTTCGAATGCTGCACAGGGTTATGACAAATTCTTATCGCACTTTGAGAATCACAATATAATGGAATCTTTTTCATATTGATTGCATAATCACGCAATTGACTTTGGATCCATATTATTTATGAAGTGCAAGCAGCAGCAGCCACATATTCTGCTTCAGCTGTTGAAATTGATACGCATGTTTGCTTTATCGACTGCCAGCTCACCAATTTGCCATCAAGAAATTGACATCCACCACTTGTGCTTTTTCGATCAAGATTACAACCACCCAGGTCTGCATCCGAATATGCTTGTACAAAGAACCCAGTGTTCGAAGGATACCACAATCCTAACGAAATAGTTCCTTTAAGATAACGAAAGATATTCTTCACAGCAATGAGATGTGGTTCTCGTGGATTAGACTGATACCTGGCACAATTACACACAGAAAACATGATATCAGGTCTACTAGCTGTAAGATAAAGTAATGAACCAATCATGCTCCTATATAAAGTTATGTCAACGGCAGGTTTATCTAACGAAGATGTAAGCTTTATGCCCGTTGCCATTGGAACTCGTAACTTCGTACTATTTGTCAATCCAAACTTTTCCAACAGATTCTTTGTATATTTTTCTTGATTAATAAAAATTCCTTTTCTGTTTTGACGAATATTCAAACCAAGAAAATTATTGATTTTTCCCATCATGCTCATTTCGAACTTACTTTTCATCAAATCTTCGAATTCTCTAGACAAAGCAGGGTCAGTCGAGCCAAAAATAATATCATCAACATAAATTTGAACAAGCATTAGATGATTCCCCACTTTCTTTCGAAATAATGTGGCATCAACTGATCCTTGTTTAAATTTAGATTGTTTCAACAATGAGGTAAGAGTTGCATACCATGCTCGTGGTGCTTGTTTCAAACCATAAACTGTCTTATCTAAAATATAAACATGATTTGGAAATTCTTCGTTAATAAAACATGGGGGTTGTTCCACGTAAACAGTTTCTTCAAGCTCTCCATTTAGAAATGCACATTTCACGTTCATTTGATAAACATCAAAATCTTTGTGAGCTGCATAAGCCAGAAATATACGAACCGCCTTGAGTCTTGCGACAGGGGCAAAAGTTTCTTCATAGTCGATTCCTTCTTGTTGTGAATATCCTTTAACAACAAGTCTGGCTTTGTTTCGAACAATATTTCCATCTTTGTCGGTTTTATTTTTGAAAATCCATTTTAACCCGACAATCGAAACATTTTCAGGTTTAGGAATAACCTTCAAACCATGTTTCGTTCAAATTCAGACAATTCAGATTGCATTGCAGCAACCCAATCTGAGTGTTCCATTGCAATCTTAACTGTTTTTGGTTCAATCTTAGAAATGAAAACGTTGAACATGCAAAATTCTTGATGAGTATTCAATACCTCATTCTTTGCACGAATTTGAGCTCTTGTTAAAACTCCCTCTTGTGGATTCCCAATTAATTGATCCTTCGGATGATCTTTTGTCCACTTTTCCATTGGCGGATATGCTGGATCAAATTCCAAAGGTGCATCTTCGTATATATCATCATTTTCTGAGTCTACAATCGAACAAGCTTCATCAAAATCATTATTATCTTCAATATTTTCTGAATGCTCCCCCTCAACATTATGCTCCCCCTCAACATCATCATTCAACCTTTCTTTTTCCCCCTCGAAAGAATGTTGTTCGTCATCTAATGTATTCGAATCCAAGTGCTCCCCCTCCACTGGATTGTTTTGCATACTTTCGCCATTTTCTGGAAAAATTGATGTTGAAGTATCATTATGCTTTGTTAGTTCAGAGATATGATTATCACTTGCATTGATTTCAGCAGCAACAGCATGATCTGAAATTCCAAAAATTAAATCATAATCAATATCTAATGTTTGTGAGGATTCAGATTCATCTTGTATGTTTTTCAGAATTGGATGATTTTCAAACTGAGTTGTTGTTTGTTTAATGTAGTAATCATCAAATGTAAGATTAAAAGTTTCTTCAACTTTTCGTGTTCTTTTATTCAACACACGATATGCAACTGAATTATGTGAATATCCCAAGAAAATCCCTTCATCTGCTTTTGCTTGAAATTTCGTAAGATTATCCTTGAGATTCATAATAAAGCACCTGCATCCGAAAACATGAAAAAATTTGACATTAGGTTTTCGATTGTTGAGAATTTCATATGGAGTAATGTTGAAATGACGATGAATAAACGATCTGCTTTGAGTGAAACATGCGGTTGATACTGCTTCAGCCCAAAGATATTGTGGAAGATTCGCATATGCCAACATAGTCCTTGCCGCTTCGCATAGAGACCTATTTCTTCGTTCAACAACACCGTTTTGTTGTGGTGTGTATGGAGACGAAAAATTATGCGAAATCCCTTTGTCCACCAAAAATGAATCAAGAAGATTGTTCTTAAATTCATTTCCATGATCACTCTTAATTTTTCGAACAATATTTTTCAATGTTGTTTCAATCTTTTTGATAAAGTCAATCATGATTTGTGCAACTTCAGATTTAAGCCTGAGAAAATAAACCCACGTAAATCTGGAAAAATCATCAACAATCACTAAAATGTACCTTTTCTTGTTGAGAGTTGAAACAGTCGAAGGACCACACAAATCAATATGTAAGAGCTCCAGAGGTGCAACTATTTTCGAAACAATCGTAATTGGATGTCCTTGTTTATGTTGGTTGCCAACTTCACAAGCTGCACATAAAGAATCATTGTCAAATTTAAGTACAGGTAAACCTCTTACCAGATCTTGTACCACAAGTTTATTGATGTTTCGAAAATTGAGATGAGAAGGTCTTCGATGCCAAAGCCAACTTAAGGCTGATGTTGCCTTCGAAAGAAGACGTATAGCAGGTTTCTCTACTATCGGATTGATGTCCAAAGTGAACATGTCACCTTTCCTTTTGGATTTCAGTAACACCTCTTTTGTTGTGACATTCGAAATAATACTTCCTTCTTCGTTAAAAAGAACTTGATTGCCAGTGCCCACAACAAGTTGAGAAACACTTATCAAGTTATGTTGAAGACCTTCAACATATGCCACCCGATTCACTGTGAATTGACCATTCGTGATCTTCCCATATCCTTTGACTTGACATTTTTGATTGTTCCCAAACTTCATTACTCCAGCATTTTTGAGACTTCGAAAATCTCGTAAATTCTCCTTCTTCCCAGTCATGTGACGAGAGCAACCACTATCGATGTACCACTTGTTATCATATTGCTCATCACATAGTACCTACATTCAATGGAAAAATTTAGGTACCCAAGGCTTTTTGGGTCCTTGGAAATTAGATTTCAATTTCGAATGTAATGAAGAACTTTTAACCCAATCACAAACTTTTATTTTGAGACTATCAATTAAGTTCACTTCTTCATTTAAAGGAACCGAAACATAAGTTTCGAATGTTTGACACTTTTCACCCAAATTCGAAAATTTTCTGAATTTTCGAATGTTTGGGTCAACTCTTCGTATGTTTGGTGCACAAAGACAGAATTTTCGAAAATAGTCCCTGAGGCTTCGAATGTTTGTTGGTTCATACCCAAATTCGAAAAAGGACTGTTTTTGCTGAAAATTGAAGAAAATGCATTTCAAGCCCCTGCAGTTTGTGCAAATTGACGCTTTCTACCCAGCTTTGGAAAAGGGGGAGAGTTTTGCATATTTGGCTGTTTTTGGCGCAACGGGTCCCTGCAAGTTTCAAAAAGTGTCGATTTTTACCCGGTTTTTGAAAAATCTTGCAACTTTCACCCAAAAAGTCAAAAAATTTCATAAATTGGAAATTTTTTTTGTGGCTTTTTCGTGATTGTTTTTCCGTGCAAGATTTTTGGTGATTCATTTTTGGTACACATCAAGGAGGGGTATTGTATTGTTCATTCCTCGGGTGCTTCTCACCCTTAATGGGTTTTATAATCATTTTTTGATTATAAAAAGGGGGAGAATGATGGGTATTCGAAGCGGGTTTCTCGGATATTCTTTGCGGATCTTGAAGACCAGTGATAATTCGAGGGGGAGTTTGGTCTTGATCGTGCTAGCTCGTTGGAGATTAAAGCCGGACATCCAATCCTAACTTTGAGGGGGAGAATGTTAGGGTGCAAAGTCACTCTTGGATGTAGTGTTTTAGGCTTTCCCCTTTGTATGTGTAAATGGGTTGAGTCTTTCCTATAAATAGGAAGTGAGTGACTCCCATTATGTATGGAACCATTTGGAGTGTTAGACTAGAGAGAGAAATTGTGTACAAACCCATTTGTATATCCTTTCTAGATCTAATATGAGCTTACATAGATTTATTTACTCCTTGTGTTCTTGAGTTTACATGATGATTCACTAGATCTTTTCTAATTCCGAACATGCCATCATAAACAACACCACTACAAGTTGGATTCTATTATGGGAACAATTACTCGTATTCCCCGATTGTTATATGCAGAAGGGTTCCCAGAATGGAAGTACAGAATCGAAAAATACATCAAAATGAAAGACTTCAAGATTTGGAGAAGCATTCTAAAAGGACCAATCAGAATAACTACAAATCTTCCAACTGGACAAGTAACTGACAAGCCATACACTGATTACACCGAAGATGATTTCGAAAAGGTTGAAGAACAAGAAAGAGCATTAGCCACCTTCACCATGGCTCTATCGCCCGACATTGCACAAGGTTTCAGATAATACACTTCAGCTAAAGCACTGTGGGAAGCATTGATAGAGGTTTACGAGGTAAATGAGGATATGAAGGAAAGCTGTCAGGATATGTTAAGGCAAAAGTTCAACATGTTCAATTATGTAGTTGGAGAAACACTGGAAGCTCAGTTGCAACGATTTACTGCCCTTACTACTGAGATGAGTACAGCTGGCATTTACTTGACTAGGTCAGAGATAAACAAGAAATTGCTGAACTCACTTCCAAAATCATGGGACATGAATGTGGCTGTTATCAAAAAGAAAAAAGATTTAAATCATCTTAGTCTTGCTGAAACAATGGCAATCATCAAAGCATGTGATCTTGATGACAAGCAACGAGAGATGAACCATGTGAATTCTTACTCAACTGCGAACCTTGGAATTTCCTCAAACAATGCTTTTTCATCCTATATCTCTTCATCCAGTCAAGCTTTTGTTGTTCAACAGCCTCAAAATCAAACATTTATCACTGCATCAGTTACACCATATGTCACTTCAGCATCTGTCTCCCATCCACATGTTGCTTCATCATTTGTTTCTCATCAACAAAGTCAATCTTCTGTTGTTCCTCAAGCTGTTTCTTTCTCAAGTGCATCAGTTATGGCTCCAGCTCCCCATTCCAAAGAAACTGATGAGAACTTAGCTCTTGCTACTAGACTCGTAAATTGTTACAATGCATTTGTAGCTGCAGAGCTCCCACCTCAACTCTCATTTGCTGATTTGGATCAAATTCATCCAGAGGATGTGGAGGAAATGGACATCACTTGGCAAATTGCTATGGCTGTGTTCAGGGCTAAGCAATTTGCTAAGAAAACAGGAAAGAATAACTGGGGAATGAATGCGGATAAGAAATTAGGGTTTAACAAGGGAAAGTTGCGATGCTACAACTGTCACGAGCCGGGTCATTTTGCTCGTGAGTGTCGCAAACCAGATAGAAGAGTAAACAGTGATCGAATAATGGTTCCGATGGGAAATGGTCGCGGAAATGCTACCGTCAATAGTGAGACTGCTAACTTAGTAGTGGTTGCTCAGTCTTTTGACTGGGAGGACCAGATTCAGGCACTGAATATTTCAGGACCTAAAAATGCTCACTTGGCTCAAATCAATGATACTCCTGTGGAAGAAGCTGAAGTTGCTTCTGAAGAAGAAATGATGGAGTTGCAGTTTGCTTTCATGGTATTCTCCAAGTCAAAACCTGAAAAGAATGAGGTAAGTCAGTCTTGTTGTTCTCAAACTTGCATTGATAAAGTTAACAATCTTCTTGAGCATATAGAATTGTTACGTAGAGAGAACGAGGACTTGAAATATGAAAAGTATGAACTTAGAAAAGGACAAAAACCCATGAGAGCTGAATTAGAAGCTAAAACGAAAGATTTTAGAAAACTTCAGGAGGAATATAGCATTAAGAGCACACATTATAGATATGTGACTGAACAACTCACTGAGGTAACTGTAGAGCTTGACAAATTAAAAAACAAATTTGAAAATGCAGATTTTACATTTAGAAAATTTGATTTGTCAAGCGAAGTAGTTGCATAAATGATTGAACACAATTTGAAATTCAAGGAAAATCAGTCCAAAGGGTTAGGATATGATAAGGTGCCTCCTCTTTTTAATCATACCTACACTAATGTTCCTTTGTCAAAAACGGAAATAGATAGAGAACCATTTCTCAAGTATAGATTTGTGTCGAGTGGTATCATGAATGTTGAAAATACTAATGTTTTTACTTCCCCTGCAGATCAATTATTAAGTCACTCAAAGCAAGAAGCTGCAGGATCTATTTCTAAAAATAAATATGTTTCTGAACCTGATGTTTTTGTTTCAAAAAATGACTCTTTCGTTTCTGATGTTAATGTCCATGATATATCTTGTGACACTTCTGCATCGAATCATGTTTATTTAAATTTCTTTGACATATTTGATGATTTGTTTGATAATTCTGGTGTTCCTGAATTTGATGTTCCTGTTTCAACCACATCCACTTCACCAATCACACAGCCGGATTCACCCCTACCTATCACACAATCTGATGCTTGCACATGTTCTTGTGGTTCAAGTAAGAGTGTCAATAAAGAGAGCAAATCAGACAACGACAGTACCAGTTACAATAATAATACATTTGTGCATTTTTCGTCTAAACCAGTAAAGAATGAGTCTCGAGGAAGGTCTTTAACTAGAAAGTCCTCGAGATCTCGTTCTCGAAATGTTGATTGGAAGGCTAATCAAAACCATAAAAAGGCAGTTTTTCAAAAGAACAAACAGGTTTTCAATAACAAAGTCACAAACAGTTTGCCAAAATCAAACTCGGCTAAGCCAAGGTCGGTTTCGTCAAAGAGTGAATCTGGATTTTCAACCACTTCTGGTAGAAAATTCAAATGCTCAAAGAAAAATAGAAAGGAATGTGTTTCAAAATCACCCGTGAAGGTTAAGAAACCTAAATGTCAGTGGGTGCCCAAACTATCTTCCAACCAATCATCATCATCATCTGAAAAAGTTTTACATGATGACACAAAATCAAAAGGATTAAAAGATAAATTTGCGATCGTAAAAGGTCCACCCAGGAAAGAAATGACATGGGTCCCCAAATCTAAATGATCCCGCTCATTTTGCACGGACAGATGCGGAGGAATATCGTCAGACCATGGTATGTCGACAGTGGCTGCTCCCGGCATATGACAGGAGACATTTCTCAATTGAACGACATTTAGACGTTTAACGGAGATTTGTTTCCTTTGCAGGTGGTGAAGGCGGAAAAATCACACAGAGAGGAACTGTAACAAATGGAGTGCTGAGTTTCGAGAACGTCAACTATGCTCCCGAGTTAAAGCACAACTTGTTAAGAGTCTCTCAGATCTGCGACAAGGGGCATTTTACTGATAAAGAGTGTCTGATCTTAAAGTCAGGCATTGTCATCCCGGATGAGTGGATTCTTGTCAAATCGAAGCGGGATGGAAATGCTTACATTATAGACATGAATAGCAACATACCTGAGCAAGTCACCTGCCTCTTCTCAAAAGTCTCAGAACAAAACGCTATGTTGTGGCACCGACGACTCGGCCATGCTAACGCTAAGAATCTGAATCGTCTTGCTAAAAACGAAATGGTGCGCGGCCTGCCTGTTAGAGACTTTATAACATTTGAAAAGTGTGTGTCATGTGCACAAGGAAAGCATCACAGGAAACCACATCTGCCAAAGCAAATCAACTCAATCAGCCAGGTGCTCCAATTGTTGCATATGGATTTATTTGGTCCAGTCAATGTCCTAAGCATCAATAGAAACTCATACTGTCTAGTTGTGATTGATGACTTCTCTCGTTTCACGTGTGTTTTCTTCTTGAACAACAAAGTTGGGGTATCTGATCTGATCAAGAAATTCATCGTGATGATTAAGAACCAAATAAATAATCGGGTGAAGGCGCTTAGAACTGATAATGGAACAGAATTCAAGAATGTAGTTCTTGATCATTTTTGTGCAGAAAAGGGAATTATGCGTCAATACAGTTTAGTTCGCACGCCTCAGCAAAATGGTGTTGCTGAACGAAGGAATCGAACGCTACAAGATGCTGCAAGGATGATGCTGTGTGACTCAAAGTTACTAGTTTTCTTTTGGGCTGAGGCGATTAACACTGCTTGTTATGTTTAGAATCGTGTTTTAATCAACAAAGCCCAAATGAAGACTCCATACGAAATTCTATACGGTCACAAGCCATCTGTCAGCCATTTCCGTGTATTTGGTTGCCCTTGTACCCTTCTTCACCTGGAGTCCAACCCTAAGTTCAATGCCAAAGCTGATGACTGCTATTTCGTGGGGTATGCTGCACGCACTGCATACAGGGTCTACAACAAAAGAACAAAGCAAATTGTAGAATCCTTTGATGTGCGCTGGCTGGAGGAGTATGAAACAGATGCTAGAGTGGGTCCTGATTGGCTATTTGATTACACATCTTTGTTCAAATCGTTCAATATGTGTTCAGATAGTGTATCTAGTTCTACTTCTGGTTCGAAGTTTGTACCTAAAGATGAAGACGAAGACGTTGCCTACAGACCGCCGATAGTTTCTTTTGCGATTCCTTCGGTGGATTCCCCTGTTACAATTCCTAGTCCAGAATCTCCAAATCAACAACAAACTCCAGATGCTGATGCCACTCCTCTTACTCCTGATGAAAGAGAGTTCATGTCACGAGATGCTTCCACTGTTACTCAAAATTTTATGGAACTTCTCTTTCCTGAGCAAATTGCAAATGAGTTTGTGGCAGATCCTACTAATGAGACTGGTTCTTCTGATGTGGATCCTTCGGCAGATGATGGAGTTAACGTTCACAATCTTCCTGTTTCACTCAATGACATCAGCCAGGAGATACCTTCCCGTATTCAACGCGATCATCCGATCGAGAATGTCATTGGCCAGCTGGGTGACGGTGTTAAAACGAGAAGCCAGAGTGGAGATGTCAATACATGTATCTATTCTTGCTTTATCTCTCAAATAGAGACAAAGAACGTTGAAATGGCTTTGAATGAGCCCAGCTGGGTAGATGCTATGCATGAAGAGTTAAATCAATTTGAAAAACTTGGGGTTTGGAAGCTGGTTGAACTTCCTAAAGGCAAAAAGTCTCTTGACACTCGCTGGGTATAACGCAATAAGGAAGATTATTCCGAAGTCATAGTGCATAATAAAGCAAGATTGGTGGTTCGTGGGTTTAGACAAATCGAGGGTCTTGACTACACTGAGGTTTATGCTCCAGTGGCTCGCTTGGAGGCTATCCGTATCTTACTTACATACGCTTCTTACATGAACTTCACTGTTTATCAAATGGATGTCAAGACAGTTTTCTTGTATGGCAAAGTGAAGGAAGAAATCTACGTTGATCAACCCCCTGGGTTTGTTAACTCAAAGCTTCCGAATCATGTCTACAAGTTGGACCAGGCGTTGTATGGGTTACATCAAGCTCCTCGAGCGTGGTATGCAACTCTTACAAAGCACTTGCTCGAACATGGATATTCTCGCGGTACTATCGATCAAACTTTGTTCATCAAGCATGTGGCTAATGATCAGATTCTAGTCCAGATCTACGTTGACGACATTATCTTCGGGTCTACAATTCCATGTTTTTGGGGCTTCAGGTCCAACAAAGATCAACCGGAATCCTTATTCATCAAGCAAAATATGTGGTCGATATACTTGAGAAGTTCGGGTTTCAAGACGCAAAACCTGCCTTGACGCCAATGGCCGAGAGACCCCTTGCTGACTCCAGTTACTGATGGCGAATCCGTAGATCAAACTCATTACAGATCAATGATCGGTTCGTTGATGTATCTAACTACAAGCCGACCAGACACCATGTTTGCAGTTTGTCAATGCGCACGTTATCAGGCTAATCCCAAACTTTCACATCTTATTGATGTCAAAAGAATTTTTCGATACCTCAAAGCCACCCCAAAATTGGGTCTTTGGTATCAGAAAAATTCTGAATTTGATTTATATGCATTTGCTGACAGTAATTATGGAGGCTGTGAGCTTGACAGGAAATCTACATCACGAGGTTGTCAGTTCCTTGGAGACAGGCTGGTGTTGTGGCAGTGCAAGAAACAGCACACTGTCTCAACCTCAACAGCAGAAGCGGAATATGTTGCTGCCTCTACTTGTTGTTCTCAAGTTATATGGATCCAACATCAGCTGTTGGATTACGGTTTGAACTATCTAGAAACCCCTATATTCTGTGATAATGAGGCTGCAATTCAGATTGCTAAAAATCCTGTCTAGCACTCGAAAACCAAGAACATTGACATCAAAATTCATTTCATCAGAGATTGTTGTGAGCGTTCGCTCATTCGGCTGGAACAGGTTCCCACTGCTAATAATGTGGCGGATCTGTTCACAAAGCCGTTCAACAAAGCTCGATTCGATGTGCTTGTGAGCTTTTTGAAAATGCTTCGTTTTGAGGACTAATTTTTTAGGTTAGTTTAAATTTGCGCATTTTTATTTCATTCTCAACCATGCACAAATTTAGGGGGAGAAATAATCAAAAACCAAACAAAAAATTTAAAACTTTAAAAAATTCCAAAAATAGTGTTATTTCTGTTTTATTTTTTTCAGAAAAATCTTCCAAAAATACAAAAACATTAAAAATAAAAAAAATCCAAAAATATATTGTTAATGGAATGTGCTTGTAGGTGATGTGTTGGGAAGTGATATAATCAAGTGATAACGGACAGCCTGAATCTGTGTAAGGTGCCAAAGTCGAATTGTATGTGCTCTGTGTTCGATGCGCGGGTAGGCACGAAGGGTTTTTAAATGGACTTGACTGGGATCAGATGAACTTTAGGAGTTTTAAGACTTGACAAATCTTATCCTAGATAGTTCTATTTAGCCTGACAATACGACGCTTGGGTAGGTTGAGCAGAGTGATATACATGGGAATCTGCGGATACATTAAATGATCTGTATCTAGAACTGTGGATTAACTTTTCCTCAACGTGTGGACTCTGTCCTTAATTCCGGTATTGACGGGGCGACTGGGGAATTCCGATAAATTAGGTTTGTAGAAAGTTATTTTCTTTCTTTCTTACTGTCAGTCATATGTTACCTCCTCTTTGTGATCGAAAGATCCGACCTGGACTGTAACATATGCAATTTTGTCTCTCTGCATCTTCTTCTATGCTATTCTTTCTATCTGTTAGCCACATGTTGTCTCCTTTGCGTGATTCACAATCCGACCTGGTACACAACATGTGCAACATTCTACTTCTCAATCCATCTAAACTCTAGTTAGCCATATGTTTCACTCTCTGCGTGATTGGAAGAGATCCGACCTGAGTGTACAACATATGCATTCTAAATCTGACTTCTTCCTTAATAATTGTCTGCTCATCTGAAGTAAGGAGTATTCTGGAAGTCCTTGATTACTGGGGCATATCAGGAAGCGGGAAACACATTCTAGTACAACTAAAATTGAACACTTATAGGTTGTCTGTAGATCTCGCTGCTCAATTTAGGTGGACAACAATATTCTTGGTCGTCGTAAGCTGAATGGTCCTTAAGGAAATTTATCTAAGTTCATAGTCTTGTCACTTATAGTTTATCCTTAATCTTGTCACAACCTTTCGTGTTTAACTGGACCACAATACCGGCGATCGACCAGACATAGACATGAAGGTAGAAGTACCAACAAGCAGAGTAACACTGTCTAAAAACATTGATCCCAATATCACAAAATCTTATCAACGTTTGTTAAAGTGATAGTAGTTTAAAATTTCTGTTATTTTTAAATTTATGCATTTTATTTTTCATTTTAATAATTTCTATTTATTTATTTTTTAATTTTTATTTTTACTTTTACATAAAAAAATTTAGTTTAGTTTTAGAAATTAGTTTTATTTTTTATTGTTATTTTTGTCCTCAAAATGATTTATTTTTTATAAAAGTTTTTGGGTATTGGACTTTATCATTGTGGATTGCGGCCCATAAAATTTTTGGTCGAGGTATATATAGGAATGGACTCAGCCGAGAACCCTCTATTCCTCATTATCTTCTTCCTGGCCGTAAACTCTCTCGTTTCTCTCTCTCTCTCTCTAAAATTTTTTTGTGATTTTTGGTGAAATTGATCCGATAACTTCAAAGGTATGCCATTTTCGACCACAGATATGCAAATCTCGCATCAAACCGACATGATTTCAAGCTTTAATCGAAGAAAAACGAACTGTCGGCGTTTACGACCAAGGGCTGTTTATGGCCAAGGGTTGTTACGGCCAAGGGCAGTTTACGGCCAAGGGCAGTTTACGAGCACTGGCAGTTTACGGCCAATGGCAGTTCACTGCCAAGGGCAGTTTACGGCCAAGGCTGTTCACGGCCAAAGCTGTTCACGGCCAAGGCTGTTCACGGCCAAGGCTGTTTACGGCCAAGGCTGTTTACGGCCAAGACTTTTTGCAACCAAATTTTAAATATTTGAATATGTTGTTTTCTCATTTGACTTGTTTGATTGCAGATTCAAATGGCAGAGTTCAAGTTTGCTGACAGTCACAACCTGGCTATCATCCTGGCTGATCCTCCGGCTGCTCACGGAGAATTCAAATCTATGATGCATGGATTGCGAGAGTGTTGCTTGTCTACGACGTTGACTGTCAATCCAAACATTTATCAAGGATTGATTAAAGATTTCTGGAAATCTACATCGGTGAAGAAAGGAAGTGATGGAGCTGTTTGTGTTGAGGCTTCTGTCAACAACTACAAAATCATCATCAATGAGCAGTTCATCAGAAGTACGCTCAAACTTGACGATCAATCAACCTCCTCCTCTGAGATCGAGATTTTCCATGTTGAAGAGTTTCTTACCAAAATGGGATATGAAGGTGTCTTCCCTCCAATCATAAAGAAGTTATTGCCACCGTTCTGGAGATTTTTAGCTCATGTCTTCGTGAGCTGCATTTCCGGAAGAAAATCTGGCGCAGATGAGATATCTCTAAGAAACACTGGTGCCATCATCGCTCTGGCTGCGGGACTGAATTTCAACTTCTCAATGTTCATTCTTGAAGAACTGATTTCAAACATCAAAGGAAAAACTAGGGATAAGTTCTTGTTGTACCCTAGGTTCATTCAAGTATTCATTGATGAACAATTTCCCGATATGGCTAAAGATGGAGAAATTCTCGACATGAAGTCTTTGGGGCCACATACCGTCGGATTGATAAAGCAAAACCGAAAGAGAAAAATAACTTTTCAAGGAAAGTTCCCCTTGGTGAAGTTTGGCCTGTTTGCCGATTCAAGTGAGGCATCTGAGTCTCATGTCTCTTCTGATCGAGTGACTTCTGAAGATGATGTTTTTTTTGAAGACGACGTCATTCCGGTTTCTGATCACGAAGATGATGAAGCTACTCCTGCTGCCATTGTAGCTGAAGAGCATGACCTTCACTCTGTACAAGTTGAGAGTGAATTTCACAAAGAAAATGATTCCTTTGAGGACTTGGATCTTTCGGGCTTTGACAAGGATGATATTCCCTTGAATCTTGGAGAAAATCAAACCTTATGTCAAATGAGGATCTTGATTCTTTCTTTGACACTATCCATGATGTTGCTCATCCAGCAACGGAGATAAGGGAGTCAGAAGACGTTTTTGAGACTCCGCCTCCTTTCCCAAAACAATTGGCTGAAACCTCAAATCCTAAGGAGACATCTTTGGAGATTCCTCCCTCTAAGAATGTCATTCCTACCATTGAGCCAGCAGTAAGTGAACCTTTGACAACTCATACCTCCTCGCCTTCATTGAAGAGAAGAAGACTTGATCCTAGACCAGGTGTATTCGTGCCTGATCTATCTCATGGCCTGTCAACTCCACCATTTACTACTTCCATTGCTATTTCACCTATTCCATCCAATGAAGGTCCTAGCACATTTTATGAAGCTGGTGGTTCATCTGTTCCTTCAGGATCCTCTCCTCTCAGGCCTCATCACGAGATTGTCTCTGAGAGACTCGCTCTACATTTGGCCCATGAACAAAGCTCAGTGCCTTCCTCCCGAGCTAAGAGAATATTTATTGAGGAAGGTCACTCAAAAGAGGATGATCCCACCATACCTGGACTTCAAAAACAAATCAGCGTGCTCAATCAGAAAAATATTGAGCTTGATATCAAGGTGGCTGATCTTGAAGCTGAAAAGGCTCAACTCAAAATTCAGGTTGCAGATCTTGAAGCGGATAGAGTTCTAAAAACAAAGCAAATTTCTGATCTGCAAACTCACATGGGAAAGTTGACTGCATGTTACTTTTATTTGAAGGAGAAGCTGAGAGAGGAACTTGGCGACAAGTTCAATTCATGTGTTCGACATCTCAATGCTGGCCAGCCCTCTTCTCAACAAGTTGAAGACCCCCCTGTTGACCCGCCTGCTCAAAGAAGAACTACAATTGTCGATCGATTCGATAAGGAACCAGCTCAAGCACCAAGTGATGTTGCACTCAAACGTGCCATGTTAGCAGCTTCTGGCAAGAAAAAGCAACTTCTCTTCAAGAAATCCTCTGATCAAAATGCTCCTGGAAATAAACCCACTATCACCGTCACTAATCTTGAACAGAAGAAATTTGGTCACAAGTATGGTGATAGATCGGGAATTATGTCATGGGGCTTCCATCACAGGCTTAACATGTGGATCGTAAAGCGCAAAAGAAAAAATGTGGAGTACTACAAAGATTTCCATGATTTCCATTCACGGACAAGAGTGGATCTCTCAGAATTATCCAGTGCTCCCTTTTAAAATCTATCAGGTGATCCAAAGGCTACGCATTTCAAGCTATTCTTGGAGGATCAAGTAAAGAAGGAATTCCCTGGCATGACGACTGTTGAGTCTTTCATCAAAAGGTTCCTTAAAGTGCTGGATCCCAAGACCAACAAGCCCTTTCAGACTGTCATGTGGCCGCCAACAAATCAAGTCAGACAAGTTCCAGTGCTGCAGACCTTCAATGATGGATCTCTCAAAGACATGCATTACTGGGTCTATGATGAAACTACTGCGTCTGCTGTCATCAAGTTCCAAGATGGCTGCTTTCGCCTATACGACAAACAAGACCTACTTCAATTTGGGAGGTGGGATATTCATCATCTGGCCCTGCATCAGATCAAGGTTGCTGAAGACATTTTCGAGCCTGCTGCGAAAGAGTACACAGCAGTTGTTGTCGAGATTATTGCTAAGGAGATGTGGCAAGGGGCAATGGGAGGGTCCGATGTTCTTGTAATTGAGAAAGACTGAGTTACAGCTATCCCCAAACCAAGGGGGAGATTGAAGGGTCCATGTTATGGTTTGGGCTAGGCTTTGGATGTAATAGGTCATTTAGCATTGTATTAGAAGTATTTTGGTATGTTTACGGCCAAGAGCATGTTTACGGCCATGACCATGTTTACGGCCATGACCAGTTTACGGTCAGGTTTTCTTTCCTATATATAGGACCAGTCTGAGTCTGTTAGTAGTTGTTGATTCATAGCAGTTTACGGTCATTCATTGTACCAAACTTTTCATTAATACAAACGTGTGCAAGCTTTGATTCATTCTTCTTCTACTCAATTCTCTTCTTGTTTGATTGTTAGATTGCTTGATCACTAGTTAAGATCCTGTTTCTAGGACCTTACATAATGAACCCTAAAATCATGTTAATGCGGTTTAAATATGAAGGATACCCTAAAAGATCATGGGCTTGGGCTGCAGCCTTCCTTACGGCGTGACCACATACATGTCACGTCGTAACCACATTCACTACAAGAAAAAGACCCTTTTACGACGCGCAAACCACGACACTCATTGATTTATGTTACGTAAAAGAGAGTGACATTAAAAAAGTGTCATCTCTTCAAAATATTTAAGGATTTAGGTGACGCATTATTGTGTGCCCTTAAATTAGTGTCTCGTGTAAAAAAAATTGAAAACACAGAGGGAACTTTATCTAAAATGTGTGTCCTCGGTGAATGTCGCTTTATGATTTTTTACTCAAAACGCGCGTTCTTAAAAGGGGGAAATGAAATCCTCTTAAAATTCTAAAATTTTTAAACACCCCGCTTCAAGATCTCCCTTCATTCTCTTCTTCCCTTCTCTCTGCAAACCCTAATCACGAGACCATCTCTTCTATACACCTCGACAACTCATATAATCGTTCTATAATTTTTTTTCTTAAAAACTCATGTTCATTCCGGAAGATCACAAAATGGCAACCAACAACTAGGGTTTTTATTTCCCACTTACATATAATCGTGATTTTCATCAAGAGTTTCAAAAACACTTCCCTCACGTAAGCTTTTCTTCTATAATCTCACATCCATCTAGGGTTTTGGCATACTAGAACTCTATTCGAATCATCACACACCAACTATTAAGGGAAGACGTCAAAGCATTCATAGGCCGGATGTAAGTGTGTACAACAGAAGAGGAGGAACCTAAACCCTCAATTCAAGAAGTATTGATTGAGAATTGCAAGTTCAACAACAAATTGAATTCTCAAATCATTTTCATACTCGATTCTCTCTGCAAATTTCATGTGCAAATCAAGTGGAGGCAGTCGATAGCTACCGATGTCTTCCTTTCCATATATCTCCGTTTTACTCACCAAGTTTGTGTAACTTCTGCAACTCCACATTTTTCATCTTCTGTCATTTGATTCGACTCTTTAGCTGATTTCTGATATCAATGATGAAGTTTTTTGCATTATGATGCTTTTGTTCATCAAAGTCCTATGAAATTTTGAAAAATTATATTTCGGTTTACTGATTGTGAGATTTGTGCTCGAGTTAGTTTATTGTTACTAGAGATCATTTTGTGAAGAATCCTTATGGTTCCAATTATCAATTAATAGCAAGAAAAATTAACTTTGGATTTTATATGTGTGTATGTTATCTTTGATTTAACTTTGATTTTTGACCAAATATGTGCATATCAAGTGTTTGATGGAATGGCTGACCGAACTTCATTTCTTATTGTTGCTTTCGGTTACTACTTGGCAGCATGTGGAATCTTCCAGACAACATTTCAATGTTGAAACAACTATAATCTCTCAATCTTCTCAATTGTTTGTAATCTCTCAACATTTGTCTCTTTTTTGTTTAGTTCTAGATATTTTTTTTAACTTGTTAATCATCTGATAATCGTAGCTCCATCAATAGTATAAACTTGTATTAGACAATTATTTCCTTCAGGTTTATAAAGTAGGCCCTTGTTTTAAGGTTTTGAACACTTTATATTAACACTTTTGTTTATCTTTTCAGTTATGAGGAAATCCAAATAATGCACATACCTCCTCCCCATGTTAGTTGTGTGGTGTGGTACTCAAGCTGATGATGTTTTCCCTAAAGCATGACATGGATTGGCGACTACTATTAGAGAGTCAAATGCAGCTTAGGTACTAGTTACTTCCTTTAAATTATACTCTCCTAAAATCTAACCTGGTTCACTCACTATTTCATATCTATAATACTTTCTATATATAAATTTTTTTATAAAAATCTTAGAGACCCTGACTGAGGAGATTGCTATCAGTTAAGAAGGGGGGACACCAGCTTTACCAATAATACCAGAGGAACTACTCTACTGTAACTCCGTAATCAACAAAATGGTTGTTTGGGGATCAAAAGATTTCACAATTCTAACCTGCATTTAAAAAAAAAAGAGTTAACCTAAAGGCACAAGAGAAAAAAAGTTAAATTCAAGTCAACAGAAAGCCGATAAGGGTCTAACTGAAAAATAAAAAAGTGCAGGCAAGCAGGCAGACATCAAGCTTCTCCACCAGCCTTGCAAGGAATAGTTGCCTTCTGTGTCCCTGAGAAACTGTACAAGAATAATATTTCCTAGTATTCATCAAAACTTCCAAAAAAAATATATATTATGTTAATAAAGTAAGTAAATTACCTGAGTGCCCTTGTTTTCTTTTTCTGTTGTTCAAGAGGATCAGCACTTGAAGTTGAACCAAACCTGAAAACACAAATCTGAAACACATAATATATTCATGATTACAAATCCGTAAAGATTTGAAAGCAAGTTTGTTTCTTTCCTTTTAATTTTTTTTTTAATAAAATAAATAAATTAATAATAATAATACAGAGATCATGAACTAAAAAATTGATTATCAAAATATTTTCATAAAACTTAAATATTTTTTACTGTAATCTGTAATCTATAGTAATACGGGTCATGAACTTGATGGAATGTATGACCATCCGGTTTTACCAATGGCAGGAGAAACATGGCAGTTATTGGAAATACAATGCCATTCCAAACTTGCTTCCAAACGTTTCCAAAAACCTAAAAGAGGTTCAAAGCAGCACTAGAGTTGTTCCCTCGACTTCTTTCAATTGTGAATGCTTTAAGTAATCTCCTCTGTGATTCTCAGGTACTCTTTCCCTCTTGTGCACCAAATATCAATATACTTTTTGTTCATATCTTCTACCTGTCCATTGAAAAAATCTACCCAGTTATAGAATTTTCAAAGTAAGAAATTTTTTTAAAGTACAATGCTTTAGTTTTCTGTAAGAAAATTATTAAAGTGCAAGTGTGACCTTTTCTAACTTGTTAAGGCCTTTTGGCGTGTTCGGATTGAGGCGGCTTTTGCTTTAGCTAGCACAACATCCGAGGTATTATACTCGTTTGTATAAATGACTGAAATATCCTTTTTGAGGTTATTACTAGATTTTCTTGATATTGGGCATTGATGCATCATTTACTTTATTGTTCTTCTAGGAAACTGATTGGGGTGGTTTACTGCATCTAATTAAATTTTATAAAATTCGAAGATATGATGAGAAAATTGGACTCCCAAAGTAAGTGTTGCATCCTTTCTCAGTTTTAATAGACATCAAAACAATGTCCAAAGTTTTAATGACTGAAATACCCTTTCCTAAAGGTTAATTTTCTTTTCATGCTTAGGCCAAATGAATTTCATGATTTTGCAGAGTATCTTGTACTCGAGGTAATGCAATGAGGTAGGATGTGTATTGTCAACAATGTCCAAAGTTTTTTTTAAAAACACAACATGCTTTTATAATCATATTGATATTCATACAAGGAACATATTGAAATGACATTTCAGCTTTTTAATACAATTATATTTGTATTATTTATACAATATTATTTATCTAGGCGAAATCATTTATTGAATTTGTTTAACTTTTGTGGATTGTGATGTCTTGACAGGCTATTCCATATGTTGTAGCTTTGGTTAGAGCAATAGATAAGAAGAGCCCTCGTGAAGCTGTTGATTTCATCTTACCACTTTTAAACGTAAATGTTTCTTCCACTATTCCACTCCCACACGTCTTACCATTGCATTATCTGTTTATTATATTTTCAATGTCGTTTTCTTTTTGGGGGTACTTTCAGTACAATGAGAACAATGGGAATCCGTATTCTGATGTTTTCTGGCTTGCTGCATTAGTCCAATCAGTCGGTGAACTTTAATTTGGACAACAGGTTTGTTGGCAATTGGCATGTCTTTATATCGCATATATAAGTTTAAGTTTTATGATAATATTTTGATAATCAAATTTTTAGCTTTTGATTATGCGATATAAAGCACTCTACTTACATTTGAAAATAAGGTTTGTTTCTTTCTATAATCTGTATATATTCAAATCAAACTTAGACTACTGCATATGCATGTGTTTATGATTGTAGTTGTTTGACTATACATGTCCAAATGTTACATTAATTGCTTTTTCTCACATTTTTTTTATCTTACTGTTAATGTATAAATGGTTTTAGAAAGAAGACCATACATACATATATACATACATATATAAAGCTTGAGAGCAACTTCATTTCAGCATGGTCCCACCAGATGAAATCGGTATAAAGTTTGATGACATTGGTGCTCTTGAGGATGTGAAAACTGCATTACATTAACTTGCCATTCTTCCAAAGAAAAGACCCGAGCTTTTATCTCGTGGAAATCTACTCAGGTCTGTATTTTTTATTTTATTTTATTTTATCTTTTGACTTTATGTAGTGTAGCTAAGAAAAGCCTTATGATTTGTTGTCAGCCTTGCAAAGGAATATTTCTTTTTGGGCCTCCTGGGAAAACACTTGTTGCCAAAGCACTTGCAAATGAAGCAGGAGCTAACTTCATCAACATAGATGGTTCCACACTTACATATAAGGTACTCTACTTACATTTGTCCACTCCCAACCCATACATATTTTTTTTTACAGTTCTCTAGTGATATTTTTCCTTGTGTCCTATAATGATTGGCTCCTATCTTGTTTTTTGATATTTATACCATGGTGAATATTCCTTTTAATGTTGTACATGTTTTTTTCTTAGGTCGGGGGTGGCGAAGTTCAATACCATGGTGAGGTTGCAAGGCTGAAAGCTGCCATGAAGATTGTCAAAGGAGAAATTACTCACGGGTTCCTTTTAATGTTGTACATGTTTTGTTTTTCTATGATAAATATTATGCAATATTAGTAATGTATTACATTTACCTATCAAAATATATACTTTTTAAAACATTTAAAATTATGACATACAAAAATGTGTGTCGTCTTTCTTTATGACAGGGGCTTTAATGATACGCAATGCGTGTCCTAAACGTGCGTCGTAAGGTTACGACACGCAAATGCGTGTCATCTTCCTTTATGACAGGGCATTCCTTGACACGCAATGCGTGTCGTAAATGCATGTCGTAATTGTGCGTCGTAAATGCGTGTCGTAAATAGACGACGCGCAAAAGCGTGTCGTCTTTCGTTATGACAGGGTCTTCCTTGACACGCATTTGTGTGTCGTCTGAGCGTTTTACGACACTCATTGCGTGTCGTAAAAGGCTCTTTTTGTAGTAGTGATTCCACATACCTATTCCTCACTTTGGCTTGCCATGTCGTAACCACCCTATGGTCACGTCGTGACACTCGGTTTTCCATAAAAACCAAATTTTTGATTCCTTAATGCCTTAAACCGAACCATTCTGGAAAACTGGTGTTAAATTAACAACTAAAATTCGAAGGAAAAATGTTTCTAGTTATGTAATCGCATCAATTTATACAAAAAATGAAAATATCTTATTTTTAACATATATTCACAAATAAAAACATACAATCGTAAAAAGAATCGACACATACCCAGAAAAAATGAATCTTTTCACTGTAATAAGAAGACATTCTATTAATTAGATGTAGATGTAGTCTGAAACATTGAATTCAAAATTAAATCTAAAACAGTTATTTCAAACACGGGCCCGACATGCTATATATAAGGGAACCATATTACCGGGTCGGATCATTTTACCCGTTTACTCATTTTAAAATTTGGGTTCGGAATAAGCATTTCTGACCAAATGGTTACTTTTTAAAATAAAATTGTAAATAATTATTTAAAAAAAAACATTAAAAAAAAGTCTGATTACTCAATTTCCCTTTATATATGCATTTTCATAATATTTCATTTGATCTTGAAAGGTAAAATAAAAAGTAGGTTAATCTTTTAACTCATATAATGTGGTTTCGTTTTTAGAAATATCAAGCTTAATCTCTATTTTTTTTAAGTCTTATAAAAGGTTTTGATGGTTTAAATTTCTATTGTCTTTGGTCATTCATCCATATAAAAAGATTTATTTATCTTTTCTAATTTATTTTGGTTTTTCTTTTCTTAAATTACTTAATAATAATAATATAATAATAATAATAATAATAATAATAAATAAAAAATAAAAATAAAAATAAAAATAAAAACCTTAACCCCTTTCACACGAGTTGCATCTCCTTTCACACTCACTCACCTTCGCCCCTTCCTCTTCTCCACAACCTCCATAGTTTTTTTGTTTTCATGCACATCCGATCCCCATCTTCACCATCGTCGGCAAATCAAACTGAGGAAAGGAGAAACTCCGACTCATCGTCAGTTGTCGACAGGAATCCATCACCGGAAAATTAGCGTTGCCGCCACTGTGTGTTAATAACATATCCAATCTTCAGTTTTTCATTTGCAATATTTAGAGAAAATCAAAATCAACAATCGTTACCAAAGGATGCTTCATTACTTCTAGTAGCGAGTGTAATCACAGAACTAGGGGAAAACGGAACTAGAGGTGGCAAGTGGGGTCAGCTAGCAGTAGGGTAAAGTTCTTCCGACGATTAATAATAGAGGATGGTTCTCGAAAATTAGGGTAGAATGATTTAATAAAATCAACGATTGTATACTTGCTACGGGAAATAGGAGGGGAAGATGGTGAGTTGGTGGTGGTTATACTAAAATGATCGTGGGGATTATGGCTGATTTTGATTTGAAGCTTCAAAATTGGATGATTGGGAAAAGGAGTTTTATAGCTTCAAATATTGGTTAAATGGATTCAATAATTTTTTGTTTTTCCTTTTCTTCATAATGCAAACCCCTCCATTACCATCAACTCTTCCTCTACATCGTGATCAACTACCCATTAGGATATGGTGGTCAGAGATCAGAGGGCGTTGGGAGCTCAATCTCAGGTCCAATCTACCTTCATGATGCGTCATTAGCTATAATTATTGCCAATTGTGGGAAATCTGATTTTGCGAATTATTTGCAAAATGTTAAGTAGAAGCTCAATTTGAGTATAGGTTTGGTGTTACAAGGTCAAATACACAAGGAGATTGGTGGTCGGTAGTTTTCCGATGGTTGGTGCTTGTGGTGGGGTAATGTTGTGGTGTTGGTGGTGATAAAAGAAGAGGGATACGGGTGTGGCAGAATTATTAAATGATTTTTTTAAATATAATTAATAATAATATTAATCAAAAATAAATGAATAAGGCAAACTATATATTTTATGTCTGTAAACGATTTTAGGACACTATATACATTATAACCACCAGGGCTGTTATGAGACCGAAAACAAAAAATTAAGATTAAACGAAAAATACAAGAACTATTTATGAAGGATAGTCTAAAAAATATTTACTTTTAAGTGGAAGAAGAAATAAAAGCTTAAAGCAATAAAGTTGATATATCGTATTATGCTGGTGGTTTGAAAGTCATACTGAAATTCTTCTTCCATGAATATGCAGTGGGATACCTAAAGAACGAACATATTTGGAACACGTGGTTTAAATGGCTAAAACCCGGAATCATGGAGGATAGCCCATTTGAAAGAATTGCTAGGGTAAAAATTATCGGTCTTCCAATCTACGTGAGATCGGAGGAGAATGTTAAATTGGTATTAAGTAACCTTGGAAACATCATTGAAGTTGATGGCAGTCAGAATTGGCACAGTATCAATCTCTCGTGCGCCTTTGCTAGAATCTTTACCGGAGAAAAATTACCAATCAACAAGGTAGTCAACTACTTACTCAATGGGAAATCATACACTGTTGGCGTGGCTGAATGTGAGGACGTATGGCAACCTTTCTCCAAATATTATGAATCCGACTTAGAGGAATCAACGACGAGGAGGATCACGAACTCTCTGATTCAGAAGTCGATGGTATATCAGAAACGTGGGGCCATAATAACGAACAAGAAGTAGAAGAGGGAGAAATAATTATGGAATCTGAATTGATCGTAGAAATTGGTGATGCGAGGATGATCGGTGACGAATCGCCGGTGCCGGCAGTCGCAGAAAACACGAGGAACATCGAAACGGAAATCCCTACGTTTAATGCGAGAGGTGAAAATTCATCTGGGAAATTGAACTCTGCTTCAAACCAGCACTCCAATTTGAATATTAATGCAGATTCAATCGATGCACCAGAGGCTAGCTTTGGCCCACAACCTGATGGACAACTTCAAAATATATTAATTGGGCCTTCCCTTATTAATTTGCCCCAAACTCCATTAGGCCCACCATCTAGTAATCCGGGGAGTATCATGGAGGCAGATATTTTTGATGCTGGAGGGTCAAAGACCAAGAAAAGAAAGCTTGACAGAGTTGATCGTGGTGCGCTATTTAGCTCCCTTCCTGCTCGCAGTCTATTTCCGGAATTTGAAACCCGCCCACCCAACTGCTACATATGCCCCGATCCCACCATTAATTCTCAATCAAACTCCCACCTTTGACCTAAACATCTCCATTGCTGACCCTTCACACTCTAAAGTCGGCGAGTGCTCTTCCTCAACTGAGGTCAACAGTTTAATTAAGATTGGGAACGATGTCGGATTTCAGATCAATGAAGATTGTATTGGAATGTTGGATGGGAATGCTCCCAACATGGTTGGAGGTAACGGGGCTACATCTGGTTTCCAATGAATGCCCTAAGCCTAAATATAAGGAGGGGGTGGGTGAATCCCACAAGGTAGATTGGATCAGAAAACTAAAACATGTTCACAGGATTGACTTCATTGGTATTCAAGAGACAAGAGTTGCAGACTTTAACCAAATTGACTTTGTAGGATGTTGTGGTGCAACCGATTTTGATTATGTCGCAGTTAACCGAACGGGTATGTCGGGTGGTTTATTCTGTTTATGGGATACAACTATCTTCTCAAAAATCAACAATATCACTTCGAGGCACTACATAGCAATATCAGGACATTGGAAGGGTGTATCAGGTATAACAACATTTGTGAATGTTTATGGCCCTCAAGCTGTCACAGACAAACGAACACTTTGGGCTGAACTGACATCATTAAAAAAACGGGAATTCAGGCACATGGATATTCATCGGTGACTTTAATGCAATCAGATATGAACATGAAAGGTTCAATTCGGTATTTTGCAAACTCACTGCTGTGGATTTTAATCGATTCATCGTAGATGTCGACCTCCATGAATTTAATATGGGTGGAATGAAATTTACTTACCTCAGAGACGATGGGCATAAACATAGAGTTCCTCTTTTGTAGATTCTTAATACATGATGTGATAAGATTACATTTTGATGTTTTGTAGGATAAAAGAAAATAGTCCATATGTTTCTACTTCCAAGAGAAGGGGCATTGGTTACGAAGCTGCCCTGACTACCTGAGAGATCTAAGAGATGGGAGAGTCAAGATGTATGACTCTGCTTCAGAAAAAATCCACTATCTAACTCTATTAAGTTCCTATTTGTAGATTCTTAATACATGATGTGATAAGTTTACATTTTGATGTTCTGTAGGATCAAAGAAAAGAAGCGTGGTGAGTCTAATCATGAAGAAATGGATTTCGATCGCATGGTTCGATGATCGGATTTTTGAGATGCTACTTAGAGAGTTATGATAGATTTCTTAGGAATATGTAATGGCATAGTTTCCATTTAAATTGTGTTGTAAGGACAAGTTTTTTCGCGCTTTATAAATAAATGAAATTTTGAATTTTGTCTTATTTATTTATCATTGCAATGTCATTTGTGAAAATTAATGGTTGTTTCTATTATAAGCAATATTGAAATGGATGTGATTCTTTATTATGTTATTTGTGGTAGTGTCGAGAATCTACCAAATTGAGGAAGGATTCTCATCGCCCAAGTTTCAATTGGACAGAAACTTGGAATCATGCAACTGGTATTGTATGATGAATGAAAACCTTCGTATTTGTGAAATTGAGACTAATTCCTTGTTCACATAAGTATGTGAGTCAAGTGAAGGACCAGGGGATCTAGTACACATTGATGTGCACTGGTCAAGTCCACCACAAAGAACAATAAGACTATTCGTCATGGTTTACTAAAATTTTAGTAAATATGGTTATGCTTACAAGATTTAGTGTGATTCTGAATCATTGGAAAAGTTCCAATGAATAGTAGAACGAATAAGAAGAATCAATTAGGAAGAAAGATAAAAGTTTCTCCAATCTGAAAAGAATGGAGAGTACTTAAGTATCATGTTTAATGATCATTATGAAACCGTATCACAATTGATCCTCTAAGGACACCTTAGTGCATAAGTATGACTAAGAAAATGAATCAGGAATTATTGAAATGGTTAAATCAAAAGGATGAGTTATACTTCGTTCCAAAAGCGAGTCTTAGAGTAATACTCCAAGATTGTGACTTGAGTGACATAATCTTAAGAAAAGGATGAAGAACACTCATCAAATGTGGAGTAGAAAAGTTCTTACTCTTGTACGTTTAAAATTGGTAAATTGTGATGTCTTGGATAAGACAAAGACCAACTAGAACCAATTGTGTGAAGTGTTTGTCTTGATAAGGAATTCGCACTAACCCTTGAATATTTGTTTTGTCAAGGAATGTTTCTTGACAAAAGAATCTTATATGTCAAGAGGTCAGTGGGAGTCTTAAAGATCTTGAAAAGTTTCAAGAACTAATCAAGAGTAAACCTATTGTTAATCACTAGTCGACAAAATTTTGTTTCTATGCCATTCCAGTAAAGTTACTTATGCATATGAGTTCTACGAGTTCTCAATTAACTGCATAAAGGCAATCACCTTGTTCAATGAAAGTGCATTGACTAGTATAGGTGAGCTGCTAAATAACTTGGAAGCAATGGTGGGCCCCTTGATGGCAAGACATTAAAAATGAATAAGTTCTGTCCATAAGAGTTTGGATTTGTCACAAACATTATCTTATGATTATGGTTATAACAAATTCACATGGATAGGAGCACTTACACCATAAAATCTAAGTGTCATAAGGTTTCTATCCGGTTCATGAAAATGATTGTGAGGAAACGCTTTCACTAAGAGAGATTTTAAGGAGATAGCAATTGTGATATTTGCGTTCTCAAATTCGATTATGATTACGGCATCCCTCTTCATAGTTCGAAGTGTGAGATTTGGCAATTTGTCTAAACATTTAGGAATTATTGCTATAAGTTCTGAATTGGTTTAGACATACATATGAGCTATGTAAGGAAAGTTAGTGGGAGCATGATCATTATGTTAAGTGTTGCAAGTTAGCAATATTAATTATAGAAAACAAAAGTTCCACTTTGCCAAATAGCTCATATGTATGTCTAAACCAATTCAAACTCAAACTCATACACCTTTCCTTACATAGCTCATATGTATGTCTAAACCAATTCAGAACTTATAGCAATAATTCCTAAATGTTTAGACAAATTGCCAAATCTCACACTTCGAACTATGAAGAGGGATGCCGTAATCATAATCGAATTTGAGAACGCAAATATCACAATTGCTATCTCCTTAAAATCTCTCTTAGTGAAAGCGTTTCCTCACAATCATTTTCATGAACCGGATAGAAACCTTATGACACTTAGATTTTATGGTGTAAGTGCTCCTATCCATGTGAATTTGTCATAACCATAATCATAAGATAATTATGTTAAGTGTTGCAAGTTAGTGGGAGCATGATCATTATGTTAAGTGTTGCAAGTTAGCAATATTAATTATAGAAAACAAAAGTTCCACTTTGCAAAGTTGTAGGGGTTGAAAAGTTGTTTTGCTATAATTAAGGGAGAAAATATTATACTTCATTTCAAAATCTAAAAGCTTGGATCGAGAACTTTTAATCAAATTTAGTCAAAGGACATATATGGATGTTATGTTGAAAAGGTTCAACTTAAAAGAATTCTATATATGGCAATATTATAGCAAGAAACTGGTAAAGTATCACGTTTTTCATGAACTGTGTCCCATACGCTTCTGGTATAGGATCGATTGCATATGTTGTAATATTCGACCGTTCTAAATTTTCCAAATGCCTAGGGCATTAAGAGGGAAAAGGACCAGAACCGGATATGACTAAAATAATTAAACAACTCTCAAGGACAATCTAAGGTTCGCCAAGGATTGGTCACTTGTGGGTAGTTGGAAGTATAGTAACGAATGGACCATAATGACATTATTATGATTAGATATGATTCTATTAATAATGAGTTGTCGTATGGCAAATATGGAAATGTTTTCATATTGGAAGTTGGATATCAAGAATCTATGTCTAGATTAGAAACTTTTATGCAAGAAGGATGTTCAAAGGAATGTACTTTGAATGTGAGACTTCATATCTATGGAATTTCCTTGTAACAATCTCCAATAGAGCACTTTGTAATATCATTGGCAAAGTCTTGGTGGCTTTGGTGCTGTGACATTACGAAAGGATCGTTGCATAAAATGTTAGAATCTAACATATTCTACTAGTGGCAAGAATTTGGTATTCTTACACTTATGACAAGGATTAGGAGTTGTGAAATGAGTATCATTGGAAATGTATTCAATTGATCTATTTCACAAATTATGGACCATAGGTAAACATAGTGTGCATGATTGGAGCATGGGACAACTGTTGTTATAATTCAAGTAATAAGTTGATTATCCGAAACATTATACAATGAATAATGAGTAATCAATATGGTGATTAAATAAATGTGTTTTATTTACACTCAAAAGTTCGGGGCCATATAGGATTAGTATTATTCTTGTGTTTCACTTTGCATGTTTTGACTTCCCGAATAATAAGATTATTCAAACCATCCACAGTCGATAAATACTTTGGAAGTAGGTATTGAAGCTAGACTGTCATGAATCCGACTGTAGATTGTCTAAACCATTTAGACATAGCAAAAGTCTGCTGCAGTGTTCATGAGTACTCCTGAAATAAGATTTGAGTATTGGATTAAACCCACGCTCACTTGAATCGCTTCATGGATTTTATCACGAGTGATTAGTGAGACGATAATATCTTATATTCTTGAAACGGAGACGTGTGATTTGTAGTTTGCAAGTCGGTTGCACATTGATAATATGTAAACGCACCAGTAACTTGGTGTTATAAAACATATTGTTGTGTGTGATTTGATGAGTAAGTACAAGCAAGCATTTGAGTCGAAATTTATCCGTTCCATTTACCCAATGTGGGATAAAAGCGATATCTGTGGGCCCCTCGATGATTTAGTGATGACACCCTAAAGCGGTTGGCCAAGCCTGGACTAAGTTGATGTGTTCAATTGTAGTCTATTGTCAGTCACAATAAGTCAGAAATTGAGAAACAACACATAGATGGAGAGAATGATTATAATCAATGTCTCATGTCTATACGATATCTTGAGAATGGAGGAATATATGATCCCTTATCTAAAGGACGCGCTTCTGATAAGATCAGAGTTGACAGCGGTTGTTGAAAGCTACGATTGCTAATCAGGTTCTGAAGTCGTACTTGCAAAATAGTTATTAGACTTATCCAAGTTGGAGACTGTTAGATTAAATGTCTAAGTCCATAACTATTTTGGTATGTACTTGACCTGATTATGAGCATGGTCCTTTTGGGTTGCCTTCACCATAGCAACTGATAGGATGAATTAAGGAGAAAGAGGATTAATTATGATTTATTAATATATTATGTGAATAATATATTAAAAGAGAAATCATATTGTTTAATTAATATTGATCAAGAATTAATTTTGTGGTCAAAATAGATTAATTAAATAAAGAGGACTGATACTGTAATTATAAGATAATTACAAAGTTGGGCTTAGGATCCATAAGGATGCAATGGACAAATTCTATATGAGAGTCCATATGGAAATCGTCCAAGGGCCTTCTGGAAGGATCAATTGGGCTGCTTAAGGACTAAGCAACTGGATTAGGGTTTCCAAGTTGATAACCCTAGAAGCCTAACTATAAAAGGAACCCTCTAGGCCACCAAATTCGTACCAAACGTTCTAAGAGAGCCCTTGGACGAATTTTGTGCCTCCTCCTCCCTCTCCTAAGTCATCTTGTTGCTAGTGGTGTTTGTGACTCCATTAGAGGTGCAACACTTGGGGCACTAAGCTTTCAGAAGTCAAGATCAAGAAGGTTTGTGATTATTATTGCTACATAACAATCAAGGTAAGATCTAAACCCTAATTTTATGTTATTTCGAAATTGGTATGCTAGTTCTTAGGGTTTATGCTTTGGATGATTATTTGCATGATAACTTGAGAAAAACCTAGATCCAAAGTATTAGGATTGCATGTAAACCATAAAATTAATGTAATGCTCAAAACCCATCAAAGATCTCATAATGCGGAAATCATAGTGTGATGCGTTGTGATCCTGTCAGATCCTTTTCCTTTTGAAAAAGAAGTACCTTAAACCAAAACTAAAAACCGTAAGCACGAAGCTTAGTGAGTTCCCCCATCATACCACATAATCACATACTGTCAGGCATATCTGGATGCCGACCCACCTTGTCAGGCATATCTGGGTGCCCGACCTACCCTGTTGAGCATACTTGGGTGCTCAACCTACTCATGTTAGGCATACCGGGGTGCCCAACCTACCGCTGTCAGAAATATCGGGGTGTCCGACCTACCCCTGTCAGGTATATCTGGTTGCCCGACCTACCCTCCGGTTTATCTCAACCGGTTACAGGGACTATTTCACCCTACCACTACCACATAGTAACATATCGTAAACATACTGCTAGGCATTTATGGGTACTGTCTACCCCTTCAGGCTTTTTCAACCGGTAACCGGGGACTATTTCACCCCTCCTATCACTATCACATAATATCATAGCATCCTAGCACATAAATCATAACATAGAGTGGCATACCAGACAATTATCACAAAGACAATCATCTCTACTATAAGTACCTACTAGTGAGCCGACATTGGTGTCTTAGACGCACTTCTACTGGAAGGTAACTAACCTCGCAAAGCTGAAGTCTCGCGGCAAAACCCTAGCTGTTGGATGACAGGTTCCTGAACTGTCAACATCAAAACAACACCCAATTAATAATTGGGTTCCAATAGATAACCATAAGTCTATGCTTGGGGTAAAAATACTACTTTACCCCCAACCTAGCTTGATTCAAGCCCAAGGCCCAAACTCACACTCCAAAGGCCCAAAAGTCAAACAATGAACCAAAGCCCAACATATGGCCCAATTTTCCAAATTGGGCCCAAACCTTTACATGGTCTTACCCTAAGGCCCAACCATTTATTCCAGTCCAAACATTTGGCATTCCAATGGTCAAATATCTCATAATCATCAAGGCCCAATTATGGCCCACCTATGGCCCAATTTTCCAAATTGGGCCAAAACCTCACATGGGCCTTACCTAAAGCCCAGCCAAATATTCTAGTCCATATACATAATCTTGGATGGCCAATCAGTAGCCCAATCACCAAAGCCCAACAAAGAGGCCCAACACAAGGCGCAAACAAAATTAGGGGTTTCACATAAAATGACGATTAAGGTTTAATTAAAAACACTTAACCCATTAACGACTTATTCCATTAAGTTTATCAATCTACTAGGCCATTCATACGATATAGTCGGGCATAATTAAAAATTCCAATCTAACAGTCCAAATGCGGGTCCCGGCAAATCCCAAACTAACATTTCCAAAATTAGGGTTTCCAACCCAATTGCGTTCCAATTAGTCAATTTGTTAAGTTTTTAGGTTAATTAATGTTTTATTAGGTCAACTAGGGTTTCATTAGGTCGAGCACCACCCACTGCCACCTCGGGCGGTGGTGGTCGACGGCGGCACCCGACGGCAGCCACCACCTCACGGTAGTGGTTATGGTTCTAGTCCAGTCATGTCCAAGTCATCTCAAAAGCAATCCAATCACATGCAAATTCACACCGCCACCCAACACGGCGGCTGGTGGCGGCAGAAGGCGACAACCACCACCTCATGGTGGTGGTGGTGGTGGGTTGTTTCCTTGATTAATCTGGCCAAACAATACATTTTACAAAGCAATATCCAAATGAACACACACACACACACACTTAGCCACCCTTGTGGTGGCAGGCGGTGGTTGGAGGTGACCGCCACCACCTCATGCTGGTGGTGGTGGCTTTTATCGTGAATTCCGGCCAAACAACCACACCTACGGCATGCACTCTAGTGGCAGAAGCACACCCACACATTTTACTCGAAAAAATGGACCCAACCACCCACCTGGTGGCGTATGGCGACGACAACGGCTCGGACGACGGCAACGGCGGAACAGCAGCGCTACAGTTAGCGTTGACGACGTCTATGGCTTGTTCTTCTTTATTCACGACGTCCCATTGTCGATCTTCGTCCTCAACTACAACAGAAGCGGCGACAACGGCGTATCGACAACAAGAAATGGAGGATTCACGATGTCCGACAGTGGTGGCGGCGCTTCGATGGCGAAGTAGCGGCTGGCGGATGAGGGCTTCACATGGTGAAGGCTGAATAAGGAGAAGGAGAAGAATGGCAGAAGTACGGTGGTCGCTTGTGGTCGTTCGCTGATCGGAAAAATAGGCATGGTGGCGGCGGCGGTGGTGGGAGACATAAGGTTGGCGGCGGGTGTTATTAGAGTAGGGTTAGGGTTTCTAATACATATATATGGAGGCTACATATGAGGGTGACGGGTTGATGCCCGTAAATTCCAAATCTTAGATCATATTTACACTTCCAGCCCTCCCTCCAAATTCTTTTCAAGTCCCAGAAGTTACCATTTAACACTCAACATTCCAAAACCCTTTCAGTATAAGTCCAATAATTACCAAACACCCCCCGCTTTCAGAAATCTTTACAAAATCAATCTTAATATACATATAACCCCCAAAATCTCAATTATGACTTATTCAGCCATTCCTTCTCTAATCATTACCATCTAAATCCCCGTTATACTCTTTAGCCCTTGCTTCCCACAATTAATTACAACTCACGTCCAAATATTACAATAAAGGTCCTAATTTCCAGAAATTTTGTCATTTAGCTCCTTAAGACTAACATTGGCACCTAATTGTGGATTTAGGGCTACTATTCGTTTATTATTTTTATCCATTTATTTATTTAATAAACGGGATGTTACAACTCTCCCCCACATAACTTAGATTTCGTCATCGAAATCATTCTTATCAATCACAGCAAACTAGACCACCTGGGCAACATAGCCACGATCCTGAGCATACCACAGCCTTCCTAAGCCAACTTAAACCAACCCTCGCAGGGCACTATAACCCGAAGATGAACGAATTCCGTGTAACATAAACTCATTTACTCAATCTGAAGTGTGCGGTCTCAAGATGGTCTGACTCCCTGATAGACCGCCCATACTGAATCATTATTGTTGAATCTAGTCCACTTATCTCTCAACTAACTATTAAACTTCTGATAACTTGAGGTTCCCACTAGAAAACAGAGTCACAGAACAAATTTCCCAGCAGTACACTAGTACTTGACAGACAACTCAGATAATCCTTCGAGTAGGAGATCCATCCCTACAACGGTTAGACTCAGACGAGAGCTGGGCAACAAGGTCAAATCTATTACTCTGATATTATTTAATCCCACTGCAAGTGACTTAGCATAACCCAAGCAGTCTGTTACTCCATCCATACATGAAATCCGAAAACACTAATACTGCCCGAAACACTGAAACTGCCCGAAACAGCATGCTGCCAGCTGCTTTCCAGAATCCACCGAGGTCTCCTTGGTCCAATTCCTCTGCTAGTCATTTGAAGTACTAAGTTCATAACTGGTCACCGAGCCAAAGGCTCCCATACAGTCGCCCTTCGCGACTTCCGAACGAAATCCTCATCTGTCAGTAGTTGCCATTAGTTATCTTGCCACTGTGGCTCTAATGACCTTCTGATCTAAACGATCGGGTCCATACGTCGAATCCTGACGTCACCAAGTCCAAGGCTAAAGGTGAATGTTACATGACCAAAAGGTAGCCTTATACCACAAACGACCTTATACGGTCCATTGCTTCCTTGATCTCATAACTGTAGTGGCGTTCTTACGGTCTTATCACTTGCTTAACCAGGTCTAATTAATCTGGGGAAATCCGTAGACCAATCCGTGGATTTGCCACGCCCTCATTGCTGCACCCGAACTGGTGGGTACTACTGTTCCTTCCGCGTTCTAAAAACACGCTCATGCTATCTACCAACCTAGTGAATGTTATGGCTACACCCGCAGTCTCACAACACTCTAGCATTATATGCTAACCTTGTGAATGCTACGGCTACACCCACAGACTTACAACACTCTAACACTATTTTCCAACCTCATGAATGCTACGGATACACGCGTAGACTTACAACACTCTAGCACTATCTACTAACCTCATGAATGCTACGGCTACACCCGCAGACTTACAACACTCGAGCACTATCTGCTAAACTTGGTCCTACCACCAATCCAACTATACCCATCCTGGGTCGAACACGCACTCGACCTAACACTCAACTGTACTTGAGTCCTAACTAGACCTCTAACCTGGTCCCCGAAACCTGCTAACCAATGCCAAGGAAACGCGTGAAGCATATGTTGGAACATTTTCCGAACTCCTAACTCATCCAATCCTCAAGCTAGACGGTCACTCGACCTCCTTCCTCCCTGACGAGGATGCAAAAATCATCCTAGTTTAACACCTATTTCTGTTCCTGAATACTTGATCGATTCTCCCCCACTTAGATTTGACTAAGTCTTCACGACACGTGCGAATTGAAGGATTCCCAATCCTTCTTGCTTTCTAACAATCCGTTGTTGACAACCTGTGCTTACCAATGCTAGTGATCAATTACCAGTCAAACCCTAAGATCGCCCAGCCTCTGAAATCTTGAAGAGTACTCTTGAAATCTGCTCCAGTCCGACACCACAATCCACCTCCCTTGCTGGTGACTGGAGGCCTTAATCTTTACCTTGGCTGACGAATCCTCGTTCCCACTTCCATTCTCGCAGCACCACTGAACTCTGGCTTCGCTGGAAAACAACTTCGCTAATTCCTGACCAAAGATCCTCCAAGCAATACTCCTGAATGAATCTCGACAAATACCCAGAACGATAACGGTACACGCGAAATCCCACTCCGCAAGATACGTCCATCTGTAGGTTCATTAAAGGACTTCTCGGCATGCAGAATGGCATATGACAATCCTTTATAACCCAGAAAATAACATAGAACCGACCCGAGACCTAACTTGCCCAAACTCAATCAAAATTCCCAAGTGTTACAATTTCCCGATATCCACCTTGAAGTGGCAGAAGATAACATACATGTAAACATCTAAAGGAATCCTGATCCCCTACTCCTAAGATACCTCGACCATCCTGAGGATATGGTGCAAAACTCTCATCCGATCTCGATGATAGGAACTAACAATAGGATCCTCATTCCTGAAGGATTCTAAGGATTCACAGGCTTTGGGCTCCAGATGATCCCTAACTGCCCCACGACAAATCTGGCCCGAAAGGCCCCGAGACGACTATCGAGAGCTCCCAAAATCGCTTCCTTGGCTGAGCGAAAAACCACCGAGGTCCATTCGAAAACTCTGCGAGTAATCTCCGATGAGATGAACTCCCGCAATCGCGCATCGATTGGCCCAGGTCCTGCTCCTGAGCTGGAGCCAGAATCTGGACCCCATTCTTAAGTGCACCAATTCAGTCTCCCGCTCCCAGGCTCTAAAAATCATAGCATTCAGGGTCTCGCACCCTGACACACTTACCGGACCAATCGCCCATGGCTGAACTGCAGTAGCTGAAGCAACATCTGCCCTAAACTAGGCTACAAACTAGTCCCAAGACATAGTCTCCAATCCCATAAGTGCAATAGGTCACACAATCAATCCTTGTCGCCCGATACATGAGATCCAAGGTGAACCGAACCCTAGCTCCTAAGGGGTAAGAACTAGTGCGAAAAACACTTCCCATCTCCTTAATCCAACGCAAACTTAAATCCCTGGCAGTCTTTCCACTAACTGGCTCACCACCGGAGCCGGGACCAAACCCTGGTCCTTCTCCATGTGTGCTCATCCTCATCTAGCAAAGCATCTATCCCAATGATCAGAGCATAACCAAGAATTCTCCTTCCCATAAACTTCTTAGATTCTCCAAGACTTTCACTGATTCGAGTATGGATCCTGTGCTTTCAGTAGTACGGGCCCAATACTACCTTCCACACCTATCCATACTTTGCCCAGCGATCCTCCCGGGTCCTCTAAATCACTTTTTCAAACTGATGCACCCAAAACACACTAACTGCACTACTAACCCACTGAAGCATATCCTAGGCTTTCCTAGGTTCCCAAACCCACCCAGTCCTTAGCTGCTAAAGGATTCCCATTAATGTCAACTAGCTACCTCATAAATATAGCCACATACAATAGAGATCAGATAATCCTTCGAGTAACAAACTCAATTGTAGAACGGTTAGACTCAAACGAGAGTTGCACAATAGGGCCAAGTCCATCACTATGAGATTATCCAGCCTGTGCCACATGTGACTTAGCATATTCACTAAGTACCTAACTCACATTGCTAAGAGTCCCACAAAGCACAAAGCAAGCAGCATTCAGACAATGGAAAATCTAACCAACATACTCCATCAAGCCATTCTATCCTCTAATTAGGAATCTGTACTAACATGTAATTCGAAGGCACATACAATCAGGTATAACCTAAACAGACTATCCTATCACTGAGTGATCAGTACTAGCATGTAGGTCTATAAGCACTTACAATAGGCATATAAGGCATCCTTCCTAGATCATTAGCCCTAATCTAGCATGCAGTTCACATATTCTCAATTCATATCATAACATTACATAACATAACATGTATGGGTATCCTGGGGAAAACTTACTTGAGCTCGGCTAATTGCACGCATCACACTCCTTGATCTTTATTAAAACCCTTGATTTCAATTTTAGAAAAATTATTTTTCTTGTAAAAATCTTTTAAACCCTAGGTTTGAGTCCAGACACACCCGAGAGTGTGTCCGAATCCTTCAAACCAGGGCTCTGATACCAACTTGTTGTTGGATTTGGTGTCTAAGCCCATAACTATAACTGGTATGTACTTAAACCGATTGTAGCATGGTCCTTTTGGGTTGCCTTCACCAGTGCAATTTGATAGGATGGACTTTTGAGAATAAGGTTATTGTGATTTATTAATATATTACAAGTATAATATATTAATATGAAATCATATTATTTAATTAGTATTGATCAAGAATTAATTTGGAATTAATTTTGTGGTAAAAAGAGACTAATTAAATATATGGGGATTGATTATGTAAATTAATGATTCTTTTAGTGTGGGCCAATGATCCATCATTATGTAGATGGGCTAAACTAATCCATGGATAGTCCATGGAGGTTAAATCCATGGAGCATGAGAATGTGGAAAGTCATGGGTCATTAGGATTTACAAAGTGTAACCCTAGCATGTGCAACACTATTAATAAGCCCCTCCTAGAGCCAAAATCGGTTGCCACTTACTTTCCATGAGGGTGAAGTTGATTTTGTGCTAGTAGCCTATTCTCTCAAGCCTCTTTTTGCATATTGGTGTTTGTGAACCATTAGAGGCATCACACTTGGGGCGCTCAAGCTTTCAAAGGTCAAGAACTATTAGTCCTTCTAAAAGGTATGTCATCTAACTAGATGTGTTATTCAATTGTTCAAATGTATGCTAGTTAGGATATATGCTTCGGAAAATTGAAAATATGCATGTATAATTAGAGAAAACATAGATCCAAAGCATTTAGGGTTGCATGTGCACCATAGGAGTGTTATAATGCTCAAAATCCAACAGTGGTATCAGAGCCTAGGATTGTTTTCTATTATATTTGATTCTTACTAGTTTTTCAAACCTGAAAAAGTCAAAATTTTGGCCTTTGACTGGTGAACTCGCCGAGTACATGAACATGCTCGACGAGTCCACTCAGTAACAGAGCAACTCGGCGAGTCAGATCATGCACTCGACGAGTTGAAGGCTCTATTTGCAGAATTTCGAGTTTCTTGGCCTGGTTTGGATTAGGAACACTACCACAAACTGTTTTGCATCATTGGAAATGTGTTTTATGATATGGTAGTGCTTGTACTCATCCAACCACAAGATAATTGTCAAAGTTTTAAAAAATAATTTTTGTTTTATATGATAAACAAAGTTGCTTGCAAATTGTTGACTTAGAATTATCTTGTTTATGAGTTTGATTAGATCATCCATGAATTATGTGATAATGTTTGTTGTTAGAAAATGATCTAAATGAATTTTAATGACCTCCATAACTTGTCCTCAAGTTATGGAAAATGAAAGGACTCATACATTAAAATCCACTTAAACTCATAAGTTATGAATGTGAAGAGTTTTGACAAGTTTCAAAACTTGCCCTCAAGTTTTGGAATTTGTAAAGTCACACTAATGAAACTTTAATTCCAAACCCTAGAGTTTTAAAAGCTAAAATTCAACCCTTATACTTTATAATATTATATGTTTAATATATATATATATATATATATATATATATATATATATATATATATATATATATATGTAAGACAAGTCGGTCTTACCATTAGTAGGCCTCATTCACGAAGCTGGTCTATAAGGGGGTATAAGGTTACTGCCTATAAAATGGTAGTTTAATGGGTGTCCACTCTCACCCACCGCTTCCTTGACTGGTGGAGGGTCATTAGTCGAATGGGTAGGATAGGACATTAATTCTCCCTCCTTAAAAGTATAATGATTAAAAATAAAGTAACTAAACTTTTATTAAATTACCAATCTTAGTTACTTTAGGAAAAATGTGAAAATGGTGCTAATCCATGAAATTAAACTTTGCACCTTGTTAAGTCGTTAGTGGAGCGTGTGTGGTTAACCGACATACTAATCTTGGACTGAAAATGTGTGGCAAAGGGTAGCTTGATGTTAATCATAGATCAATGTAGCGTGTACGGTAACCGACACATTATTTAGGTGATTTGTAAGATTAGGTGTACCGAGCTAATTTGCATGGTTATTCCCACCTTGTTTGTGATCCTCGGCATCCCAGTCACAAACTTGAAGGGCACAATCGAGATTTAAACATGCCATTGAAAAGTTCAATGAATCTCAAAGGATCTAGAAATTTCAATCCAATTAAAAATTAATAATCTATTTCGTTTTTCATTGTGCAATTGGTAAATCGTCATTTACCCACCTTCAAATATTTTACAATTAGAGTACGTCGTCCCTTTTCGCAATTGTGGAATATTGTGTTGGGTCCTAGCCTTAATATTTCATTTGGGTGTAATATTAAGGATTATCATCTAATCTAAACTTTGTTCTTCTTCTTTTACAGATGTCTATCCCAAACAATGCTTCCAACCCAATCCCTTCAGGCTCTTTCTCCCTTATGAACCTATGTGGGAGGGTTATTTTCGATGGCTCGAACTTCAATGACTGGATTCGAAACATCAGAATGGCTATTCGCTATGAGGACAAAGAATATGTCCTACATAAAGAGCTTAAAGAGATTGATGTCACCACTGCTACTCCCGAACAAATCGCTGAACACACTACTCATGAGAGGGATGCGACAAAGGTATCGTGTCTAATGATTGTTACCATGACTGCTGAGCTGCAGAAGCCCTATGAGGACTACTATCCTTATGAAATGTATCAAGATTTGATGGAAAGATTCCATCAAAGTGCTCGACAGGAGAGGTATGATATCATTGCCTCCATGATCACAACCAAAATGAAGGATAGTGAACCCATCACGGCCAACTTGCAGAAGATGCAGAGATTCGTGGATCGCTTGCTTAAATTGAATATCAATTTTGATGAACAGTTGGCCATAGATATTATTCTGCACGCTTTAGCTTCTTGTTATGATCAGTTTCTTCTGACCTATCATATGAACAAGGAGGAGGTCACTCTTAGCAAGCTTCAATGCCTTCTTAGGACTGCAGAAAGCACCATGAAAGGCAGGTCGGTTGTGTCTACTCTTACTACTACGTCTTCCCTTGTTCTGGCAATCGGACATGGGAAGGGAAAGAAGAGGAAGGCTCCCTACAAGAGCCGCAAGGGAAAGTCTCTTGATGGATCCTCTTCAAGTGGCACCAAAGTTAGTTTTGCTTATCCCTCTTCCAATCCGAAGGAAGCAGCGTGCTTCCACTGCCATCAAAAAGGGCACTGGAAACGAAGCTGCCCCAAGTACTTGCAAGACATAAAGGACGACAAGATGAAGCCCTCCTTTGTAGGTATTTACACTATTCAATCTAATAACTCATCACATGCTAATTCTTGGGTCCTTGATACAGGTTGTGGTATTCACATTTGTTCTGATTTGCAGGGACTAAAAAGAAGTAGAGATGTGGAGCACGAGAAGATAAACTTAATCATGGGAAATAGGAAAGTGTCGCATGTGACCAAGATTGGAGTTTATTCTTTATTGCTTAATAATGGTTTAAATTTAGATTTGAATAATTGTTGTTACTCGGCCGATATGGCGAGAAATGTTATTTCCTTTCACAGTTTTTATAAACAAGGTTTTACCTTTTCCGTTAATAATGAAAATAGTGGTATTTATGCTTATTGTAATGGTGTATTTTATTTTGAAGCATTACCTTGCAATGGTATATATGAAAATGTGATGGTTGTAGATAACTTAGGAAATAATGTGTTGAATATTTATTCTTCCAATGATTTGGACAAAGCATGCTTGTGGCATTGTCGTCTTGGACATGCCAACGAGAAGCGCATAGCCCAACTCCAAAAGGATGGAGCGTTGGAGTCATTCGACTTAAAGTCGGATGACACTTGCGAATCTTGTTTACTTGGAAAGATGACCAAGTCACCCTTCACTGGTACTTGTGAAAGGGGTGAAGTTCTGTTGGATCTCATACACACTGATGTGTGTGGACCATTCAGAACCGCCACAAGGGATGCTAACCACTTGTATGTGACTTTTACTGATGATTATAGTAGATATGGGTATATTTACTTAATCAAGCATAAGTCGGAAACTTTTGAAAAGTTCAAGGACTTTAAGCAAGAAGTGGAGAATCAATTGGGCGGGAAGATAAAGATGTTATGATCCGATCGTGGAGGAGAGTGTCTTAGTATCGAGTTCCTTGACTATCTTAAGGAATGTGGAATTGTTTCACAATTGACGCCACCTAGGACACCACAGCTTAATGGTGTGGCTGATAGGCGCAATAGAACCTTGCTAGACATGGTTCATTCCATGATGAGTCGAGCTTCATTACCTGTCTCATTCTGGGGTATGCCTTAGAGACCGCCGCCCATATCCTTAATCTAGTCCCTACCAAAAATGTTTCCAAAACACCTCATGAGATGCGGACAGAGAAAGTTCCCACATTAGACCACATCAAAGTTTGGGGTTGCGAGGCTTTTGTGAGAAAAGAAACTCATGACAAACTAGAACCTCGAAGTGAGCGATGTATTTTCATCGGCTACCCACAGAAATCCTTTGGATATCTCTTCTACAGACCGAGTGACAATGTTGTCTTCGTCGCAAGGAGAGGAGCCTTTCGCGAGAGAGAAGTCATAGGCCAAGGAAACAGTGGGAGGAAAATTGACCTTGAAGAGCATCAAGAGTCAAGCGGTGAAGGAACCTCAAACACTACCAATCAACCTGAGGAAGAAACTCCGGTTGATCCAATTGACGAGTCCTTACCTCTGAGGCATTCCAGTAGAGTTAGAAATACACCTGCGTTTTATGGTTGCCATATTACTACTGAAGGTGATACATTTATCGGTGATAGCACACTAGTAAATTTAGATGAACCTAACAACTACAAAGAAGCCATGGCAGGACCCGAGTCTGCAAAATGGAAAGAGGCTATGGAAAGCGAGATTCATTCCATGTATGACAATCAAGTTTGGAACTTGGTTGACAATGTACCGGGTCGTAAGATAGTCGGGTGCAAATGGATCTTCAAGAAGAATACCGACATGGATGGGAAAGTACACACATATAAAGTGCGTCTGGTTGCGAAGGGCTCTACTCAAACTCCAGGAGTTGACTATGACGAGACCTTCTCACCAGTAGTGAAGATTAAGTCTATAAGGGTTATTTTGTCCATAGCTTCATTACATGATTATGAAATATGGCAAATGGATGTCAAAACCGCTTTCCTTAATGGAAAGTTGGCTGAAGATGTTTACATGAGTCAGCCAGAGGGTTTTGTCAATACAAAATACCCTAATAGAGTGTGTAAGCTTGAGAAATCCATTTATGGATTAAAGCAAGCATCTCGCAGATGGAATATTTGTTTTAATGAGAAAGTCAAAGAGTTTCGATTTTCGAGAAGCGAGGATGAGTCCTGTGTATATGTCAAAGCTAGTGGGAGTATAGTGAGATTTCTGGTATTGTATGTAGATGACATACTGCTCGTAGGAAATGACATCCCAACCTTGCACGAGGTTTAGTCCTGGCTTGGGAAGTGTTTCGCTATGAAGGACCTCAGAGAAGTTGATTATATCCTAGGGATAAGGATATTGAGAAACATGAGTAAAAGGCTAATAGGACTTACTCAAACTACCTACTTGGACAAGGTATTGAAACGTTTCAGCATGGAGGAGTCCAAGAAAGGTGACTTACCTATCCAGAGCAATAGAAAACTGAGTAAGACTCAGAGTCCGAGTATAGAGGCTGAAATAGCAGAAAAGAGTCGGATACCATATGTTTCCGCAGTTGGCTCAATCATGTATGCTATGACTTGTACTCGCCCTTATGTGGCCTTTGCTTTGAGCATGGTCAGTAGATATCAAGGGAATCCTGGTAAAGCTCATTGGACTGCAGGTAAGAACATTCTTAAGTACTTACGGAGGACTAAGGACTGGATCCTTACCCTCGGTGGGAGTGATGACTTGAGAGTGATAGGGTATAGCGATGCCAGCTTTCAAATCGACCGAGATAATTTCCGCTCTCAGTCGGGCTGGGTGTTTACCTTGAATGGGGGAGCAGTGACATGGAAAAGTTCCAAATAGGAGATTGTAGCTGATTCAACGTGCGAATCTGTCACACCCCGGCCGTCGGCGGAAACACCGGGCAGTGTAACGTCATTTCTCGTATCATAGTTATCAACTTCCTGAAAACACATGCATTTAAAAATACTTTAACATAAAGTTTGTGAGTCCACAGGTTTTGACTCCGTATAAAAATAATACATTTTCCAAGTTCAAAAGTATAGTTTTGAAAGTATCATTTTAACTCTCCAACGTTTAGTATATATATCCTAGATATAAAAGTTTACTTACCAGATAAGTAGTTTACCTATAAGTCTCATATACTATGATTATAAGTGTTTGTAATTCCATACAAACGAAAGTTGCTACGTATAAATCTATTTCAATTCTATACGAGTAAAACCGCTACGTATAAATCTATTTCAATTCTATACGAGTAAGTACAATAGGTATAGTGGTCTACTTAATATACAAATAACATACCTACTAGATTCTTATACTTAGAGTATAAGTCTTTGGGAAACTTATACTTAACATTCATACTTGTATCTCAACAAAGTATAATGCTTCTAAAATTGTGCTACCATGAGTCTATAGCTGCGACTGTATGAGTTAGTTTTATACCTCTTATTATTATTACAAGGATCACACATTGCGGTAGTACAAGGATCACACCTTGCGGTAGTACAAGGGTCACATCTTGCGGTAGTACAAGGAATACATCTTGCGGTAGTACAAGGATTTCACCTTGCGGTAGTACAAGGATCACACCTTGCGGTAGTATAAGGAATACATCTTGCGGTAGTACAAGGATTTCACCTTGCGGTAGTACAAGGATCACACCTTGCGGTAGTACAAGGATCACACCTTGCGGTAGTACAACAGCTATAATTAGAATTAAAACCAGGTTTTATCTTGACATAAAACCAATAACAACAACATATAACATACCTGGTTTTATCTTGACATAAAACCAACAATAACAACATACTTATCAATTAACATATAGAACTTCCGAGTATAACTCTGGAACTATATCGCACACAACACACATATATATATATATATATATATATATATATATATATATATATATATATATATATATATAGAATCCTAAGTATAACTCAAGATCTACATTAGTATACTACTATAACAATAACATGCTAACAACTTTACGATAGTTGTATACTTTCAGATACGAAATAACTATATCCCGGTTATTATAACTATCTACGTTGATACTAATATATTATCATATAGATATAATAATAACGTATATATAATATTTAGCATGCGTTTTCCCCGGAAAATATTAGAAAGTGGGGCCGTGAAACTCACCTTAATAGCGTGATTTTATGTAGTCTAAGCAGAAACGGTCAGCGTACGAGGTTGTCGGGGCTCGGGATGCAAGAGGGCTTCAGCAAAGGAGAGAGGAGAAAGAAGTTCAGGTGTAAGAATGGCTGGGGTCGATCTTGCTATTTATAGTAAGATTTTTGGCCCTCACGACGTGAAAAACTCATTGTTCACGTCGTGAGTTTGGATCTTATCTCTTCGTAGACTTGCCATCCGTCTTCTAGCTTCCGATGGTGGCAAAATGAGCCCTCACGACGTGAAAAACGCCTTGTTCACGTCGTGAATTTGGATCTTATCCCCTCGCAGCCTCGTCACACCTTCTACATCCGAAATATGGCGGTTTGACTCCTCACGTCGTGAGTTTTTATGCTCACGTCGTGAGTTCAGTCAAATTAGGGTTTCTGACAGCGACATCTTCGGAAAGCCACAACTTTTGCATACGAACTCCGTTTTTGACGTTCTTTATATGCACGCGTAGGTAATTCCGAGTACTACAACTCTCTTTTAGAATTAAATAGCTAATTATAAGTCTATTTTAAATTCCTCTTATTATAGAGATTTATAGTGTTCGGTTTATCATAACTTCTTCACGCGAAGTCAGATTTAGACGTTCTCTACATTTTTGGAATCGTATGGACGTATACTTTTAGTTGTATAATAAAATATGTATGAAAGTTCATATTTATATTAGAATTATCATGAAATACATAGTGAGTTTACTACATTACTAGTTTTAACAAGATCACATTACATGATTCGTATAATCACATGTGATTGTTATTGACCTATTTTTGACGGGTGTTACAAAATCATAGTACATAGCAACAAGAGAAGCATCGAAGGAGGTGATATGGTTGAAAAACTTCATCGGAGAGCTTTGAGTCATTCCATCCATAAAGGAGCCTATGAAGATTTTCTGCGATAATGAAGGGGCGGTTGCCTTAACCAAGGAACTGAGAAATCATGGTAGATCTAGACATATCGACAGGAAATACCACTTCATAAGACAACAAGTAGAAGAAGGGCACCTCGTGGTAAAGGGGATATCGTCAGAGGACAACCCAGCAGATCCTCTTACAAAGGGACTGACTAGGGTTAAGCACTTGCAACATGCGAGGGGTATTCGGCTAACGGACGATATTAGTTTTAGTAATTAGATAAATATAAACTTGTAATAGCTAAATTGTAATTGACATTTGATGATTAAATAAAAGGACTTTTATTTATAAGTAAAGTTACTGTCTTGTCTCAATTATTTACTTGTGTTTCATTTTGCATGTTTTGACTTCCAGAATAATAAAATTATTCAAATGATCCACAGTCAATCATACGTCGGAAGTAAGTATGAAAGAAGATTGTCATGAGTTGGCTTGTAGATTGTCTAAGGAGTTAGACATAGCAAAATTTGCTACACCATTCATGAGTGCTCCTGAAATAAGATTTGAGTATTGGATTAAACCCGCGATCACCTGAACCACTTCATGGAATTTATCACGAGTGATTGTGAGACGATAATATCATATAATCTTCAAATCAAGATATATGAGTTGTTGACTACGAGTTGGTTGTGCATTGATGGCATTAAACGCATCAGTAACTTGATGTTATAAAACGTGTCGTTGTGCATGATTTGATGAGTAGTTAGTACAAGCATATAATGTCAAAGTTTATTTGTTCCTTTTATCCTAAGAGGATTAAAAGAGTTATGTTGGGCCCCTCGATGATTCTGTTTTGACTATGTGTCGGGCCCAGTCAGAACTAAATTGATGTGTTCAGTTATGTTCTATGTCAGAAGAATCGGAAATCGGGAAACAAATTGCAGGACAATAAGTATGACTATGTTCCATGTATTTGTCCGCATACATATCTTGAGAACAGAGGAGTATATGATCCCTTATCTGAAGGACGCGTCACTGACTAGGTCAGAGTTCGACAACAGCTTTTGAAAGCTTACGATTGCTAAGTTGGATCCTGAAGTCGCATTGGCAGTTATAGTTATTAGACTTAATCAAGTGGGAGACTGTTGGATTTGGTGTCTAAGCCCATAACTATAACTGATATGTACTTGACCCGATTGTAGCATGGTCCTTTTGGGTTGCCTTCACCAGTGCAATTTGATATGATGGACTTTTGAGAATAAGGTTATGGTGATTTATTAATATATTACAAGTATAATATATTAATATGAAATCATATTATTTAATTAGTATTGATCAAGAGTTAATTTGGAATTAATTTTGTGGTCAAAAGAGACTAATTAAATATATGTGGATTGATTATGTAAATTAATGATTCTTGTAGTGTGGGCCAATGATCCATGATTGTGTAGATGGGCTAAACTAATCCATGGATAGTCCATGGACGTTAAATCCATGGAGCATGAGAATGTTGAAAGTCGTGAGTCATTAGGGTTTACAAAGTGTAACCCTAGCATGTGCAACACTATAAATAAGCCCCTCCTAGAGCCAAAATCGGTTGCCACTAACTCTCCATGAGGGTGAAGTTGATTTTGTGCTAGTATCCGATTCTCTCAAGCCTCCTTTTGCATATTGGTGTTTGTGAACCATTAGAGGCATCACACTTGGGGTGCTCAAGCTTTCAAAGGTCAAGAACTACTAGTCCTTCTAAAAGGTATGTCATCTAACTAGATGTGTTATTCAATTGTCCAACTGTATGATAGTTAGGATATATGCTTTGGAAAATTGAAAATATGCATGTATAATCAGAGAAAACATAGATCCAAAGAATTTAGGGTTGCATATGCACCATAGGAGTGTTATATTGCTCAAAAGCCAACACTGGTATCAGAGCCTATGATTGTTTTCTATTATATTTGCTGCTTACTACTTATTTAAAGCTGAAAAAATCAAAATTTTGGCCTCTGACTGGTGAACTCGCCGAGTACATGAATAGACTCGACGAGTCCACTCAGTAACAGAGCAACTCGGTGAGTCAGTTCATGCATTCGACGAGTTGAAGGCTCTATTTGCAGAATTTCGAGTTTCTTGGCCTGGTTTGGATTGGGAACACTACCACAAGCTGTTTTGCATCATTGGAAATGTTTTTTATGATATGGTTGTGCTTGTACTCATCTAACCGCAAGATAATTGTCAAAGTTTTAAAAAATAATTGTTGTTTTATATGATAAACAAAGTTGCTTGCAAATTGTTGATTTAGAATTATCTTGTTTATGAGTTTGATTAGATCATCCATGAATTATGTGATAATGTTTGTTATTAGAAAATGATCTAAATGAATTTTAATGACCTCCATAAATTTTCTTCAAGTTATGGAAAATGAAAGGTCTCATACTTTAAAATCCAATTAAACTCCTAAGTTATGAATGTGAAGAGTTTTGACAAGTTTCAAAACTTGCCCTCAAGTTTTGGAATTTGTAAAGTCACACTAATGAAACTTTAATTCCAAATCCTAGAGTTTTAAAAGTTAAAATTCAACCCTTATACTTTATAATATTATAAGTTTAATAATATATATATATATATATATATATATATATATATATATATATATATATATGTATAAGACAAGTCGGTCTTACCGTTAGTAGGCCTCATTCACGAAGCCAGTCTATAAGGGGGGTATAAGGCTACTATCTATAAAATAATAGTTTAATGGGTGTCCACTCTCACCCACCGCTTCCTTGATTGGTGGAGGGTCGTTAGCCGAACGAGTAGGATAGGACATTAATTCTCCCCCGTTAAAAGTATAATGATTAAAAATAAAGAAACTAAACTTTTATTAAATTCCCAATCTTAGTTACTTTAGGAAAAATGTGAAAATGTTGCTAATCCATGAAATTACACTTTGCACCTTGTTAAGTCGTTAGTGGAGCGTGTGTGGTTAACCGGCATACTAATCTGGGATTGACAATGTGTGGCAAAGGGTAGCTTGATGTTAATCATAGATCAATGGAGTGTGTGTGGTTAACCGGCACATTATTTTGGTGAATTGTAACATTGGGTGTACCAAGCTAATTTGCATGGTTATTCACACCTTGTTTGTGATCCTCGACATCACAGTCACAACCTTGAAGGGCACAATCAAGATTTAAACATGCCATTGAAAAGTTCAATGAATCTCAAAGGATCTAGGAATTTCAATCCAATTAAAACTTAATAATCTATTTCGTTTTTCATTGTGGAAATTGGTAAATCGTCATTTACCTACCTTCAAATATTTGACAGTTGGATTATAGCATCCCTTTTCGCAATTATAGAATATTGTGTTGGGTCCTAGCCTTAATATTTCATTTGGGTGTAATATTAAGGATTATCATCTAATCTAAACTTTGTTCTTCTTCTTTTACATATGTCTATCCCAAACAATGCTTCCAACCCAATCCCTTCAGGCTCTTTCTCCCACATGAACCTATGTGGGAGGGTTATTTTCGATGGCTCGAACTTAAATGACTGGATTCGAAACATCAGAATAGATATTCGCTATGAGGACAAAGAATATGTCTTAGATAAAGAGCTTAAGGAGATTGATGTCACCACTGCTACTCCTGAACAAATCATTGAACACACTACCGATGAGAGGGATTCGATGAAGGTGTCGTGTCTAATGATTGCTACCATGACTGCTGAGCTGCAGAAGTCCTATGAGGACTACTATCCTTTTGAAATGTATCAAGATTTGATGGAAAAATGCCATAAAAGTGCTCGGCAGGAGAGGTATGAGATCATTGCCTCCATGATCACAACTAAAATCAAGGATGGTGAATCCATCATGATCCACTTGCAGAAGATGCAGAGATTCGTGGATCGCTTGCTTAAATTGAATGTCAATTTTGATGAAGAGTTGGACATAGATATTATTCTACTCTCTTTACCTTCTTGTTATGATCAGTTTCGTATGACCTATCATATGAACAAGGACGAAGTCACTCTTAGCAAGCTTCAAGGCCTTCTTAGGACTACAGAAAGCAACCTGAAAGGCAAGTTGGTTGTGTCTACTCCTACTACTACATCTGCCCCTGTTCTGGCAATCAGAAATAGGAAGGAAAGAAGAGGCTATTCTCTCAAGCCTCCTTTTGCATATTATTGTTTGTGAACCATTAGAGGCATCACACTTGGGGTGCTCAAGCTTTCAAAGGTCAAGAACTACTAGTCATTCTAAAAGGTATGTCATCTAACTAGGTGTGCTATTCAATTATTCAAATGTATGCTAGTTAGGATATATACTTTGGAAAATTGAAAATATGCATGTATAATTAGAGAAACCATAGATACAAAGCATTTAAGGTTGCATGTGCACCATAGGAGTGTTATAGTGCTCAAAACCCAACATTTGTAACATCCCAAAATTCATAGCAAAAAAAATTATTTTTAATTAAATAATCATAAAACCATTAGTCTAAAACATCCATAGCGTTAACTCATTTCATAATCAAAAACCAGTATTTTAAATAACTAAAACATGTCATAGAAAAGTATTATCAGAGTACAACTCCCAAAGATGACATCATGCGGAAATCATAGTGTGATGCGTTGCGATCCTGTCGGATCCTTTTCTTTTGAAAAAGAAGTACATGAAACCAAAACTGAAAACTGTAAGCACGAAGCTTAGTGAGTTCCCCCATCATACCACATAATCACATACTGTCAGGCATATCTGGGTGCCCGACCTACCCTGTTAGGCATATCTGGGCGCCCGACCTACCCTGCAGAGTATACTTGGGTGCTCAACGTACCCATGTTAGGTATACCGGGGTGCCCAACCTACCCCTGTCAGACATACCGGGGTGTCTGACCTACCCCTGTCAGGCATATCTGGGTGCCCGACCTACCCTCCGGTTTATCTCAACCGGTTACGGGGACTATTTCACCCCTACCATTACCACATAGTAACATGTCATAAACATACTGCTAGGCATATATGGGTATTGTCTACCCCTTCGGTCTCTTTCAACCGGTAACCGGGGACTATTTCACCCCTCCTATCACTATCACATCATATCATAGAATCCTAGCACATAAAGCATAACAGATAGTGGCATACCAGACAATTATCACAAAGACAGTCATCTCTACTATAAGCACCTACTAGTAAGTTGGCATTGGTGCCTTAGACCCACTTCTACTGGAAGGTAACTCACCTCGCAAAGCCGAAGTCCCGCGGACAAAACCCTAGCTGCTGGATGACAGGTTCCTGAACTGTCAACATCAAAACAACACCCAATTAATAATTGGGTTCCAATACATAACCATAAGTCTATGCTTGGGGTAAAAAGACTACTTTACCTCCAACCTAGCTTGATTCAAGCCCAAAGCCCAAACTCACACTCAAAAGGCCCAAAAGTCAAACAATGAACCAAAGCCCAACATATGGCCCAATTTTCCAAATTGGGTCCAAACCTTTACATGATCTTACCCTAAGGCCCAACCATTTATTCCAGTCCAAACATTTGGCATTCCAATCGTCCACTATCTCATAATCATCAAGGCCCAATTAAGGCCGACCAATGGCCCAATTTTCCAAACTGGGCCCAAACCCTCACATGGGCCATGCCCTAAAGCCCATTCAAATATTCTAGTCCATATACTTGTTCTTGGATGGCCCATCAGTAGCCCAATCACCAAAGCCCAACAAACAGGCCCAACGCAAGGCCTAAACAAAATTAGGGTTTTCACATAAAACGACGATTAGGGTTTAATTAAAAACACTTAACCCATTAAGGACTTAATCCATTAAGTCTACCAATCCACTAGGCCATCCATACGATATAGTCGAACATAATTAAAAATTCCAATCTAACAGTCCAAATGCGGGGCCCGGCAAATCCCAAACTAACATTTCCAAAATTAGGGTTTTCTAAACCCTAATCAGGGTTTCCAACCCAATCGCGTCCCAATTAGTCCATTTGTTAAGTTTTTAGGTTAATTAATGTTTTATTAGCTCAGCTAGGGTTTCATTAGGTCGAGCACCACCCACTGCCACCTCGGGTGGTGGTGGTCAACGGCGGCACCCGGTGGCAGCCACCACCTCACGGTAGTGGTTATGGTTCTAGTCCAATCATGTCCAAGTCATCTCAAAAGCAATCCAATAACATGCAACTGCACACCGCCACCCAACACGGCGGCTGGTGGCGGCAGCCGCTACGTCACGGTGGTAGTGGTGGGTTGTTTCCTTGATTAATCCGGCCAAACAATACATTATACAAAGCAATATCCAAATGAACACACACACAAATAACACACATACATACACACACACACACACCCAACCACCTTGTAATGGCAAGCGGTGGTTGGAGGTGACAGCCACCACCTCACGGTGGTGGTGGTGGCTTTTCTCGTGAATTCCAGCCAAACAAACACACCTATGGCATGCACTCTAGTGGCAGAAGCACACCCACAAGTTTTTACCCGAAAAAATGGACCCAACCACCCACCTGGTGGCGTATGGAGACGACAATGGCTCGGAGGACGGCAACGGCGGAACAGCAGCGCTACAGCCAGTGTTGACGGCGACTGTGACTTGTCCCTTTTCATTCCCGACGTCCCATCGTCGGTCTTCGTCCTCAACCACAATAGAAGCGGCGACAACGGCATATCGGCAGCAAGAAATGGAGGATTCACGACGTCCGTCAGTGGTGGCGGCGCTTCGATGGCGAAGTAGCAGGTGGCGGATAAGAGCTTCACATGGTGACGACTGAAGAAGGAGAAGGAGAAGAATGATGCAAGTACGGTGGTTGCTTGTGGTCGTTCGTTGATCGAAAAAACGGGCATGGTGGCGGTGCCGGTGGTGGTAGACATAAGGTTGGCGACGGGTGTTATTAGATTAGGGTTAGGGTTTATAATACATATATATGGAGGCTACATATGAGGTTGATGGGTTTATGCCCGTAAATTTCAAATCTTAGATCATATTTACACTTCCAGTCCTCCCTCAAAATTCTTTTCAACTTAAGTCCATTATTTACCGAATAACCCCCATCTTTAATAATTCGTTACAATTCAAGTCCCAGAACTTACCATTTAACCCTCAACATTCCAAAACCCTTTCAATGTAAGTCCAATAATTACCAAACACCCACTGCTTTTAGAAATCTTTACAAAATCACTCTTAATTTACATTTAACCCCCAAAATCTCAATTATGACTTATTCATCGCTTCCTTCTCTAATCATTACCATCTAAATCCCCGTTTTACTCTTTAGCCCTTGCTTCCCACAATTAATTACAACCCATGTCCAAATATTACAATAAAGGTCCCAAGTTCCATAAATTATGTCATTTAGCTCCTTAAGACTAACACTGGTAACTAATTGTAGATTTAGGGCTACTATTCGTTTATTAATTTTATCCATTTATTTATTTAATAAACGGGATGTTAAACCTGCTTATCCTCTTCAAGAGCATCGGTCCTTGTAAATGGTGCACCCACAAACGAATTTCCCATAACCCACGGGGTGCGTCAGGGTGATCCATTATCATCATTTCTTTTCATCCTAGCCGTGGAAGGCCTTAACATTTCCCTCAAATTTGCTTGTGAAAAATCAGTACTTTATGGTGTCAAGCTTCCAAGCAATGGGCCTTTGATCTCACATCTGTTCTACGCTGATGATGCGATATTTTTTGGGGAATGGGATCGCTTCAACATTAAGAATTTGTCCTGCATCCTTAAGTGTTTTCAAGTCTCTTCTGGATTGAAAGTAAATTTATTCAAATCACGTTTATTTGGGGTCGGAGTGTCAAACTCAGAATTATCGGAGATGGCTCAGTTCCTGGGATACTTACAAGGTGTGTTTCCATTCATCTATTTGGGAGTTCCGGTTGGAGCAAACATGTCACTCAAGAAGAATTGGAAACGAATTATTGACAAGTTTTCATCCATGCTCTCCAGTTGGAAGTCTAAATCCCTATATTTCGGCGGACGTATTACACTCATCAAATCAGTTCTAGACAGCCTTCCCATATACTATATGTCCTTGTTCAAAGCCCCGCAAGGACTTATTGACCACCTTAACAGATTTAGGAGACGGTTTCTTTAGGGTAGCGACGACCTCCTAAAAAAGATACATTGGGTGGATTGGTCGAAAGTCATAACACCAATATCAGAAGGTGGGCTTGGTGTTGGATCGTTACACACCTAAAGTATAGCTCTTTTAGTTAAATGGAGGTGGAGATTTATGAACAAATATGAAAGCCTGTGGAATAAGGTAATAACAAGCATCCATAATCTGAGAAATAAACCGGAAACTTACCTAGCAAGGAAATCTACCAACGACGTGTGGTGCAACATTACAAAAGCAATAAGTTCCATTGAAGATCTTGGTATTGTTAAAAACGAACTCTTGTCTCTTACTCCGGGATCGCGAGTAAATTTTTTTTTTGGAAGGATTCGTGGTGTGGTACTATCCCTTTTCAGCAAAAATATCCCAATTTGTATGCAATTGAAACGAAAAAATGTTGTTCACTGGTAGATAGACTCTCGACCAATGGTTTTTCCTGGATGTGGAGACACGAACCAACAGGGATTGCCGAATCAAATTAGTTACTTCAAATGTAAAGGGATATTGGTTTATTGACAGTGTCGGGGGCATCCGACTTTGGGTTTCCTTTCAGGCTAAGCTCCATAAGGAATACACTGTCAAATTGTTGAGAAAGTTAATTGAATCCAAACGGATTTCTTACAATGGATAACCTATTTGGTGGTCAAAGATTGTCCCTCTTAAGGTTAGATGTTTCATCTGGAGGGCTACTTTGGGAAGAATACATGTGGAAGATACCTTAGCACTAAGGGGAGTCAATATTCCTAACACTCTTTGTCCAATGTGCAACAAGGAGAATGAATCAGTTGATCATGTTCTAGTTAAATGTGATCGTGCCAAGGAGATACAAGAATGGATATTTGGTTGGTGCGGTATAGGAGATAAATCATTCAAAAATGTGAGAAGCCTCATTGATTATGCAGCTGTCTGGAGTAATTTCCCTAGAAAGAAATACATTTTATCCACAGTGTTCTATAGTCTCATTGGAATATTTGGCTGGCCAGAAATGACAAAAATTTCAAGAAACTGGGGGTATCCTCTATAAAGGTTGCAGACAATATGATTTCGTTAGCTTTTACTTGGTGCAAGCACAGGGGGAATGTAGATTGCGGAAACTGGGCGGTTTGGAGTATCTCACCTTTTTTACATTTATCATCTTAATCGTCTGTAATGCTCTTTTGTTTTCTTTCTTTGTAATTCTAGCCGGGACTTAGCTACTTGCTAATCTGTGCCCTTTATTATTATTATATATATATATATATATATATATATATATATATATATATATATATATATATATATATATATATATATATATATATCTTTGTTGTTTAAAAAAAATAATTTTAAGAATATAAGATGTCATTAAATTATATATTCGAGTTTTCTTAAATTAATTTTTTGGTAAATTGCATAAAAATTATTATGTTTTTTATAAATAACTTTTAGCATTTTGTTTATTATTATTATTTTTTTTTGCAATTTAGTCATTAGGTTTTTTAATTTTTTTGAAATGTTGACCACTTAATCGGTTAGCCCAATTATCCATTAATACGGCATGCTACAATGTGTATCTTTCATGATGTGGCATGTCGATATCGCGTAATTTGGTTATTTATCATTGATGTGATATGATAAGATATAAATACATTTTTTAACATTTTAAAAACCATATGTATTATTTATATTACAAACGTATTTTTCCTAAAATACGTAATTTTAATACGATCTTGAACGCACAAAGTAAACATTCAGATAAGTTAATGTGGTCTCGGAAACACAGGAGTCCGAGAGTTGCGCCCCTAGTGTGGTTCCAAACGGATTGGCCCTAGCGGGTTCCAAGTGTCTTGCGAACATCCCAACTATTATTCTAGTTCTCAACAAAATCAACTCCCTCGATCCCCTAAGTAACAGAAAATAACTACCATTTGTTCATTTGTTGTATATATTCATAATTTTTGTTTCTTGTAAATAAATTCTTCTTCACTTAACGTTACTCTACAAAACTCCCGTCTTAGAGAAAATCAAACAAAGCAAGGTAATTTGTGTTTATGAATTTTAGATTTTACATAAAATCCAAATAAAGTTTTCTGGATATCTCAAATATAGTTTTATGTTACTTTGTGCAATATGGTCAAAATTACAAATTTTAAAAAATATTTTCACACACTATCATTGAAATATCCAAGTTATAGTGGATATTCACCGACCCTTTTTCTAACATAAAATACAAATAAATAAGAGAAATCCAACAACTTTCACAAGATAAAACTACGAGGTTATATTTATTTTAATAATAATAAGACAAAGTCAAATGACATATCCTACTTGAAATATGAATTGTTTGGATAAATATTATATTTGTCATTGAAATTAAATAAACTAGCCTTCTAGTAAGACTTTTTGAGAGAATCTGTCCAGTCCTTACCGCTAGGGCAAAATTCATTTGGTATGGTTGATTTATTTACGAATGACTTAATAAGCAATTACCATCTTCCATATTAAACATTAATTACCAAATTGTAACATTCCCTTCTGACACATATCATAATATTGTCCGCTTTGGGCTCCCGGCACGAAAAATTCTCAGGGGGTCACTTATCCATGGATTGCTCTCACCCGGACAGACTTAACTGCAGAGTTCTTATGGGATCTGCTGCCCTCACAGCTTTAAAACACATTGTGACAAGGAGGTATCCACACTCCTTATAAGGAAATGTTTTGTTCTCCTTCCAAGCCAATGTGGGATCAGGTGCAACCCACGTTCACCCCCCCCCCCCATTATAGGGTTCAACATCTGTTGGACGTTCACCCCCCATTATAGGGTTCGACATCCCTGTCGAACACATCAACCCGTGCCCCAGCTCTAATACTATTTGTAACTCCCCCCTATGGCACGTATCACAATATTTTTCGCTTTGGGCTCTCGACATGAAAAATTCCCATGGGGGTCACCCATCCCTGGATTGCTCTCACCCGGGCACGCTTAACCGCAAAGTTCTTATGGGATCCGCTGCCTTCACGGCTTTAAAATGCGTTGTGACAAGGAAGGTATCCACACTCCTTATAAGGAAATGTTTTGTTCTCCTTCCAAGCCGATGTGGGATCAAGTGCAACCCACCTTCACCCCCCATTATAGGGTTCGACGTCCCTATCTGAATCGTCCTCTCACTCTGCCCGTCCGTCTGGGGGTGAAAAGTTGTGCTAAAATGGAGGCGAGTACCCAACTCATCGTGGAATTTCTTCCAGAATCTAGAAGTAAGCCTCACATCTCTGTCAGAAATCAAAGAAACCGGCATCCCGTGCCGAGCTACCACCTCCCTGATGTAGATCTCAGCTAACTTCTCTGCCGATATACTATTCTGGATCGGGATAAAATGCGCGCTCTTGGGCAACCGATCCACTATGACCCAAATAGAATCTACTCCACGTGCGGTCCTGCGAAGCTTCGTGATGACATTCATCGTAATGTCTTCCCACTTCCACACGGGAATCTCCAACGACTGCATCTTGTCGTGAGGTCGCTGGTGCTCGGCCTAGACTTTCTTGCAAGTCAAGCACCGCTCCACATACCATGCTATGTCCCGCTTCATGCAGGGCCACCAATAATCAGGGCGAAGATCTTGATACATCTTCGTCGCCCCGAGATGGATGGAGAATCTCGACTTGTGAGCCTCCTCCATCAGAATCTGGCGTACACCGCCCCAGTAAGGAACACAGACCCTACGATGCAGGGTCACCAATCCGCAGTTGTCATAATCGAATGAGGCCACCTGGCCTATGATCCACTCACACTTCTGGCGCTCTTCCTTCATCCCCTCAACCTGCGCCTCCCGGATCCATTCCAGCAACAGAGTAATCACTGTCATCCTCAAGCAGATATCTATGATCAGAGTCGCGACCACCTTGCGGCTAAGAGCATCAGCCATCACATTGACTTTCCCTAGGTGATAAAGGATCTCATAATCATAATCCTTCACCACATCCATCCAATGCCTCTGCCTCATGTTCAGATTTGGTTGATCCATCAGGTACCTCAGACTCTTGTGGTCTGTGTAAATGGTACAACGAAACCTATAGAGGTAGTGTCGCCAAATCTCGAGGGAAAAAACAACTGCCCCCAGCTCTAGATCGTGTGTCGGGTAGTTAGCCTCATGGGGCTTCAGCTGCCTCGAGGCGTATGCGATGACATGCCCTCTCTGCATCAACACTGCGCCCAAAACCGAGATGGACACGTCACAGTAACCCTCCGAATCTCAGATGGAGACCTCAGAACCTCCCATCTCATCACCGCCTCTACCTTGGCCGGATCGACCAGTATACCGTTCTGGTTGAAGAGGTGCCCCAGAAACTGCACCTCGCGCAACCAAAACTCGCACTTGGAGAACTTTGCGAAAAGTCTCTCCCTCCTCAATGTCTCCGGCACCTCCCTCAGGTGCTCCTCGTGCTGCTCCTGAGTCTTGGAATAAACCAAGATATAATCGATAAATACTATCACAGAACGATCCAGCATTGGTCTGCATACGTGGTTAATGAGGTCCATGAACGCGGCAGGAGCATTAGTGAGCCCAAACGGCATCACCACGAACTCATAATGACCATATCGAGTCTGAAAAGTAGTCTTCTGCACATCATCATCCCTGAATCGCATCTGGTGATAACCTGATCGTAGATCGATCTTGGAGAACCAAGATGAACCCTGTAGCTAGTCAAACAGATCATCAATCCTTGGGAGGGGATAACGGTTCTTCGCCGTTACCTTATTCAACTCCTAGTTGTCTATACACATCCGTTGGGATCCATCCTTCTTCTTCACGAATAGAATCGGGGCTCCCCAGGGTGAACTGCTCGGTCTAATGAATCCCTTGTCTAACAGCTCCTGCAGCTGTGTAGACAACTCTTGCATCTTGGGAGGAGCCAACCGATTTGGTGCATTGGCTATCGGAGCCGCACCCGGAACTAAATCTATCCTAAACTCCACCTGTCTCTCCAGAGGTACCCCATGCAAATCCTTCAGGAATACGTCCGGATACTCCCGCACCACCGGTAGATTATGCACGGTCGCCTTACCCTTTTCCCTCGCTATTGAACACATGGCTGGTCCACGCTGCGATCTCTCACCCTTAATCACCAGCTCTTCCCCACTTGTGGTCCTGACCCAAACCAACTGCTACTCACAGTTGATCACTGCCCCATTAGGGCTTAGCCAATCCATGCCTATGATAACCTTGTTCCCCCTCAAGGGAATGGGAACCAAATCCACGAGATACCGCTCGTCGTACATCCTCAAAACACAGTCCCTATAAACCTCTGATGCCCGAACGGACCAATCGTCCTCAATCGCGACCTCCAAAGGATAATCCAACATGCTTGTAGACTCGGCAAACCTCTTGCTGAGTGCAAGAGAAACGAAAGATCGGGTAGCTCCCAAATCAAATAACACCAATACTGGGATACCGTTCACATGGAAAGATCCTAACATAGTACATGAAACATGAAACATAAATATCAAAACTGAAATATAATAAGAGATAGGGAGAAGAAACATACCCGTCACCACATCTAGTGAAACACGTTCCTCCTCGACAGTCAGTTGGAAAGCTCGGCTCCTCACCACTGGAGCATCTGTCTTGCCCTTTCGGCCATCCGTGATCCACAGGGTCGCTGGAGCTGGCGAAACCACTGGCGCTGCTGGTGCCAACCTCGGGCAGTTGGATTTTTTATGGCCCTTTTGATTGCAATGAAAGCAAATCAGGTTTGATGTATGGAAGGTGGGGGTAGGGGCAGTACAATCCCTGCCAAATGCCCAGTCTTGCCGCACTTATAGCAGCCCAAATCCCTAACTCTGCAAACTCCCTCGTGTGGCTTGCCGCATTTCCCATTGCGGCTCCGGCCCTGGTGGCCCTTCGACCTCAAGTCGAATCCCTTGGGTTTCTTTGCTGAAACCCCAGTCATCTTCCCAGTCTCCGCCTTCCTCTTCCTGATGTGATCTATATCAATCTCCCTCTCTCTCTCCATGGTTATCATGGCATCCAAGGTCGGGCATGCCGAGTAGCTGACATGTTTCCGAATGTCAGCTCTGAACATATCATGGTACTGGGTTATCTTCATCTCCTCATCACCCGTGTACTGTGGCACCAGTAATGCCCTCTCCCTGAACTTGGCGGTAATCTCCGCCACTAACTCAGTAGTCTGCCTCATATCCAAGAACTCCCTGGCTAGCTGCTAGATCTCGACAACTGGCGCAAACTCAGCCCTAAATCTGGTCACAAAGTCTGACCAGGTGATAGCCTCCATGGATGGGGCTCCCAAAGTGTCACTGACTGCCTCCCACCAGTCTCTAGATCTATCTCTCAAACAACCAGCAACATACCTGACCTTCGACCCTTCAGGGGCAGAAGCTCATCAACTGTGCAGACTAGATGTATGCAATCCATCTCCTAGCCACTCTGGGGTCCTTCACCCCGTGGAAGTCTGGTGCTCCACATCCCCAAAAGTCCTTGAAGGAGAGTGTGCGAGTGCCAGACTGGCTAGGTGCCATGTCACTCTTGAATGCCCTAAGGCGATCCTCCATCAACTCAATGATACCTTCCTTGATCGACCCGAAAATCACTGGGGTCGACTCAAGGATGCCTATTGTAACATTAGATGCAATGGACTCACGCAGCCCTTCATCAACTGGCTCGGAACCCGTACCTGAACCTGACCCAGACCCTGAACCTCCTGCTCCGTGATGTGTCACCACCATTCTGAAACAAAACACATAATCATCAAGGTCATACATAACCTCGAAAGGTCTCACGTACACTCCTAGTTCCCTGGTTCTGTCTGAGCCCTCCCTGACTCGAGTACGGATCCTCTGCTTTCAGTAGTACGGGCACATACTAACTTCTACATCTATCCGTACTTTCCTCAAAGATTGCTTTGACTTCGCCAAGTTCCTTCCACTATCATTGCTTTCCATGCTAATCTCATTCTAGGCTTACCCTAGGCTAATCTCCGACTGACTCTCCGCCATCAGCTGCATAAGAAGTCCCTTCTATCTCTCCCTAACTAGCTCGCGAATACCATTAAATATCACCAAGACCAAATAATTATTCGAATGAGAGGTCCTACCCTACAACAGTTGGACTCAGACAAGAGCTGCGAAATAGGGCTAAACCTAACCTTCTGAAATTATTTAGTCCTCATAATATGTAACATAACATAATCGTTTACTAGTTAGTTAATGATAACTAGAACTCCTAAAAGCATAAAGCAAGCAACATTCGGGCTTCGAGTAACCAAACCAAGCATATCCGAATCAGGCCATCATATCACTGACTAATCAGTACTAGCATGCACTTCTATAAGCTCATACAATAGGCATACAAGGCATCCTTCCTAGATCCTTAGCCCTAATCTAGCATGCAATTTCCATACACATATATCAGGCATATAAGGCATCCTTCCTAGATCCTTAGCCCTAATCTACCATGTAGTTCTCACACACATATATCAGGATTATAAGGCATTCTTCCTAGATCCTTAGCCTTAATCTAGCATGCAATTCTCATAATCATATCATATATCATATCAACATGTATGGGTATCTTGGGGAAAACTTACTTGAGCTCGGCCGATTACACGCATCACACTCCTTGTTCATTCTCAAAACCTTTAATTTTAATTCTTAGAAAATTTATTTTTGTAAAAACTTTTCAAATCCTCGATTTGAGTCCAGACACCCTCGAAGGTGTGTCCGGATCACTCAAACCAAGGCTTTGATACCAACTTGTAACATCCCAAATTCCAAGACCAAAAATTTCATTTTTAATTTAATAATTCATAAAACAGATTATTGAAAACATCATTAAGGTTATCTCATATCATAAAAACCCATAACTCATATGTCTCAAAAACATGTCATAGGATAATAATATCAGAGTAAAAATCCCAAGAATATCATATTGCAGAAAATTGTGGTGTGATGCGTTGTAGTCATGCCGACTCCTTTCCTTTCAAAGAAGAAGTGCCGAAACCAAAACTATAAACCGTAAGCATGAAGCTTAGCGAGTTCCCCTATCATACCACATAAACACATACTGTCAGGTATATCTGGGTGCCCGACCTACCGTGCTGAGCATACCTGGGTGCTCAACCTACCCATGTTAGGCATACCGGGGTGCTAACCTACCCCTGTCAAACATACCAGGGTGTCCGGCCTAGCCCTGTTAGGCATATCTGGGTGCCCGACCTACCCTCCGGTTTATCTCAACCGGTTATGGGGACTAGTTCACCCCTACCACTAGCACATAATAACATATCGTAAACATACTGCCAGACATATTTGTATGCCGACCTACCCTCCGGTTTATCACAACCGGTTACGGGGTCTAACCACCCTTCCTATCACTATCACATATAACATGGCAAATTCCAAATCAAAGCCAACATTCTGGTCAAAGTCAATGTTCTGGGTTGACTCAACTCGCCGAGTTGGTCTATCAACTTGTTGAGTTCCATAAATCATAGAACCTGAAATCGCAATTCAACTCGTCGAGTTCTTTCACGAACTCGTCGAGTACCTCCCATCAACAGAATCGGGACACCCCGACCCAACTCGTCGAGTTCCTCTATGAACTCGTCGAGTTCTTCAGTCTGTTAAGCCCTTCTTAATGGATTAAGCTCCATACTTCATATACATACTAAAAATGTCCTTTTAAGGGTAAAGTTTCCAACTTTACCCGTTAATACCCTTCCCTAATGGGTTTAACTCAAACACTAACTCTTTAAGAGCTAGATCTTAATCCAAAAGCCCTTAATACTTCAAGCGAAGGCATACAAACTGAGATCTAGACCCTAGACACTACATGAACACGTAAAGTCTCTGACTTTCTCTCCATGCATGGCCTTTTGGAGCTTAAAAGGCCAAAATGACATCCTAAAGCTTGAATGGGGCTTCAATGGCCATAAAGTTTGCATATTTATGCCATGAAAGCCCTTCAAAGTCCTAGATCTGGAAGTATACTCACTTGGGACGTCCATTTCCCAAGGACCATGCTACTTGGACCAAAACCCCATAAAAGTGATAAGAAAGAGATC